>NC_060122.1:307081488-307718363 GCF_021461395.2 Schistocerca americana | reverse complement strand
TGGTTTTGGACGAAAATTAACATTTTACTGCTGTCTCTTACATGTATACACACAACAATCTGCTTCCGAAGTTTTGCTCTTAATACCTGGACTATCAATACTCTGATACTAGCAGCCACTATGTTACTATAAGAATATTACAGAAGCTATATTGGACTTCAGCTAAATGTTATTTGAGATGGAATGAAAAAATACGTTTCATTACTAAAATTTATGCGTCAGTGCTTTTTATACAGTACTATAGATAAAAATAAAAATAAAATGCATCATCATTTTACAACAAACGTGACACAAGTAGCATACTTTTCTGAAGTGGCGATTTCCTCTCTTTTTGTGTAAGTGATGATAACCGAGGAAAATCAAAAATCGATGGTGCAACATCTGACTTGAGCTTCCTTTCGTAAGCCAGGGGTTTCAGTATCGAAACATTCAGGCATAAAGGTTTGCTGCATAGCATTGTATGACTGCCTAAAAAGTCTTCCTTTTCAAGGCAATTCCCTTATACTTCATCAGTGAGAAAATTTAACAAATACAGAAGCCTTAATTTGAACAGAAATATAGTCCATCTCAATTATCATTCATTAAATTTTCTTAGGTATTTTTACGAGGCATGTAATGAACCCTGTCATTAAAACAATATTATCTATGCACAAATAAATAGTCTGAGTAAGTATATATACTTTCAAGTCACCTTACAACGTAATGTCCGAAAAAAAAAAAGTTTTGAAAAGAAATCTAAAATTGTGGATCGAAATACTCCTGTCTGTCACCAATTTATCTTTTCTTTTTCTGTTTCTTTGTGCAACCTATCGATGTACAAGAGTTCATCACTGAAATTTTGTTAAAGAAACCTTTAGTAAAAAAAAAAATATAATGAAGAAAAATTAATGTTTACACCAAAAGCTGCATGCAGAAGAAATCCCCCCATCATCTGTTTACGTAAGCTGTAAGCTTCTCTGTCACCCCATCAAAGACCAGCGATATGTACACTTGACAGCAAAAAAAGTGGGTCGCGGCCGAATATAACCAACATAATGCAGCTGTATTGCAGGTCCTCTAAACACCAAAACCCCGTGGGGTACAGTTGTATGACTACACACAATGGGTACAGCAAGAGACTACTAGAGACCAAAGGTCTTTATGACAGTCAGTCTAAGTGTCAACTAATATTGTCATACAAAACATATTAGAAAACACTTTCTTAGCGATGAGACACCCCATAACACTCATAAGCTAACCTTAATTACAAGAAGTGACATTCCAAAAGTTCTGAGAAAACGTATTATTTTACCGTAATCCTTAGTCAGAATTAAATACTTGAGACAATATATGGAGTTAAAAAGCTGTAAGGCAATTGGAAAAAAGTTTTTTGCTCTCGAAAAGGTTTTCCATCCACGTGCTGAACGTCGCTCAACGGCGAGTGGCTCTGGAAACTCGATACTGGACGAACCAGTAAAAAACACACGATTAACGGCAACAAGCACTCTACAGAAATCTCAACATTATCGTAGCACATTAACAGCTACATGTACACAAATTTGAACTTTAAATGACATGGCCAACGTCGTCGTACTGGATCTGGATTCAAACCCAGCACTTATAGCCATTGCTAACTAAGCTAAGCTTGGTTTTTGCCTTATTGAGACCCGATCGCTAGGCATAAAGAGACGTGAAGTATAAACGTTTGCACCAGTATCAGTTATCAATTCAGATCCTGAAACTAAATGACGAAAATGTTTGTACTGAACTAGAAGTCCTGTCGTAACAGTTACCTTCCTGGGCCGGCCGGTGTGGCCGAGCGGTTCTAGGCGCTCCAGTCTGGAACCACGCGACCGCTACGGTCGCAGGTTCGAATCCTGCCTCGGGCATGGATGTGTGTGATGTCCTTGAGTTAGTTAGGTTTAAGTAGTTCTAAGTTCTGGGGGACGGATGACCTCAGATGTTAAGTCGCATAGTGCTCAGAGCCATTTGAACCATTTTTACCTTCCTGGAAACTACCCCCAACGACGTTTAATATGGTGTCATTCACAAGGAACAAGGTATTCTCATGTTTAAAATTGAAATGCCATCATGTAAAGCTTGTGACAGGGATGCGAACCCAGCACCTAATCGGATTGTTAACGACGTACGTAAAATCAGAAGTTAGATATGAAATGTTTTCACCAATAGCGAGATTTGGAATCCTTAAACGACGATAGGACTGTTTTTGCCTAACTGGGATTCGAGCCCAGCATCTAGCGCCGTCGTTTTCTAGCCAGGAACAGACGATAAATAGCTATTGTTGGTTCACCAATAGCGAGATGTGCGCATGTTTTGCTAGACATCAGGCGACAGAAAGTTCTGTGCTTAATGGAATTCAAATCCCGCACACGTGGTCATGAAGACACTTTAACTATTAAATTATTTTCCAATAATAGCTACGAGTGGCATGTTTGTACTTTCAATGATGTGATGGAAAATACTCTGCTGGGTAGAAGTTGAATCCATAACATATCGTCGTTGGTGATCACAACGAACACAACGTCAAATCCAAATCCGTTTTCGCCAGTAGGATCAAGAGGAATGTTTAAATTTGAAAAGATGTACGGAAACGCTTGATATTGTAATGTTGTGATAAAAAGCTCATCATGTGCTGTGAGTTGAAAGGAACACGTTACAGCTGACAACACAGGAACAGACGTTGAAAATGCAACTACTTTTCACTAGCAGTTCGGAGTGCACATACTAGGGCTTGAAATGAAATAATGAATATTTTCTACTGATCAGGATTCGAAACCAGATAGGTGCCTTTCGAGGAGGCCTAGAAGAGTTTGCAATCTTGGGGAACACAGTGAAATCGAATTCAAATCCCAGTCCAGCACTACAATTTTCAACATCTCAGTTTCAAATAATGTAAGAGCCTTGTGAACTTACATGACCATTGGTTCATTAAATGAAATACGTTTTCTAGTTTACGACGGCTTGCTGATGGCACATTTTCTGCCTTGCGGGGTTTCTCCATCTGTCACAGCTCAAACGAATGCCGCTCTGCCCCAGTCTGCAGCGAAGGGATGTTATCTTTACTGCGGATATTGAACTACGGAGTTTACTGGCGTTCTGCACTTAGCGTTACTAGGATTGAAGGAGAGTTACTTGAGTGTGTTAAAAATCTACGCCTGACGTGAGATGTGAACCTACGCGTTTTAAACATCAATACAAGATTAGTCCACCAGATCACAGAACCCCCTGCCAAGCACATAATTATGAATTGCAGAGTATTCATTTAGATGTAGATGCAGATGTCAAGGGGCGGGTAACAGGAAGGAGGGCGGGATTTGGGAATGGATAGAAGTGCAGAAGTGCAAAATTTACAAGTGGATTGACTGCCGTAAAGAGCAATGTTCTCTAGTAGTGGTGTATCATTGAGATGTAAATGAAGTGCTTCAGCAGAAAGTAATTCCGTCGTGCAACGTGTATTGTTTCAGAGACACTGAGTACCTGTTATAGTGCACAAAACCTGTATTATATACTACGTATATATTTACAAGTACTACATATATATTTACAAGTGGATTCTTGCAAAGTATTGCTTACGTAGATGTGTGCCACAGTTCGTTTTATCTTAGGACCGAAAGATAAGGAAGGACTGTTTTCAGAACAAAGAATGTGTTATAGGGAAGGGGAGATCAAAGAATACCGTTTCATAGGTGTTGAGAGGAATGATAGAGAGTAAAGGCAGCAGCAATGAAAAGAGAAAATGTAGCGTCAATGGAAACCGCTAGATTTGCTTATAAAGTTTCGGGGGAACGGAATAGAAGGGCACTTGCGGCGATATTGTCAGAGAGAGAGAGAGAGAGAGAGAGGGAGAGAGAGAGAGAGAGAGTGAGAGAATAGAGGAGATATTAACAACGAGTAAACATATTATGAAATCTTTAGCGTAT
Organism: Schistocerca americana; assembly: GCF_021461395.2. Classification (NCBI taxonomy): domain Eukaryota; kingdom Metazoa; phylum Arthropoda; class Insecta; order Orthoptera; family Acrididae; genus Schistocerca; species Schistocerca americana. The sequence continues at coordinate 307,714,443 of NC_060122.1, read as the reverse complement.
TGTGTGGAAGGCGGAGGGTGTATTCATGGATGGAGGGGAAGAGAGAGATGTATTTGAAATAACAAAAACTACTGTGACAGAGTCCATCTACGCTGATTAGTTTGTAAGTATCTAGACAGGGTATAAATGAAAACAAAATAGAATATTTAACAAACTGTATATTCAAAAGAAACCCACTTGTATTACAAAGGAAACTCAAAAGAAAACTAACCCATATTGTATCTTTTCTGTTGCCACGCGATCTTCCACTAGCTCCCAATGAGGGAAAATGACGAAAAAGAAGACATGACAAAACATTTTAAAGACTCTAATATTGTATCCAGAATCCTTCACTATTCTGTACTTCTATCATGAGTCTTGGCATAGAATGTATAAGCCGTCGGAGTAACAGCCTGAAGAAGCAACTTCCTTCCAGGCTTCCAGGACGCAGTCCCAAAGAGCGTCCGCAATAGTTGGTTGGTTTCGTAGCCAGTTCTCTGTTAATGTTCTGGCGACATTAGCCCACATGGGGTTCATATCAGCAGCCCGTGGTGGCCAGTCTATGACGTTGACGCCTATCGTGGAGAGCCGCTGCTGAACAAATGCAGACTTGTGAGTGGGAGAACGGTCCTCTTGCAATGTGACGTCCCCTTCTGCGTACAGCATTCGTACTGACGGAAGCATCACATTTTCCAATATGTGGGCACACTGCGCGCTGTCCAGAGTTCCTTCTATCCTGTGAAGAATTCCAGCCCCTCTCGCAGAAATCCAACCCCAGCAGGTAACAGATAGCCGGCCACTTCTTCTCGTCGTGGTTACATATTCGCGTCGATGGCGAGTCCCTTGCGGCCTGTAAACGATTCGTGGACCGTCGTTACTGGCGGAAAATACCTTCTGATCAGTGAAAATGGCGTTGTCCCACGACGCCCTCAGATGGAGCTCCGCAAATGCTAGCCGGTATAAAACGTTGTCTTTGCTGAGATCTTGTTTCACGGCGGATGGTCGTGTATGCAGTCCAGCCTCCATCAGCCTTCGGCGAATCGTGTCACTGGCGCCATGGAAGTTGGTCTCCCGCCGCAACTGCTTCGCGTTCAGAAAGGGATTTTCTCTGCTCCTAGACACTAGGTCCCTGTCTTCCTGCTGTGAGATCACTCTCTTCCTGCCTGAGCCGGGAGTCCTGTTGGTGGTGCCTCTTTCAAGGCAGATCCTCCACCATCTCGTTGCACTGTTATATGGTACGCCATACCGTCTGCCAGCTTCTCTGATGGAACATCCTCTTTCTTCAATGAGAGCGACGACTCTGTCTCGAATAGACCTCTCCCAGTGAGCCATTACGGCAGACAGCCTGATGTGTATTTCTGTTTGCCGCTCTTATACTGATGCCAGGACAGGAGGTAAACATATTTACGTCAAACGGAGCGGCAGAGGCAGAGGCATGCGGCGCAGTCGTGCTGGCTCGTCCCGGGCTGTTGGCCCACCAACGCCACCGCCAGCTCGCTCACTTCCGTCTCGCCTTGGCCAGCCTGGCTGGCCCGTAGCTCGCGAGCCATGGCTGGTATAGAGCCGGGACCCAAGGCCACGATCATCCCTTGAAGGATCAATAGTTACACCTAACCTACCCAAGTCTATAGTATAAACTAAAGCAGCTACAGCTATTATGCTATAACATGTGCAGGCACACCTACAGTTGACGGTTCATTCAAATATTTGACGAACAATACGTTCTAAAATACATTCATTTTAAACATAGCTACCACAAAATATTTGACCTAACCAGCAGTAGTATGACGCAGGAAATTATTCTTTCTTGTAAGCGCTCTGCATTAGATGTAGCGTAAAGAAAACGCGTATTCAACCACGACAACTAAGCGGAATGTAAAAGTAAACAGGTTTGGCGGCAGCTTCTCCAAAAGATAGTATATACGTAGTATATAATACAGGTTTTGTGCACTATAACAGGTACTCAGTGTCTCTGAAACAATACACGTTGCACGACGGAATTACTTTCTGCTGAAGCACTTCATTTACATCTCAATGATACACCACTACTAGAGAACATTGCTCTTTACGGCAGTCAATCCACTTGTAAATTAACACCATGATATCGCAGATATTAGGAAACACGTTACTAGGGATGAGAAAGGCCTTAAGGTTTGCAACTAAACATGCTAATCCTGCCTACTACTGAATAAGAATTTGATTATTAACGTGTCTTCATAACCATGTGAGCGGCGTTCGACAATCAGTCAGCATAGACGTTTTCGTCACCTAATTTCTAGTTAGACGTGCGCAAATCTCGTTAATAGTGGACCAACAATGGACATTTCTCGTCTGTTCCCGGTTAGACAACGACGGCGGTAGGCGCCGGGTTCGAATCCCGGTTAGGCAATAAAACTTCAGTCGTCATTTAAGGTTCCAACCTCACTACTGGTGACAAACTGTGATATGTACATTCTGATTTTACGTACTTATTCAACAATCCGATTAGGTGCTGGGTTCGCATCACCAGCATTACATGATGGCATTTCAATTTTAAACATGTGCATTCTTTGTTCCTTGACACTGCAACAATATACAACGTCTTTCGAGGTTAATTACCAAGAAGGTATTTTGTCGTACTAGGGTTCCTGGTTTCGTACAAACATTATCGTCATTTACGTTCAAGTTGAGAACTGATAACTGATACTGGTGCAAACGTCAATATTTGACGTCTCTTTCTGGCTAGTGATCGAGTCTCGATAAAGCCCGAAGCTTTGCTTGGTTAATAATAGCTTTACGTTCTGGTTTTGCATTCGGATCCAGAACGAAGACGTTGGTCATGTCATTTAAAGTACAACTTTGTGTACAAGTAACTGTTGATGAGTAATGTGAACAATGGTATTACTTGTGATCTGCTGTTAATGTTGGGATTTCCGGAGAGTGCTTGCCGGCGTTAATCAGGTTTTCTTTTAACTGCTTAGTATTACATAAAGTTGATGCGAAACCACTCCCCATTTAACGTTGAACAACGTTCAGCATGTCTTGGGTAAACTTTTTAGACAACGAAGAACTTGTTTCTAGTTGCCATACAACTTTATAAATCCATATACTGTCTCAAATATTTAATTGTGTCTAAGGATTACTGAACGATTTATGTGACATAATTAAATGTCCCATAACGTTTGAAATGTCACTTATTGTAATTAAGTTTAGTTTACAAACGTTAAGGACTGTCTGATCTCTTCTATACTATCGTGGTGTTACTTTACATCTGGACGGACTGTCATAAAGACCGGTGTTCTCTAGTAGTCTCTAGCGGTACCCATTGTGTATCTTACAACGAGTGTACTGTGGACGGTTGCAACGATGTGCAATACAGATATGCTATGTTGGTTGCATACATTCAGTTGCAGCCTACACATTGGAATTCAGGTGTGACCCACATTTTTTGCTGTCGAGTGTACTTTTCTATGTCGTAAGTGTTTTTGTATGTAATGGATTGTTTCAAAGCGAAGCATCATAAATTCTCTAATGAAAATAGTGAAGTAGATGACAAGGGTGCCCATACCAGGGAGCTAAGTTGGTCTAGCCTCTGCCCTGCCTTTCAGGGAAGCGGAAAAAATTGTGTCATCAGATGTTTTTATTTAAACAAAATGATTCAGAAATCGGTAAAACGCAGGTTGGAACTGGAACTTTCTTATGGGTACTTGAAAGTCGCCATTCATCTTCCAAAATTGAAAATATTTTGTACCCCCTGGTTTTCCCACCCTTCCACCGCTACAAACTATCATATGGGCGCTCTTGGTACATGATATTTAAGCACCATGGCGTAGCTTCTTCCTATGAACGCATGAGTCGTTCAATATCTGTCTTCCTGATTTTCGTCAGCTAGCACAGTGATATGAAACCAGTTATTTATACTTCTTTCGTAATGCTAGTTTGGTTGCAGACGATGTGCTAAATTGTATTACTGGACAGTATATCTGGAATGAAATCTCAATCTCACCCAGTCTTTTCTCACAATAACGTTATTCAGTACTGTTTAAGAATCTGTTAATATTCATTTCATAAATTTATCACACTCGCTCCACAAACACCCTGATATATTTTCTTGGCGTCATTCTCAGATTTCTTGCTGAATTCCATATAGAGTTCCAGTCTGGATCATCAGTAGCTGAAATATGACTGTAGTCTCAGCCTTACTTTTTTGTTTTTATTCTGAAATTAGAAATTGTTCTGCTGAAGAGTGGACCAGCTGCAGGAAACTATGTGTAACAGTAAGTATTAAGTTGGCTGCAAACAATAACAACCTCACTGTAAAATGAGGTAAATGTTTTTAAGTGTCGGACGAAAAGAAACTGAGACTAGTTGTAATGTCACGAACAAATTCTGAAACAAAAGGATTCTTAATCTAATACGATGGAAGTCTTTTAACAGGATTAAAAATCGTTGTGAATAAATAAAAACTACGCAGAGAAATACGGTTTTCATATTTCTTCTTTACGAAATAGTTTTCAACATTTACCAAAAATAAAAAAGCGTCATATATTTTCGGTGTCTGCAAATGCAGCCAGAAAAGCATTTTCCGCTAAAATTTCCACGTAATTGCTTTCTCCGGCTAGAGATAATGGAAAATCCGTCGTGCTGTCAGCACCGCTGAAGCGTGAAATTCCCTTAGCGTAATGGGCTGATGTTAGAGCACTGCGGTTTCCATTGTCTAGCGCCGTAGCGTATTGGATGTGCGGAACAGCGCGTGGCAAAGACAAAGAAAGTGGTTCACACACAAGAGCGGAATGCTTAAAGCCCACAAATGTGGGTCACATGCAGTCTCCCATTATTAAACTAAGTAATTAGAAGGAAAAGCTGAATTAGCAACCCTTGCAACGGCTGTACAGAAACAGCTGGTATTTCTAAAGAGACACGCTGGAGTCTGTCGCACTGGATATTCATTCCAAAGGTAACCAGAAACTGAATTCATACGTATTATAAAAATGTCGTGTGTGTGTGTGTTTGTGTGTGTGTGTGTGTGTGTGTGAGAGAGAGAGAGAGAGAGAGAGAGAGAGAGTGTGTGTGTGTGTGTGTGTGTTTGTGTGTGTAAGTGTGTCCCACATCTCCTCCTAAATCACTGGAGCAATTTCAACCAAATTTGTTGTACATATTCTTCACTGTCAGACAGTAATGGCTGTAGGAGTAAGGACCACCTAGCTATCAGAGCTTAGGAGATATGACGTCATAAACAATGAAATGCGCGAATAACTGCCGCATCACGCATGACGTTTAAATTTATTACTGCTGTGATGCCAACTCTATTCGTAATAAACTTCGCAGACGCATATGCCGCTAATTGCTCCTACAAAATTGTATCACGGTACCACACACAGTTCAGAAGACATGACATCTTAAGGACTGAGATGCGTGAAAAACTGTGGCATTACTCAGGACGTTCATATTTATTACTTCTTTGCTACTGACCCTTTTCGCGACGTATTTCGCAGACAGTATCCATATACGCCGCTGTATGTTACTACAGAAATACGTCATTGTACGACACATAGCTCAAGAGATATGACGTCAAATACTGAGAAGCATGAAAAAATGCCGCATCATGCTTGAAGTTTTAATACACTTATTTTTTTATTATTAAGAAACTCTCATAACCGAGTAAACTTAAGAAAATCCCTGACACCTGGCAAGGGCTTTTGACAGCTTTAAACTGCGAAGCGCAAACGGAATGGCTCTAGGCAAAGCCAATAGCCTTCTATAGAGCAAGGAAGAGTTGTTGGCATAGACATGTTTACAAAACAGCGTTATAGACACGTGAAGCAGCTATATCTAAACATTTATACATCATGCATATTTCTTTGATCCTTCGTTCATAATTTCAAAGGTGTTTTCATGAATACATCGAAATTAATATGTTTCGATATTAGACTCCAAACAAAGTTTATTTTTTGTTTCCATTTCCAAGAGAAAACTGGCAAAATATATATCCAGGCAATGCCGGATCTATCAGCTATGTCTTTCTAGGTCATATAGTAACTGTGGCCTGATTAACCTTAAGTTTCAATTTTAGTTCTGAAATAAATAATCTCTCGCGAGATCGTCGCGAAAAAACAGTGACCTGTATATGTAATAAGTTTCCTTTAATTTATGTCTATGGTCACAAACTTTTTGTTAACAGATTACCGGTTTCGGTCTTTAATGACCATCATCATATCTGTTTCATAAAAACAAAGTCCTAATGTGGTGCAGCCATACATTTCACAATGCCACTATGGCTGCAGTACATTAGGACTTGGTTTTTATGAAACAGATCTGATGATGGCCATTAAAGACCGAAACCGGTAATCTGTTAACAAAAATTTTTTACCATAGACATAAATTAAAGGAAACTTATTAAATATCTCTTATATAGGATTTCTACAGTCATGTATATAATAAAAAAATTTACAAGCTACAGTTATGTGCTCTTTATTCTTCAAGATACAACCGAGGCTGTGTTGATAACAATGAAATAAGTATTTCACATAAAACAGAATTTAGAGATTTGAAATTTTGGAAAACTATGTGCACTAGAAATCCAATTACACAAATAACTGATGCCCCTCGATCAAGAGCACTGTCCCTCATTTCTGTAAATAAAAAATAATCTTTTTCCAAAATTTCGTAATCAAAGGAAATATTCATCTCAAAAGCGTCACATACATTTCAAATTCTGGAATGCCAACTTTCCAAAAATTCAATGTTACTACATCGAACTCTAAGTTGATTGGTATTAAAAATTGTGTTCCTATACCCTGTTGTAATTAAATGCATGGCTTAAAGGTCCTCCATCTCCAGCAAAACTCATGAACTGTTAATGGTGGTAAATGTCACCAGGAACAGGTAACGGGTCATGGTATTTCTTTGTCAAGGTGGCCTGTAAAAGTTCATTTGGTGTGTATCTCGCTTATTTTGAAGCATATGTAATTAATAAAAACATTTATGACCTATTTGCTCACCAAGACCTCATAGAGTTTATAATATTAATTTCGACCATAGATTCCCTAGTTCCAATTACTCTTACAATTTAGGATCCTTTGAATAATAAGGTCCTGGTCACCTTAATTAACTTGTTACATGAGCAGCTAAACCATTACAACAACTGGCCTCAAGTTGATTCATGAATCAAAAAAATATGGCGTTTACGGCAGATTACAGTTGTTTTAAATTCGTGTTACATTATTTCGACCCTTATGGCCATTACAATCGCACCACCATTAACGCAGAATGCAACAAACATAAAATTTGTGTAAAGCATACCTGTATCTCAACAACAATTGAAAAGGAGGCTATACAAAATTATAGTTGTGAGCATTGCCCTAGGTGGTGCTGAATTGTGGGACGCCTCTACGGCCAATAAAAAGAAATTAAAGGGTATGGAAATGGAGTTGTGGAGACGAAATTGTGAATTAACAAGAAGAAACAAAATAAGAAAATAATTGCTGCGAGAACAGATGGAAGTCAAGATACTATTGTAGACACTATTGAAATAAAAAGGCTAACACGGTATGGACATCTTAGAAGAGTGCCGAAGGAAAGATGGCCCTCTAAAATACGGCACTGGAGATCTTCACGACACAGAGGAAGGGGAAGACCCCAGCTACATTTAAACGATAGAGTGAGGTAAGTAACTCAGGACAGAGGCATGGGACTGGAAGGATAGAAGGAGATGAAAACTTGGATGTGAGAGATGCCACATGATGTAGAAAACTCGCAGAAATTGGAAGAAGAAGGAGAAGAAGAAGAAGAAGAAGAAGAAGAAAGAAGTAAAGACTTGAATATTGTGCACGTAAAGAAATATTACGTGGTGGCTGTTGTGCTGTGTTCAAGCGATATCCTTGGCGGCCTTCTATTGATTGTATCTGCCCTGTGCTTGTCTCTAGCCAATTGCTGGGAGACGAGAGGATGGCTGGCATCGTGGTGGGGATATAGACGCGTGCTCAGCTAAAGAAGAATTAATGACTTGCAGGCAGCACTGGTCAGTTGAAGCTACGCGTTTACTGAGGACGTGCTAGTGCTCTGCTGGACCGATCGTAGCTGGAAGGCAGCAGCATGGTAAGTGGAGTGTAATGGTTGCCATCACGCCGGTTGGCGTTGAACTGGCAGCTACTCGACCGTTTGAAGGAAACGAGCCTGTTCGGGGAACTGATCACACTCGTATTGTGCGTTGAGTGATGAGGTCGTTTTGTAACAGGCAGTAATTTTTCCTCAACTCATGTGTGAGCCTTGTCTACTGAAGACCTGCGTCGTTACTCCAGTCTGCTGTTATGAGCCAAAGGCGCTCGTTTGCGGTTTAATAGTTGGCTGTGTCTGGCCGATTTTCTGGGCACATACTATAGTCGCAATTTGTGGTGAATGTGTATTAGATTTCAAATTTTGTTGTCTACTCGCCACGTTACTGAGCAGTGTGGCTGACTTGTTTGTGTGCACAAGACACACATTCTGTCCTCTCATTCTGTATGTTACCTGCCTGATTCTTTACTACTTGCGCCATTACTTCTAGTCTCCTGTGAAGTGTTTTGTCTTTTATTGAAGCAATGTTTAAGGTATTTACCGTTAAGGTTAACTGTAAACCACCTGCCTGACATGTTACCTAGCATCTTGCATTTGATGAAAATAGTATTTATTCAGTACTTGCCAGCCTTTAACTCATTGATGGTTTTGGGATTTTATTGGAAGATTTTATTGGAGTAGTGATCAGCACTTAGTACTTGGCGAATTGGTTTGATTAATTAGCGCCCTGCATTTACTAGAATACTGTTTAACGCTTTCACTGTGTTCCAAACTTCTGCCCAAGTCTGGCCGTCCTCACCTAGGTTTCTTGTGATTTCCTAAATCGCTTCAGGCAAATAACGGGATATTCCTTTGAATGGGCACAGGCGACTTTCTTCCCCATCCTTTCCTAATCAGATGGAACCGATGACCTCGCTGTTTGGTTCCCTCCCTAAATCAACTAACCAAGTAATCTTCTTTTATGCATTGCTTTTATATTGAATAAGAATAGTGGTTGGCTATATCTGTGTCTTAGAGGATAGATAAGCCATAGTTTAACGCACTATTTATCAGGGGCCTCATTGTACGTGCTGGTCGAGGTATTAGCATTCACCAAACGATTTTGTAATACATCTGTGGATAAGATATCTATTTTCTTCACGATTAATGAAAACTAACTCAGGTGTATTTTTATACGTTTACTGTGTTACGATTGGCCTCGGTTCTTTAACAACTTCAGTTTGCCGAGTTGTGTGGAAATCAAGACATAGATGGTCTGGTTGTCGTATGTAATGTAATGACAACAGCCAATAGGACTGATCGTAAACATTCTACAAACCACTTGGCGGAACTACACCCTGTGTTGTTGGCTGTTTTCTTTAACGTTACATACAACTACCAGACCATATATGCCTTGATTTCAGCACAACTAAGCAACCTAAAGAGAAGTCCGGAGTGGCCGTGCGGTTCTAGGCGCTACAGTCGGGACCCGAGCGACCGCTACGGTCGCAGGTTCGAATTCTGCCTCGGGCATGGATGTGTGTGATGTCCTTAGGTTAGTTAGGTTTATTTAGTTCTAAGTTCTAGGCGACTGATGACCTCAGAAGTTAAGTCGCCTAGTGCTCAGAGCCATTTGAACCATTTGAAACAACCCAAAGATATTAAGGAAAAGAAACCGGTCGTAACACAACAAATGTGTAAAAATTGTGTGAAAGTCAAAACATAGAAGGTCTGGTTGTCCTATGTAATGTAATAACAACAGCCAGTAGGACTGATAGTAAACATTCTACAGACCACTTGGTGGAACTACAATCTGTATTGTTGGCTGTTGTCTTTAAGATTACATACAACTCCCAAACCATATATGCCTTGATTTCAGCACAACTCAGCAACTTGAAGATGTTAAAGAAAGAAACCGGTCGTAAGACAACAAATAGGTAAAAATAAAGCTTAGGTGATTTTCATTAATCATTAACATTAATGTCAGTTGTGGGCTAAACATGATCAAGATTATTTTATATCTGTTTTGATACGACAGTGGGCCAACTGATTACATCAGGTCCACATTACTTGTCATTTGGTATTTCCTGAACTAGCCACCTGTGTGATAAATATCTTGTCATTTGTTTGTTTGCCGTTGCTCATCACTGGACATAATTGAATGCGTCTTTATATTCGGTCGGCTATTGCTGCTACTTGTTTTCCTGTAACCTTTGAAACTAAGCGCTTGCTTTCCTTTGATGTTTTGTATGTCACTTGCATATTGAGTCAATACAATTGATTTCTTCTAAACCCTGTTGAAACCAACCTGAGCGAACACAGTCTTGAAAGGGCTCTCAGTATAAATTTAATCTGATGTTTTGTTCAGCCTTTGCGGTATTTCTGTGTATGTTTCAGATCCTCCAAAATGTTGACCAATTTCTGTAAATGCTCCAGGATTTTCACCAATTGTAAAGATGTTATACGGCCAACGACCGTTAGTTCTGTTATTGTCGCAAATCCTATTATGATTCCTTGTAGCTTAATTCTGTCTACCTAGGTTTTGTCGGTGTTAACAGATAAACTGGTCTTTATGGTCGAGCCATCATGTCACTTAGCGGAAATTGCGTGTAAAATTGTATTACTCGAAATGGCTTCGCGGTGGTAGTTACGTATGATTTGGCCATGACGTGTAACTCTTCGTTATCCGATATTGCAGTGTCTGTGTTGTTAGGAAGTACGTTACAGTGGTCCTTTTGACATGGATGCATGCAGGAACAAGCACTAAGACGATTCTTGCAGCTTTGAAATACGTTTGCGAATGTGGACAATCAGCAGCTATGTAAGAGATTGACGACAGCGAAAATTCGTGTCTTACCAATAATCGAACTCGGGTTTACGGCTTTACCTCATCTGTCGGCTTAACAGGTTTGGCTATTCGTTCCCGACACACGGCCAGACTCAAACTTCTGTACGTCGTCGTTCCTGCGTCATACGTCTGTACTCGTAAACACATTATGTATATCAACCTGAGCGAACACAGTCTTGAAAGTGCTCTCAGTATAAATTTAATCTGATGTTTTGTTCAGCCATTGCGGTATTCCTGTGTATGTTTCAGATCCTCCAAAATGTTGACCAATTTCTGTAAATGCTCCAGGATTTTCATCAATTGTAAAGATGTTACACGGCCAACGACCGTTAATTCTGTTATCCTGTATTTGTCGCAAATCCTATTATATTTTAAGTGGAAGTCGCAGCCTGGTATCAGCGTATAAATGAGATATTGCAGTGCGCGAGTTGTTAAGAAGAGTGTCACTGTCTGGTACCGGCGGGTAAATATGATACTGAACTGCCTCTACATGTCCGAAGAATCACTGCATGGTTCGTCTTAAAAATACAGGCATTACAATGTCGTATTTATCCGCCGATACCAGGCAGCGACTTCCACTTAAAATTTCCTCTCCTGCAAGGGAATTATATAATTTGTGTACGAGTACAGACTGTGGCGCAGGAACGATTGACATGTTTGGGTCCTGCCCTGAGTCGTGTACGGTTAGCCAAATCGGTTAAGGTGACCGCTCACGTAAGGCGGGAAATCCGGTTTCGATTCTTGGTCTGGCACGGAATTTCATTGCCACCATTCCTTTACACAGCTGATGGGTGTTCATATTCGGAACTGCAAAAACGTTTCATGTCTTTGTTAACCATTGGAACTGCAACTGCATAATATCTTAAATTATTTTGGCATTGCCGTGGTAAACACTTGTCGTTGGGCCTTAGGACATTTGTGCAGTTGCTGAGGTACATTGTTTCGATGCTCCTAATCTGCGACTCATTTGTTATCGGCTTTACTGCAGTTGCTTAATACTTCAAATTACTTTCGGCATTTATCATTGGTCCTTAAGCCGTTTGTGCAGTTGCTAAATATAGTCAGCTGATGTTCTTCAACTACCTGTTAACTGCTTAAAACTTTAATTTTTTCAGTTATCATATTCTTCTCATGCATTTCAAGGCTTGTACTGAACTGCATATTTTCTCATTATAAAACGTCTAATTATTTAAATAAATCTCAGTTCTAGTATATTTGATTTGGTGGCCTCAGTACTTTTCCACTTCCAACCAGCCCCCTACCGCTTATACGATATCATTCAGAAACAGCTTTCTAAAGTTGATTGTTTGTAGGAAAATGCACTAAGTTTCGTCTATGAAGGAGAAATGGGTCAGAACTCGACAATGGCCAGAACTCGGCCTTCCGAGATTGCAGATTTTTTTTTTTTTTTCGTTCTGCGATATTGTTGCTCGGTATGAGATCTAGCAAATGTCATGTGTATATTTAATCGAATGGGTCAAGAGGTCCTTATCGTCACGTAACGGTCCTACCCGACTAGAGCCTGAGAGGACGGACCCATTATTCACTCGGCTGTGCGGGGTCGTACAGCCACGTACGTAAGTCAGTAAATAGCCTTGGTTTCGCAACGAGACAAGTATCTGCAAGCATGGTGCAACAAAGACTGGAGCACCACGGTCTGCTTGCAAGGCGACAATTGTTGCGGCTTCCCTTGACACTGCAGTAGAGGAGCCAGCCGACAGTGATGCGCCCCACAACAAGACTGGCCGCAGGATTGGAGTGACGTCGTCATTTCACACGAGTCCCGGTGCTATGTACATCTTCACGATGGACAGATACGTGTTTGGAGGTTCCGAGTAGATCAAAGACTTTGAGATTACATTCGTCATCGTCACACGGGACCAGCATCTGGCGAAATGCCATGGAGACCTTTTGGGGGCACAAAAGGTACTCTCTGGTTTGCGTAGCCATTGATTTTTAACATCAGGTCTCATTTATGACCTGTTAAGTCTGGTGGCCGTGTTACCTTCGAGGTTTCCATGACTTTAGCTTTCAACAAGATAGCGCAAGGCTGTATATTGCGTATGCTGTTCTGACCTTTCTACATACTGAGGTTGTGCGAGTGTTGCCCTGACCAACAAGTTATGAAAATGCCTTAACTACTGTGTGGGTTCCTGAAAGACTAGTATGCCACCCCTCGCCAGTCATAAAGATGTGTGAATTCTTACATAGAATTGAACCGCTATGGAATGGAGTACCAGAAACTGTCATGCAATTTCAGCTCGAGCGGTGCCCATCCGGATATCAGCCATTGTTGTTACCAAAGGTGGTATTTCTGGGTACTAGGTATTGTATCCTGTATACCCTCAAGTCGTCTACAAATTGAATAACATGTTATTCTGGGTATGATGCACGCAAGCAGTGAATAACACACCGTTGTTGGCAATTTTTCATGGCGCTGGAACTTTAATGGCCAGTATTGTAATTTCGATAACAGGCCGACATTACCATCATCCTGGTCCAATTTCCTGATTAAAAAAAGTAACTTGCGCTTCGTAGGTAAACGTAAGTACGATGACCTTATTGTTTTTTGCTGCACGTTCAACATAAAAACGAACGAAACAATGCCTTTAATGCATAATAACAAAAATGCAATAATTACACCATACAGCGAAACGAATTTGTCGGATATTGCTGAGAATTACATGAAGCTGTATTTCGAAATTCCAATATTACCCAAACTAAATTTTAAGTGGAGTTTTTACAATATTAGTGGCTAACCATTGTTAAATTTTCTGTGCTTCTGAATTTACAAGAAACTTTTACTCGATTTTCAAGCCTGTTGAGCTGGCATTTATGAGTTATCACTAATTCTACACAAATTTCTTCTGTAGTTGCCTGGATCGTTGATTATGACTTTGAATGTGTAAAGAATAATTGTTACATCGCTGTATAGTTTTTTTGAAATTCTAACTTTATTGTACTTACGAAAAAGCGTCTTTGTAATCTTGGGTCTGTTATGTGGGCACCGTCCTATAAGGTTCTCTGATACTTCTTGCTTTATTATATTTATGCAAAACTTCCTCTATATTTCTGCGGCTGTTGTACGAGCACTTATTTGTCTTTAACTGAACATGTGTATGTTTTAAATTGTTATTTAAATTTAACTTCTCTGCCTCATGTCAGATAGTTTTATATTCTGACAGAACGTAACTTTGCAGTGTTACTTGAAAATGACCATAAGGCCGAATTTGCAATACTAACAATAAATATTTTAAATAGTCAACGGCGACTATGATGTCTTTTAAGAAACATTATTTAAATCTTCTTCACTGTAAATGACATATTGCCTATTATTTTGCCATTTGACTTTGGGGAGCGTAACTTGAAACACAGTGTTGCTCCCTATCGGTAGAATTCGCTTCATGCAGGTGTCACCATAGTGGTACCGCCAGACTGCCTCTGACTGTTCTGTACTCAACACATATTTTCCTTATTTGGTATGTATTCCTTTTGTTGTAACCCATGGTAGTTTTTCGTGATGCGACATGTGACTGCTGCTAATTCTTACTGTATGACTATGCGTCCTCTAGCTATGCGTCCTCTAGTTTCAGATATATGATGCTGGGCTATCCCGAAACGCCTAATTAAGGTCATTTGTTAAGCGACTGATAGCGTGTTATGAAGTCACCTATTTTGCATTTGTGCAGTAGTGTCTACACTCCTGGAAATGGAAAAAAGAACACATTGACACCGGTGTGTCAGACCCACCATACTTGCTCCGGACACTGCGAGAGGGCTGTACAAGCAATGATCAACCGCACGGCACAGCGGACACACCAGGAACCGCGGTGTTGGCCGTCGAATGGCGCTAGCTGCGCAGCATTTGTGCACCGCCGCCGTCAGTGTCAGCCAGTTTGCCGTGGCATACGGAGCTCCATCGCAGTCTTTAACACTCGTAGCATGCCGCGACAGCGTGGACGTGAACCGTATGTGCAGTTGACGGACTTTGAGCGAGGGCGTATAGTGGACATGCGGGAGGCCGGGTGGACGTACCGCCGAATTGCTCAACACGTGGGGCGTGAGGTCTCCACAGTACATTGATGTTGTCGCCAGTGGTCGGCGGAAGGTGCACGTGCCCGTCGACCTGGGACCGGACCGCAGCGACGCACGGATGCACGCCAAGACCATAGGATCCTACGCAGTGCCGTAGGGGACCGCACCGCCACTTCCCAGCAAATTAGGGACACTGTTGCTCCTGGGGTATCGGCGAGGACCATTCGCAACCGTCTCCATGAAGCTGGGCTACGGTCCCGCACACCGTTAGGCCGTCTTCCGCTCACGCCCCAACATCGTGCAGCCCGCCTCCAGTGGTGTCGCGACAGGCGTGAATGGAGGGACGAATGGAGACGTGTCGTCTTCAGCGATGAGAGTCGCTTCTGCCTTGGTGCCAATGATGGTCTTATGCGTGTTTGGCACCGTGCAGGTGAGCGCCACAATCAGGACTGCATACGACCGAGGCACACAGGGCCAACACCCGGCATCATGGTGTGGGGAGCGATCTCCTACACTGGCCGTACACCACTGGTGATCGTCGAGGGGACACTGAATAGTGCACGGTACATCCAAGCCGTCATCGAACCCATCGTTCTACCATTCCTAGACCGGCAAGAGAACTTGCTGTTCCAACAGGACAATGCACGTCCGCATGTATCCCGTGCCACCCAACGTGCTCTAGAAGGTGTAAGTCAACTACCCTGGCCAGCAAGATCTCCGGATCTGTCCCCCATTGAGCATGTTTGGGACTGGATGAAGCGTTGTCTCACGCGGTCTGCACGTCCAGCACGAACGCTGGTCCAACTGAGGCGCCAGGTGGAAATGGCATGGCAAGCCGTTCCACAGGACTACATCCAGCATCTCTACGATCGTCTCCATGGGAGAATAGCAGCCTGCATTGCTGCGAAAGGTGGATATACACTGTACTAGTGCCGACATTGTGCATGCTCTGTTGCCTGTGTCTATGTGCCTGTGGTTCTGTCAGTGTGATCATGTGATGTATCTGACCCCAGGAATGTGTCAATAAAGTTTCCCCTTCCTGGGACAATGAATTCACGGTGTTCTTATTTCAATTTCCAGGAGTGTATTTTATACGATATGGTCGCTCGCTTCCTGTATGACTTTTTGTCGCATCTTCAGTTAAATAAAATTTTCGAGTTTCACTTGTCAAATTATTGCTCAACTCTGCGTTGCGTGAAACAACGCGAATAACCTAACGTAAGAACTCATCGTGTAGTCACTGTCGGGAGGGAATGCTGAACTACGGATGTGGCGAACTGGTGGCTGCTGAGCCAGGAAGGCATGTTGCTTCCCAGGCGGAACCTGAATGGTGCATTCCGCTGCGTTTTGTATGTGACTTGGCAAACACCCACCCCCTTCTCCCACTGATGACCAACGCATGATGCATTATTCAAGGACTTGCTAATGAGTCTCTGTCTCGACTTCGGGGAAGAACGGGGAAACTGCTGTCTCCGGTGCAGCGGCGTGCGCAGAGAGCGACATACGAACCCTAGCGGATTTTGGTGCATCTCTCTTCCCACAAACAAACCTCAGTTGTCGAGTTTAGTAACGAGGGATCCAGAGGAGATGAAGTTGTAAACTACAGAAACCGTTTCTATCTAAGTTTAACTTTCTCCCTAGACAGAGCAGTGACGCAGACAAGTGAAACAGTACTCGATATCACATCACTCTTACTTGCTAAAACGAAATTTTTGCGTCCCGTGTATGAAATATTTCATAAGGATGCACATGATTGAAAAAGATAACTTTCCTTTTGCGTTCGGAAAGTAATGTTTCACTCTGCGGTTTCTGGTCTGAGATTAATATTTGAACTTCAGTGGCATTTGTAAAACGGCCCACCATGATCAAACAAACGAAGAAAAAATCGTCTGTCAACTATTGATATACAACTAGATAAAATAAGATGAGACGCTTCTTCAGCTGTGTGGCAGTCGGAAAAAGAAGTAAGAGCAGTAGCAAAACACTCAGTCTACGGAACCGCAGTGCTTTTGGCAATTTTTTTTTTTATGTAGAAGTACAATTTCATCGTGGTTAAATGAAAACGCAGACAAAACCTAAACCTGATGCTAGTTTTCCTATACTCGAATCTGTATCAGGACTATTGTCTGTGTGACTTCCTTGAGTATGCTGGGTTACTGTACTCTTTTTACCAAGTCAAACAAGAAATTGTTGGCAGGTCATCAGATGGTGAATTAATTGTTCCCACGACCGCTTACAGATTTATACAGAAAATGTGTATAAAAATATGGAAAAATACAAAATGTGGAAATATTCATTATCGCGATCGTCTATTAGTGTACTTTCCAATGTTAACACTACCTAGGTTTTCTTCCGTTTCTCTACGCTTGGGAGTGACACCTCGATTTTAAAGACGTAGGGGCTGTTACTTCAGTAAGTATATTCCACCAAAATTTCTTCAATTAGAACGCATTTAGGTATCTAGCGTAACACTATGCATACAAAAAACACATGGACATTGCTTGTCAATGCTGCTTCCATTCATGCACACTACCCATGCAATGAGGTATTCATAATGCAGCACATACAATATAGCGTAACTGGTCTATGAGTTAGCAGTTGGATTGGATGTACAGTCAAATTTAGAAGGTATGGCCGGAAAAGTGACCGCCATATTGGATCTTCAGAGTATAAGGTGCATGTGTGACAGAGCTCCCATCCAGCAGTTTAGTGTACTAAGTGGAATTCTCTGTCTGCCCCCAATTTTTTTACATTTTATCTATATATTAGGAGGAGGAGGAGGAGGAGGAGACTGTTAACAAAGACGACATAAATATATTTTACTGTCAATATAAAGAGTGGTCCTAAACCGTATGTCACACACGGCAGGGAGAGGGGACCGAAACAAGCAGATGTCGTGTAGGAATGTGTGTGTGATAATGCCGCCTTGAATGGGTAGAGAGCGCCAATGAACGCGATGTATAAAAGCGCTTCGCTAATCGGTTTCATCATATCCCGCTCGGATATCGGGCAGCATACATCGTTTAACCAATGAAGAGATGAGCGACATGCATTTCTTGTAAGGGGTTGCACAAGGAAATAGATTATCTGATCAAAGGATTACATGGAGCGATTTCCAGATAGATCAGCCGAATCGCAGAGTATTCGAGAGTCTTCATCGGGAGTTACGCACGAGTGGATCGTTTGACGCTTCCAGGTGTGAAAATGGCATTCGAAGATATAGCAGAAGTCATGCAGTGGAAGAAAGAATACTAAACACAGTAGTGGATAATGCTTCGACAAGTTCGAGGGCTGTAGGACGTGCGTTGTTTGTGAGCCATGAGAGTGTTTTGAGGACTTTACATGCAGACGGAATGCATCTGTGTCATTTACAGACAATGCAAGCAATGACCCTTGACGATTATCTTCCGTGTCTCAACTTTGCTTGTTGGTACCTACAGCAGACTACAGCCACTGAGGCTTTCTTTACGCGGTCGGGTATGTTGAAAATCCGTAATTCTCACCTGTGGTCTCTTGGTAACCCACATGGCACAGCCGGTCGGAGTGACCGAGCGGTTAAAGGCGCTACAGTCTGGAACCGCACGACCGCTACGGTCGCAGGATCGAATCCTGCCTCGGGCATGGATGTGTGTGATGTCCTTAGGTTAGTTAGGTTTAAGTAGTTCTAAGTTCTAGGGGACTTATGACCACAGCAGTTGAGTCCCATAGTGCTCAGAGCCATTTGAACCATTTGAACCACATGGCACAATGGCAAATGCATTCCAAGGAAGGTTTCCCGTCAGTGTTTTGGCAAGCATTGTGCCCAATAAATTAGTAGGACCTACATTCTACCTAGTCGTTTAACACATACAACATCTTCCTACCCGTCTTACCTCAACTTCTGGGCGTTGTTCCTCTAGCTGTCCGCAAGGAACGTGGTTCCAGAACGATGAAGCTCCTGCTCACTACAATCTAAACGTCAGAAATCACCTGGACGCTGTCTACGGCCAGCAGTGGATAGGACGGGGCGGTCCTGGCCACCGCGTTTCCTCGGTTGTGCGGCAATATGAAAAACCTGTTGTACGAGAGTCCCGTCACAGCTGAAGAAGGTCTAGTTGCCCGCATGTATGTTGCTCTTGGACTTATGATCGACATGCCTGACGCCTTTTGTAGTGTACACCGATCCATGTACCGTCACTGTGAATCGTGTATCGCTGTTGGTGGCGCTAGTTTCAGCTTCTCTTGTAAACTATTAATATATTTCTGATGCCATTTGTCTTTACATGTCTCTTCATGTGTACTGTTATTCATACTGCCGTACAAGCTACCGGTGTAATGTGTCATTACAGCACACACATTCCTATGCTTATCCCTCTACCTGACTTAACGTTTTTGACAAATAGTTTAGGACCACCATGTATATCCATGTTTTCTTCGTAATGTAGGACTACTTTAGGCAAACTCGCTTCACATGGTAAAATACTACAAGACAGCTGGAAATTACTTCAGGTGGGCGTAGGAATACTACTACCAGCTGACAGTCGGCGGGTGTGGCCGTGCGGTTCTACGCGCTTCAGTCTAGAACCGCGTGACCGCTACAGTCGCAGGTTCGAATCCTGCCTCGGGAATGGATGTGTGTGATGTTCTTAGGTTAGTTAGGTTTAAGTAGTTCTAAGTTCTAGGGGACTGATGACCACAGATGTTGAGTCCCATAGTGGACAGAGCCATTTGAACCATTTGAACCAGCTGACATGTTGTGTGTATTAGAAGTACAAGATGAGAACTATATATTGGTTGCATGTTTTATACGTAGAGGTATCGCACAAATACATGGTTATAGACGGTTGGAGGGTGGTTCGTGTTAGTGTGGATTATTAAGGATCTTACGGACTAGGGAGTTGTTGGTCGCTAATTTAAATTTGCTACACAGTCCAAGTATGGAGCATAGACAGAAGCAAAGCATGTATCAGCAGCAACATACTACTTCTCCCCCCCCCTCCACGCCCTCGCCCACACCACACACGTCAAACATTTGGGAAAATCCAAGACGTTAGAACTAATATGTTAGTTTGTCGACAGTCACTCTTTACGTTGATTGATGAGTTTCTTTAAACTTATGAAATTATTATTTCTAATTACTATTTGTTTTTATGGTGGCCATTTTACTGGGATCAGATCCTTACTACACAGACGATAGATCGAAGGCCTGGGATATTTCTTTCTTTATGCGGTGATGGAATTGGCAACTATGGCTAGCATCATCTCCATCTTCCCAGATCTCTTTTTCCTACCGGTGTGAACAGTCGTCATCAATAAAATAGCATTTTCTGCTGTTTGACACTCTGACCATATTCCTCGCAGCCTTTGGAACACTTCACCTGTTAGTCGATAAGTTCTTAGGGGAAATCGGAAATGGCAAAAAGTATCGAATTTTTTTCTTAACAGTTGTTTCTCAACTCATCCCACCTTCAATACCCTTACAAGCTTTTCAAACTGTTTCTGACAACCCTGTGTTTTAGAGTTTTGCTATCATGGAGGTACTGGATATTCTTTCTGTTTATTGTGTAATTGCTCATATATACCGATTAAACGAATATTGAACTATATTACTGTATCGGATAAACTGAAGGAACTCAGTCCGAACATGACTTGGCAGACCCAACGGTACCGACCGGCCGCTGTGTCATCTTCAGCCCACAGGCGTCACTGGATGCTGATATGGAGGGGCATGTGGTCAGCATGTAAGTAGGCTGTTTAGGTTTTTTTATTGGTAACGCCACGTAGCGCTCTATATGAAAATAACTGGCTGTGCTGTGTGCAGTCTGTAACTGGGTGGCATTGTTGTAATATTCGCTATTGCAATGTTGGGCTGTTGGCTGTTAACAGCGCGTAGCGTTGCGCAGTTGGAGGTGAGCCGCCAGCAGTGGTGGATGTGGGGAAGTGAGATGCCGGATTTTTGAGAGAGGATGATCTGGACGTGTGTCCATCAGAAACAGTACATTTGTAAGAATGAATGTCATGAACTGCTATATATATTATGACTTTTGAACACTATTAAGGTAAATACATTGTTTGTTCTCTATCAAAATCTTTCATTTGCTAACTATGCCTATCAGTAGTTAGTGCCTTCAGAAGTTTGAATCTTTTATTTAGCTGGCAGTAGTGGCGATCGCTGTATTGCAGTAGTTCGAGTAACGAAGATTTTTATGAGGTAAGTGATTTGTGAAAGGTATAGGTTAATGTTAGTCAGGGTCATTCTTTTGTAGGGATTATTGAAAGTCAGATTGCGTTCCGCTAAAAAATATTGTGTGTCAGTTTAGTGTTGATCAAAATAGGTAAAGAGCGAAATGTCTGAGTACGTTCAGTTTTGCTCAGCTGTTTGAAACTCAAATAATGTAAGAGATTTATCAGCACAGTAATTCAATAATTTTCTAAGGGGACGTTTCATATGTCGACCCTTAGCCGAGGATGCCTCACTGGAATTTTATGATTTTTTTTTCTTGTAGTTTGTGTAATTAGTGTAGCTACTGTTTATTGCTAGCGCGTAATCATAGAGAGAATTTCCTATGTAGTTGTAGTTTTACATTGTTGTACAATAAAACAGTTGTGGCATGCATGTAGATTTGCACCAAGTATTTCGCAGCTGCGCTTGCAATTAACTAGATATTATTTTCAGTGCTATGTTAATGTGTTTTCTTATTTTGCTCCTCAAATTGTGCTTTTCTGTGTTATCATATCGTGTGAAATATTGTGACAATAATGGCGTGTGGGATAGCGTAACACTGGACTCCAAAGTAAACTGAGAAATAATAGTGACGACGAGCGTAGCTTATTAGCACCACTCTGTAATGAATTAACAGACATTTCAAAGTGATAATTTGGTAATTGTGCATAGGGAAATGGAGCGGGCGGCAAATAATGGCGTAGACAGTGAAACAATTAGTGAACAGGGAAGCATTATCGATCGATCGGTCGGCAACAGGTCGCCTCAGGAATCCGAAATGACAGGACACAATCTCGCAAATACTGTAGATTCAGGTTTTAGGTCCTCACAGTTTTCTCAAATAAGTCAAGACACATTTTCTGCTTGTCAAAATGTGAATGTTGCCGGTGCAAATTCACTGCCGAAAAGCACTGAGGAACATGTTTCAGACACCAGTGCATTGTTATTACAATTAATAGAACAAATGGGGCAAACACAGCAAAAGCTTCAAAAGTTAGACACAATGGAAAAAAATCTTCAAAAGTTAGACACAATGGAACAATATCTTCAAAGGTTAGACACCACGCTTGAACAAACACGTGAAGATTTAACTACTGAGTTACATAAAATAGAATCGAAATGTCAAAAAGTCTGTAATGACGTAATAACACAAATTTATAAGCATTTCCAACCTATTTTTTCGCGGCATGAAAATACATTATAGAATCACGAAACAGCCATAAAAGAACTGCAAACTATTGTTCATGAAAATCATGAGACCTTGCAAGCTAAGATTGACTTAGTTGCATCTACCGATTCGGTTACGCAACTTGCAAAAACTCAGGAAAACTTGAAGGACACAGTAGATTCGATTTCAACACAAATGGACACTCTGAAACTTGGTTCAGAAAAACACACTGAGGAAATAAGTTCACTATGGGAGAAAGTAGCTGAACATTCGGATCAGTTCACTAACTAATTTACAAAGGTGGATGATGATCTGAATGACACAAGACCTGTAGCCTTCACTGACACAGAAGAGTACGAACAACTTAGGAAATTCAAACAAAATCAGAATCAAATTAATACGCAACACCATAGAGAAATCTGGAAAGTACAAGATCAGTTGACACAGGTAATACAAGAATTACATATTTCAGAGGACACTCGCGCTCCAATGCGGGAAGAGGGACATAGAAATACGGAACAGCCACTAAATAATAACACAGGGCACTTCGTAAATTACGAAAGAAATTGGCAAGGTACACCGAATTTTGAGATGGAACCACAGAAACGACGTAACAATGACCGACATGCGACTCACCGACATGATGATTTTGACTATAAGCTGTTTATTACTACAAGTAAATTCAAAAAATTTAAGAATTCCGGCAACGACATTCATCCACAAGCGTGGCTTCATCAATTCTCTCATTGTTTTCCTCCTAACTGGTCATTAGAGCACAGATTAGAATTTATGTGTGGCTACTTAGAGAATGAACCAGCTGTAAGAATGCGATCCGTCATTCACGATTGCCACAGTGAAGGAGAATTTTACCTTGCCTTCTTCTCAGCATATTGGTCTCAAGCCGCACAAGACCGAATAAAACAGAGCATCATAATGATGAAACATTTCGAACAATCTGAATTATCCAGTCTTGTGAAGTATTTTGAAGACATGTTGCACAAGAATCAGTACCTGTCAAACCCTTACAGCCCCTCAGAACTCATCTGCATTTGCTTGATCAAATTGCCTGAACATTTGCGACATATTATTTTGGCAGGACGTTTGCAAAGACGACATTGAAGCTTTTCAGGGACTGTTACAAGAATTGGAAATTGACACTGACAATCGCGGAATGCGAAAACAGGAGCACAACAATTACGGGTCACATCCGTCACAATTCCGCGATGACAGAAATAATAAATGGACACGACAAGGCTATCCTTACAACGTAAATCGTGACCAAAACAGACACCACCCGTATGACAACCTTTGGCAGAGTAGTAATAATTACAGGGAAAGATCACCTCTCCGCGGTAATGACTATCACAGAGACAATCAGAGAAACAGACAATATGGGAACCAAAATAATTATTATCAGGGGAGACAGAATAACTTCTGACGCAAACCGACAATAAAGAAACTATGGAATCTACCGACATGACGACAGACGATATGATCGTAACGACAGACCAGAATTGCATCCGAACTGGCGGGATTCAAACAGGGCGGGGCCCTCTCGACAAGGTCAATTTGTAGAAGTTAGGTCTCCAAATCCCAATAACGACGGGCGCCAACAAAGACACAATAGGCAATGACTCATACCGCTGGCAGCCACAAAACGTACTTCTGAAACTGACGACGCAGCTGCCGTAGCTAGTAATTACGTAAAAATGGAAGACATTAGGGACATCTTACTCCAGGAACACTACGTAAAACATAACAACATTTCGTATCCTGTGATTCACATTACAGTAAATGACGTAAAATTTACGGCAGTACTTGACTCTGGCAGTCCCATTTCAGTAATTAGTGAAACAGCTTTTAGCAAATGCAACAAATCGAACGATAGCCCCAGACTTCCGTTACGTAAGATTAAATTACAAGGTGCAATCGTTGGAAAAAGTGTAGATGTACGCCAGCAAACCAACTTAGAATTCTTTTGTCAATGCCACAGCTTCTCTATAAACTTTCTTATTGTTCCATTATTGTCGACGGAAATTATATTGGGAGTAGACTTTTTGAATGAATACAAAACAATCTTAAACTTTCACGATGCTGAAATAAGTTTAGAGAAAGAAGGTAAGTCAATAGCTTTGTAATTTGAAGATTGGCTCTCAAACCATGACCAGGAAATTAATCGGCTTTACCTCCTGTTAGACAACAGTTCGGAATTTTCGACGGAACTTGACACTAGCAATCACTCTGCAAGTACTGACAGGGATGATATCGACGGCGTTTTTGATACTAATGAGTTAATTCAGAATAAAATTCAAACAATTGAGAATTGTAATGACACTGATAGGCAGGACCTTTTTGAGATTTTACAAGCACATTCCACAGTTTTTACTCAAAAAACAGGAACAATCAAGGGATTTCAATACCAATTTCGTGTTCGTGAGCATAGTAAATTTTGTGTTAGACCATACATAATTCCGGCACATTATACGAGGGCTGTCCAGAAAGTAAGTTATGATTGATCGCGAAATGAAATCACAGTGAAAATCATAAATGTTTCATTTGTAACAGTTAGCTACACCTTTCAGCTACTTCTCTACATAGTCGCCGTTCTGACTCAGACATTCGTGGTAACGTTGTACCAACTTTCCAATACCCTCATCATAGAGGGCAGCCGGCAGTGCTTTCCGCCAATTCTCTACGCTGGCCTAAAGCTCGTTGTCTGTGCCAAA
This sequence comes from Schistocerca americana, assembly GCF_021461395.2. Taxonomy (NCBI): domain Eukaryota; kingdom Metazoa; phylum Arthropoda; class Insecta; order Orthoptera; family Acrididae; genus Schistocerca; species Schistocerca americana. Next base: position 307,689,472 of record NC_060122.1, on the reverse strand, counting down.
ATGTTGTCTTCATAGCCAGCGGTTCCTTTGAGCAGATATGAAACTCAGTGGGAGACAATTACGGGCTGTATTGTGGGTAACCAAAAATTTCCAATTGAAACGATGCAGGAACATCTTCATTGCCCCTGCAGAATGAGGTTGAGAATTGTCTTGAAGAAGAAACCGCACGACAGTTATGTAATGTTGGTTGCATAGCTTCAGGGGAAAATTCTCACCAGGCTCTCGTACTTGGAGGGAGACACTAGTTCCTATAACATCTTTACGCGCTCACTGAGAGCTCAGGAATGAAAAGAGCGACATAATTCTACCTAGAGCCATACTAGAGACACTGTCCAACACATCTTTGCAAAGCTTTATCGGATTTTCATAGTCGTTTCCATTTCGCGACCGATCGTAACTTACTTTCTGGACAGCCCTCGTAGGGACCGTGTTAGAACAGAAATACAATCTATGCTTGACGAGGGCATTATTGAGCCTGCAGTAAGCTCATACAACAATCCATTACATGTTGTTGAGAAGAAAAATGGATCGATCAGGCTTGTCTTAGATTCGAGAGAAATCAATACTATCATCATTCCTGAAACAGACAGGCCGCAAACGTTGGAAGAACTTCTTCAAAATTTTAATGGTGTAAAAGTGTTGTTTTCCATTGAAATCATATCCAGCTTTTATCAGATCGAACTTCATCCAGAATGTAGAAAATACACAGCTTTCCTTTGTTCCGGTGTTTGTTATCAGTTTCGGAAACTTCCTTTTGGTTTGAACATTTCTTCGGCAGCATTCATTCGCGGGCTAAGTTCCATATTACCTGAGTTCTTAAAACATCACATCACATTATATGTGGACAATATTCTGATAGCAGAAGCCTCATGGGAACTACATAATTGCATCCTCAATAGCGTGTTATATATTTTTGCAGAATCTGGAATTACAATTAACTTGGAAAAGTCTGAATTCGGTAGGACAAAGGTGAAGTTTTTGGGACATATTATTTCTTATGAAGCCATTCAGCCGGATTCTGAAAAGTTAGAAGCAATCAGAGCCCTTCCAGTTCCATACACAAAAAAAAAAAACAAGTCCGCAATTTTCTAGGTCTCGTAAATTTTTACCGTCGTTTTCTGAATATGCAAATTCTAGTTATACCAAAACTTTGTTCTCTCACTGGAAAAAAATAGTATTTGGAACTGAGACGAAGAAGCACAGTTGGAATTCAATTCTTTGAAAGAATCGCTGCTTAACGCGCCAATACTAGCTCATCCAGATCTGTCGCAGGATTTCTGCCTTAGCACGGATTCTTCTAAAGTCGGTCTTGGTGCCCATTTATTTCAAGAAGCCACAGAAAATGACACTACTGTTCAGAAAACCATTGCATTTGCTAGCCGAGTGCTAACAAAATCTGAAAAAAATTATTCCTTTACTGAATTAGAAGCTTTAGCTATCGTTTGGGCATTTAACAAATTCCGATTCTTTCTTTCTGGTAAACACGTAAAAGTATACAGTGATCATCGTGCATTACAATTTCTTATGTCTTCAAAATTAAATCATGACAGGTTAAAACGTTGGGCATTGTTTCTGCAAGAATTCCACTTCACAATAGTCTACATTCCCGGCAAGGAGAACATTGTTGCGGACGCACTGTCACGCGCACCGACTGGGCTTAAGAAAAGTAACACAGAAGGCAACCTCGAGAAAAATTTCAGTATTCTTTACATTCAGAAAGTCGCCTTTGAAAACTTCATCTCCACATCTTTAAAGGTCATTGCTCATGAACAAGATAAAGATCCGATTTGGAAAGACATCAAAAGTAAATGGCATGAAAAAACACACACTCAGATTCGGCATTATTATCTGGTTAGAAACAACATACTCTTCAAACGCTGCGCTGTTGATGACAAGCTATGGGTACTTTGCATTCCAGACGGTTTTGTTAATAAGCTCATTTGGTACACTCATTTCAGCTACGCACATTTTGGTCCACGAAAATGTTATCATATTCTTCGAACGATTTATTTTAACAATATGGAAAAGAGAATTCCAAGAGTTTTGTCTATTTATAAACTTTGTCAAAAGGCGAAACCATCTACTATCTCACATCGTGCTCCGTTGTTTCCTATCATCCCTTCCAAATTAAAAGAATTTGCTGCTGTTGATCTCTTGGGACCTCTTGTCAGAACATCGAATGGATTTTCGTACGTTCTAATCCCTGTTGAACTTACTTCAAAATTTGTTTCTTTCACTCCGTTACGTAAAGCCATTGGACGGTCTGTATCCAACGCCTTTGTTAAAAATTTCTTACGTGAAGTTCGACACGTTAGTAAAGTAATTTCAGATAATGGACCTCAATTCAGGTCTGCTGTTTGGTCACGCATGCTTCGGAACCATAAAGTCAAACCTGTTTTTATTTCATTGTACTCACCACATTGTAACCTGTCTGTACGGATTATGAAAGAAATCAATAAGCTTTGCAGACTTTATTGTCACAGAAAGCATCAGCATTGGGACAGATATTTACACTTATTTCAAAACGTGCTGAATGAAATGCCTCATGACTCCACTGCTTTACCACCTATTCTTGTACTGAAGAATGAAGAACCTCCGAACAGAATCAGAGAGCTTGTACCTTTTCCGGATACACGTAAACTTCGACACAAAGACATAATTGATTTGGCTATTAAAAATACAAAATCTGCAGCAGACAAAAGGAGAAAACTACACGGTAAAGCAAATGCAAAGAAATTATATATTGGTCAGAAAGTTCTCATTAAAGCTCATTCATTGTCACGTAAGAAGAAACACTTGAGTCACAAATTCTTTCTGATTTACAATGGACCTCACAGAATCCGACGTATACGACGTGATAATTGCATTGAAGTTGAAACTCTGCGTACTAGGAAGAGTAAAGGTTTACACCACATTTCACATGTAAAACCGTTTATTGAGAGATAATCTGTTTTTTTTTTTAACTTAGTCTTTGCTATAAAATTTTTCACTTTACATTACTAGTATGCTTTGTCAGACTGAGAATCTGTTAACATGCAACAATGTTTGAAGTTAAATATCCAGTCAAGAACCAAGAGAACTTATTTAAACAGAAATTACGAATGCATTGTTACAGTGAACAGAGAACATGGTGTTATTGTGTGTGTACATTCTTGCTTGTTAATTGCACGATACATAACTACTATAAGGCTTACATACTTAGAACATATACTGCTAATGAGACTTTAATGCAACATTTTGGTTTACTTGTATTTGGTTTCTTTGACAGCTACACGATTAAATCACGGTGCTACAAATTTGTGACACAATTTACATTGTTGCTTTTGCGGTGTATCTGTTTTATATCTACACAGTTTTTATGTATTATTCTGGAAAGTAAAACATGTTTTAGTAGTTACTTTTGTGGTATAGCTACAATGAGAAAGCCTTTTCCATAGTACAACAATACATTACAGTACAGTACTTTCTTAATCACAGCAATAAGCATAATAACTACGATATCTATACGCAAAGCATTTCTCTTTTGTTTATGATGAGGTGAGTACATTGACTTCGGCAGAACTTTGGTTACAGAGGACAATAACTACGACACCTCCACAGAATTATCTTACAGCAAGATGCACATTTAGCGCTACAGGCCACGCATTTGAGTGATTAATTTTGTACTTAAAACATTTATTTTTAAAGATTTTTAAATTATAAAGAAAGTTTTCCATGATACATTTCATTCCATTGCTGTAATCAGTAACACCTGAGGGTATAATTACATTAATCCTCAGGGGGTACACGCCTACATTGTCTACTATGTGTCTGGCAAGCACAAGGAGCCCTAGCTAATATGGTATTTGCTTATACAACTTTACACATCGGTACCATATTTCTCTAACACATAATTAGACAGCTATCTGATCATTTAACTGAGAGAGACAAACATTTATTTTACTATACCAGTGACAGACGTTTACATAATTACACCGCTGGATAACTTCACACTTACGAAATTGTATTTTGTCTGTACTTTGTGAACTCTTCATATTTTTTCAGAACCATTGTGATACTATGAGAGCTTTGAATGATGTATTTGGTATGGGATCATGATTTTTAAAGTACGTTTGAGGTAGATGATACTATTGAAATGAGCAGAGAATTTTCTTTAGGTTTTGAAATTATTGCAGAAAGCTACAACGTTTTTGAGATTTGGCTGAGTTTTTGTGATGTTATTATTATGATGACAATGTGTATTATGCTGTTGTGGTATGTTTATGAGCAATAAGCTGAATTTGATTATGCTATGTATTTATTATGATGAAATATTGAAGAAGTGTCGATGAATATGTGTATGTGTAATAAGGTAATGAATAATGAGTAGTGGTTAGGGACTCTGACTTGTGAAAAAGGATGTTGGAAACCAAGAATCATACTTTAAGAATTATGAAGTGTGTGTAAGTGCGTGAATGTATCACAATGCTGGCGAAAACTTTTTGGACACTGTTATATATGAGATTTTGTTTCTACACACTTCTAATGTAAATTTCTAACCTTTGAATTTTTTTATTTTATATGAGACTGTCACTGTAGTGGAAACTGCTGCCATAAATATTTCAGTATAGAAGGTAGATGATCTAGACATAATGTGCTGTGGAGACCCAATTGAGCGACAGTCACCGGAAAAAAAGCCATTAGTGTGTGTCTTTCAGAGGCACAGGTGGAGAAAAAAGGTGGCCATTATCCTCGCTATTGACATTTCTTTGTAGAAAGCATCGCAAATATGACACGCTCAAACTTGAAAACATATGATTACACTGTGGAGCTGATAATTTATGATATTTACTAAATGCCTAATGAAATGATGAGAAACATTTTACAACTATTGTCTTTGTAGTTGAGAGATTGCTCATTTTGTTTAATATCTAGTTTCTAGCTGCACTGCAGCATTGGTTAAAACAAAATTTAATAGATGTACTAATATCACTATTTTCTGTCTACAGACCCAGTAAAGAATAGTTTTATGATGTACTTTCGTAGAAAAGAGAGCACAAATAGACATTTCCCTTCATAGGAATTGCGAAAATAATTTTTTAACGGTTTGGTAACTTGTCTGCTAGAGTAAGTCAAGATGATGCATCACTCTAGTGTTAAGATGTGACATAGGTATTAGACATGGCCATCTTTACTGTAATATTTTTTTATTTTTTCTGCTTGAGCTTTGTCATGTTTCGGTATAAGTTATTGCATTTGCTGCTGCTGTGTGCCAGGCATAGTGCTATTAAGTTTCACTTTGTATTACTCTGTTAAGCCAGTTTTACTACTGATTTATTTTTCTCTTTGCTGCACATTGGCTCATATTAGTGATAATGTTGCATTTGCTTTGCTAATTTATATTTATTGCTGCTTGCTTTGCCTATTTGCAATTTTTGTCATTGCTGTTTGTGTTAATTGTTTTGTGCTGCTGCATTGCCTCGTCCCTTAATTTAGCATCTGAGCTCAGTAGATTTAAGTTAGCTTAAGATGGGATAGGTTATATGAGAAAACGAGTTGTGATGAATTGGAAGAAATGCATTGAGAAGCTATATGAAAATGGTTTGGCCAAAAAAAGGAATTTGAAAGAGGATATGAACAAAAGTTAGGGTTTAGGGACAACAGGTTTAGGTAGGATTTTCTTGGAAATAAATGATGAGGTAAGATAATGGATAATAAATAATGAGGTAAGAAATATGTGAACATACAAATACAGAAAGTAAGCTTGGATAGGATTTTTTTGGTGGAAACAAATGTTGAAATAAGACGAAAAACCACTGAAAACAAACCCTGTCCTTTCCTCATGTGTTATTCTGGTATGTGTTTATGTACTCTTGTGTATTTGTGTTTTTCCTGTCTTTATGTGTTTAGCTAATACGATTTATGTTGTAGAATTTTTCTAGTACCAAGCTACATTCACTATGAGGAGGAATACTGTTATCATCAAATATAATTTGGATTAATAATATGTTATTTTCTTTGTAAAGATGTTTATAGACATTATTAATTCGGTTCTGTTTCAATGCTCATGTGTGAAATTAATGTTTCGAAAACTATTCTCATTATTTTATATATTTACTTATGTCATAATTCCTGTAACACTGATGTATATGTCTATTTCTATTCTTTGGAAAGCACATATTATTACAAATGTTATCTGTACTGTTATGTTCTTTAAAGATGTATTTTGTATCTTTGTAATTGTTTTCTTATGTTGTAAATTTATAATTGTATAGACACCAGTTCATCAAATTAAGTAACTTGTAAGTTACATTTCACTGCACACGTTGGTCATAGTATATGGACAATATGTGAGAAGTAGTGACTGTTATTGTTTGTACGTGTGTTGATAATTCAGCAAGGGACTGATTAAGAGCATTGCTGGTTCTAAGGACAATTCCAAAAACTTTGTCAGTGCACAAGAGGTGGTTTATGGACTTGCTATATTGTCCGCAAGACTCTTCGATGGTGATTGTGCACCTGCACAGTCGCAACAGATGGCTGCTGGCCATCTCTACAAGGACTACAGTGGGTCTGCTCTGTGATGACCTACCTACCAATATTCTTCAAAATTTCGACTGACTCTGCTGTGGGTTTGCTCTGTTGTGGCCCATTACCTGTCTGCATGTCAAGAGTCAGCATAGTCTTTCCGTTGGAAGGACAACACTACTTCTTCAAGACTGCTTGGATATCCACTACTTCTGTGTGATTTTCTTTTACTGCTCAGACTTTGTGCATAAAATTGTGATGAACGATCATGACTATCTTTATGGACTGTGAGAAAATTTTAGCTTTTGATTAACATTGTATCAATAAGTGTGTGCATTTGATATCTTTGTTATTGTAATTATGAAAATTTTTATCAAATCATTATTGGCCACTACCCAAAACAATTTGTAAAATTTTTTGTGGGGAGCACGGGGGCTATGTAAGTAGGCTGTTTAGGTTTTTCTTATTGGTAACGCCACGTAGCGCTCTATATGAAAATCACTGGCTGTGCCGTTTGCAGTCTGTGACTGGGTGGCACTGTTGTAATATTCGCTATTGTAGTGTTGGGCTGTTGGCTGTTAACAGTTCGTAGCGTTGCGCAGTTGGAGGTGAGCCGCAAGCAGTGGTGGATATGGGGAAGTGAGATGGCAGATTCTTGAGAGTGGATGATCTGGACGTGTGTCCATCAGAAACAGTACATTTGTAAGAATGGATGTCATGAACTGCTATATATATTATGACTTTTGAACACTATTAAGGTAAATACATTGTTTGTTCTCTATCAAAATCTTTCATTTGCTAACTATGCCTATCAGTAGTTAGTGCCTTCAGTAGTTTGAATCTTTTATTTAGCTGGCAGTAGTGGCGCTCGCTGTATTGCAGTAGTTCGAGTAACGAAGATTTTTGTGAGGTAAGTGATTTGTGAAAGGTATAGGTTAATGTTAGTCAGGGCCATTCTTTTGTAGGGATTATTGAAAGTCAGATTGCATTCCGCTAAAAAATATTGTGTGTCAGTTTAGTGTTGATCAGAATAGGTAAAGAGCGAAATGTCTGAGTACGTTCAGTTTTGCTCAGCTGTTTGAAAGTCAAATAATGTAAGAAATTTATCAGCACAGTAATTCAATAATTTTTCTAAGGGGACGTTTCAAGCACACAGCTCTCCCGTCCTTATGCCAGTTTACGAGACCGCAGCCGCTACTTCACAATCACGTAGCTCTTCAATTTGCCGCACTTTGGCTCGGCAGTCCGGATGGACTGCATCGAATAACTACATAAAATCATTTTCTTCGTATGCCAACGCTCTGTCAGGTTTAGTAATTGTTACGTCAGAGTCATTCAAAAGGGCAGAGGATACTTGGTATATATTTTTTTCTGTCGACTATATACCACGGCACTTGGACAGAATGGCGAAGTCAGTTGCTGTTACCAGCAGCATTCATTGTCCCCATTGCATATTCAAATAGGAAATGTGATGCGCCTTGTGGTGTACAACACATGTACATGCAACAAGGCTGTTAGCTTCCTCAGATCCTGTCAGCATAATATTATAAGCTTGTTACACACTAACCTCTACGCTGACTGGGTACCACGTAATGCTTCCTCAGATCGGTCGGCATAATATTATGTGATTGCTACCATTGATGTTTTTTTTATGTCTACATCGACTTCCAACCTGGCCTCTCACACGCGCGGTTGGGGCGTAGCATTAATCTCTTTCTCTCTCTCTCTCTCTCTCTCCCTCTCTCTCTCTCTCTCTCTCACACACACACACACACACACACACACACACACACACACACACACACATACTAGTGTTATAGTGTTATGCCAAGTATGCAAAAGCTGTGACAGGTACGCTGGAAACTGGGTCATTATCATTAGTCTGAGCAGTAATATTTAGTTGTTTTACTATGTAATGGAGAGGGGTGGGTGTCAACAATGGGACCACTAGACGCCTTCATCTACGTGGAGGTATTTACGACACAGGACGTTCATCTAAGAGGAAATGTGTACTACAGAACAAGACAAAATGTGAATACACACAATTGTTTCAAGTATGGCTAAACACTAACATTTCAGTAAGAGAATGTAATTGTTATTTCAAGAAGACAATCCTCTTTTAAAGAAACTTAACGCTACTGGTAGTGTATACAGCCTTCAGAAACCTGTGATAAAGCTTTCAACCCTTCCAATAAACAAAAAGTTTCAGGTCATTAAAACTGAAAGAGTCATCACACCATCTAGCATGCAGTGCCAGCAGAACAGATGACGAAACGGAGTTTCTGTCATCGTGCTTTTCCGAGATGAGAGAGGAGGAATTATAGCTCTTGAATAATGGAAAAGTATCACTGTCTATAGCGGCAAAATTAATGCGAAGGATTCTATATGTTTTACCACCGAGTCTTGAAAGTCTTCGTATCATGAAAATATATGAAACATATTTTCCTTGTTAAACGTTTCATTTCTCTGTTCTAACTTTCCATATCACCCCCATTTCTCAACATGTAACTAGCTTACTACCACCATCGTGGTCACGTGGCCTGAAATATTGCAGTCTTGATTCTTTAGAATGTATGTGCATAAAAAACTTGGAACTCTACTCTCTCCCTAACATATTGGATGCCTGAGGGGTTGGAGACGTACATTTGTGTTGAGCAAAATATTTTAAATTTCTTGCAGACTGTACAGAATGAAAATACACCTATATTCATCTCCTGAATCAGCATCATCACGCAGTTCGCCCACTTATTCTTATCCGTTGGTCTTAAACGATGCACAGCAGTTTTTCACTCTGGTTCTTACATGTGTTTTATTTGCACCAATCTTCTAGATGCCAAAGAAACGAATTCTGCCATTTCTAAACTAGTGGTAACAGATCTAGCTGCACGACTATGAACTGCTTCGACGCCTTCCTTTAATCCTATCTGATGAGTATTCGAGCATTTCCTAAGAATGTCCGTCCCGATATCTTTCCCGCTTCGCGTGTCGTGCGACTAGGTTGTGCTATTAGTTCCGCCTCTACCGTAGCGCTGGGTGTCTTCCTCGTGTACGTTTAGTGTTGTGTTTGTCTCTGTGCGCGTCGCATCGCTGGTTGGCGGCTAGTGTTTGGTGTTTGTGCGGCCCTTCCTGTCGCGGCGGCACCTTGGTTCTCACGAAAATTCCGCTTGCAGGTACTGTCAGCTTCACCTTCGACAAATCCACGCGTCACGTCCAGCCCAGTTCTTTGGAGATACATGACTGGTTAGTCGATACAATTAAAGTCATTACTGATCAGGTGCATACTGCATATTTTCACAGCGAATTATATGTGTGTTTTGTTAAGTTTCTTGACCCGCTTCTAGTTGATAGGATACTTCCTCGTCACGGTTCTCAGGTACCCTATACGCACCGTGATGGTTCGACTGCTATGGTTCTCTTGGCAAATGCAGAAGTGATATATACGAATGTCCGGATGTTTAACCTTCCGCCCGAGGTAGATAACTGTTTTCTGAGGCCTGTTTTGCTTTCTTATGGGGAAATACGTAATATTCGGAAGGAACGCTGGTCTGCTCAGCATCGGTTACAGGTTTATAGTGGTATTCGGACGGTGGAAATGGTGGTCAAAAACACATACTCCATCTCACCTATAGGCATGTGGTTATAGGGTCCATATTACGTACAGTGGCCGAAGGAACATGTTACTATTGTAATCAAACTGGTCATTTCCCTTCTAATTGAGGTGGTATTAAAACCCACATACGAACAGCGTAAAATATTGACTTAAGATGATCTCCCGTAGCGATCTCAAACTGAATCGTTCACTGTTTCCGAGGGACGCAGTGATCCGTTAACCGACAACGCCCGAGATCCCCCCCCCCCCCCCCTCCTCTGTCGTTGCGTCGGGCTGTTTATGGCGTTAATTACGATGTGCCCGCCATGATTTCTCACAACAATCGAACACAGAATGACGCGGCAGACGAACCTTCCCTATTGGCTCACCCTTCCGATGGGCCTCCAGTGAAGGACCCCCCTTTCTCAGTCTGAAATCATGAATGAGGACGCCACAGGTGATTTCATGTCTGCTTAAAAGATCCCTGACACCTTATCTGGCGTTGTTCCTGTTGTCAAGGCCACCCCATCGGAGAATTCCGTGTAGGAACCTGCTTCCGGTTACCACGTGTCTTCTCCGGCTCTCTCGGACACTTCTCCTGTCGCCTCTGTTTCCTATCCCCCCCCCTCCTGCGACTTCTGTCGCCCTCTGTGGGTCACAAACTTCTCCCGTGAAACAGTTGATTACTTCTCAAGAGCCAGTGGATCCCGTTATTCACCAACCGTCCCTCCCTCAACGCATGTATGCGGACGAGTGGGATGTAGAGGCCTCTCCCTCGCATTCTGTAACGGAATACCTACATGATGCTCCCACGCGACCGAACGCGGCAGCGTTGGCGCCGCGGAGCCGCAGTAGTATTCGTAAACAGCTACGGAGAGCCACCTCACGGTAGACGAAAAAGCAGTGGGAAGATGAGGGTTCTGTTTCGTAGTTCTTCTCTTTTATTCGGTGATTGATTCTGGTATGGTTAATTGTATGTTGCTCCGTCACCTGATTGTTGTTTACCGTTCTTTGTTCTTCTTTCTGGCTTGAAGTTCCATGCAAGCATACACATTTATTACTCTGAATACTAACAATACGTTTTGAGCTTCGGCTCGCCACTTTGCGACAGTTTGTGTATCAATCTGGGGAAGATTTTTTACAGGAAGTATTATTCAACCAGTTTTCCATTCCTGGGTTCTCAACCTGTTTTAATGTATCTTCCGAACTTTCTACGGGCACTGCCTTGTTTTATAGGGAAGGCATTCCGTTGATGGATTTCGAAGTACTCGACAGTGAAAGGGGGATAGGGGGCACGTTTTCTGATCCCAGTTTACTCCTTCTTTATTCCCCTCTGGCACAGTTTGTACTACTGCACGTTCGAGTTTCTATAAAGAAGATATCATTTACCTGCTTCGTAAATCCCCGACAAAGATTATCTTAGGTGGGGACTTCAATCGTGTTCTACGGCCGGTGGATCAGTATCCTAATTTTAATTTCTGTAAAGAACTCGACGACCTGGTGCGCTTCTTGTGTGTTGTTCGCTATCCTACACTTTTGCGACATACATAGTGTACTCCCACGTCTAGCAGTCGCCTCGATCGCTTTTATCTTTCCGTTTCCTTGTGTGGGCAACTTCTGGATGTTGTGATACCAGCCTGTTTTACTGACCATTGCGCCATAGCTGTCACGTTAAATTACGAGGGGCAACCGGTGAAATTGTATCGCCCTCCCTGGATACTCAATATAGCCTATTTGCAAGATACTTCTCTTGGTGTCGTCCTGGAGGACGTATGGGTTCGTTATTCTCGTACTATGGACCGGTACTCGTCTGTTGTGGCATGGTGGACACTGCATGTTAAACCACAAATCCGTAGGGCTTTCATGGGTTTTGGAGCTGCGACGGTGGCAGACGATCGACGAACGCAAGAATTTTACTGTTCAGTCTTACGTCAACTGTACGATAGTGCTAGGCATGCTCCTCCACGGGTCACTGATCTACAGCGCATCAAAGCCAAATTGCTGGAGCTCAAACGCATTCAAATGCAGGGACTGCGGACGAGGTCTCAACCACGTATTTTTGTACAAGACGAATTGACGTCACTATACCATATAGTCCGTTTACGGGCGGGCCGGAAACTTGTGTGCCTTGCCTCCCTCAGAACCGCTTACGGCCGCATGTTCACCTCTCACCGTGACTTTTCGGGCTTTATTTGCACCTATTTTACTGATTTGTACGATACCCGTGTCCCGGTTGAAAACTCTCTAGACGACTTTACACTGTTACTGCATGACGCAGTCATTCCTCAATTAAATGACGCCTCTCTCCGTTCCCGACACAAGGATGATATATATGATGTTGTTAACGGATCTCAGTCCCGCAAATCGCCTGGATTAGACGGTATTTCTAAGGAGTCTTATGTTTAATTTTAGCCACTCATTGGTGACACCTTAACGTCAGTGGTAAATTAAGCGATGAGGAGAGTCTCACTTCCTGCTCCTTTTCAGGAAGGTAAACTGGTCCTCCTCCCGAAATCCACAGGTCTACCTGCGATTGATTCCCTCCGTCCTCTTACTCTCTTTGATTATAACATTGTCGACAGAGCAATTAATACCCGTCTCTCTAAGCTGCTCGATACCATTATTGCCGCCCACCAAAGCTGTGTGCCTGGACACACGATATTGACTTCTGTTCTCGAATGTCGCGATGTAATTTCGGTGGTGACTGCCGCTAATATCCCAAGGGGCTTTGCTTTTTCTTGATTTCCAGAAAGCATTAGATTGTGTCAGCCATGATTTTTTAACGAGAGTGCTCAACGCAATCGGCTTTAATAATGATGCTCGACAGGTCTTAACTCTCCTTTTTACCGGTATCAGTGTCACGGTGATTGTGAACGGCCACCCTATCCCCCCTCCCGGATATCGATCAGACGGGGTTTACCCCAGTTAAGCCCCTGATCCATGTCCCTTTTTGTTTTGTTCTTAGAGCCCTTACTTCGCCGCCTCGCCATGCAATTAAGTGGCTGGACTATATTGGGGGAAATTATTTCGATCCGTGCATAGGCCGATGACGTCATGGTTTTAGTACGACATGTCGAGGACATACCGAGGCTTAAAGATACCTTGGATTCATTTTGTCGTCTTGCTGGTGTTCGTATTAATGATCGTAAATGCACGTTCCTACGGTTGGGAGGTTTCGATCATGTCGTCATTCCTTGGGCGACGGTCGTCAATCGCTATAAGACCCTAGGGATCTTAGTGGATCGCAGTCCGATCAAAATGGCGACACTAAATTGGCTTGTGGTTACGAGTCGTGTTCACGGGGCGACCCTTGAACATGAACGCCGTTCCCTTAGCCTCCTTCACAAGGTACGAGTATTAGAAACCTAGGTATTCAGTAAAGTATATTATGTTGCGCAGGTCTTCCCACTTCCCGCTATGATGGCACGCAGACTGAAACAGCTGTCTGGTAGTTTCCTGTGGCGCCGCCATATCTTTAGTGTCTGGTATGAAGTAGTGGACTTGCCTCGAAAACTTGGAGGATTGGGTCTTCCGATCTCAAAGCGAAGACATCCATCTTATTTGCCCGCCGTAATGTTCCAACTTGTACGCGGGCTCCGCATTCAGTTACCTCTCGTTTACTTTCCCACCTCCGGCCGGTCTGTCTGACCACTCCTGTTGACGTTGGACGGATTTATCCTAAATTGTGGCACATTCGTGAATATTTTCTAATTGTCGGTATCTTAGGTGCTGATATACTTTCTAAGACGCATAATAATACCAACATGCTATCATCCCGTTGGGGTGCACCATGTCCACTTTCTTCTGTTGAACTGGATTCCCGTCAACGTTTTGGAAAACGGTCTGGTGTCATCTTAGTCTTCCTATATTGCCGATCGAAACTGCTTCAACGTGGTATAAGGTCATTCACCGTCTGATACCTACTGGTGATCGTCTTTTTCATATTGACCTTCGTCCGACTGATCAGTGTGAGGAATGTCATCAAACTGACACCTTATTTCACAGGCTTGTTGCTTGCGGACGGGATCATTGGCCCTGGGTCCACCGTCAATTAGTTTTCCTTACTCGAGGGCCTGAAACCGCTTTTCCAGATTATATCCTCCTACATCTGGACATATCCATTTTTCCTCAGACGACAACGAACACGATTGTCTGGCTCTTGGGCTACTATGTTCACTATGTCGTTGAAGACGGGAATGACCCAGATCCCTGCATTTTTCACCATTATCTGACAATTGCACATTGGAATTGTCAGCGGTTGCCACGATACCGAACACTTTTTGCGAATATGCTTTTTATTGTGTTTAACCGTCAGGGTGTTGGTTAAGCTCCCCTGTGATCCCTGTTTCTTCCCTTAGCTTGAGTCCCCTCCCCTGTAGCTTTGTTTTGTCACTTATTCTCACATATATATATATATATATATATATATATATATATATATATATATATATATATATATATATATATATATATATATATATATATATTGACAGGAAGGGTGGGATAATGGGTTAGTCTTCCCGTTCAGAATTTGATAATTGTTTGTTCTTGAACTAATTTCTTGATTTTCTTTTTGCCACTGATATTAAATGATGATTTGACTATGGTTAAAAAAATAGCTGAGTGGTCAGCGTGACGGATTGCCGTCCTACGAGCCCGGGTCGATTCCCGGCTGGGTCGGGGATTTTCTCTGCCCAGGGACTGAGTGTTGTCTTCATCATCATTTCATCCCCATCCGGCGCGCAGGTCACCCAGTGTGCCGTCGAATGTAATGAGATCTGCACCAAGGCGGCCGGACCTGTCCCGCAAGGGGCCTGTCGGCCAATGACGCCAAACGCTCATTTCCATATTACCTGAGAATAGGTCGTACTGGTTTTCTGTACTCAGTCTCCTTTATAGATGAGCTACACTTTCCCAAAATTCTTAGGATAAAAGCAAGTCAATCATTCGCTCCCCTACCACAGACCTAAAGTTCCCGTTCCATTTCATGTCGTTTTACAATGTTTTCAATGTTACTTTGTGGTCGTATTAAGCAGGACACTGCTAAAGCTGGATTCGAACGACGTAGGATTGTTTTCCCTACACATCCGCATTAATTTACATTTTTCTACAATTGAGGCAAACTACCTTTTAGCACACAACATAGAATAAGTGATCCTGTATCCCCCTACAGCCGCTCAACGACGATACCTTCCCGTACAATACAGCGTCATCAGCAAATAGGCGTAAACTGCTGCTCACCCTATCTGTCAGATCATTTATGTATATGGACAAAAGAGTGGTCTTGTCAAACTTCCTTGGGACAGTGCTGATAAGCTTTTTTCTGATAAACACTCGCTAACGAACGAAGACAACATACTGGGTTATGTTACTTAAGAACTCTTTGAAGCGCCCACGTGTATGGAAACATAGTCTGTATGCTCGGACCTTCGTCAACAGGCTGCAGTGGGGCTCCGCGTGAAATGATTTCCGGAAAGCTGGGAATATGGGATCTTTCTGTTGCTCTCTATCCGTGGTTTGCAGGATATAAAGTAAGAAAAGGGGAAGCTGAGATCCGCACGAGTGATGCTCTCTAAATTCGTACTGAATTGTGAGCAGAAGCTTTTCTGTCACCAGGAAACTTACTTTCGAACTCAGACTGTGCTCAAGACTTCTGCAGCAAACCGATGTTAAAGATTTTGGTCTGTAATTATACGGGTCCGCCTTCTTTTACCTTTCTTACCTTTAGGAGTCGCCTGCGCTTTTTCCAGTAGCTTGGGACTTTTCGCTGGGAGATAAATCCAAGCTAAGTAAGGAGCCAATGCCGCAAGTACTCTCTACCGAATTAGTATTCCATCTAGACGGCAGACGTAGAGACTTACTTGGTTTCAACTATTTCAGCTGCTTCACTAAGCCAGGGATACCTATTGTATTTTTCCAGGGTGAGTCATAAATGAGGAAAAATACGCCGAGGCCCGCATGCTGCTATGCGTAACACAGGACACACCGTTGTTAATTTCGTTTTCCTCGGTGTACTGTGTACGTAAAACAAAAACACCTGTTAACCATTGAACGAGATACCGATGAGCCTCATGATCACGACATGTCATTCACCGATACAAACAACACACGACACAACAATGAGCTGATGTGTATCTGCCTGCGTTTGAAAGATACGAGAAAGAACAAATCCCATCGTAATGTATGTGAAATTGTATCAGAACTTGTGAATCACACGTTCCCGGCGGTAACGGAGTATAAAGTCCCATGTTAGGGAATCTGTGTCCTATAAGCGGAAAGAGTGGTGAACGGCAGAAGTAAAACCACGGCGTGAATGAATTTTTACAACACCTCTGCGCTGCTCACTCTGCCTGATACTCGCCATGTCGACAGATTCTAACGGCCGCGTCGCAGTGTTACCACGACAAGTTTCACAAACGAGGAATACGCCGACAACCATCTCACCTACGGGCTTGCAGATGGAAGAGCAGACGTTCCAAGGCAACTGTATCACTAGAGGTTTCCTAGCCGGAACCTTCCATTCGCAAAAACGTTTTAATCTGTGGATAGGCGCTTGAGGGAGTATGGTGCATGTGTAGCAGCTCCAGGATTTAGTGTTCGTGACCGACCGTCGACGTACAGTGCCGATGACGAAGAAAAAGTGTTACGAACTGTTGTGGAGGACCGAACAATAAGCACTGCGGTCGGAATGTCAGAATCTATTGTTATGCGAGTACTCCATCCCTTTCGCATGCACAAGGTGCAGGCATTATTGCCGGAAGACTACCAGAAGAGGCTAGACGTTTGTAACTTTATCCTACGGCGTCAGACCCACGACTAGCATTTTTTAAGGAACAACATTGTTAACCGAAGAAGCCTATTTCCTGAAGGAGGGTAGAGTGAATTCGCATAATTGGTACGAGTGGGCGGAAGAAAACCCCCACAGCACAGTGATAAGAGAGTACCAACAATGCGGTGTCAATATCGGGTGTGACATTATTGATCAGCATCTCATAGGGCAACATGTGCTACCAGAAACGCTTACAGGAGAGCGGTATCTGCGTTTCCCGGATGCCACATTACCGGAATTATTGGCCTCTCTTACGAACCTGTGGTGCATGCACGATGGTGCCCCGGCTCACTTAAGCGGCACAGTGCGACGCCAACTGGACAATGCCTTCCCTTCGAAATGGATCGGTCGTGGAGGCCCTGTGGCATCGCCAGCAAGATTGCCAGACCTGAAGCCTCTGGATTCTTTTTTGTGGAGCCATCTGAAATCTGTGAATCTGTGATTTATGAAGGAGAGGTTGTTGATGTCAACATCCTTCAACGCAGAATACAATATGCCTGTGATATTACGCAAAGAGGTACAGACATGTTGGATCGTGTTCAGCAATCCTTCATGCAAAGAGTTCAACTTTGTCACACAATCGAGGCTGCCATTTCCAACAGTACTTATAAACCGCCACTGCAGCTTCTGGTCATGTGTTTCTATGTTAGGTTCGATTTGTACAGCTGTACTGCATTCGTTTGTATTAACTGTCACACACATGTTTAGTTGTATTCTGTATTCTGCATCTGTGTACTCGTTTCTTAAAATCTAAGTCTGGGACACAAAAGCCAAATTATAAAACATACACGTACAGTAGTGCAGCATCTCCTCACGTCCTTTCCCTGTGCCAAGTAGCCACGATACATAATACTGGCCAATGTAACCGGTACGAGATAGATGTGGGCGCTGTCATTGCCCGCAGTGTCACGCAGACCGTCGCTTGACGCCGCATGCCTCGCCTTCACGTGAACGGTTAGACTACCTACAACACTTGCATGTTGTGCCATGTTGCCGAACTGTCCCCTTGGCCAATGTTGGCGCACTGTAACACCCTCGAGTCCACTTCATATTTCCAGATTTCTACCATTCAATTGTATTGTCAATTATTGACATAGGAACATGCGGAAAACTAATTTATGTTTGTAGCTCAGTGTGTGACAATTTGCACGACGTATTTTTCCTCATTTATGACTCACCCTGTATATCCTCCGTGCAGGAGTCTGTGCGGCTGTCAAATGACGGTATGTTTGTACGATCTTCCTGCGGAAACGGTTTCTTAAGTGTGAAATTTACAACTTTAGCTTCCCTTTTGCTTTTTTCTGTTGCCACCCCAGACTGCTCGAGGTGAAACTAGATAGAAGCCTTCGACCTGCTTACCATGTTGTTGTTGTGGTCTTAAGTCCTGAGCATGGTTTGATGCAGCTCTCCATGCTACTCTATCCTGTGCAAGCCTCTTCATCTCCCAGTACCTACTGCAACCTACATCCTTCTGAATATGCTTCGTGTATTCATCTCTTGGTCTCCCTCTACGATTTTTACCCTCCACGCTGCCCTCCAATACTAAATTGGTGATCCCTTGATGCCTCAGAACTTGTCCTACCAACCGATCCCTTCTTTTAGTCAAGTTGTGCCACAAGCTCCTCTTCTCCCCAATTCTCTTCAATACCTCCTCATTAGTTATGTGATCTACCCATCTAATCTTCAGCATTCTTCTGTAGCACCACATTTCGAAAGCTTCTATTCTCTTCTTGTCCAAACTATTTATCGTCCATGTTTCACTTCCATACATGCCTACACTCCATACGAATACTTTCAGAAATGACTTCCTGACACTTACATCTATACTCGATGTTAACAAATTTCTCTTCTTCAGAAACGCTTTCCTTGCCATTGCCGGTCTACATTTTATATCCTCTCTACTTCGACCATCATCAGCTATTTTGCTCCCCAAATACCAAAACTCCTTTACTACTTTAAGTGTCTCATTTCCTAATCTAATTCCCTCAGAATCACCCGACTTAATTCGACTACATTCCATTATCCTGGTTTTGCTTTTGTTGATGTTCATCTTATATCCTCCCTTCAAGACACTGTCCATTCCGTTCAACTGCTCTTCCAAGTCCTTTGCTGTCTCTGACAGAATTACAATCTCATCGGCGAACCTCAAACTTTTTATTTCTTCTCCATGGATTTTAATACCTACTCCGAATTTTTCTTTTGTTTCCTTTACTGCTTGCTCAATATACAGATTGTATAACATCGGGGAGAGGCTACAACCCTGTCTTACTCCCTTCTTAACCACTGCTTCCCTTTCATGCCCCTCGACTCTTATAACTGCCATCTGGTTTCTGTACAAATTGTAAATAGCCTGCCGCTCCCTGTATTTTGCCCCTGCCACCTTCAGAGTTTGAAAGAGCGTATTCCAGTCAACATTGTCAAAAGCTTTCTCTAAGTCTACAAATGCTAGAAACGTAGGTTAGCGTTTCCTTAATCTTTCTTCTAAGATAAGTCGTAAGGTCAATATTGCCTCACGTGTTCCAGTGTTTCTACGGAATCCAAACTGATCTTCCCCGAGGTCGGCTTCTAATAGTTTTTCCATTCGTCTGTAAAGAATTCGTGTTAGTATTTTGCAGCTGTGGCTTATTAAACTGATTGTTCGGTAATTTTCACATCTGTCAACACCTGCTTTCTTTGGAATAGGAATTATTATATTCTTCTTGAAGTCTGAGGGTATTTCGCCTCTTTCATACATCTTTCTCACCAGATGGTAGAGTTTTGTCAGGACTGGCTCTCCCAAGGCCGTCAATAGTTCTAATGGAATGTTGTCTACTCCGAGGCCTCGTTTCGACGTAGGTCTTTCAGTGCTCTGTCAAACTCTTCACGCAGTGTCGTATCTCCCATTTCATCTTCATCTACATCCTCTTCCATTTCCATAATATTGTCCTCAAGTACATCGCCCTTGTATAGACCCTCTATATACTCCTTCCACCTTTCTGCTTTCCCTTCTTTGCTTAGAACTGGGTTTCCATCTAAGCTCTTGATATTCATGCAAGTGGTTCTCCTTTCTCCAAAGGTCTCTTTAATTTTGCTGTAGGCATTATCTATCTTACCCCTAGTGAGATAAGTCTCTACATCCTTACATTTGTCCTCTAGCCATCCCTGCTTAGCCATTTTGCACTTCCTGTCGATCTCATTTTTGAGACGTTTGTATTCCTTTTTGCCTACTTCATTTACTGCATTTTATATTTTCTCCTTTCATCAATTAAATTCAATATTTCTTCTGTTACCCAAGGATTTCTACTAGTCCTCGTCTTTTTACCTACTTGATCCTCTGCTGCCTTCACTACTTCATCCCTCAAAGCTACCCATTCTTCTTCTGCTATATTTCTTTCCCCCATTTCTGTCAATTGTTCCCATATTCTCTCCCTGAAACTCTGTACAACCTCTGGTTCTTTCAGTTTATCCAGGTCCCATCTCCTTAAATTCCCACCTTTTTGCAGTTTCTTCAGTTTTAATCTACAGGTCATAACCAATAGATTGTGGTCAGAGTCCACATCTGCCCCTGGAAATGTCTTACAATTTAAAACCTGGTTCCTAAATCTCTGTCTTACCATTATATAATCTATCTGATACTTTTTAGTATCTCCAGGGTTCTTCCATGTATACAACCTTCTTTCATGGTTCTTAAACCAAGTGTTAGCTATGATTATGTTGTACTCTGTGCAAAATTCTACCAGGGAGCTTCCTCTCTCATTTCTTAGCCCCAATCCATATTCACCTACTACGTTTCCTTCTCTCCCTTTTCCTACACTCGAATTCCAGTCACCCATGACTATTAAATTTTCGTCTCTCTTCACTATCTGAATAGTTTCTTTTATTCCATCATACATTTCTTCAATTTCTTCGTCATCTGCAGAGCTAGTTGGCATATAAACTTGTAATACTGTAGTAGATGTGGGCTTCGTATCCCATAACTTGGCCACAGTAATGCGTTCACTATGCTGTTTGTAGTAGCTTACCCGCATTCTTATTTTCCTATTCATTATTAAACCTACTCCTGCATTACCCCTATTTGATTTTGTGTTTATAACCCTGTAGTCACCTGACCAGAAGTCTTGTTCCTCCTGCCACCGAACTTCACTGATTCCCACTATATCTAACTTTAACCTATCCATTTCCCTTTTTAAATTTTCTAACCTACCTGCCCGATTAAGGGATCTGACATTCCACGCTCCGATCCGTAGAACGCCAGTTTTCTTTCTCCTGATAACGACATCCTCTTGAGTAGTCCCCGCCCGGAGATCCGAATGGGGGACTATTTTACCTCCGGAATATTTTACCCAAGAGGACGCCATCATCATTTAATCATACAGTAAAGCTGCATGCCCTCGGGAAAAATTACGGCTGTAGTTTCCCCTTGCTTTCAGACGTTCGCAGTACCAGCACAGCAAGGCCGTTTTGGTTATTGTTACAAGGCCAGATCAGTCAATCATCCAGACTGTTGCCCTTGCAACTACTGAAAAGGTTGCTGCCCCTCTTCAGGAACCACACGTTTGTCTGGCCTCTCAACAGATACCCCTCCGTTGTGGTTGCACCTACGGTACGGCTATCTGTATCGCTGAGGCACGCACGCCTCCCCACCAACGGCAAGGTCCATGGTTCATGGGGGGCTGCTTACCATATGATGAGCATTTTCTGGGGTTCTCGGCAAGATCTTTCACTAAGGTATAACGGTGAAGTTTTTCAACGCTTCGCGCTTCGGTTTTGTTATTGATACACGTATTTCATCTGACTTTTGCGTGTCCACGTTGTGCGTTCCATTTTGAACCGAGAGTGTAACAATCTCAGCTTCCTAAGGATACCTGAGACACTTCCGTAGTTGTATCTCTTGCGGGAGATTGTTGATGTCATCCATTTTCGTATGCAAACATTTCGAAACCAAGTTCTACATGAGCCGGCCGGAGTGGCCGAGCGATTCTAGGCGCTTCAGTCTGGAACCGCGCGACCGCTACGGTCGCAGATTCGAATCCTGCCTCGGGCATGGATGTGTGTAATGTCATCAGGTTAGTGAGGTTTAAGTAGTTCTAAGTTCTAAGGGACTGATGACCTCAGAAGTTAAGTCCCATAGTGCTCAGAGCCAAGTTCTACATGAAATAACAGGCTGAATACAGGTGTATCAGCTTCCATTACATAGCTGAGATACGCTCCACCTGTTTTACGAAGCTATTCTCTGTAGCCAGACGATAAAAGAAGGCGAAAGTTTGAATTCGATTATAGTTCCAGATTTTGTGCCTTCTTTAGCAAGGATTTCTACTTCTTCGTTATCGATGAAACCACAGTGAGATTTAACCTAGAATAATTTTTGCGTTTACTTTCATACTAGACGCACTTCCAAATGATGAAATTTCCTTGTTTGGAATTCGATATCTTGTACATGGAGTCGAACAGAAAGCGGATCTTGGTAACCTGAAGAGAGCTTACGTATTTTAAAGCATCTAGCAAAATTACAGCTTTCTCTTAAGAAAACCGAAATGACTGCAACTAAGGCAGTTTCGAGACTTGTACTTGTGGAGGGAGATAATCAGATCCCACATCATCCCCAATTTTTGAAATTGTTAGATGTTTAATATGTAACATCGTAGAGATCTGAGTTTTTCACCCGTTCTATAAAACAAAGTGGTACACATAGCTTAATAACATCTAGATTAGACCTAAAAGGTGTACAACTTTGCTTCCACCGTTTGCCGATAGGTGGCGATAACGGTAAGTAGCGGTCGAAAGAAACAGGTCGCAGACGTCAGGCAGTTAGCTTGGACCTCGGTTAACATAACCTCTTTCAAACATTAGTCGATTTGTGTCTGCATCATAAAGTTGTTCTTGATTGAAAATGTCAGTTTACGAACCTAATTTTCGTCATTTGCGGGAGGTGTTATTGTTTTGTTTCAGTATGAAGAAAACAGCGGCTGAGTCTCATCGAATACTCTCAAGTACGTATAGGAAGGGCGCTATTCGTAAAAGAACGTGTAGTGATTGGTTTCAGTGCTTCAAAAAAGGTGATTTTAACGTCGTAGACCGGCATAGTCGTGGAAGAGAGAAAGTTTTCGAAGATGCAGAATTGGAGATATTGCTGAATGAAAACTCGCGTCAAACTCAAGAAGAATTGGCACGATCAGTGGGAGTGACACAGCAAGCCATTTCAAAACGTCTCAAGGCTATGGACAAGATTCAGAAAGAAGGAACTTGGGTCCCGTATGAGCTGAAACCAAGAGGCGTTGAACGGCGTTTGTGCGTTTGTGCACAGTTGCTTCAGATACAAAACCGGAAGGGATTTCTACACCGCATTGTGACCGGGGACGAAAAATGGGTTCATTACGATAACCCTAAACACAAAAAATCATGGGGATATCCGGGCCATGCTCCCTCGTCGACGGCCAAACCGAATATTCATGGCTCCAAGATCATGCTCTGCATTTGGTGGAGCCAGCTCGGCGTCGTGTACTATGAGGTGTTAAAACCAAATGAAAAAATCGCAGGTGCTTGTTATCGAACGCTATTAATGATGCGTTTGAGCAGAGCATTAAATGACAAACGGCTGCAATACGGCAAGAGGCACGATAAAGTGATTTTGTAGAACGACAACTCTCGACCTCACATTGCAAAAGATTTAAAAACGTATTTGGAAACGTTAAACTCCAGACATTGCTCCCTCTGACTACCACCTGTTTAGATCAATGGCGCATGGCCTGGCTGACAAGCACTTCCAATCTCATGAAGAAGTCACAAATTGGATCGATTCGTGGGTCGCTTCAAAAGATGAACAATTTTTTCGACGCGGGATTCTTACACTGCCCGAAAGATTGGAGAAAGTAGTGGCCGGCGATGGAGCACACTTTGAATGGTACATGTGTAACCAATTTGTTTCATTAAAGCCTAAAATATTGGCGAAAAAACGGCGGAAGCAAAGTTGTACACCTTATAAAATAAGATTTGTGTGTTGTCCAAGCCGTTTCGTTGCAGCAATCGGAAAGGACGCTGCCAGCCATTCCCTTGTTATCGCGTGGAGAACAGGCCTGGAATCATCACTGGGCAGGTTGCGCGTTTTCCTGTTAATTAAAAATAACAAGCTATCCGCTTACATTTAGATGATATTGTTCACGACGAGATGAAACGTCTGCGTTCTTAATGCAGAACACGGGCTGAAGATAATTTGTTCTGCTGGGTTTGCCGTCCGAAACGAGAGCTTAGCGTTTATTCAGCTTCATTTAGGAATCATATTATATTTCAACTTTGAAATGCGGCGGAATCATGTTCGCTGTATTCCTAGAAATATCTGAAATGCCGTTAGTGTGAAAAAATAAAAGAACGAATATACAAACAAGGAACTAGTCACACGATCCCGGCTTAGCTCGAATAGTACCAAGTATTTATGTTTGAACGAGAGATCAGGCGTAGCAGTAATTTTTTTACGGATCACTTCCCAGAATTATCAATCAGATTTAGAGAAGAGCGTTATGTAAGTCGATATTAGCTCCAAATTATCGAAAAACGTAAATGATTAATTTTGTTAACCATGTCAAACAGGAGATACGTAATCGACCGTAAGTTCCTTTTCCTTTTTGTTAAAGTTAGGGATTGAAAATCCATGAAGTCGAGATCGCTCATGAAATCTTTATTTGGAGGCATTTCTAGTTTCGGCTGACGTAGTAATCTTCAGATCTAATAAACAAAAAAAACTTTTTTTTCTCGTGTTAGCAACACATAGCAGCTTACGGAACTGCACATAATGTTGTAGCAGGGTTAAAAAGTATATACACGAATTAATTACGCAACATAAACCACAAAACTTTCTTGACTAGTGTTGGTGCCATTACAGATTCACACGTCGTGATAATCTTTCTTAAATGACAGTATCCATACATGACAAATTAAAAACAGATCTTCATCGTTCGTGGCTAGTGTAATTGGTCATGAAACTGAAAATGTATTAGGACACATAAGAGCCAGTGAACATAAAAGAACAATATTTGCGTAAGGAACTATCGACTGAAATGACTAAATGTAAAAGGTATCGTCTTACGAAAGGCCGTTAAAATTTAGTAAATGACACAATCAGTAATTAAATCATTCTGTAACAGAGATCATCACACATATGTTGCTGTAACGTGGCATCTGATGCACATTACATTCTGACAAATACATAGTATATATATGTGTGTGGTCGGTACTGTAGCGAAATGGGGACTGACTGACAGCTTTTGATACGTTGCCTGAGGCGAAGGCCGCTAGACGGCGATAGCAGATGGCTATGAAACTTACAAGGAAACTACATTTTGTAATAAAATTTTAAGAAACAAGTCTTAAATGTATTTAAAATTAAATAGTTGCAACAATACAACCGGCTTAATAGTTACATGCAGGACTTTCAATTACAAACATAAATTAAAAAAAAAAAAGCCCTTGAACGATTTAAACAGCGCTTGCCAGTGAAGTTCTCAGAAAAAAAGACTTAATCAACAAACAGTTTCTTAGACCAGCCAATTTTCAAAAATATTTTTATATGAGATACATAATTTTTCCTCAGGAAAACTGTATTAACATTCCTTCAGCAGTTTCTGAGAGTAGCTATCACATGCAGATATGCATATGTCCTATACTAGGCAAATAGGTAGCGATCAGGTCTCTTTCTGTCCAGGAATTCGTCTCATAATTAGTAGGTAAAACAAACAGAGAAAAATGATTAGAAGATAGTTGCCAGTAGCAAGATGTAAAGATTAATGCATCAGGCTCTAGCTTGCCAGACAGGTAAGTAAACCAGACCTTGGTGGGAATGACATCTGTTGGTCTTCTACACTGGCCAGATTCTGTGCGATTTTTAAGAGGTTTTCTGCCCTCGTTTAGGAAAATGCTGATCTGGTCCCCAATATTCGCCTCAGGAAATGCGATACACAGACATTTAAAAATGTTGTGACACACAGAACAATTCTACACAGACAGAATGAGCAAGCGACTTTCCTCCGTTAGGTTAACCGATGATAGAAATGACAGGATGGATATCTGAACACAAAAGCAAAGTATACTGCTTGGTATTAAAGCTGTAGTACCGCAAAGGTGTACTGCAACAAATGTGAAACGGGCATTACGTATTCGACATGGTTGGATACACGCTATCTGATCTAATAACCTGGACACTTACTAGTAGGTGTTAATATGTGACATGTCCACTTTTTACCTTTGAGACTTGAATTCTGCTAAAATATAGGTTTAGCATGGTGTCTGAATGTCGGTGGGATAATGGTAGCCCATTATTTCTCAAGCCCTCCACACCAGAGATGGTAGTAGTAGCAGACACTGGGAGTAATGGGGATATAGTAAACTAAGCACATTGGGCCAATTATTCTCCAAATGTAAATAAACCAGCGACTTGACTTCGCCTATTTTATGACCCTTATGTAAATAAACCACCCAACTGTGCTCTTATATTACGTTTATATAATTAACGCAATTTCGTCATGGTTATAATTTGTTGTTGTTGTTGTGATCTTCAGTCCAGAGACTGGTTTGATGCAGCTCTCCATGCTACTCTATCCTGTGCCAGCTTCTTCTTCTCCCAGTACCTACTGCAACCTACATCCTTCTGTATCTGCTTAGCGTATTCATCTCTTGGTCTCCCTCTACGACTTTTACCCTTCACGCTGCCCTCCAATACTAAACTGGTGATCCCTTGATGCCTCAGAATATGCCCTACCAATCGATCCCTTCTTCCAGTCAAGTTGTGCAACAAATTTCTTTTCTCTCAAATTCTCTTCAATACCTCCTCATTAGTTATGTGATCTACCCATCAAATCTTCAGCATTCTTCTGTAGCACCACATTTCGACAGTTTTTATTCTCTTCTTGTCTAATCTATTTATCGCCCACGTCTCACTTCCATACATGGCTACACTCCATACAAATATTTTCAGAAACGACTGCCTGACACTTAAATCTATACTCGATGTCAACAGGTTTCTCTTATTCAGAAACGCTTTCCTTGCCACTGCCAGTCTACATTTTATATTCTCTCTCCTTCGACCATCATCAATTAGTTCTCTCCCCAAATAGCAAACCTCATTTACTACTTTAAGCGTCTCATTTCCTAATCTAATTCCCTCAGCATCGCCCGATTTAATTCGACTACATTCCATTATTCTCGTTTTGCTTTTGTTGATCATGTTATATCCTCCTTTCAAGACACCGCCCATTCCGTTCATGTGATCTTCCAGGTCCTTTGCTGTCTCTGACAGAATTAAAATGTCATCAGCGAACCTCAAAGTTTTTATTTCTTCTCCATGGATTTTAATTCCTACTCCGAATTTTTCTTTTGTTTCCTTTACTGCTTCCTCAATGTACAGATTAAATAACATTGGGGATAGGCCACAACCCTGTCTCATTCCCTTCCCAAACACTGCTCACCTTCCATGCCCCTAGACTCTTATAACTGCCGTCTGGTTACTGTACATATAGTAAATAGCCTTTCGTTCCCTGTATTTTACCTCTGCCGCCTTCAGAATTTGAAAGAGAGTATTCCAGTCAACATTGCCAAAAGCTTACTCTAAGTCTACAAATACTAGAAACGTAGGTTTGCCTTTTCTTAATTTATTTTCTAAGATAAGTCGTAGGGTTAGTATTGCCTCACGTGTTCCAACATTTCTACGGAATCCAACCTGATCTTTCCTGAGGTCGGCTTCTACCGGTTTTCCCATTCGTCTGTAAAGTATTCGTGTTAACATTTTGCAGCCGTGGCTTATTAAACTGATAGTTCGATTATTTTCACATCTGTCAACACATGCTTTCTTTGGGATTGGAATTATTCCATTCTTCTTGAAGTCTGAGGGTATTTCGCCTGTCTCATACATCGTACTCACTAGACGGTAGAGTTTTGTTAGGCCTGGCTCTCCCCAGGTTGTCAGTAATTCTAATGGAATGTTGTTTATTCCCGGAGCCTTGTTTCGATTTAGATCTTTCAGTGCTCTGTCACTCTCCACGCAGTATCATATCTCCTATTTGATCTTCATCTTCATCCTCTTCCATTTCTATAACATTGTCCTCAAGAACATCGCCCTTGTATAGACCCTCTTATACTCCTTCCACCTTTTTGCTTTCCCTTCTTTGCTTAGAACTGGGTTTCCAACTGAGCTCTTGATATTCATGCAAGTGGTCCTCTTTTCTCCAAAGGTCTCTTTAATTTTCCTATAGGCAGTATCTATCTTACCCCTAGTGTTTTGCGCCTCTACATCCTTATGTTTCTTCCTCTGGCTGTTCCTGCTTAGCCATTTTGCACTTAATGTCGATCTAATTTTTGAGACGTTTGTATTCCTTTTTGCCTCCTTCACTTACTGCATTTTTATATTTTCTTCTTTCATCAATCAAATTCAATCTCTCTTCTGTTACCCAAGGTTTTCTATTAGCCCTCGTCTTTTTACCTACTTGATCCTCTGCTACATTCACTATTTCGTCTCTCAAAGCTACTCATTCTTCTTATACTGTATTTCTTTCCACCATTCTTGTCAATCGTTCCCTAATGCTCTCCCTGAAGCTATCTACAACATCTGTTTCTTTCAGTTTATCCAGGTCACTTCTTCTCAAATATACACATTTTTACAGTTTCTTCGGTTTTAATCTACAGCCCATAACCAATAGTTGTGGTCAGAGTCCACATCTACCCCTGGAAATGTCTTACAATTTAAAACCTGATTCCTGAATCCCTGTCTTGCCATTATATAATCTGATATCTTGCAATATCTCCAGGCTTCTTCCATGTATACAACCTTCTTTTATGATTATTGAACCAAGTGTTAGCTATGATTAAGTTATGCTCTGTGCAAAATTCTACCAGGCGACTTCCCCTCTCATTCCTTACTCCCATTCCATGTTCACCTACTACGTTTACTTCTCTTCCTTTTCCTACTATAGAGTTACAGTGACCCATGACTATTAAATTTTCGTTTCCCTTCACTATATGAATAATTTCTTCTATCTCATTATACATTTCACCAATCTCTTCGTCATCTGCGGAGCTAGTTGGCATATAAACTTGTACTACTGTGGTAGGCGTGGGCTTCGTATCTATCTTGGCCACAATAATGCGTTCACTATGCTGTTTGTAGTAGCTTACCCGCATTTCTATTTTCCTATTCATTATTAAACCTGCTCCTGCATTAACCCTATTTGATTTTTTATTTGTATTCACCTGACCAGAAGTCTTGTTCCTCCTGCCACCGAACTTCGCTAATTCCCACTATATCTATCTTTAACCTATCCATTTCCATTTCTAAATTTTTTATCCTAACTGCCCGATTAAGGGATCTGACATTCCACGCATCGATACGCAGGACGGTTTTCTTTCTCTTGATAAGAACGTCCTCCTTAGTAGTTCCCTGCTGGAGATCCGAATATATAATGTTACGACCCAAGAAAGGACTGCCTTCACCCTCCACCTTCGCCTTGCACTATCCCTTTTCTCCTAAAGGACAGTTAGTTGATGTATAAATGGTGGGCCATTATTCTGTTTGCTAAATTAAGTTAATTAGTGTAATTTAGTATCCAAAAATGCCGTCATATCTGCCTAGAAACTTTGACTTAAGAGTGGATGTGTGAGATGTATGTGATATGCGACATACATCCATCAGAAAACACATCAGCAAAAGTGCTCATGCCATTTGAACCATATTTAGAGGAGCCTGAGAGTTTACGGTTATAGTAGACTTGCAAATAACAGAAGGAAATTTAAAAGATCAAATTAGAAAGTTTCTACAGCCATGTAGGTAAATTATGAAACAAACACAGGACATTACCATATTACGTTGATATCCCATAATAAAACATTTCCACTCCCGCTTGTGCATTTACCCCACCACTGCGATAGGACAAGTATCATATCATCTTCATAAAAATCCAAAAAGGCACGAGGGTATGTTCCATAGCGTGCTGTGTTTGCGCCGTGCCAACGTCAGCCACATAAGTATACTTTTATGCTGGATCAGGCGGCCACCACAGTCTCCAATGCAACCAATGTGTTCTGCCCACTATGGCAGCCGATGGAGCCTGAGATGATTTTAATTGTGTGGCTAGCAGCACTGGGCGTGGGTGGGGAAGTGGCCGAGGGGCTACCGCAGGATACCTGCATAAACAGGTCTCTCCCCCCCAAAAAAGTCGATTATTTGCCATCCTTAGTGCCGTCATTATGTACTGTCTGGCTAGGTTTAGTTCCTTTACTCCCCAAACTAGCCAACCAACCAACCAACCGTCTGGAGATTGTTTAATTAACTGCCTATAAACTATATTGGGATTGTTAAAGCAGACAACAAACATGACGTAAATATAATAAAGAGGTGCTATACTAAAGTTGGAGAAATACATTTTTATCAGTCGGTGACAATGTGCTGCAAAATATCGTCAGACACAGATGTTACTTATTGGGACTAGTTGCTACGAACAATGCTAATCCACAGGTCTTCAAAAAAAATTTTTGAGCAGACTAAAACTAGGCGTATATATCACTACTGCTGTAAATTAATCGTTACCTGTATATAGAAAACTACACATGGTTCACATATTTCATCTACTGTTGTAGCAGGTGTCAGTATTCTACAATGGGAAATGTAGTTTATGTAGTGTCTCTAGCAGGTTTGCTACATCTTCTAACAGTTACAGTAATAAAATGCAGTACTACTGTCGCAGTGTAGCAATACAAGTTAATTTACATTATGGTTTGGACATTGGAGACACGGAAATAGATTGATGTTTTGAATATTCTGTAGTTTACCTTGTATGTGGGATACACTAACACAAATCCTACGGTAGAGGAAGCGAAAAGCTGTGTAACTATTTACTCTCACACCCAGTGCGGTGATTGCGTGACCTACTCTGGATGCCTTAGAGGTTGGTAGATGTTCACGTGACTGATATCACAAAAAATGGTTCATATGGCTCTGAGCACTATGGGACTTAACATCTGTGGTCATCAGTCCCCTAGAACTAAGACGTACTGAAACCTAACTAACCTAAGGACATCACACACATCCATGCCCGAGGTAGGATTCGAACCTGCGACCGTAGCGGTCTCGCGGTTCCAGACTTCAGCGCCTAGAACCGCACGGCCACTTCGGCCGGCGATTGATATAACACATATAGACAAATAAACCTCCCAGTCGTAGAACAAAATGTCAACCCATACTGCACACAGTAGTAGTAGTAACACCATAACTGTTTGAGTAAAATGATGTGAGTCAGACATTTACGACTGGGTAATTATCTTATCATTCCTATAAAACGCTATAATATATGTGCCTTCCTTTGTAAAGAACATGTACACCCAAGTGGAAATGCCTTACTTGTATTCTTGTAATTACGTTTTAAACGTGTTACATAGCCCAGAACATGGAACTGTGACCTTGAACTCCAGATAGCAGGCATATTGTAATTACGGCAATGTCTTGTGGTCTTTGGCCAGTCAGTTATTGATTGTTGAATGGGATTTATAAACAGTCTGTAGCATTTGCGTCTGCTTAAAAAGAATTTTTACATTACATCTCAGAGTGCAGAATGGGACATTGCACGTGAAGTCCAACACTATTTACAAGTTGGTAGCCAACTTGAGGTATTACTAAGTATTCTGATATGACCAACTGTTTTATATTCCGGGCCATTGCAGCTGTTGAAAGGCATGATGTTAGGAAGAACCCCGCTTACAGGTAGTAACACTGTTGTTTATTGAAACACAACTGGTTTCGCAGCTTAAAAGCGCATTATCAGGTGCAACCTACACTGTAAAAAGCTAAGTACGGTGTCACCACATGTTGTAGATATTAAACCTACTAAAGGAATGTCTAAAATATACTTAAAACGTTAAGCGTCGTAGGCATACCCATCGGCCTAGTCAAAATTTACTATTCAGAGAATATTCCTCAACATGTCACAAGATTAATTTTATGGAATAGATATGCTGGCGATGTTTTCATATTATGTTATGGTGGTAATGTTCTTTCTTCGGTATGTAAATAGTTTCAACCAGAAGATACAGTTCACTGGGTAGTGTGATGAGAATGACACTTCATCGTTTATGGACATCAATGTGACCCCAAAGAAATTAGCAAAACCCAATCACGACAGACCTCGTTACACCCAGGCGGTCATGTCACCCAATGAAATATAAATCCTCAGCATTCCGAGCCATGCTAAATCGTATGTTGTAACCTCCCCACCGTAATTTTAAAAGAAAAAAGAAAGGACAATACTTAATACAAATGGGAGCCGAGTGTAACCTCCCCACAGAAATTTAAAAGAATGGCCAATATTATTTAGGGATGCTAATGAACATTGCGCTAACCGTAACCTGCCCACAATGAAATGTACTGACGATGGCAACAGAAATGTGAAATTCGCAATCTGACTCAAATATAAATTCTTCACAAAATTTAAAGTCCGTTCAGTGACAAGAAAATACAATTAAACCGAAATATCGGTCTTTGGCCCTGTGTAAAACAATCAGAATTAAAGTCTTACCTCAGAATAAATGGACGTCACATATCTGCTCTTGTTGTTGCGCACCGCTTGGAGGAACTGCATTGCAAATAATAATATTCTCTTTTTTTTTGTGATTTTAGTGGAATTTTTCTTCAAAAGAAGTGGAATGAAATGGGAAGTGCAACGAAATCTTGAGTTCAATAAAAAATTAAATTTTTGAGAAAATGCTTTTGAAATAAAAAAATTATTATTGGGAGACTTGTTGGAGAATAATTACAATAAATAAAATTTTTCATTATCTAATGATTATATTAATTAACAGTATACCTTATTCCTCATCTTGACCAGTGTTGCCGACCGCCTACATCACACAACCGCACTGGGCTGCTACTACTGACCGACCGCTCTGCATGACGACTACAGACTGAGTACTGCTCTCAACTAGACAGAGCTACAGACTCGCAACGACTACTGTACTGCTACTGACAACGACAGACTGAGAACCGCTCGCAACACTCGCGCGGTCACGCGCATACTCTCTGGTCACAGATGCTACAATGCCTCGCCATCGCTGCTGCGTTACATACGTGTTTCAATGTATGAAACGCCACTTACAAATGAAGCTCAGGTGACTGATATGGGGTTATACAGTATGTAGAGTATCAAAACAGTTACGGTCCAGGATTTTGAAAAAGAAAAGTCTTCCTTCTCACAGCGGATTAAAGGCAAATTTTGTAACGCTTAGACCAGCTGAGCAGATAAAGCATCGCTCTATTTTTTGTAGACTGTCATATCTGAGTGCAATATCCGAAAAAATGGAGGGTGGGGGGGGGGGGGGGTTATGAGCTCCGAAAACCTTATTCCAGCGTATTTTACATTTTCAGATCGAGCCAGTAAACTCAGGCACAAGGAAAAAGTTGTGGTAAATAATTATAATGAAACGGGTGTATATTACATTACATGCAGTGATTGTCCTGAAAAACATATGGGACGAAAAATGTTCTTATGTGCGTGAAATCTTATGGGACTTAACTGCTAAGGTCATCAGTCCCGAAGCTTACACACTAGTTAACCTAAATTATCCTAAGGACAAACACACACACCTATGCCCGAAGGAGGACTCGAACCTCCGCCGGGACCACCCGCACAGTCCATGACTGCATCGCCTTAGACCGCTCACTACATTTTCAGATCAAGCAAGAAAACTCAGGCACAAGAAAAAAGCTGTGATAAATAAATATAATAAAACGGGTGTATATTGCATTACATGCAGTGATTGCCCTGAAAAACATATGGGACGAGCCGGTAGGTCATTTCACATAAGATTTCAAAAAAATGGTTCAAATGGCTCTGGGCACTATGGGACTTAACTGCTGTGGTCATCAGTCCCCTAGAACTTAGAACTACTTAAACCTAACTAACCTAAGGATAGCACACACATCCATGCCCGAGGCAGGATTCGAACCTGCGACCGTAGCGGTCGCACGGTTCCAGACTGTAGCGCCTAGAACCGCTCGGCCACTCCAGCCGGCATAAGATTTCAGGAACATCTTCACTTAAATAACACGCTATCTTCAGTAACAGGCACTTACGCGAAAAGGGGTACAGCGTCACAAGCTTTTCGGACAAAATTTGAAATACTTCATAAAAATAAATAAGGCATATGTTGCATGTATTCGAGGAAGTGGAAATTTTTGGACATAAAAACGAAAACGAACATCCAATTGGAAATAAAGCAATAGTGCATTCTGTGTAATTTTGATTGTTTGTATAATTAGGTATTAGTACGTCATAAAATTCTTTATTATTCTCGCTTGTAAAGGTAGTGACCCGACTCTCCTAGTCAGACGGTCCACATGAATAGCTTCCGCTCCGCCGGGCAGCTAGTCTCTCTCTGTCGTTCTCGCGAGACGCTTTTGCCATGCCCTGCACCGAGCTGTCTTGCTGTTCACACTGGTAAGACACTGTCACCTGATACTTTCCACATTGTAATTTGTATAGGCTGAGGTGATTAGCAGTAACAATTCTTTTATTACCAATCCGGCCCCTTTTTAAAAACTTTTAGCTGCCGCTCATTAAAAAACATTTGCTTCCTTCTTTTTAGAAGCAGGCAAATTTTAACGAATGAAGCAGGTCTTTATCTATCGCTCGACACAGTGTTGTCGATATTCTCTCAACAGTACATTTTGACTAGGTGCGACGGGCATGCCTATGATCTTTTAACATTGTTGCACCTGATGATGCGCCTTTAAGCCGTGAAACCGGTTGTGTTTTAATAAACAAATATTTTACCAGTAGTAAGCGGAGTTTCCCTAATATCATATCCTGATATGCTTCTTTCTGGCTAAAGAACATGGTATTAAGCAGTTATTTACAACTCCAAACATCACTAAGTTACAGCAAAACAGTTGCAATAACCCACTCCGCTGTTGGTAAAATGTTGGTACCAACACTTTTCTAAATAACCTTAGAAGATGAGGTTGAAAATACCACTTCAGCTGTAAGGTTGTTTTATTTATCAGTGCTTAGATCACGATCGGTTTCGGGCTAAAATATGCCTATCAGGAGTGATACGGAAAATAAACAAGATACCGAAGCTAACAATAATTTTTACACGCAGTAGCACACTAGAGAAAACAAAAAAATTCCACATTACATTTTTAGACAACAGCGGTCGTGCTAGGTGCGGTAAAACGTAAGTCAGTACCAAAGCGACACAAGACAACACAACGGACGACTGCTTGGTAAAGAACTGTCAAATGGACACCAGGATACTCAAATTTTGTGCTATGGCCCGGGGCGAAGAAATGAAGGGTACAGAACGCGGGGTATTACCAGGGAGTGCAGAGCACGGAGTAACGTAGGAAGTAGGAGGGAGTAAACTGGTAAACAAGACTGGCAAAACAACTGCCATCTGAAACTTCCTGGCAGATTAAAACTGTGTGCCGGACCGAGACTCGAACTCGGGACCTTTGCCTTTCGCAGGCAAGTACTTTACCAACTGAACAACCCAAGCATGACTCACGACCCGTCCTTACAGCTTTAGTTCTGCCAGTATCTGGTCTCCTACCTTCCAAACTTTACACAAGCTCTCCTGCGAAAGTTCTGCAAGGTTCGCAGGAGAGCTTCTGTACAGTTTGGAAGGTGACGGGTCGTGAGTCGTGCTTGGGTAGCTCAGTTGGTAAAGCACTTGCCTGCGAAAAGCAAAGGTCCTGAGTTCGAGTCTCGGTCCGGCACACAGTTTTAATCTGCCAGGAAGTTTCATATCAGCGCACACTCCGCAGCAGAGTGAAAATCTCATACTGCCATCTGTTAACGGAAGAACAATGCGGGACCAACTAGCTCGGCCGGTCACAATCTGAATAAGTGATTTACACTGATAAGCCGAAGCATTATAATAACTGGCCACCGCGACGATGGATGCCGCCTGGTGGCGTTAACGGGAACAAAAGTATGTAAACGGAGCAGACACGGACGGGGGATCACTCTAGCGAAAATATTGGCTTCAAATGAAGTCCGTTGAGACAAGCGACTGTGGCAATTGACATTATTATTAGGCAGAGCCGGTGACAGAGTATCTCGAAGCTTTTAGAATATTGCAGTGCTATTGCAGTGAGCATCTGCGGAAAGCGGTAGAATGACAGTGAAACTACCACTAGGCGCTAAATGGCTGGACGTCCACGACTCTTCGGAGAGCGTAGGATTCAGAGTCTAGTCTGCTCTATAAAGTAGGATAGATGGTGATCTGGGGTATGAAGAGCACACCGTTTATCGTGCATTGCTGAACATAGATCTCCGTAGCAGACCACCCCTACTTGTTTACATGCTGACCCAACGGCATGAAATGATATGAAATGAAATGTCGAGTGGCTAGGGCCTCCCGTCTGGTAGATCGGTCACCTGGTGCCGGTCTTTTTAGTTGACGCCACGTCGGCGACTTGCTTGTCGATTAGGATGATGAAGACAACACAACACCCAGTCCCTGAACGGACAAAATGTCCGACCCAGCCGGGGAACGGACCCGGGCCCCTTTGCATGGCTTTCTGCCACTCTGACCCCCTTTTTTCCCTCTATATAGCTCGTTGTGTTTGGTCGGGGCGGATGCCACAAGACATTCGTTCAAGTTGATCGTTGTTTCCTTTACCCACGTTTTTGTTACAGAGGGCAAGCAGCCCATCAATTACAATTGCAGTGGGCACGTGATCAATGGAAATGTGTCGGATCTTCAGGTGAATCATATTTTTGGTTGATGGTCGTCTCTACAAACGCCGCCATCTTGGTGAACGGCGGCTCGAAACGTCACGCTTGTGGGAGCAGTATTATGCTTTGGGAGTCAGTCTCTTGCACTTGCATGGGATCTGTGGTATTAATCGAAGAGGCACTGACAGCATTAACCACCGGCATCCTTTCAGGCTTCATGTTTTCCCCGACAGTGATGTCATCTTTCAGCAGTATAAGTGTTCGCGTCTCAGAGCCAGAACCGTGCTACAGTGGTCCGAGAAGTATTATAGTGGAGTCACGTTGATGTTTCGGTAACCAGATTTGCCTGATGTAAATACTATGAAACGGGTCGCTATCGGGCGCCATCAC
Source organism: Schistocerca americana (assembly GCF_021461395.2). Taxonomy (NCBI): domain Eukaryota; kingdom Metazoa; phylum Arthropoda; class Insecta; order Orthoptera; family Acrididae; genus Schistocerca; species Schistocerca americana. Next base: position 307,652,472 of record NC_060122.1, on the reverse strand, counting down.
CGCGTACGCAAGACAGCGGCCAGTTATTTATGAAAATTACGTGACCTGTGCATTTGACATCTAATGCCACACACCTACACAAACCTTCGTACGAACTGTCGGATCCCTGATACGCGGTATTAATGACGGAAAAACAAGCTATTAAGCAGATAGTCATAATGGTTTGGCTCATCAATGTACATTCAAATGCCAAAAAACATGACAAAAATATTTTATGTAAAATGTTAACACAACATTATCAGTGGTAAAGGAACAAACAGTCGGCACTAGAGTACCCTATTATCTAGTAGTACCGACAATTAAAAAGAAAGCTTTGCATGATCCCATACATTGATGTTATATCAAATAGGATCAGCCAATGGCTTAGAAAAGAAGGGTCTATACCTGCCCTCAATACCCCCAGTAAGGTCGGACACCTACTGGAGCACCACGAAACTATAACAGATAATCGCTGCTCGCAGTCGGCTGCCTGTCGCGTAACGTAGTGTGTCCTTCCACCTACATGGGCCAGATTGCCCACTCCTTTACCATACGGTTCAGAGAGCATCAGGACTTTAGAAATTCTAAATACGCCCTCACGCATCACCTGATGGATCATAATCATTACATTTCAGATATAAACACGGATTGTTTTGTTTTACATTGCAGCTTAAGGGTTGTGTATTAAATCTTTCAGAACAAATACTTATTCGCAGCATTAACCGTTTCTGTTTTGCATACTTGTAACAAGTCTTCTTGTAATAGAAGTTTGCATACTTGTAACCTTTTAGCCCTTAACTACGGCGCGTTATTCTGTGCGTCCTCACTAAATTAAAATTTCCCTGTCATTCATGATGCAAAATTTATCTCACGCCTTATTATACGTAAGCCTTGTTTAATCTCCGGCCTGTAGCTGGCAGTTTTTTGAATTGATCCTACTTTTAACGTCTCAATTTATTGCTATTGCTGCTAGCTATTAAATGGTATAGGAGGTTTCCACAGTGTTTAACTACCTTCCCATATGCTTAAGCAGCAAGATTCTTTCAGGTTTTTTTTTAATGGGAATGGAAAATTTGTGTGCTCTTTTAGCTGATGACTATGGCATGTTGTTCCATGTCACCATATGCGTCTCCACTAATTTAGATTTTGCTTGTAATTCATGGAAAGGAAACACAATTCATTGTGTTTTACTGTTTACGGTTCTTACATTAGTTTGAAGCCTCTGGTTCAAGATGGTTCAAATGGTTCTGAGCACTATGCGACTAAACTTCTGAGGTCATCAGTCGCCTAGAACTTAGAACTAAGTAAACCTAACTAACCTAAGGACGTCACACACATCCATGCCCGAGGCAAGATTCGAACCTGCGACGTAGCAGTCGCTCGGTTCCAGACTGTAGCGCCTAGAACCGCACGGCCACACCGGCCGGCGAAGCCTCTGGATTCATCAGGAATGGTACCACAGTATTGTGCTGCTCCTGTTCAATATGATCATTTACCATTGATAATGTACAGCTAACTTTTTCATGAAACATTTTTGTGATGTTTTTTTGCCTTTTGTAAGTGAATCACTAATTCAAGTTGTTAACGGCCGGGCTTGTTGGTCCCGCGTTGTTATTCACGTCAACAGATGGCCGTACTTTGACTCAATCTTGTTTATCAGTTCACTTCCTTCTTCGTGTAAGCTACTCCGTGCTCTGCGCTCGTTGGTGATACACCGCGTCCTGTATCCTGTATCCTCCATCGCGGAGTCTACGATCGTAGCACAAAGTGTAAGTATGCTGATGTTCATTCCACAGTTCTTTACCAGGCAGTCGTCCATTGTGTTGGCTGGCATCGGTTTGGCGTTGACTTTGTTTATCGCACCTAGCCCGTCTACCGTTTTCTAAAAAGTTATATGGGACGTTTTTGTTTTCTCTCGTGTACTACTGCGTGTGGAAACTATTTCTACATCTACATCTACATCTACATGGATAACCTGCAAATCACATTTAAGTGCGTGGCAGAGAGTTCATCGAACCACCTTCACAATTCTCTATTATTCCAATCTTGTATAGCGCGCGGGAAAAATGGACACCTATATCTTTCCGTACGTGCTCTGATTTCCCTTATTTTATCATGGTGATCGTTCCGCCCTATGTAGGTCGGTGTCAACAAAATATTTTTGCATTCGGAGGAGAAAGTTGGTGATTGGAGTTTCGTAAGAAGATACTGTTGCAACGAAAAACGCCTTCTTTTTAGTGATTTCCAGCCCAAACCCTGTATCATTTCTGTGACACTCTTTCCCATATTTAGCGATAATAGAAAACGTGCTGCCTATCTTTGAACTTTTTCGATGTACTCCGTCAGTCCTACCTGGTAAGGATCCCACACCGCTCAGCAGTATTCTAAAAGAGGACGGACAAATGTAGTGTAGGTAGTCTCCTTAGTAGGTCTCTTACATTTTCTAAGTGTTCTGCCAATAAAACGCAGCCTTTGGTTAGCCTTCGCCACAACATTTTCTATGTGTCCCTTCCAATTTAAGTTGTTCGTAATTGTAATACCTACGTATTTATTTGAATTTACGGCTTTTAGATTAGACTGATTTATCGTGTAACCGAAGTTTAACGAATTCCTTTTAGTACTCATGTGGATGACCTCACGCTTTTCTTTATTTAGTGTCAACTGCCACTTTTCGCACCATTCAGATGCTTTTTCTAAATCGTTTTGTAGTTAGTTTTGATCTTCTGATGACTTCATTAGTCAATAAACGACAGCGTCATATGCAAACAACCGAAGACGGCTGCTCAGATTGTCTCCCAAATCGTTTATATATATATGAGGAACAGCAAAGGGCCTGTAACACTACCTTGGGGAACGCCTGAAATCACTTCTGTTTTACTCGAGGACTTTTGGTCAGTTACTACGGACTGTGGCCACTCTGACAGGAAATCTCAAATCCAGTCACATAACTGAGACGATATTCCATAAACACGCAATTTTACTACGAGCCGCTTGTGTGGTAAAGTGTCAAAAGCCTTCCGGAAATCGAGGAATACGGAATCGATCTGAAATCCCTTGTCAATAGCACTCAGCACTTCTTGTGAATAAAGAGGTAGATTTCGTCTTTTGTTAAATTTCAGTATCACACCCGAAACTGCTCATGGTCTAAGCACTGAAAGTATATTTTCAGCTTCTACTATAATGTTCAGTTGCGAATGTCCCTCCAGCAGAATTGTTTGATTAGGAAGTTGGTTAACAAACATCAATAATGTTGCAAATATTTTGTGAGTTTGCAGTACATATGACTTTTCTCCAAAGTGTCAAGCTACGAAATTAGCAATATTTCAGTGTTTTTTACCGAAGTACGATGCAACGTTTCTTCGGATATGCATGCGTGTCAGCAGGAACAAGCGCTGCTGCGACTACCGCCGTTATGAAGCACATTAAATGTGATCGCAGTTACGAATATGGGCAACCGTCAGCTGTACAATGGAGTGGCGAGAACGAAAATTTGTCCCGGATCGGGACTCGATTTTTTTTTATTTCCCACTTTACAACCAACAGCCTTCAGCGCGTTTTTCCATTAAATTTTGCAAGGACGGGTTTCCGGGGTTAAAAAATGCAATACTTCAGTTAGGGATGCTGACAACAGAACAAATTTATATCTCTGGGCATAATAACCATCGTTATTACATGAAACAACACTTACTCGAAAACTGAATTGTGTCCATTGAGGGGAAATTACAGCATAGTGATAACTAAGGAAACAATTTTGTGTACCATTTCGCTATCTGAACACGAATCATGGGCAGACTCAACTCTTGTATGTGAACGACCATGTGTCTTCAGCCTGTACTTGTAGATCCCTTATGTATACTTCAGTACAGGGGAGGTATTTTATTTGAAAGTCGCCTGCCCGTTTCTGTAAATTCATTATATAGCTGATGGTTGTCCACATTCGCAACCGGGAATACATTTCATGCATTTTATGACGGCTGCAGCTACGACAGTACCTTTTCCTTCAGAGAGGCATGCATGTCCGAAGTAAGATTGCATCGTAATTCGCGATAACACAGGCATTTCAATATCGTGTTTATCCGCCGACGACGGGCAAGTAATGGATTGTACATAAAACTTACAAATATTGATTATCTTGATAAGAAAGTACGAATACAGACTCATGATGAATAAAATCACGTTACATCATTGGTTTGGTTATTACTGGCCCACGACTGTGGTGCAGCAATATGTAGCATCCAGTCGATAACATTGGAAGCTCCATGGTCACAGATAATGTAGTTATCTACAAGTAAATAGTAAGGATGTAGTGCAGAGGATGGATGATTGGTACAGGAGCCGGGATGACGGTATATGTAACTGTTGCATATAAGAAGGCGAAAAGATCCATTATTGCTGGATTACGCTATTGTTGGAAATAGTAACACATACATAAAATCTTGGAGAAACCGCCCACACCTTACAAAACACTTGTTTTACTGAGTATTGAGTATAGTTTAGCGGTCTCAGGCCATTACAGTTGGCACTAATAGAAGCAGAGACGATTCAGTAAAGAGCGACAAACACACAGTCGTATAGTCAGCGTGAAATGTTAATGAGACTTCAGTTGCAGTTACTGCAAAAGAGGTTTACTGTCGAAAAAGAAACCTGTGGAAGTACGTTCCGCACAATATATTACTTCCTCCCACACACACATCACCCAGTATACCTAGAATGCGGCATTAAAAGCATTGTTAATGGAGCAGGCATTGGGAGTAAATATTACACGTACCACAGTATGGTGGCATGGAGGCGGTATGCATCTACGCAGGTAGGTATGCATCTGATTTATTTTGTACAGTCTGCGGGCTTTCAAATAAAATGTGGTATGTTGGCCCTCAACTACGTACCCTCAGACCCGGAGTTGAAATATTAAAAGTTTTGGGTGGTTTCATTGTCTAGGGGCTGAGATACTTAGCTCCCGCATTACGAGCCAAATACTGCTGAGTCTACAATGCACAATATGAATATACACATGAATCGAATTGTCGAAGGTTCCTATCACTCGGTAATTAGGAATTTTCAATGTAAGGTAGAAATTTATAGATGAAAGTTTGCAATTAAATAAAATCTTCAGGTACTATTTTTAACGACTTTAAATGATGAGTACGATAGCAGAAGCATATTTAAGAATGCCGTTTATTACTGCAAACACTTATTGGTGTTGATGGTTAAACAATTAAATAAAATATAAGTTGAATAACAGGGAAACAATAGATTCCTACTTCACGTAATTAGTTATAAACAACAACGTAGCTCGCGAGATATTCACTTCTACACGCATACTACGTCTTCACTGCAGAAGCCACAGATGTCTCAAAAGTGCCCAAGTCGGCATTACGTAATACTTCTATCTCCCGGGACCACGCACATACTGATCAACACTCTACAAGTCTTTCCCGCAACTCCCATCGCGCCTTCGCGTCCCGCACTCCCGAGTCCTGTGCGTCCAACCAGTATCCCAATTAACGAGCGCTGTGATTGGCTAGAGCGCTCCCGCCATGTCTTAAAGACAACACACACTCACAAACATATTGAAACACATGCAAAATACTGGATTTACATATAAATGACTTGAAATTAAATAAATATTCCTACAGCTGGACCATAAACACTCTCTAACACACATTATTAAATACATAAACAAATCAAATAAACATATATCAAAGGAATAGAAACAAAAATGTAGGCCAATAGCCTAATGTCTCTGGGCTTTCTAAAACACAGTAAATATTTCATCAATTTCTTCATGAATAGTATATATCGGATATAAACAAAGATATAGACGAATAAATATATTTATAAACATGCTGCTACCGTTTTTCCGTGTAACTGAGGAGTACTTACGGCTTGGCGCGATTAATAGTAATCGCCACTTTGATCTCCAATAGCTCATGTACTACTCAAGTTACATGCCTATTATTAATACTAATTTAGATTTACACTAATTGATTTCTAAAGACACGTCGGTCAACAAAATCGAATGAACCGTTTACATTTTGGATATTTGTTGCTGGGTGTTACTTGTATAATTTACAGTCAGATACTAAATTTTAAACTAATGAAGATATTGAAAATCTGATTACACTATCAGACTCGTCGTGCAAATAATGGTAATGTGCATGTTTCTTTTTGTGGTATCATGTTTCCTCTGGCTATTATTAATTTCTGCATGAGCTGTGAAATGTCTGTTATTATGGTTTCACGAAGTCCACCATCTTTGGCACTGCCAGCATACAAATCTCCTTCATCGACACAAAGCACAGTCCTCGACACTGCGTCAACGGAGAATTCCCAGCCACGCAGTCGGCCTGGACCACACGCTGGGACCACCTCCCTTGCTCCGGCCGGTGCTCGGCACAGCGCAGCCCCTGCCGAGGCGCGGCCTGCCGAGCGCCGCCCCCCCCCCCCCCCCCTCCCGCGGCCACGACAACTCCGAACTCAGAATATTTTCAGGGCGCCACAACCCGCCTATTGCTTCACAAGTCTTAAAATAGACTCCACAATCATCTTGGAAAGCCATTATCTTTCTTCAATGTAATCCCATTTAAATTCTAACAGAACATCTATTTCCTTGTTGGAAAACACTGATATGAATCTCCGATCATTACAATGGTGCCAGCGTTTGGGAAATTATATGAGGAAAACGCTATCGCCTATTTGATATGCCTGACCTTAGTGGTGGTAGGGAGGCTACTATCGAGTGCGAATGGACTTTTTCAGTGTTATTTTTCTGCAGATATCATGGGAACCTGCCAGTTTCATAGCTATGGAAGGAGTTTATCACTGCATAAAAATAATGATGAATGAGTGTGCTATTGGACGATTGCCGAATTGGGGTGTAATAAGTAAAGAAACAGAAGTACTGACACAAGCAATTTGCTTAATCAGTAGTCGAGAGTTGGGGATGTATACGCTGCATATCATGAGAATTATAGTTTTAGAGAAATATTTGTTAATGTCAAGAATATCCAGAAAGGCAGTTTCACGCTCTAATACTCTGAAATATATGCTCTAATCTCTTTCATTACTATGGCCTCCATGTGAGGTAAACGACGATGATAGAATTATCACACAGTCTATGTGGAACACCTATTCCATAAAATTACCCAACCGAGTTTCAAGAGAACTACGTTTTCCGTTCTTCCACGGAATCCCATTTACTGGGGAGATGAGAACACAGTCAAGGAGTTCCATGTGCATATATTTGAACAACTGTCAGGCTGACATATGAAACAGACAAATGGCCCCAAAAGCCACAAGCTTGTTTGTAACTGAATTTTTGTTTCTACCACCAGTAACGATTTTCTCGTTTTACATTTGGCGTCTGATTCGACTGGTAAATACTCCATAAATTAATGTCCACTCCTGTATGTCTGCATATTCTTGAACGGATAGTGTATGCAGAATGTAGACTGTTCATCAGTATGATGGAGGCAGATGTGCACAAGCGCACTTCTTGAATAAGTTTTGTAATAAGACTAGCAGCCGCTGCCTCCCTGCAGCTGCGTCTTGTGACGAGCGCGAAGTCAGTGGCTTACCCGTTCCTGCTGCAGGTGGTTGGGATGAGCACTTAACGCCTCTTCATCCTGGTGTCCTGCAGTAGCCCTCGGCGGGGCTTCACCCCCTCCCCCTCCCCCCCCCCCCCCCCCACACACACACCACCAAAAACCACGACCGTCTCATGACGCTGCTGGAGATGCTATTGAAATCGTTCTACACTTCATCCCAAACTCTACTGGACACAGTACCGCGACTGAGGCGTTGTGCAACTGCGCTTCCAGCAGAAGTGGCATCTGTAGTGTGAAGTATTATCTGTATGCCTGGTGTCGCCACAGAGTGGGACACTTGGGAATACACAGGGCACTCCGTGGGAGATGCCCTCCCACTTTTTTGCTTCTCTTAAATAAATGTTATTTTTACTGTCCTACGTCAGTGATGGTCGAAACAGTACAGGTTAAGGTGATTGTTTAAATGTTAGATATTCGTGTTATTTAATGATGTCTTGTGTGTCAACTGCAGACTGCTTCTTTAACATCTAAAATTTGGATTTTTTAAAAAAAATCCCTTTGTTTTTACGTATTCACTGGAATGTCTGTCTGGTTTAAGCTGGGCAGCCATGTTTGACTGTGATTTTTGGGTCACAAATTGTTAAGAAAAGGCAGTCATACAGGTTGTATCAAATTCTGAGCACTATGGGACTTAACATCTATGGTCATCAGTCCCATAGAACCTAGAACTACTTAAACCTAACTAACCTAAGGACAGTACACAACACCCAGCCATCACGAGGCAGAGAAAATCCCTGACCCCGCCGGGAATCGAACCCGGGCGTGGGAAGCGAGAACGCTACCGCACGACCACGAGATGCGGGCCAGGTTGTATCAGCTGATAGAATTATACCTCCTAAAATGCTCACTGTTGAATTGGATAACACCTGTTCGAATTTCCCTTCATTTATACTTCCACCCCTATTTGCCCAGAAGAGTGGAGAGATTAAAGAGGGAGGGAGGGGATGGGAGACCTTACCCTTCGGAGGCGATCTGTCAAAAATACAGGTTGCTCCAATGTGTTCTTTGCTACAATACTACTGTTAACACAAAAACACAAAAGGCAGCATTTGGCAAGATGGCAAGACAGCGAAGCACGGGTTTCTGATGAGTGGCCTCACATTGTTTTCGACGGTGAGTAGTGGTTCTGCATTATGAATCGTGGTTCTGCACTAGGAATAGTGGTTCTGCACTATGAATATTAGTTCTGCGCTATGAATAGTGGTTCTACGTGGGCTGGTATGGGGGCGACCTTGGGAGAAGTCCTATCCTTGCAATGTTTTTGAGAGGAACATCGCTATTAGTCCTAGCGTCATGGTGTTGGGGCCTCTCGAGTAGGACTTCAGGTCATGTTAGTGACCGAGGGTACGTCACAGACATCCTGCGTCATGTGTGGCCTTTCACATAACATTAAAGTGTTGCCATTTTTCAACAGGAAAACGATCTCCCACTCAGGTGCCTGTCTTTACCAACTCTCTACGTGATCTTGAGATATACAGATCTCTCCCCAACAGATTACGTGTGGGACAAGCGCGGATGTCAACTCCGTCCCAATGCCAGTATTCAGAATACAAAAGACGAGTTACAACCTTGTTAGTCAATTTGCCTCAGGAGAGGCTGCAACGGCGTTAGTACACCCATCCCAACCGAGTCAGTGCATATATCCAAGCCAGAGGGCGTGGAACGTCATACTGATAAGTGATCTCATATTCCCACGTTCTTTGTACATTTGACTCAATTTTTACTCACTTAAATAACATCACATTATCTGTGCAGTTTTATTTCGTATCCTCTTCCACTTTTGGGTGCTTCACTTTTTGTCAGGAACTGTAAGAAGTTTGTTCTACATCAGCTGTTTAAATTGCTATATGTGGTGTAAAAAGTGCATGGCTGACACTGTTGTTTATCCTCGAATGAAAAGTTCATTTAAATACTCCAAGAAATAGAGAAATGGGAAAAAAGTAGAGAGAGGGGAAGGATGTGGGAAAAAGATCGCCCTGGTCTTATTGAAGAAACATCCTCATTATTCACCTCACACAGTTTAAGATTAATGTTATAATCACAATGCTTGCACAAAAGATTGAAACCGTATTTCATGTGTACAACTAAGGCATAAACATTGTGCCACCGAATTTGGTTAGTGGAACGGAAACTGGCAGAGTACCAAGAGAAACACGCTGATGTAGCTTGTGTACGACGATAGCTGACGGCTGCTACTCTGGGCTCCAGCTTCAGCTGCAGCTACAGCGAGCGCACCTGGGCAGCCACGGAACTGCTGACTCGTCCTCCAGTCTGAGGCTGCTGGGCAGAACTGTCTCGGCAAGTAATTGGAAGCGCAAGAGGGACACCGGTAACATGCTGAGCGGGGTACTGCAGGGCCAAGGAAGAAGGGCGGTTTGGCGGCGCTCACGCCTCCTTAGATGTTACTGTTATCAGTACCTGCTTAATGTAAAGAAAGTTTTCGAAGTAATTTCAAAGTTTGAGGCAACTTCTCCGGAATTATCTCACGGCGCGTAGGACAGAACTTCGAAACTTCAGCATGTCTGTGATTGTCAGAAGGAGTCGTCTGTTCCAAACAGTGAAGGAGCTTCATGCACGTCACCTGAAAGGGAACAGCTTGGGAAGTGCGCCTTTCCTGAGATTGATGATTATTGTGTTGACGCTTGATGGACGTACCACTGTAGCTCTTGTGTGTTTAATACTCTTGCTAGCTCTGTTAAATAACTATCTTTGTACATATAAAAATATACATACGTATGTATAAAATGTGTGTGTGTGTGTGTGTGTCGCAAGACGCAATCAATACTTTCACTGCGCGATAACAACGGTGATATGACTGATGACAGTGCTACTAAAGCAGAGTTATTAAATACGGTTTTCCGAAACTCCTTCACCAAAGAAGACGAAGTAAATATTCCCGAATTCCAATCAAGAACAACTGCGAAGAAGAGAAACGTAGATATCCTCGGTGTACCAAAGCAGGCAAGGCTTCCGGTCCAGTTGGTATACCAGTCAGGTTCCTCTCAGAGCATGCAGATGCAATAGCTCCATATTTAGCTATTTTATACAACCACTCGCTGACGGAAAGTTCCATACCTAAAGACTGGAAAGTGGCTCAAGTCACAACAATACACAAAAAGGGAAATAGGAGTAACCCCTGAATTACAGGCCCATATCACAAACATCGATTTGCAGTAGGGTTTTGGAACATATACTGTATTCGATCATTATGACCTCGAAGAAAACGATTTACTGACACATAGTTAGTACCGATTCAGAAAATATCCTTCCTGCGGAACACAACTAGCTCTTTATACTCATAAAGCAATGAGTGTTACCGACAGGGGATGTCAAATTGACTCCATATTTTAAGATTTTCAGAAGGCTTTCGACACCGTTCCTCACAAGCATCTTCTAACCAAACTGTGTGCCTGTGGAGTATCGCCTCAGTTGTGCGTCTGGCTTCGTGATTTCCTGACAGAAAGGTCACAGTTCGTAGTGATAGACGGAAAGTCATCGAGTAAAACAAAAGTAATATCTGACGTTCCCCAAGGAAGTGTTATAGGCCCTCTATTGTTCCTGATCTATATTAACGACATTAGGAGACAATCTGAGTACCCTCTTAGATTATTTGCAGATGACGCTGTCATTTACCGTCTTGTAAAGTCATGAGACGACGAAAACAAATTGAAAAATGATTTAGATAAGATATCTGTGTGGTGAAAAAAGTGGCAATTGACCCTGAATAAAGAAAAGTGTGAAGTTATTCATATGTGTACTAAAAGAAAATCCGCTACATTTCGATTACGCGTTAAGTCACACAAATCTTAAGGCTGTAAATACTTAGGGATTACAATTACATATAACCTAAGTCAGAACGGTCACATAGATAATGTTGTGGGTAGAGCAAACCAAAGACTGCGATTCACTGGCAGAACACTTAGATGGTAGAACAGATCTTGTAAAGAGACTGCTTACACTACACTTGTTTGCCCTATTCTGGAGTATTGCTGTGCGGCGTGGAATCTGTATCAGGTGGGACTGATGGAGGATATTGAAAAAATTCACAGATGGGCGGCTCGTTTTGTATTATAGCGAAATAGGGGAGATTGTGCCACAGACATGATACGTGAATTGGTGTTGCAATCATTAAAACAAAGGCGTTTTTCGTTGCTACGAGATCTTCTCATGAAATTTCAATCACCATCTTTCTTCTCCGATTGCAAAAACACCACCACGTATGGACAAATGATCATCACGATAAAATAAGAGAAATCAGGGCTCACACAGAAAAATTTAAGTGCTCGCTTTTCCCGAGCGCCGTTCGACAGTGGAACGGTAGAGAGACAGCTTGAAGGTGGTTCATTGAACCATCTACCAGGCACTTAATTATTAATAATAGAGTAATCACATACTGTAGATGTGGATGTGCCCTCACTGTAACGTAGCCGCAACTCATGTTTAATGTAACATCGGAAACGTGCCACATGACTCACGAAAATTTACGTAAGTACATACAAAACAGTGCCTCATCAAAAACCAACATACAAACATCGAGATATTCGAGACCATTGTTAAGAAAGCCTGTATAAAAATACCAAGATGAATATAATACTGAAATACAATTTTGCAGAACATCTCTGTGTGTTCTCACCACTATGTCAAAACGTAAAGTACGAGGCAATGTTAAAAAAATACTCATCATTATGGCGGGCCAAGTATCTTTCATTAAATGCTGTACTACATTTCAAAGCGACACAGGCACATGACACTATTTTTCAACATATCTCCGTATATCCATTGTTTTAGCGATGGTTACGGGACTCTGCTGTTCGATAGAGAATGTCAAGTTAAACGCCTTTCAGCTGTCAATTTTCAAACTTATTTTATTGGGCAACCTGTTTCATCGTTTTACTACGCCATCTTCAGGCGGTGATGGTTGCTCACTGCAACAAATATCTACTAATGCCAGTATTGCTGGCACCTGTTTCGGTCACTAAGCGAGGTAGATTATTCCTCTACGTCGATCAGAGGCCTGAAGAAGGCGTAGTAACACGCTGAAACTGGTTGCCCAACAAAATAAGGTTGAAAATTGACGGCTGAAATGCGTTTAATTTGACATCCTCATTATTCAACATAGTCGCAATGTGTCTGTAGACAACCGCTGCAACGTTCTACGATCAACTGCTCGACGACATAAAACCTCTCGTTGGTCACGAAACCATTCGAGAATCGTAATGTAAGCGTCCTCGTCACTAGAAAATCTCTGTTCCCAAAATGTTCTTTTAGCTTGCCTCAAAGATTGAGATATCACTGTGCAACATGCGATCGTCTTGATCAGCACCGCTCACGTCAAATTGTTGGTACCGTTTCACTACGATTGGACGCGACATTACATTTGGACCGAATATCACCAGAATTTCATGCTGAACCTGTGAGCCATTTAGAATTTTTATCCACAAGAACCGAACTGTCCTGCTTGCTTCAAATTTTGAGTACTTTTCCAGTTACCTCCCCATTTTAACCGTACACCTATTATCCGTACAACAGCACAGCTGTGTCTCCAAGAAACCTAGAACATGTACATTCTTTTGACACTGTGTCACTCATGTTTCGCATTTGTCTTACGAGGGAACCTCCCCATCGCACCCCCCCCCCCCCCCCCCCCTCAGATTTAGTTATGAGTTGGCACAGTGAATAGGCCTTGAAAAACTGAACACATAGAGAAAACAGGAAGAAGTTGTGTGGAACTATGAAAAAATAAAATATATAAACTGAGTAGTCCATGCGCAAGATAAGCAACATCAAGGATAATATGAGCTCAGGAGCGCCGTGGTCCCGTGGTTAGCATGAGCAGCTGCGGAACGAGAGGTCATTGGTTCAAGTCTTCCCTCGAGTGAAAAGTTTAATTTTTTATTTTCAGACAATTAATATCTGTCCGTCCGTCCGTCCGATGCGAGGTAACTGCGCCTTAGTATGGGGACGCTACACCTAAACGGAAAAAAAGAAAACGGTAAAAACATATGTTTTGACAGAGCACAGGGAAACTGTGCGACTGTGAAAGTGTTGCATTCATTTGTTGCAGTTTATGTGACAAACTCTTATGTTCTCATCACTTTTTTGGGAGTAATTATCACATCCACAAGAAAACCTAAATCAGGCAAGGTAGAAGAATCTTTTTACCCATTCGCCAAGTGTACAAGTTAGGTGGGTCGACAGCATATTCCTGTCATGTGACGCACATGCCGTCACCAGTGTCGTATAGAATATATCAGACGTGTTTTCCTGTGAAGGAATAGGTTGACCTATGACCTTGCGATCAAATGTTTTCGGTTCCCATTGGAGAGGCACGATCCTTTCGTCTACTAATCGCACGGTTTTGCGGTGCGGTAGTAAAACATAGACACTAAACTTATTACAATGAACAGAGACGTCAATGAACGAACGGACAGATCATAACTTTGCGAAAACAAAGAAAGAAAACTTTTCACTCGAAGGAAGAACCTCTCGTTCCGCAGCTGCTCACGGTAACCACAGGACCACGGCGGTCTTGAGCTCACACTATCCTTGATGCTGCATATCTTGCGCATGGACTACTCAGTTTGTATATTTTGCTAATTTTTTCATAGTTCCACACAACTTACACTGCCTGTTTTCTCGATTGACCTGTGTTCAGTTTTTCAAGGACAATCCACTGCACCAACTTATAACTAAATCTGAGGGGGGTGCGATGGGGAGGTTCCCTTATTAGTGCGGACGACACGTGTAACTTGCTTTCCGAGGACCCTATGTACACAAATTTACTGGTCAAACATTGTTCGAGGATTTTACTTTATATTTGTTATTTATACAGATAACATCTTACACGTCATAATCAAAGAAGGCAGTCTTAAGTTAAGCCCATCTATTATGACCCGGATGGTTCAAATGGCTCTGAGCACTATGGCACTTAACATCTGAGGTCATCAGTCCCCTAGACTTATAACTACTTAAACCTAACTAACCTAAGGATATCACACACATCCATGCCCGTGGCAGGATTCGAACCTGCGACTGTAGCGCATAAACAGGAGGATGCGATGAAAATATGTATATTTTTCGCTTATCACCAATTTCCACACTAAAGTTCAAATATACAACTAAAATTTGCGTGTTGTGCAAGGTACGTTGAACGTTACAACAGTTACAGATGTGAAATGTAACGATATTAAACGTTGAATTTTTGCGATCTCACGTATGTCCATAACAACTTCTTACTGTTGAAAGGATTGCCACATATCAATTCAACTTAGTAATTTATGTTGTATTGTCAGTGGCACGAAGTTGAGAGAGTTTTTCTGTTCACTAACTCCGTTCATGCAAAATATCGTGAAACTGGCTCTCGAAGTGATAGTATTGTGTAAGCGTATGCTTCCGTGGCAGTAAAATGCTTCTGGATGTGTGACCGCATTGTCCATGAGTTAAATTTTCCGGCATTTCGGCCACTGTTGCAAATGACCTTCCTCATGGTGTTTTTAGTTACTGTTAGCAAAAACATTCTGAGGAATGCTATTTGTAACAATGACCGAAACATCGGGGAATTTTACTCGTTAACGGTACGGTCACATACCCAAGAAGAATTTTATTACTGTGTCTTCCACGTTTGTGTGAGGTGAAATATTTGAAGCTGACACTGGCCTAAGGGACGATACTTCATTGGTTTATTGAAAATAAAACAATAAAGTTAACTGGTGAAAGATGATGTATTTCAAAACGTAGTTTATAACAGGAATACCTGGACGGTTTATGTGTCAGCTGCGTAATTGTCACTGTCGCGTTAGCTGATTGTAACGACTGCTAGCATAATATACTATCGTGTTTGTGTTAGTTATGATGAGAGAGAAGGGAGAAGATGGAACCCGGTGTCGTCCCATAGCCTACTCTTATCGAAGAGCACTAAGTGGAGCTCAGTGTTTTTACCCAATAGACGTATCACCATCAACAGTGTATACGAATTTGCAGCGTGCCGCGGGTGAAAAATAGGTCCGCAATTTGTCTTATAACTGAAATAATTGCTCCGTCATAAGTTGCATTGAGAAGTATTTTTTTTTTTTTTTTTTTTTTTTTTTTTTATGGTCAGACGTTTCGGACACGTGTGTCCATCATCAAATCATACTTAAGTGTGACAAATACCATTCAAAACTAGTCACGCCCTGTCTTGAAGAAACATGGTTGTTTTTATTCTGACCTCTATCCAATGCCAAGGTTCTTTTGGAA
The DNA here is from genome assembly GCF_021461395.2 of Schistocerca americana. Taxonomy (NCBI): domain Eukaryota; kingdom Metazoa; phylum Arthropoda; class Insecta; order Orthoptera; family Acrididae; genus Schistocerca; species Schistocerca americana. Next base: position 307,636,651 of record NC_060122.1, on the reverse strand, counting down.
TCAGTAGAAAACTGCGGGTACAAAATTGCCGTTTTATACCGACACTAAAACAACATTGGCCTTGGATGGAAATCAGAATAAGAACTACCATGTTTCTTCAAGACAAGACGAGTCTGGTTTGAAATGATTCCTGTGCGGAAAAGAACATTGACTTAACATCCTGCTGTTCACTCTCTCGTCCTTTTAACGCAAAGCGCTTTTTACCTGTGGCTCGCTGAAGGCACTGTGGCGAAAAGCACATACTAGGTGACACAGTTAAGCCGTCAGGCTTTGAGTCCGTAGTGGCATGGGCCGTGTGCAACAAGTTATGAAGTGATCTTCCTGACTATCATATTAAGGAAAGGGAAGCAGCCATCTTTGTTTACTTCCATTGTTCCTTATAGGTGTGGGTAGATAGATTTGAGCTGTACCAAGGCCACAATTTCTCACTTCATGATGTCCAGATAACAGAAGTATCATACTTGGACTTCGAAAATGTGAGAAGACATTTAAAATCCAGAGTCAAGGGGTCATAAACCAAAATTCTCCATGAAAAACTAGCGACAATGCAGAACAAGTGGCTGGTACAAGCGATCGGCACATGCTTCCGGAGCCCTGCTCATCCTGAGCTTGTGTTGCCGATCACCATCAAATCAGGATACAGTTCGTGTGTTGTAAACAGTACACTTCCCGAAATACCAGTGTTTCTAGACGAATTAACTCGGTCGTGCTCGCGCAAGGTAATTCGCCTATATACGCAGGGAGAAAGTGCACATAACATTAAATATTTTCCGCTTTCTACCACGCGTTACTTTCTAATATCGAACATTTCATTCCTGTACTATCCAATAAAAGAATGAGAATGTTGCTCAATTTGGATTCGTTTCATTATTAATTTTGACCTTTAAAACACCTTACATTGTGATTTGATTTCATTACTCTATCCAAATTACTTCCTTACTTCAGTTTATCACAAGCGCAATAAAATTGTTAAATGCAAAGAACAAACACGTAAACGGAAACACAGAATTAACCAGAAAAGAACCACAGAAATAAATGCTCTGGTTCTGTAGTGTAATGTGCTTCAGCAGACCACCAGTGGAAGCGAACTTGGAATGCAGAAATTTTTTACATTCAACATACATAAATTTAATTAAAATTGATAGTCATGAAATTAAATCATTACAACACTGTACGCCAATACCGACCGCCTGAGATCATCTTTACAGAACAGTTTACAACAATATCGACTGGAACTTCCAAAACACACACAAAATATGACAATTACCATACATGAAATATTTCAATAAACCGGAGAGTTAGCCTAAAACACCGATTAAAAGTAAACGCACCTAAACTCATGACTACACGGGATTTTTAAATAAGAAATTTAAAATTGCTAACATAACTCAAACGTGATAAAATATACGGAATGCTTGAACGTGCAGAGATTAGCATTAGCTTAAAAAATTATCTGTAAAAGCAATGAAACTTTTAATCAAGTATGGCAGAAGAGCAATTAAAATTAACGGCTGAGATCTAAAATTTTAAATAGGTACGCTAACTGTGGTCCTCTTCTGATTAATTCTGTGTTTCTATTTACTTTTCTGCTCCGTTCTGATACAAATAACGGATAGGCACGGTTGCGAATTAAATGGGTCGGAACAGGTTACAAATAAATAACAGACAAATATAGCTGCCCGTGGCTTGGTACTGCTTCTTTAAAATTTCAAAAGGGGCAACAAAATTTTGCAAACCCGGTAACGCCACAGGAGCAGCACAACAGCACGCCGTAACTTTCCACGGAAGCATGATCGTAACATCTCATTACAATTAAAAAAAAATGGCTCAAATGGCTCTGAGCACTATGGGACTTAACATCTGAGGTCATCAGTCCCCTAGACTTTAGAATTACTTAAACCTAACCAACCTAAGGACATCGCACACATCCATGCCCGAGGCAGGAATAGAACCTGCGACCGTAGCGGTCGCGCGGTTCCAGACTGAAGCGCCGGCCTGAGTGGCCGTGCGGTTCTAGGCGCTACAGTCTGGAACCGAGCGACCGCTACGGTCGCAGGTTCGAATCCTGCCTCGGGCATGGATGTGTGCGATGTCCTTAGGTTAGTTAGGTTTAAGTAGTTCTACGTTCTAGGGGACTGATGACTTCAGAAGTTAAGTCCCATAGTGCTCAGAGCCATTTGAACCAGACTGAAGAGCCTAGAACCACTCCGTCTCCGGCCATCCTGATTTAGGTTTTCCGTGATTTCCCTAAATCGCTTCAGGCAAATGCCGGGATGGTTCCTTTGAAAGGGCACGGCCGATTTCCTTCCCCATCCTTCCCTCACCCGAGCTTGCGCGCTCCGTCTCTAATGACCTCGTTGTCGACGGGACGTTAAACACTAATCTCCTCCTCCCTCCTAGAACCACTCGGGTACAACGGCCCGCTACAATTAAAAGCTAACGACGTCAGGGAGAGCATCACTTTCAGCTTGTTACCTCATGGCGAAGGCAAGAAATCATTTACATGTAAACTTGCCGATGCTCACGTTTTCAAAATATGGTGGAGTAGCCTTCACAAATAGGTTCGATAAGCCACTTATCCATCCAGAGAGCTCGATAACCTTGCAGACAGTGTTTCGCAGACAATTCCATTTGTTCAAATTTAGCCCAAAATTCAACTTCGTTTCGGTAATTAATTGAATCGCGACACTTTTTCACTATATGAAAAACAGCACTTGACATATAGGAAAACATACACAACAGCATTTACATCCGCATAAAGCCAGTCCCATATAGAGTTCACTGTGACAGGGGATACATAGCACACCGAGTCCCAGTATGGGTCTCACACTACAACGGGTCTTGTACGACTTCTTACACTGAAAACTAAAGCATTCGAGACTGGCACAAGGCAGGGTGAGCCGACAGACTCTCCTCGAGCCTAGCAGCTTACCCCTTCAGCTATCGATGGCGGGATTCGCCAGCCGGTGGAAGCAAATCAAGTGGTTCAAATGGCTCTGAGCTCTATGGGACTTAACATCTATGGTCATCAGCCCCCTAGAACTTAGAACTACTAAAACCTAACTAACCTAAGGACAGTACACAACACCCAGTCATCACGAGGCAGAGAAAATCCCTAACCCCGCCGGGGAAGCAAATCCTTGAGATCGTCTGCAGATCGGCTCAAATTTCACAAACGACAGTTCAAAATATATTTTATGCTACTTATTAATTTCTCAAATATAAGGGGACAGAGTTGAGAGAGCTCGTTGATATTTGGATCCCGTAGGGCCGACAAATAGCAAAAATTGTTGAATAACGTTTTCCACCCGTGTTACAACGGTTAAAGACATTTTCTGTGAAATAGTGACCGGATGTTGTAGTGGGCTCCTGTCTGTTCATGAGACTTGAACGTGTGTGAAACACCGCTGTGGCCGTTGTGAAAGAATGGACTGTCCTCAGCCACTCGTCAAAAAGATGGAGAAGAAAGGGCAACAACTGCCCACCGAGAACGCTGAAATAATCATCGTAGTTTATGGTACCGGAAGCTCTGTGGCTGGGTCAGGACATGGTACAAAAATACCCCCAAAATATCTCAGAACCACCTCCGGCCAGAACTGAACCTTCCGGGTTAAATGCTTTACTGGGCCGTTGGTGCACTGGAGGCATAGCATCATTTGACAACGGGCAAAACTGCGTCTTGATGGACAATAATGCATGCCTCTTGTAGATAAGTGTCCCCTGTCTGAGTTGGCCCTACTTATGTTGTATAGGATTACTTGTTGCTCGGAGCAACGGCGTTCTGAGATGTACCCGACTCCATATGTTCATTGCGTGTAGCCCCAGCTCCCTTCGCAATGTTGGATCGTAAATCGGTGAGAAGGATCTTCATTTAATGGAGGCATCAATTACTGCTGGGCTTGAAACAGATTTTTTCTGACGAGGATAGACGCTCATCTCTGCTTCTTGTCGATTAGGACAATTTAAAGACCTCTACTTGTACGCCGAGCTACGTAACTTCTAGTGGAACTCATTGGTTGAAGGGTCGTTGGACAGTTGCACTGATACAATAATGAATCGTGCAACTTCATTTATAGTGAGATCATGAAAAGATAACTTCTTCCTGCCAACCTTTCGTGTATTCGCGTTGGATGCGCTGGTTGTATACAACCGACTGGCACATACACTACTGACCATTAAAGTTGCTACACCACGAACATGATGTGCTACAGGCACGAAATTTAACCGACAGAAACAAGATGCTGTGATATGCAAATGATTAGCTATTCAGAGCATTCACACACGGTTGGCGCCGCTGGCGACACCTACAACGTGCTGACATGAGGAAAGTTTCCAACCGATTTCTCACACACAAACAGCAGTTGACCGGCATTGCCTGGTGACACATTGTTGTGATGCCTCGTGTTAGGAGGAGAAATGCGTACCATCACGTTTCCGACTTTGATAAATGTCGCATTGTAGCCTATCGCGATTGCGGTTTATCGTATCGTGACATTGCTGCTCGCGTTGGTCAAGATCCAATGAGTGTTAGCAGAATAAGGGATCTGTGGGTTCAGGTGGGTAATACGGAACGCCGTGCTGGATCTCAACGGCCTCGTATCACTAGCAGTCGAGATGAGTGACATCTTATCCGCATGCCTTTAACGAATCGTGCAGCCACGTCTCGATCCCTGAGTCAACAGATGGGGACGTTTGCAAGACAACAACCATCTGCACCAACAGTTCGATGATGTTTGCGGCAGCATGGACTATCATCTCGGAGACCATGGTTGCGGTTACCCTTGACGCTGCATCACAGACAGGAGCGCCTACGATGGTGTTCTCGACGATGAACCTGGGTGTACGAATGGCAAAACGTCATTTTTTCGGATGAATCCAAGTTCTGTTTACAGCATCATGTTGGTCGCATTCGTGTTTGGTGACATCGCGGTGAACGCACATTGGAAGCGTGTATTCGTCATCGCCATACTGGCGTATCACCCGCCGTGATGGTATGGGGTGCCATTCCTTAAACGTCTGGGTCACCTCTTGTTCGCATTGACGGCACTTTGAACAGTGTACGTTACATTTCAGATGTGTTACGACCCGTGGCTCTACCCGTCATTCGATCTCTGCGAAACCTTACATTTCAGCAGGATAATGCACCACCGCATGTTGCAGGTCTTGTACGGGCCTTTCTAGATACAGAAAATGTTCGTCTGCTGCCCTGGCCAGCACATTCTCCAGATCTGTCACCAACTGAAAACGTCTGGTCAATGGTGGCCGAGCTACTGGCTCGCTACAATACGCCAGTCACTATTCTGGATGAACTGTGGTATCGTGTTGAAGCTGCATGGGCAGCTGTACCTTTACACGCCATCCAAGCTCTGTTTGACTCAATGCCCAGACGTATCGAGGCCGTTATTAAGGCCAGAGGTGGTTGTTCTGGGTACTGATTTCTCAGGATCTATGCACCCAAATTGCGTGAAAATGTAATCACATGTCTGTTCCAGTATAATATATTTGTCCAATGAATACCCGTTTATCATATGCATTTCTTTTTGTTGCACCAATTTAAATGCCAGTAGTGTATATAGATCACTGCGAGGACAGTGAATGATGAAGGATCACATGACTTACTAGTACCAGTTCTACTCCGTCAACATGAGACGAAAGCGATCAGTCTGTTCTTTTAAGAGGGTGACTGACAGACTGGAGGCCGAGATTTTGAAGGTTATGAGAGCATGTACGTAGCTATTTATTTATTCTACTATAAAACATTCTCGCTTGTCTACAGATTGTAATAGAAACTCAAGCTTATGACGATCAGTTCCATGGTTGTCGTCTCGAGCAGCGAACTGTCGTGGTTCTAGCTGTGGTAAGCTTTTGTGGGCAATACACTGCTTGTGATTGATCAGTGTACACCTTAATTACGTTATTCTACCAGTGGTTGAGCTGATGATGCTAACGCTGCCGTGGAAACGTAAAACGTTACAGCGAATTTCTCTGTATCTTCTCGGCACTGAGAGGTCTGCTGGTGAGGTCGCAGTTGCTCTTTCACGTTATCTTTGCTGTAGACTTTTTAACAGTACAATACAATTACGCAGAAGGTTTGAGTTACCAAACATTATTCCGTGTTTATATGTGCGGCTTTCCTTACCAGTTGCTGATTTCAAAAATGGTTCAAATGGCTCTGAGCACTATGGGACTTAACTACTGTGGTCATCAGTCCCCTAGAACTTAGAACTACTTAAACCCAACTAACCTAAGGACATCACACACATCCATGCCCGAGGCAGGATTCGAACCTGCGACCGTAGCAGTCGAGCGGTTCCGGACTGCGCGCCTAGAACCGCTAGACCACCGCGGCCGGCGATTTCATAAAACCCCATTTTTATTGAGCCTTTGAAGTACTACAGTGGTCGGTGAAGGTGCAGACGGATCGCTTATTTTATTTTATAGAATTGGTCATTAGTTCTCTGACTTGTTTGATGCGATCATATATGTACCACTCTCCAGTGCCAAATTATTCATCTGAGTCCCCCTGGCATCCAACGTCCTCAATAATATGTGCTGGATGTATTCCAATAATCCAATCTCCGTCGTGTATAAAGGCGAGCATATGAAGGCGAGTTATCCAGGCGCCCAGGACTGCTACGTGGTAAGGTGTATTTGATGTACGGGTGAACGTCAGGAGGCTCAGGTTTCAGGGCAGGCGGCTGCTCCAGGCCAGCCTGGGACGAAGTCGATTAGTGTAACCGGATGTGAGTACATCCCAAAAGATGGGAGCTGAAGAATGATCGCTCTATTAATACAATGCGGAATGACCAGAAATGGCAGACTTTGAAAAAAGCTGAAAGCTGGCGTCTTGCTGCTCTGTGATAGTCCATAATAATTTGCAGTCGGTTATTAATACAAATATGAATACACCGGCGATCCCAAAAAATGAGATGCATCAAGTGAGGCAACAGTTATTCCAATATCTCTACAGCTAAAGAAGTTAATATTCCACAGTGAATAGATATTTTCAAAATGAACCTTTAAGTTAACAACTTTTAAACGCTTCGTGTGATTACAATATACAACATCTAAGAGGATAACATTGCACTATAGCTATAATCTCTGGAAACTACGTATTTCATTTATGACGTCTTTTTTATTTTTCATGATACAAACGTTTGTCAAAAAATTGTGTACTCCACAATTACATAGCACATAAATAGAATGTAAATACCTCCTACTATGTCATATTTGTGTACTTACTTAATAAACAGTTTGGTGTTTTGCCAGTAACTTTATTCAGATGTTGACTGCAAGTGCTATGAAAAACTGTGCTAATTTAGAAATGGCCAGTTGCATGTGTTAGCGGACACAACAGTAAGAAAAAACAACCAAAAGACGCTTCTGACAAGAAGGCATAAATAATTGTTTAAACAAAACTTAACGACAATTTTCATTTAACGCGAGTGTACATACCTTTACTTGTAATCATTGTGCATTATCTAAGTGTGACCAAATGTTTATAACATGTAATACATTATTTTACTGCAGGAATGTGGCTGAGTTGAATCACATCGTGTCTGTAGAATTAAGGACGAAGTATTTTTTTTTTTTTTGGGGGGGGGGGGAGGGGGGGGGGGGTGACGGTCTTCATCCAATTGAGAAACAAACAGTAGCTGGAGACTACGGGAGTCAAGTATTGACTGGGATGTTTCGAGCGAGGAGCTCAAGGGAGCGATTCTGGGCTCTTTCACGCGAGTTCTGGAAGACTGCATATCTGTCTGGAGTAACGTGCCTGATTTGGTTGTCTAGGTGATTGAGGTGATTGATTCTGGGTGGTAAACGTTAGCTACCATACTTTAATTTCTAAGGGACTTGTATTTCGAAATGTTTGAATACGCTCCAATGTGGGACTAACTTTTTCATTTTGTACTACAGAACTGGGGAAAAGCAGGGTATGAGTTACTATTCTTTGTAACTCATGTGTTAACATCTGAATCATCATGTTGTACTATGATTTGTTTCAGTCTGGTGAACATTTCGTGTTCTGTGATCTACAATCCAGTTTCGGGATTTTGTTACCATTCTATTAACGTTCTCAACGTAATATTGCAGCATTTGATAAGCGTATTTGCTGTACATATTTTAGCTTTATATTGTAGGACCACTCCTCATTTATCTGAGATGTTGTTTCTTGAATTACAGACGTATGAATAGCACCCTTGTTATTAAATTATTGATTTAACTTTTATTTTGTGCTTCTATGCATTTTATTAAGTCGAAGTTTTAGATGCGTAGACTATTTGACAGAAGAGTCACAGATGCAGGTTATTACTTGCAACAAATTGGCTGCGTGGCATGAAAGCAGACGTTCGTGGCTCGAACCTAGGAATACATCGAACTATTGTTTTTAAACAGAGCCGGGCATACATAATTACTAGTAACCACAGGTAAACACGCAACTCGTATGCTCGTATGGGAAGCTGTTTGGAAGAGCAACTACTCCACTGCAACTGGAATGAACAGTCGCACCGGCCGCTGTGACTGAGTGGTTCTAGGCGCTTCAGTCCGGAACCGCGCTGTTGCTACGGTCGTAGGTTCGAATCCCGCCTCGGGCATGGATGTGTATGATGTCATTAGGTTAGTTAGGTTTAAGTAGTTCTAAATATAGAGAACTGATGGCCTCAGATGTTAAGTTCCATAGCGCTTAGAGCCATTTGACCCATTTGAACTGTCGCAAAGAGGATGCTGAAAGTAATCGAAACCACTGCGTTAAAGAAACAGAGCGTGTATAGACTGAACATGTGGCCTGTAACTGAAAAAGTTTCATGATAATCTCTCCATTGGCAAGAGATTCCGAAAAAGTCTCCTATTCGGATCTCCGGTTCAAATGGCTCTGAGCACTATGGGACTTAACTTCTGAGGTCATAAGTCCCGTAGGCCTTAGAACTACTTAAACCTAACTAAACTAAGGACATCACACACATCCATGCCCGAGGCAGGATTCGAACCTGTGACCGTAGCGATCGCGCGGTTCCAGACTGTAGCACCTAGAACCGCTCGGCCACCACGGCCGGTTGGGATCTCCGGGATGGCACTTCCAAGGGGCAGGTGGCCATGAGAAAAGGATTTAATAACAAACGAAAGCATAATGTTCTGTGAGACAGGGCGTGAATGTCACCTTGAACGTGGTAGGCAAACTAGAAAATCTGAAAAGGGAAACATCAGGCTCAATGTAGATATAGTGGGGATCAGTGAAGTGAAATCGAAAGAAGGCAGTGATACCTGCTCGGATGAGTAATGTCAACAGCAGTCGAAAATGGTATAACGTGAGTAGGGTTTGTTCCGAAATGGAAGGTAGGACAGAGCGTATGTTACTGTGAACAGTTCCGTGACTGGATTCTCCTTCTCAGAATCGACAGCAAATCAACACCGACTACGATAGTTCAGATACACATGCCGACGTCGCAAACTGAAGATGAAAAGATAAAGTATATGAGGATACTGAACGGGTAATACAGTACGTAAAGAGAGAGGAAAATGTAACAGTCAGGGGAACTGGAACGCAGTTGTAGGCAAAGGAGTAGAAGAAAAGGTTGCAAGAGAAATTGGCTTGGGACAAGGAATGAGAGGAGAAAACGATTTGAGATCTGTAATAAATTTCAGTTAGTAGCAGCGAATGCTCTGTTCAAGAATCACTAGAGGAGGTGGTATACTTGGGAAAGGCCGGATGATACGGGAAGATTTCAGTTAGATTACATCACGGTCAGATAGAGATTCCTGAGTCAGATAATGGATTGTAAGGCGTACCCAGGAGCTCATAAGGACTCATAACACGATGTAGTAGCAATGAAGAGTCGGCTGAAATTTAAAAGATAATGAAAAATCAACACGCAAAGAAACGGGATACGGAAGTACTAAGGAATGACGAGATACGCTTGAGGTTCTCTGGGGCTATAGATACAGAAATAAGGAATAACTCATTAGGCGGTACAGTTGAAAAGGTATGGACATCTCTAAAAAGGCTGTCATTGAAGCTGGGAAGATAGAAGTAGGTACAAAGAAGGTAAATGCGAAGATACCATGGGTAACACAAGAAATACTTCAGTTGATTGAAAGAAGGAAGTACAAAAATGTACCAGAACATTCTGGTATCCAGAAACAGAAGTCACGGAGAAATGAAATACATAGGAAGTTATGGGAAGCTAAGGCGAAATGGCTACATGAAAAATGTTAAGAAATCGAAAAAGAAATAATGGTCGGAAGAAAAGACTCAGCATACAGGAAATTCAAAACAGTCTACGATGAAATTAAAAGCAACGGGAATTCCACTGTTAAATGCAGAGAAGAAAGCAGATACGTGGAAAGAGTACATTGAAGGCTTCTAGGAGGCGGAAGAGTTGTCTGATGCGATGGAAGAAGAAACAGAATTCGATTTAGGAGAGATAGGCGATCCGGTATTAGAATCAGATTTTAAAAGGTCTTTGGATAAGGCAGAAGGGATAGACAACATTCCATCAGCGTTTCTAAAATCATTGGGGGAAGTGGCAACAGAACGACTATTCACATTGGTGTGAAGAATGTGAGAGTCTGGCGACATACGATCCGACTTTCGGAAAAATATCATCCATACAATTATGAATACTGTAAGAGTTAACAAATGCGAGGATTATCGCACAATCAACTTAACAGCTCATGCATCCAAGTGGCTGAGAAGAGTAATATATGGAAGGATGGAAAAGAAAATTGAGGATGTCTCAGATGACGGTCAGTTTGGCATTAGGAAAGGTAAAGGTACTAGAGAGGCAAATCTGACACTGCGGTTGATAATGGAAGCACGACTAAAGAAAATTCAAGACACGTTGATAGGATTTGTCGACAATGTAAAATCGTGTTTGATGTTCTAAATTCTGAGAAAAATAGGGGTACGCTGTGGGAAGAGACTGGGAATATACAGTATGTACAAGAGTCAGGAGGGAATAATAAGTGTGGAAGACCCAGAACGAAGTGCTCGGATTGAAAATTATGTAAGACAGAGATGTAGTCTTTCCCCCTACTATTCTATCTGTGCATCGAAGAAGCAGTGGTGGCAATAAAAGATAGGTTCAGAAGTGGAATTAAAATTCAAGGTGAAAGGATACCAATGATGCAATTCGCTAATGACATTGCTATTCTGAGTGAAAGTGAAGAACTACAGGCTCTATTGAATGGAATGGAAGTCTAATGAGTACAGAATATGGACTGAGAGAAAATCGAAGAAAGACGAAAGTAATGAGAAGTAGCAAAAATGAGAACAGAGAGAAACTTAACATCAGGATTGGTGGTCACGAATGAAGTTAAGGAAATCTACTAAGTAAGGAGAAAAGTAACCAATTACGGACAGAGCGACGAGGACATCAAAAGTAGACTAGCACAGTCAAGAAGGGGATTCCTGGCCAAGAGAAGTTCAGCAGTATCAAGCATAGACCTTAATCTGAGGAAGAAATATCTGAGAATGTACGCTTGGAGCACGACATTGTATGGTACTGCAACATGGACCGCTGGAAAGCCGGAACAGCAGTGATCTAAGCACTTGAGATGTGGTGCTTTAGGCGAATGTTGAAAGTTACGTGGGCTAATAGGGCAAGGAATGGGGAGGTTTGCGAAGAATCTGAGAGGAAAGGAATATGTGGAAAACATGGACAAGAAGGAGGGACAGGATGATAAGACATTGTTAAGACATAAAGGAATGACTTCCATGCTACTAGAGGGACTTGTAGAAGGCAAAAACTGTAGAGGAAGACAGAGATTGGAATACACTACTGGCCATTAAAATTGCTACACCACGACGATGACGTGCTACAGACGCGAAATTTAACCGATAGGAAGAAGATGCTGTGATATGCAAATGATTAGCTTTTCAGAGCATTCAGACAAGGTTGGCCCCGGTGGCGACACCTACAACGTGCTGACAAGAGGAAAGTTTACAACCGATTTCTCATACACAAACAGCAGTTGACCGGCGATGCCTGGTGAAACGTTGTAGTCATGCCTCGTGTAAGGAGGAGAAATGCGTACCATCACGTTTCCGACATTGATAAAGGCCGTACTGTAGCCTATCGCGATTGCTGTTTATCGTATCGCAACATTGCTGCCCACGGTGGTCGAGATCAATTACTGTTAGCAGAATATGGAATCGGTGGGTTCAGGAGGGTAATACGGAACGCCGTGCTGGATCTCAACGCCCTCTTATCTCCAGCAGTCGAGATGACAAGCATCTTATCCACATGGCTGTAACGGATCGTGCACCCACGTCTAGATCCCTGAGTCAACAGATGGGGACGTTTGAAAGACAACAAACATCTGCACGAACAGTTCGAAGTCGTTTACAGTAGCATGGACTGTCGGTCCGGAGACCATGGCTGCGGTTACCCTTGACGCTGCATCACAGACAGAAGCCCCTGTAATGGTGTACTCAACGACGAACCTGGGTGCACAAATAACAAAAGGTCATTTTGTCGGATGAATCCAAGTTCTGTTTACAGCATCATGATGGTCGCATCCGTGTTTGGCGACATTTCGTCATCGCCATACTGGCGTATCACCCGGCATCATGGTACTGGGTGCCATTGGTTACGTCTCGGTCACCTCTTGTTCGCATTGACGGCACTTTGAACAGTGCACGTTGCCTTCCAGATGTTACGATCCGTGGCTCTACCCTACATTCGATCAATGCGAAATCCTACATTTCAGCAGGATAATGCACCACCGCATGTTGCCGGTCCTGCACGGGCCTTTCTGGATTCAGAAAATGTTCGACTGCTGCCCTGGCCAGGACATTTTCCAGATCTCTCACCAACTGAAAACGTCTGGTCAATGGTGGCCGAGCTACTGGCTCGCTACAATACGCCAGTCACTACTCTGAATGAACTGTGGTATCGTGTTGAAGCTGCATGGGCAGCTGTACCTTTACACGCCATCCAAGCTCTGTTTGACTCAATGCCCAGACGTATCGAGGCCGTTATTAAGGCCAGAGGTGGTTGTTCTGGGTACTGATTTCTCAGGATCTATGCACCCAAATTGCGTGAAAATGTAATCACATGTCAGTTCTAGTATAGTATATTTGTCCAATGAATATCCGTTCATCATCTGCATTTCTTCTTGGAGTACCAATTTTAATGGCCAGCAGTGTATATCCAGCAAATAATCGAGGATGTTGGTATCAAGTGTTAAAAAAAAAAGTGGTTGACGCAAACTTGTCCCACAAATATTGCGAAAATGGAAGTGCTTTTGACGTGCGATTTACAAAGACTGGATTGGTTGTTAGGGGCTTGTAATGTTAGCTGATCAACAGGCTGTAATAATATTTAGAAAGTGTATTTTTTGTACAAACATACACTTCTTTGAATGGAAAAATGGCCATTGACACTGTATACTCAGGTCTCGGAAGATCCAACGGCAGTGACCGATAGCTGTGTCATCCTCAGCTTTATGCGTCACTGGATGCGGATGTGGAGAGGCATGTGGTCAACATACCTTTCTCCCGGCCGTTGTCAGCTTTCGTGACCAGAGTCGCTATTTCGCTGTCAAATAGCTCCAAACTTTGGCCTGACGAGGGCTGAGTCCGCCCTGCTTGCCAACAGCGCTCGACTGACCTGTCACTCATCCAATTAAGAGACAAGCTTGACAGTGCTTAATTTCGGTAATCTAGTGGGAACTGGTGTTAACACTGTGGCAAGGCCGTTGGCAGGCTATTGAGTTTACAAAGTAAGAATAGAATAAATTAAAATGTAAGTGGTATTTGTTGCAGATTTCTAGTGCGAGTCGTTTACGAGATATCATATTTTAACAGTTCCCTCACCAGGACTTGCACAATATCCGTAGTAGCACGCACTGTGGGACAACACATGTGCATACAGTAGTTATGAGAACTCTGACCAGTAACGAAACAATTGACCATCATGGTTTGTGTTCAAAATTTCCATCGTAAGCAACAATACACTCTTCTGGTCAGGTATGGAACGACTGCTACACACCTGCTAGCATTCCAGCGGAGGTGTCCAAGCAGATTGCAGTAATGCTTCGTTGCGTATCATCTATTGTATTTCGTATGTCCATGTACAGAGCGTCTTTCAGCTTTGCCGACAAAAAATGCCTACAGGCCATCAAACCTGGGGAATGGGTCAGAGAAGGTACAGGACCTCTGCGTGCAATCCAACGACTTAGAAACAATTTCTGAAGACGTGCAGTAGTACTTCGTTCAACAATATGCGCCGTACAATCATCATGTTGGTACCACACATCCCCCCCCCCTCCCCAGTCTGCAGAGGAACATCTCCTAACACCAGTGGAAGATGGTCTGTTAGAGGCTGCGATACTTTGGCGCGTTCAACGTTCCGTCTATGAAAAACGGACCTATGAAGTGACGGATCATTTTCCCGCACAACTCCTTTACATTCCATGGACGCTGACGTCCCACCTAAAGAAGCCAACGGAGATCGTCAACAGAGCAATAGTGCATTTTCGGCGATTTACCTGCCACTGATTGGTAAATGTGGCTGCATCATTAGACAAAATACACGATACACCTGGAGTATGATGTCTTATAGCCCATTTACAGAAGGTGACACGATTCTCACAATCGTTTCCATCCAGCTCTTGGTGGAGAGGGATGTGATTGGGATGAAACTCATGTCGATGGAGACTGAGTAGGACACTTACCTGAATCATACCACGTTCACGTGCGATTACACGGGAGATAACGTACGGATCAACTGCAACAGCAGCATGAACATAAATTTCACCCTCTTCTGCCATCACTTTTTTTCCTTCTATTACGTTGTCTATGTGCTACACCACCACTTTCATGTAACTAGGTGAAGAGGCTGATAAATAATTGCGGAGATGGCTGACGTCTATTGGGATATCTTGCCACATACACCGTCCAAGAACGAACTCCATTCTTCCTACACTCACTATACAACATGGGCAAGTCAGCTTTATCTGCATTGGTAAATCCCATCGTGCACTTACAACCTACTGCTTGCACTAGCAAGTCGCAATGTACTCAAGGAACACACAAGCACACTGTAAGTAAACATAACAATATCGTATCTAGGAACTAAGCGGCTGGCCGTTGTGGCCGAGCGGTTCTAGGCACTTCAGTCCGGAACCGCGCTGCTGCTACGGTCGCAGGTTTGAATCCTGCCTCGGGCATGGTTGTGTGTGATGTCCTTAGGTTGGTTAGGTTTCAGTACTTCTAAGTCTAGCGAACTGATGACCTCAGATGTTAAGTCTTACGGCGCTCAGAGCCATTTGAACCTTTGAACTATGCCTGTAAGTGTCGGTGTGGAGACTTTTCAAAATACGATATGCGTAAACAACTCGCACTAGAATCCCTCAACAAACACCACTAACATTCTAATTTACCCTGCTTATAGTTGTTAGTGTCAATAGGCACTGTTCCATTTGAAAAAGTGTAATCACCTCAAAGTGCACCGCAAATTTTACGCCGTGCGATATATGTATATATACAGGGTGATTATAATTAAACTTTCAAACCCATGTAGAAATAACACCACTGGTCAGAATGATGTCAAATTGCGACGGAATACTATTGGAGAAGGGGGAAAACGTATGCCAGAAGAAAAATATATAGTTACAAAATATAGCAATCGATGGTGCTGTAAGTATCATAATTTAATATTGAGCGACTACAAATGACAAATAAATCATATAACAATGCCTAAGGTGTACGTTTGACGTTAAACTGTACTATTCAGTGTGCATTGGTGTACAGGGGTGATACTGTTAGTTACGTAAGCCCATCCACCAGGGCAAGGTCGTATCACATCCGATGGGAAAAATAGGTTTTTAATTGTCTTGAGACCAAAAACTACGTACAAAGCATCACTCACATCGGTTTTTTATTGTCCTGAGGCCAAAAACCGCATAAAAAGCATCAATTAAAATTATATCGGATTATTAATATCCGTGTGACTGGCGCAAAACACGTTCAATATGCTGTCCACCGTTTTCTGCGACAAGTTGAAATCGAGAAACAGCATGTTCCACAAGTGATCGTAGTGTTTCTGGGATCACGTTAAGAAGTGTTGCGCAATGCGTACCTTCAGTGCAGTTCAGTTTGCAACCGAAACACTGAACACAACATCTTTCACATAGCCCCACAGCCAGGAGTCACACGGCTTAAGATCATGTGATTGGGACGGCGAGGCTGTAGAGGGAAATGGCGACTGTTGATTCTAGCATTTTCGAAATGGCGCTTCAGCAGCTGCTTAATTGGATTTTTAATGTGCGGAGGTGTTCAATCTTGCATAAAAATGATCCCATCCACACATTCACGCTGTTGGAGAGCGGGAACCACGTGGTTGCGCAAAAGACACTCATAGCGCTTACCAGTGACAGTACAGGTAACACGACCGGAAGCACCTGTCTCTTCGGAAAAAAATATGACCCTGTGTTAAATGATGCTGTAAACCTGCACGACACAGAGACCTTTTCAGGATGAAGTGGTACTGGTTGATATGCGTGTGGATTGTCCATTGCCAATATTCGATAATTCTGTGCATTGACATGTCCTGTCAGATGGAAGTGAGCTTCGTATGTCCACAAAATCTTCCACAGCCAATCATTGTCAACTTCCATGCGAGCAAGAAATTCTAAACGAAAGGTCTCTCTCGCTGGCAGATCAACAGGAAGCAACTCGTGCACTTGGGTAATATTTTATCGACAGCAAAGAAGGATGTTTCGTAGGATTTTACGTACAATGTTCACGGGTATGTCCAATGTTCGGGAAATTCTGCGTGCACTGCACCTTTGCACACTAACACTCGTCTTCTCCTGCATTTCTGTGCCCACTGCTTCCACTGACGTCGAATCAGTTCATTTGCTCCCTCTACCAGGTTGCGCACAAAAAGAATCATTTTCTCCAGACACACGGCTGTCATCGGACCAAAGCCTTGTTTGAAACCAATGAGTATCCGGAACTCCTGCAGAGTGACGTGTGCACAGTCATCACTCTCGTAATACAGTTTTACAACCAGAGCGCGCTCCTGCAGTGAGACAGTCGTGGCGATTGTCGCAGACGCGAAGGGAGGAAAAGCGGTGTACCCAACGTGTTTATACCAACTTCAGTGGGTTGTGCGCGTGCAGGTGTTTTAATTTACGTATTCTGTCACATACAGCGCCGTCTATTGATCAATTTTCGTAGAATTTTTGTTTCTTCTGCCATACGTTTTCCTCCTTCTACGATAATATTCCATTGCAATTTGACGCCATTCTGACCAGTATTGGTATTTATATAATGTTTTGAAAGTTTAACTGTATACAGGGCGGTCGGAAACAGTCTGAGAAGCTTTGTAACGGGCTTGCGGTGGAGGTTGTGACGAGTAACAATTGTTCCGAAAAAACAGACGTGATGTGCCATTTCCGAGGTATTTAACATTGAAGTTATCCAATAATGTCGTTGCACACGCGAATTCATGGACTTGAGCACGATTAAACACTGTAATTCACAGACATCTTTGGGTTCATGCGTTAGTACTCGTTCAAAGGCGGATTACCAGTCCAGATGTGTCTTTTCCGGAAATGTTGAATTTTAAAGTAGGTGAGCAAAATCAGCATTTGTTATGTTTTACAAACCTAAATGAAGAACTCGTTTGGAAACACCATCTATGGCAGGATGAATGAATTTGGGTGTGCGACGATGTGACTGGCTTTCTCCAATGCTAAATAACTCGGGACATTGCAACGTATCGAATTTTTTTCTCAGTAATCATTTCTGATAAATGTAGACAACATTGTCCACAGTATACAGCAACGGGATGCTGTGTTTACATTAATATAAACAGCTGAAATCGCAATAATATTTGTTTGTATTTCAACTGTTGATTTTAACCTAATTATTTCTGAGTATAGCTTACCCTGCAACACCTTTACAGGCTTTCCACATTGTTTCTGATTACCTGATCACCCTGTGTATGGTCCAAATCTCCTGAACAATATATGTACAAATTTTTATGCGAAGTATTTGAAAACTTCACTGACATTGAAAGTTTCACGTTTTCAAGTTATGAGAATCCAGTATCAAACAATGACGTGCTACTGCTTTAAATTTTTATTTACGCTGACATTGGTCCTCATGGGACGTCATTGTGGTGTAGAGCATCTTTATCTATGTCAAACATGTAGAAAAATTCCAAGACAGTTAATTAGGGACAATTCTAGTTCAATTATTCTATTCAAAAAGACCTGCGTGATCAGAGACATATATATTCAGCGATCATGTTAATCCTGATAAGATTTTTAATACGTTTCATGATATGTGTACATATGAGCGTTCAGTGCAAACGCATAAAATTTTGTACTTACTGACGATTTAAGTAATGGATGTCATCATATTAATTTCGATGCCTACATCTGTATGTAATAGGGTAATAGGAGAGGGAGAAGTGAAATTGTAATCTGTATGTTGTAGATGTGTTATGAAAATGTGACTGTCACCTGCTCGCTGTATATGTACGATAACAATGTAATGTCCATAATACATTGAGCCTATATTAGATATGTAATCTCGGAGTTTCCTTGTGCTCTATACCTATCATATCGTTTTTAAACTTGGGTGCTCTAACATGGCGATATGCATTGTGAAGTGCGACGTAGTCACCACTGTGTGACAGTGTAAGTTAGTATTACCAGCTGAGGAAGACAAACGCTTTGCATTAGTGAAGTTTTTTACGCAAGCACTGAGTCATTGCAATGTTTGAAGACTGAAACATATTTGAAAGGGGGTAACTGAAGACGCAGCAATACTCGTTTCTTTCCTATACGAATGTGTATTACTACTGTTCAGTGTGCCATTAAAATAAAGTGCCACATAGTTTGGCTCGTGACAGTGTAGGTCAGTCTTCGCCTAGTAGGGTAAACCTTGGTAATTTCTTGAGTATTTCTGTACTAAGTTAATTTAAAGCACATAAACAAACATTTGTAAGCCAGCTGAATTACATATGTAAGCCTGTCCTTAAATGACTTACTCAATATGCACAATGTTATGATTAGTAGATTCTACATTCTCTCCCTTATGATTTCAACAACTAAGAATTTTGTAGGTTCCACGGTATATTGATAAGATTCACTTATGGACCGTCTGACAGCAACTGAATAAAACACAATTTTAGTGCCATACGCGTTTCGCCTTTATTTTCTGCAAGGCATCATCAGTGGCCTGGAATATGTACATATGTTAGCTATTTTATTTACATTTTTGTCACTGTGCCTATAGGTTATAAACAGTTCTGGTGGTTGGTATTTCCTATTAAGTAGTAATGTTTTGAACTATACTTACAGGTTGCGTAGACAGTTTCTTACATATTACGCTCCTGTTGCATTTTTGGTGTTGTTCTTCTTCCTATGAGCGCCAATTTGCTGTTTTTTCCACATTCCACAGCACTATGCACTGAACGCTTGTTTTAATGCAGTGTTTTGGTTTCTGTTGCCGACTGTCAAATGTTTTTGCAAAGATCGAATATTACTGCCAAACTTATGAGTGTAACTGTTGAAGTATCTGTGGTCTGTTCGTGTATGCATTTGTGTGTGCGTTTGTGTGTGTGTGTGTGTGTGTGTGTGTGTGTGTGTGTGTGTGTGTGTGTAACTTATCAATATACCGTAGTATTACGCGCAACTGAGGAGGACAGGACCACAAAATTTGAATTTTGTAGGTTATTTCGTGATACCCCTTGGTAAGTTCGTGACATTTCATGATAATGCATTAATTAAATAATGGAAACATTGTATTTCTATAAAAGATTTTACTCAGACATTTTACGACATCGAGGCTTATTTTTGATAATAATGATAAAGTACTGACGAAGTAATGAGCAAAAACATTGAATAGAATTTACTGATCAAATGAAAGCCTCATTTTAATCAGAAAAGTTTTGACACATGTTACACATGAAAACATCCTCACTCTCTTCAAAAGTATGTTGACACTTCGAATGGTACCACATTAAACAAAGACTACACTGAATCCGTAGCGCCCCTGAATTTTTCCTGACGTATTCTAAATGACTGTGGCCGCAGGATCCACATTGTTTGTCATCCTTCGTCCTCTTCTTTGTCACTCCAGAGGTGCTGGGTTGTGGATTTAATGAATCTTCCTTTCGCGGCCTACCTATAAATCAATAAATTTCATTAAAATACGAGGGCAGTTCAATAAGTAATGCAACACATTTTTTTTCTCGGCCAATTTTGGTTGAAAAAACCGGAAATTTCTTGTGGAATATTTTCAAACATTCCCGCTTCGTCTCGTTTAGTTTCATTGACTTCCGACAGGTGGCAGCGCTGTACGGAGCTGTTAAAATGGCGTCTGTAACGGATGTGCGTTGCAAACAACGGGCAGTAATCGAGTTTCTTTTGGCGGAAAACCAGGGCATCTCAGATATTCATAGGCACTTGCAGAATGTCTACAGTGATCTGGCAGTGGACAAAAGCACGGTAAGTCGTTGGGCAAAGCGTGTGTCATCATCGCTGCAAGGTCAAGCAAGACTGTCTGATCTCCCGCGTGCGGGCCGGCCGTGCACAGCTGTGACTCCTGCAATGGCGGAGCGTGCGAACACACTCGTTCGAGATGGTCGACGGATCACCATCAAACAACTCAGTGCTCAACTTGACATCTCTGTTGGTAGTGCTGTCACAATTGTTCACCAGTTGGGATATTCAAAGGTTTGTTCCCGCTGGGTCCCTCGTTGTCTAACCGAACACCATAAAGAGCAAAGGAGAACCATCTGTGCGGAATTGCTTGCTCGTTATGTGGCTGAGGGTGACAATTTCTTGTCAAAGATTGTTACAGGCGATGAAACATAGGTTCATCACTTCGAACCTGAAACAAAACGGCAATCAATGGAGTGGCGCCACACCCACTCCCCTACCAAGAAAAAGTTTAAAGCCATACCCTCAACCGGTAAAGTCATGGTTGCAGTCTTCTGGGACGCTGAAGGGGTTATTCTGTTCGATGTCCTTCCCCATGGTCAAACGATCAACTCTGAAGTGTATTGTGCTACTCTTCAGAAATTGAAGAAACGACTTCAGCGTGTTCGTAGGCACAAAAATCTGAACGAACTTCTCCTTCTTCATGACAACGCAAGACCTCACACAAGTCTTCGCACCCAAGAAG
The DNA here is from genome assembly GCF_021461395.2 of Schistocerca americana. Lineage (NCBI taxonomy): Eukaryota > Metazoa > Arthropoda > Insecta > Orthoptera > Acrididae > Schistocerca > Schistocerca americana. Next base: position 307,615,500 of record NC_060122.1, on the reverse strand, counting down.
AGCTCACAAAACTTCAGTGGACTGTTCTTCCTCATGCACCCTACAGCCCCGATCTCGCACCGTCGGATTTCCATATGTTTGGCCCAATGAAGGACGCAATCCGTGGGAGGCACTACGCGGATGATGAAGTTATTGATGCAGTACGACGTTGGCTCCGACATCGACCAGTGGAATGGTACCGTGCAGGCATACAGGCCCTCATTTCAAGGTGGCGTAAGGCCGTAGCATTGAATGGAGATTACGTTGAAAAATAGTGTTGTGTAGCTAAAAGATTGGGGAATAACCTGGTGTATTTCAATGCTGAATAAAACAACCCCTGTTTCAGAAAAAAAATGTGTTGCATTACTTATTGAACTGCCCTCGTAAATAACAACTCAAAGGAACAACTGTCAACTCTGTTAATGAAGCACGTGAGATAATATTTTAGAAAATGCGTAGGCCTACCTCTGGCTCTTTTGGGAGATGCTTGTTCCCATCATCTATTAAGACAGGCAGAGCGAGAAGTTCATTCACCTCTGAATGACTTTCTGAAACATTTAATGCTGGTTCCAGATTGTCTTCTGCAGGTTTATCTGTCAGCTTTGATGTTGCTTTTGCCTCATCAGTCACAGCGGCAGGATTAAATGGATATACCCCACTCTTCCTAAAAGCTGATACGATGGTCTCAGGACTGAGAGGACTGTAGTAAGCAGGTTTCAACAATTTGCAGAAATCAGATCTGTTGGGTCTGAGACATGGATTCTTGACCACGTAGCTATTTAAAGACTTTCCACATGATCTTTTAAGTTGCCTATATACTCCTACATCCAATGGTTCCTTAATATGAATGGTATGAGAAGTGAATGTCAGAAGAAGGATCTGGTTCTTCTTGGCCAGATCAGTGACCTCCTCTGAAATATGGGATCCATGGGAATCCATTACAAAAATTATAGGTCTTGCAGGAGGTATGCACTGTATGAAATGATTGAAAAATTCCAGAAAAAGTTCTTCATTTATTAACCCTTTCAGTGATAGTTTCACAATGGTGCCAGGAATTACGTCTGTCAGAAGATCTTCTGACATTCGAACACCCTTAAATATCACCGTAGGTGGCATCCAGTGACCACTAGCATAGACACAGGCAAGCAATGCGTGATTTTCACCTCGATCAGCAAACGTTCTGCTATATACATACTTTTTGCCAATTTCTGTAACGATCTTGGATGCTTTCACCACATATGAGAGTCCTGTCCATCGCAATTCCATACTAGATCTGGACGATCTTGAACTCCTAAATCTGTGACTAATGCTTCTAATTTTTGATGAAAGTCTGTAATTATTGACCTATTTCCCATTGAGGACGTATAAGCAGCTATATTTTCAGGCACTCTTAAGGTAAGTCCATAACATGTTTTAAAATCTTTCCACCACCAGTCCCCTACAGCTTGTTCTTCTTCATTGAAGGGATGTTTCCTACCAGTTGCTGTAGCTAGCTTATTTGCCAGTTTTCGAATCTGAATTACACTCAATCCGAATCCTAATTCCTGCATGGAAAGTATGTAACTGCACATTCTTTGTTCCATTTGTACAGGTAAAGCAAACGGTTTCCCTAATTTAGGTAGGGCTACACATTCACCTCCAGTCCCGCTAAGAGTCTTTTGGGGTAGACCATGGCATTTCACATTGCTTTGATGCCTTATACATCGAGTACTTCTCCTCTTTTACCAACCTTGCTGCTGTGGTAATATTTTGGTTGGCATATTTGAGATATTTTGGAGGCATCTAAAAAGCAGAGGAAAAAAACTGATTAAGTTCGTGATAGCTTGGTTAATTCGTGATACGTAAATTTAATATATTATCTGGTTTAAATTGAAGTGCTATATCTATACCACGGGCATGCTACTACAAATAATCATATATCTGCTTTGAAGTACGTTTATTAGCCAGTATTTGCGAGGACTCTCTTGGGTGGCGCAAGATGGCAGTTAAAATGCAAAGATTTTTACTAGCGCAGCTAAGGCTATTACGTCTAAACTAACAAACTCCGAAACACAAACCTTAATCAAAAATTTACTTATATCGCGTAAACAACTGCGCAAAATCAACGTTACCTTGTTAATATGAGGAGTAATCAGCACTTTGGAGAGACCTGGGGTTCTGCGGCGCGAAAGCGAGAGACAAGTGCCCCCAACGGAAGAAAGCAAATGACTGTGCTATCAAAGCCGCTGGTAGCACGGCGTGAAATGCTGCTGCACGTAGGGGACATGTGCTGTTATCTGTGGGTCATCGACTGCACTTGATAAATCCGTGAAGAGGAATCAACGAAGTATCACGAAATAAGCAATGCCACGAACTTACGAAGGTTTACCCTACACTCTAACCTGGGACTGTTTTGTGATGTTATAGAACCAATCACTAAATGTTTTGATAAATATAGACAAATTGTGATTTATTTAAACTGTGGTACTTCGGTTGAACTATTCTCGTGAACAATTGCAGCTTAACCTACAGGTTAGATCGTTAATGTAAATGTGTAAGTCAAACGCTCCTCTTCGCACTCAGTGGGCAGTTAAGTTACAGCAGTAGTGCCACATGAGTTTAGAACGAATTTTTGGGTATTCTGTTAAACAAAACAGGCAATTCTATTTTGGCGCAACGACCGAAGTCTTGAGCATGATCAGTGATCTGCGGTTATACTTGCGTACCATGATAAGCATCCATTATGTATTTTGTACTCTAAATCTCTACGTATTTTGATAAATAATTTTATTTTGGTGCAAAGTTCGATTTTTCGAGACACAGAACTTTCCTCTATGTTAAATCTTGCCAGTTTTGTCTCTGACTTTTGTGATTACATTTTACACTTCGTGAGTATCAAACTTATAAATATGTCATCAAAACACACCGTTTTCAGTACAGTATGTTGTGAAAAACTGACGGAAAATGTGGCATATATGGCTCAACGTGCTGATACAGTTGAACTCAAGAATAAAATTAACTTAAAAAGAGATATTAGCCAATCCACAACGTCAATATTTTACTGTAGCATGTCATTATGGCACACAGGGCTTTTGTAGAAGAGTAATTTGACAGTTTTGCTGTGGGAATAGCATTCCGACATTTAATTTGTGAGTCCACAGTTAGGTTATAGGCATCAAGCGATAGTTACAAATAGCTGCTCTCTTCCAGTAGCTGACATCACTTTAGGCAATATGTGTTTCATAGGACTATAGTACAGACAATGCAGACGTGGTAATATCGTTGACATAACCACTGTGTGTGTGTTTATGTATTTTAGATGTTGTAATAACACTATTTTAATTATAAATCAGAAAAATAACTCTGAAAACATTCTCTTATAACAATGATACGTAAACAAATAAACAGTCAACGTGTTATTTTAGCTAACTACTCTTTTGGTACAGTTATAGAACAAAAATTACGGACAATTTAGATGCAGAAATATTTAATTGCTGCAAGTTTCGGTAAGGTCTGCAGTAATGGGTAAAGTTTATTGCAAGTCACCATGTGCTCTCATTCTTGAATACTGGATGATTAGAATCTGGGTAACTTGCGCACTGCGAGATACACAGCCTCAAGATACAAACACAGTTTCTAAATTTGATACTGCATTTGTTATGTTAAGTCTTCATTGTAAGGTTATAGCCATTTTAAAGTTTTGAATTCGGGCAGTAAGTATATGAAACATTGAAAATAAAACTGGAAGACACTGGATAAGTAACCTTCAACTGGTATTGTGTCTTGTGTTAGTAGTACAGTGAAGACTGGGTCGATATTCATATATGGATTCACTGAAGGTATGCTGAGCTATTCCTGCAGCGACAGCAACCTCATCAGAGCACTTTTCCACATGTCAGCTGTTGCGTTACACATTGTGGGTTAGGCGTTATTCTAATTGTACATTACAAGCTTCTTCAAAGGAAACTGGGATAACAAACTGGATGAATGTTAATTACACTATTATTCTTTAATTAGCCAGTGCAGATTAGGGATGGGGAAAATCGGCTGGTGAAACCAATACCGGTATTTTAGTTCTGAATAATCGTTACATGTTTCGTCAAGATTATAACAGGTATTTTTTTTTACTAATAACTGGGTGTAAAATAAATATATCAACTTGGCAAAACAGTAGTGCTACAGTGTTCGGTTTTTAAATAAAACTTTTTTCGAGAAACGAGTTTGGTAGGAATTTCTGTGGCTTCTGCAGGTCTGGTATTATCTTTGCATGATACTGGTGAAAAGTCAACTTATGTATCAACACATTATAGAATGAGTATTTATGAACAGATTGGCCAATAAATACAGCTACTGGCGAAAGTAATTAATAACATTTTATCTACTGTACGGTAAGTTTTCCTACGAAATGCTATTTTACTATCTAAAGTCGTCATTTAAACTTTGGAAAGGGCAGAAGAAATCAGTTGCATTAATATACCCATAAAAAGGGTAGATATATGTATTTCATTTCCATGAATTAACAAAAGAAAAAGGAAGTTATGGCAACCGTCATAATTCGTTCACAGAATACAATAAAAATTGGAAGTGCTGATCTACTGCTTGTGTCTAGATAACATGCCTTCATCTCCTTATATCCCTTGGAAACTGACAACCTAACACGAAAAATAGAGCTCTGCAACCTCAGTTTCACCGTTTAAAACTGACTATTCGTAATTCCGAAATAGTGGTATGAACCTCGATTACAACATTATTTTTGCGTCAAGATAAAAAAAAATTAGAATGAGTAGTATACTGGAGAGTTTTTTGTACTATTGAACCACTCGTCACTTTTAGAGAAACGAAGCAAACTATGGGTGGACCAAGTTTTCTTTTCTTTATCTACTTTATTTGATATTTTGATTCTCTGTATCTTGGAACAGAAAATGCAAAAGTCTGGATCTTAATTCGACGTCTAAATTTATTGAAATGATTGCAATATCGGTAGTTTCATAAACAGATTATTTTAGGTGGCTGTAACTGTCGGGATAAACTGGCACGAAAAAAAGAAAAAAATAGTACAACCGAAAACCGTTGGTTTCAGCGATAGCTCTCATACCTCCTGCAAAAAAGAAAACACTCCTGAAGAAACTACCAAATTTTTCTCGCTACAGTTCTAATTGACCCAGTATTTGGTGAGGGCTGTGGTATAAATTGCCGTAAGGGTGTATAGATCGAAGTTACTACAGCGTGTCGCCTCTGACGGTCCGTTTCACACTCAGGTTTGCTGTGTTGTACGTAAACACAAAACACAATTCCGTTTTCCTTTTAACACGAGCTCATAATCCTGTATAATAGGCAATAATGTTCCCATTTAAAGGAAAATTGTAGCATTAACGTTTGAGAGTGGTCTTCTGATGTCTACTTAAGAGGTACTTTGGAGGCATAAGAGGGTTAGATATGCGGGATCTGCTGTTAAGCGGTCGCTTCTCATATCCTGGCCGGGCCTCGGCTTGCCTTGTGCGGGCAGTGTGCCAGCCAGCACGGACTGCCATTAACGGCGCCTGCCGGAAGGAAGCCGCCCGGATTAGCCCCTCCGGTCACCACCCACACACACACACACACACACACACACACACACACACACACACTGTGTAGCAGACCCCATAATGAAGGGAGTCCTGGAGAGATAGTCAAACAGTCATTATGCAGCCATACAACCAATATCGCCACGTTCTACTAATACCCTAATTTCCTTTCGCCTTTGGAATTACTGTACGGAAAAAAGTAGCCTAAGCTACTGCTTATGGCGGAATAACAAGAGCGCTTTCTAGATGGCCAGTACAGCTTTTATTCTTTCCACTTCTTAGGCTGCTCTCAATAGATGCTAAGAAATAACTCAAAACGGAATAATATAGGTATGACTGACATGTTTGTGGTTTTCTACAAACCATGAAGTTAATTCACCATTAGAATATCTAAATTCTTAATACGTTAAATTTAAGTTCAGAATGGACCTTGGAGGATCTTCTACAGCTTTCATGGACAGTCATTTAGAATATACTGGGGAGCAACACTGCAGTGCTGTAATCCCTGCAAACTCACAGATTTCGGTCAGTCACGAATATGCTCTTTACATTTCAGCGTGCATCACATGATATATTTCACTATATATCGCGTCACTAGCGTTACTTAAATTTTTTCCTATTAAATTAGGCATAAATTTTGATTTGATCACTACTAACTAATAAGACATAAGACTTTTCATCCTTCATTGTTGAGTATGTGCTGCCCTGTTAACCCGGATGTATGCTCGTAGACGAATTAATGTCTCCAGTTCAAGGGATGTACTTCAATGCCAGTCCATTCATACACACCGTGCTAGAATGGCGCCTTGGTTAATGTGCTGAAGTCGCACTGAAGAGGAAATGCTTTCATATTCTGGTCTAGCCACCCACACTGATATTTACCATGCTTTCCAAGAGCCGCATGGTTATTTCAGAGAATTTCTCTGAAACGAACTCGACTGATTTTTTTCTCCATCCATGTGTCATTCGGTCTTGTACTCAGTCTTTAATGACCGCCTCATCTACTTATTTCCTTCATTGGTACAGACCGCATAGAATATGACGTAGTATCTGGTATTTCTTAACGTGTTGTATTAAATACTCCGAGTAACATTTGATTCGTCGTCTCGTGTAAGGACGTCCTTTACTTTGCTTCTCATCATGGTCAAATTGAGAAATTAGCGCATATATGCATGAACAGATGTACTATATGAAGACATGTTCGACAGAGCAGGCACGGAAAACGTTTATGTTAAAAGCAAGCGAGTTCGATAATGTTTTAGTAGCTGTATTAACGCTCGCAACTAATCCGGCAACTGAGAAACCACCGAAAGGTTGAGGTAGGGTAACCTATGTTCTTCGCTTATTCTTGCATTCTAACTTAATACAGAGGAAAGCAGCAGAAGCCAATGGACAAGTTCTTTGTGCTTCGTATTGAGCGTGTAAATTTCACAAGCCTAAGTGTTCCGTGCAACAAAAACTGAGTGTTTTTTGTCATCTTCAGCATGATACGTCTTGCTGGGAATGATGGATCATTTATGAAGTAAGGTGTAGGATGAAGGCTGCTAGAGTTCTGTAACACACAGCTAAGTTCAGCAGGGGTACAGATGAAGGAATGGTAGCAGTCTACCGATTTCCACCGATTAACAACTACGGGCAGTGTAGTCGATGGGAAGTCTTTCTTACGTATTTTCGTTTACCGCTGTCTTGGCCTCTTCCTGACGCCTTATAATTTTACCGAAAGTGTAATATTCAATTAATCAGAAATGATAGTTGTCTTTGGTGTTAAAACTTTCTCAATGTGCAGTTGCTACAAAGTCTCCTTCGTCGGACAAGGCGGATGGCAGTTAATTGACACAAAAAAGTGACAAGATTTTATAGTGCAGTGTAGTATATTTTTAAGTTTTTAAGTAATGTACCTTCAAAAATCATTCATCTAATAAATGCCAAAGATGTTAGACTTTTTCATCGGGGAAGAACTACTCGAATCTTAATCTTTCGTCGATATTTAATTCCTTCAGTCACTATTTCTATGAGAGTTCAGAAACAATAGATTAAACACTTCCGTAACGTTTGTTACCAACACGGAATGCTTACGGTGTAGCAGGTAAGCTAAAACTTCTGACAAGTATTTCTTATGTTATATCTAAATCTCCACAATATCTTGAGCACCTCATTCCCTCCACAGGGTGGGATGTACCACCGGTTCCTGTGGTAATTATATAGGTTAACGAGTATTTTATTAGTACAGGTCGAAGACAGGCAGTATCTGGAGGTAAATAAAAATGTTTCGCAATTAGTTTCCTCATTGAAATAGTAACCTACATACTAAGGGACAAAGTAGGTGTACCTGAGTACGGATCGTCTTCAGCACTGAATCTGCCTTTTTGTTATGTTCATCAATCATACCCAAGCAGTGGAAAGATTTCCCAGAAGCTCCCATTCATTGTCCTGTGGAAAAAAGCCTCCCATATCCTTCCACTGCGACATTTATTGAAGAATATAGAACATGGAATAGCAGAAATCCAAAAATCTGTTACGCTTAAAATGTTAAGTGCTTTATGAGTTTGTCTTATGCTTATTTCGGGTACAGTGCCATATAGTCATTTTGTTAAGCTATATACTGTAGAGATGTTAGGCGCTTTTCTATTTCAGCCTGTTCCAGTGGTGGGCTGGACAGTCTATTGGTCAATGTATGGAAATTGCGTGGTTGTGTGCTTTATGGCGACATGATTTTGTATTTGTGATTTTGTCTATTGTTGTTGTTGATTTCTGAAAATTTCGAAGTTGTATTCCTTGTTACTATTATCGATTGTCAAGTTTAGAAAATTGATTAGACAAATTCAATGCATTGCTGAAAAATACAGAAGTAAGATCAGCCTTCAAAAGGCAAACACAATCTAAAACAACGAATTCACTCAGGGAAAAGAAAAGTACCAATCCACACGAACTGAGGCATATACAAAATCAAATATCAAGATTGCGATAAAACTTATATAGGACAAACAGGAAGAAATTTCGGAGTTAAGATATAAAGAACACACAAGAAATAACGATACAAACCAATCCCCTTTCTTCAGTTACATGGAAACAGAAAACCGCAGTTTAGACCAGATATAACGAGCAACGAAAATATTACATTTAATATGGTAGGAAATAACCATGAATGTCTTGGAAGGTTGGTTCAAATGGCCTGAGCACTATGGGACTTAACATCTGAGGTCATCAGTCCCCTCGAACTTACAACTACTCAAACCTAACTAACCTAAGGACATCACACACATCCATGCCCGAGGCAGGATTCGAACCTGTGACCGTAGTGATCACGCGGTTCCAGACCGAAGCGCCTAGAACCGCCCGGCCACATCGGCCGGCTCTTGGAAGGTTGGAAGGAACAGAAATCTATACGCACATGTATAACTAACCACAAAGAATATTAAACAAACTGATCTTAAGCACAAATACAGTATCGAATATGTTACTATACTCTTTAAGGACGAATAAAAAGCTGGTAGAAGCTGACCTCGGGGAAGATCCGTTAGGATTCCGGAGGTATGTTGGAAGACGCGATGCAGTACTGACCCTTCGACTTATCTTAGAAGATAGATTAAGGAAAGGCAAACCTACGTTTCTAGCATTTGTAGACTGGGAGAAAGCTTTTCACAGAGTTGACTGGAATACTCTTTTTCAAATTCTGTAGGTGGCAAGGGTAAAATACAGGGAGCCAAAAAGCTATTTACAATCTGTACAGAAATTATATGGCAGTTATAAGAGCCGAGGGACATGAAAAAGAAGCAGTGGTTGGGAAGGGAGTGAGACAGCGTTGTAGCCTCTCCCCGATGTTATTCAATCTGCATATTAAGCAAGCAGTAAAGGAAACAAAAGAAAAATTTGTAGTAGGATTTAAAATCCATGGAGAAGAAATAAAAACTCAGGTTTGCTGTTGACATTGTAATCGTCAGAAACAGCAAAGGACTGGAACACCAGTTACACGAAGTGGGCGGTGTCTTGGGAGGAGGATGTAAGATGAACATCAGCAAAAGTGGGACGTGAGTCACAAGAAAACACAAGGACAGGCTTGTAGTTTACAAAGGTTTATTACACATATATCCAAAAACAGTTTTACAAAATCTTTTATAAACTGGCATTCCAACAGCCACCAATAACAAATATAATTAAAAACTTTACACAGTCTTTGTAGGATTATACAGAATGAAAGAAGTTAAGCGAAGATCGTTCTTTTTAAGTAACTAAGAAATAGTCCCAGATAAATGTAGATGACAGACGTAATTGCCCACAATTTTAACAGGAATTTACCAGGAATAAATCCCCATTGGTAAAACAAGCAAGAGTACAGAATATTAAATGACAAATTTTAAGTAAAAGAGCAAAATCCCAAGGGAATCTTTTATACCAATAAACAGATCACAGAACAATGGAATTCCACCAGTTATATAGTACTTATTCCACTGAACTCGTGAAATCCCTTTCAAGTATAACGACAATATTAGGTAGAGAAGTTAGTTTAAGTTCCACGCAACAGCGGGCACAGCCCAACGGATGACCCACCCTAAAACAAGAGTGACCAAGCCACTAGGAACAGGGGGCGCACCTTGCCGTAGCCCGAACACATTAACGAGAGGAACCTCCAAATAATCACAAGAGAGAATACTCCTCAACTGCTGGGGCGAGCACCGACTCTGATAGGATACTGCCAGGTAGCGCCGAGCGTCACCAAGACGTAGCTGGCCGAGATAGCGGCGTCCGAACATATTTCAATCAAGGCGCTACCCCCCCCCCCCCCCCCCCCCCGTGTTGTTGAATCCGTAACTGGTTGTGCCCGCCGCTCGTAGTTCACTGTAGTATTAAAAAAAATTTAAAAAAAAACAAAGGACAGACGACCAAACCAAAGGACACAACACAAACCCTCTCATTTCAGAGTTATGCCACCCCCCCTCCCCCGCTTTAAATATAATACTCTTAACACACGCAAGACCTCAAACAAATAGCATTCACTTCTTACAGCTTATAATTCTTTATTCATACAGGCAGACCCCAATAACAGGCCTCAAGTCAGGAGAAGTTAACAGCCTGCCGAACCAAGAGCGTTAAAACCTTAAAACATACTACAAGACACCGTGAGATACTCACGTATCATTACAAGCACTCCTTAATAACACTAAACATGGCCTGCGCACTATCCTAGAATGATTCATGCAACTTTCACACTACTCACGTAGTAACTGAACAACGTTTTACACTCTTACCACCACTAAACATATACCGGAAACAAGAGCGAAATCCTTATTCCCGCTACGATGGGGACAATCACATACAAACTACTGGTTCCGGCTGTGAACATAAATTACGATCAGATTGATCACAAAACACGACTTCAAAGAAATAGCAGATGCCCACCGTTAGTAGCAGCAAACGACGAGAATCCACACAGCGTACTTAGGCATCCAGCATCAGGTAGTACAATATACACACATGCTAGTGAATTGAAAGCCATCCCCACCAGCCCGCTGCCGACACACTCCTCAAATCGTAAAACAGCGCCGCGGGTAACCTCCGTAACGGTCACTCTAAGACTCGCCAAAGCAAGGGCAAGCAGGACAACTAGGGCCCCGGAGCGGAAACCAAGAGAACCATAGCCGGAAGCGCCGAGCTTAAATAACGGCCGGAAGAGAAAAACCAAAGAGAAAACGCGCATGCCAGAACGAGCGGGATTACTGCCCCTAGTAGATGAGATAATCACTGGCGCGAGCGACTCCCCCACAGATCGAAAAGCAAAACGGAGATAATGGAATGTAATCGAATTAAATCAGGTGACGCTGAGGGAATCAGATTAGGAAATAGACACTTAAAGTACAGTAGAGTAGTTTTGCTATTTTGGGAGCAAAATAACTGATGGTCGAAATAGAGAGGATATAAAATGTAGACTGGCTACGGCAAGGAAAGCGTTTCTGGAGAAGAGGAATTTGTTAACATCGAGTATAGATTTTAGCGTTAGGAAGTCTTTACCGAAAGTATTTGTATGGAATGTAGCCATGTGGGGAAGTAAAACATGGACGGTAAATAATTTAGACAAGAAGAGAATCTTTCGAAATGTGGTGCTTCAGAAGAATGCTGGAGATTAGATGTGTAGATCACCTAACTAATGAGTGGGTACTGAGTAATTGGGGAGAAGAGGAAATTGTGGCACAATCTGACTAAAAGAAGGGATCGGTTGGTAGGACACATTCTGAGGCATCAAAGGATCACCATTTTTGTATTGATGGCAACCGTGTAGGGTAAAAATCGTAGGAGACCAAAAAATGAACACACTAAGCAGATTCAGAAGGACGTAGGTTGCAGTAGTTAATCGGAGATGAAAAAGCTCGCACAGCATAACCATGGTGAGCTGCATCAAACCAGTCTCAGGACTAAAAACCACAAAAATGGATAACGGATAAAAATACAGAAGGAAAAGGCCATAATCTTCTTGCTGTCGCATTTTTGTTTGGCGATAGTAAAAACTGGGCACGCTGTATCAAAGTTAAACACATCATTTTGCACTTTTGATATTTAATGTTTTGCACTAAAGCACAATGCTTACAGCCCCGCTGAATTAGGTGCCGAGATTAACTCACCTTGAGAAATTTCGCCCTGAAAACGAATACTTCTCCTTTTTATTTCCGGTCGCCAGTCCTGAAGAGACCAGTTTTCAAAATGGTTCTGTTCGTTTAGCTAGCTTGGATAAATATAAATGTTAGCTCTCTGTACCAGAATGAAGCACTCAAGAACTTCGACGACTTACTATTCTCAATAAATACACTACATAAATTTTCAAATAAAACTGAAGTTAATTTTTTCTGGAGTTTATTTTACTTTAGTTTCGATAAAGTAATCAAATCAATTCAGCAATATACAGTAAGAATGCGACCCAGCACAGTTGTATGTCTACACATTCTTATGCAAATACACCAAACAGATGTAATATTAAACGCAGTATTTTTCCAGGTAATACGTAATGACTTTAAGACAGGATTTAAGCAAGATACTTAAGCAATGTAAAGTACTCTTTGAAATCAATGTGTTACCGTATTAATCCAAAAAGAATTTTCGTCAGTACCATTTCTGACGCTTCTCTTTTACAAAGTTAATTGCCAGACAAAATGTTGGTAGCCTGCCTTGTCTGCTACAGTCTCTCAGTAATTAGACAGACAAAACATATCTTTGTCTACTTTTTGGAAACCATTCTTAATGTACTATGATGAATTTTTTGCACACAAAACTTGAAGAGTGCACCATTAAGTTTCTATTCTCAACCACTGCTCGCTGTCTATTCCTTCATTTCAATCAGTCTGCCACCTCCTCGTTCCAAAGAAATGGTTTTCCAGCAACGAAACGGGCAAGGCTACCTGTCGACCACTATTGCAAACGGCTTAGAAAAGATACCTGTATGGTGCCAAAATTGAAAATTAATACTAAGTGATGAAAAGTGTGAGGTAAACCACATGAGTGCTAAAAGGAATCCGTTAAACTTCGGTTACACGATAAATCAGTCAAGTCGAAAGACCGTAAATTAAATAAAATACGTAGGAATTACAATTACAAACAGCTTAAATTGGAAAGAACACATAGAATAGTTATGGGGAAGGCGAAGCAAAGACTACCGTTTATTGACAGAACACGTAGAAGGTGCAACAGATCTGTTGAAAAAATTGCCTACACTACGCTTGTCCGTCCGCTTTTGGAGTACTGCTGCGCGTTTTGCGATCCTTGCCAGGTATTGTTAACGGAGTACATTGAGTAACTTCAAATAAGAGCAGCACACTTTGTATTATCGAGAAGTAGGGAAGAGAGTTGCACGGACATGATACAGGATTTGGGGTGGAGGTCGCTAAAGCAAAATCGTTTCTCGCTGCTTGGGATCTTGTCACGAAATTTCAATCACCACCTTTCTCCCCCGAATGCGAAAAGATTTTGTTGGCGCCAACCGACATAGGAAGAAAGGATCATCATAATAAAATAAGGGAAATCAGAGCTCGTACGGAAAGATACACGTGTTCGTTTCTTCGGTGCGCTGTGCGAGAGCGGAATAATAGAGGGCCATTGAGAAGGTGGTCCGATGAACGGTCTGCCAGGCTCTTAAGTGTGATTTGCAGATTATCCTTGAGGATGTAGACGTACATATCGACGCTGTTCTCTGCGCCTGGCTATTGTACATTTATCATACAGAAAAGGTGTTCCAGAAACGGGAACAGCCAACAGAAAAACTTGTCATCTCACCGACCTATTGACTTCCTTGTATCGGTGCTGGATATCACTCTTTTCAACATATTACTTTATTATTCCCTCAGTATGAGTTCGGAATTTACAGAAATGTTTGATTTAAACATTTTCATCAAATGAAATGTTAGATTGGTAATTACAACGAACGAGAAGTGTTGAATAATCAATGAAACACATTTTTTTTCTCGGCTAATTTAAGTTAAACAGTGTGGTATTTTTCAGTGAACACACAGTGTGTTGTGAGATGATCACTCTGTTGTGGTTTATAAATGTTAAGCTACATTGAGACCGATGATGGCACCTATATTGTGTTGAAATTGGTTATCCAGAAAACAGTATTTAAGCTATCTTGGCTTCTGAATTATTTCTGATGTGGTATTTGTTGTGGAACATCGAGGAATATTCCCGCTTCAGCCCCTATGGTTTCATGAAGTGGCGCCATACTAGCTTTCAAAACGGCGTTTGAAAAGGAGGTGCTTTCCAAGCAGAAAGATGTCACTGTGTTTCTTAGGAGCTTGTAGAATGTCTACTGAGAGCAGGCAGTGAACAAAAGCACGCTGAGTCGTTGGGCAAGGCGTCTGCCATCATCGCAACAAGATCGCGCAAACCTGTCCGATCTCCCCCCGTGCCCACCTTCCGCACACAGCTGTGACTGCTGCAGGTTGGAACGTGCGGACACTTAGTATTCGAGGTGATCGACGCATCACAGTCAAACATATCGTTGCCCAACTGAACGTCTCTGATAGCGCTGACACACTTGTCCACCAATTGGGGTACTCAAAGGTGTGTGTGCACTCGGTTCTTCGTTGTCTAACAAGACCAAAAAAGCCATGGGGAGATTATTGATGCAGTAAGACGTTGGCTCCGATGCCGCTCTGTAGAGTGCGCGCGTATAGTCCCTCGCAGTGAGATGAGATGGTTTAAGGCCGTAGCATTGAAGGGAGCGATGTTGAAAATGTGGTTTCGTAGCAGAAGAGAGGGGAATAATACGGTGTACTGGGATTCTGAATAAAACCTACCTGCCATCAGGGAAATAAATGTATTGCGTTACTTATTTAACGACAGTCGTACTTTTACAGTATTATTGTAAAATCGCTATTAAATTTATAAGAAGAAGCAACAACACACTATGTAAGTTTAATCGTGATGTAGTTCCATTGCAAAATCAGAAGACTGACGACAAAAAAAGTTAAATAAACTAAGGCCACGGGCGGTGTTAAACGGTATTAGCATGAAGTCTGGGGTTGACAAAATTTTGGCCCATGTGGTTGTTTGATGTGCTAGTCATCTCTTTCGTACTGTATATTTAGACAATCCATAAAGACCGAATCAGTCTTGTTGCGTCTGCAGATGAATCATAGAGTGTGAGGCTGCAAAACTTCCTATCGCTATCCGATATGTGTTATTACTTTCAGTAGTTTCAGCTGAGCCGATGAACTCTGCCTCGCTAAGTGGGTACCGTCGAAACTGAGTCTTAGGTAATGGAACGGACAGGTGACGACGACTCAGCGATCCTCCCCCATGCTCCGTCTCTCCTCACCGCGTACCTCGGTCTTCTCCCCGTGGCGGACGCTCCCAACTTTTTTAATCTTACGGATGACCTGACGGCTCAACTCTCCGGCCTGTTTAATACAGCTGGGTCCCTTCCACCGGCTCACGAACTCACGGTTGTTTTACAACTCCGCGTTGTGTCGCTTCGCTGATGGGAACTTAACTAGAAGCGTTCGAGAGCGTGTTAAAGCATTAAGCAAGTGCCTCGTCGCTTTATTAGATCACCGTACTCGGCAAACTTGCCGACTCGGTCTCCAAGTAGAAGGTCCGTGTGCCATGAATACCGATTTCCTTCAAGAGCATTCAGACGTTCCTTAAGCAGTCGCAAAAAGTTGTCACCACCCGGATGCTGTGCTACTTAACTCACTAAAGAGTATCATTAACAGAAAAAGTAAGTGCAACATGAACTCGAGGTAACTGTATACCTTCGGTTGAATATTTAGTATCTAACCTGATCAGCTAGAACATTATGAAACCCTACTTAAGAGCCGGTATGTTTACCTTTGACACGGATAACAGCGGCGACGTATCGTGGAATGGAAGCAATGAAGCCTTGTTAGGTCGGTGAATGAGTTGGCGCCACAGCTGCACATATGTCACCTAATTTCCCTAAATTCTACCAAGCGAGGTGGCGCAGTGGTTAGCATAGTGGACTTTCATTCAGGAGGACGACGGTTCAATCCCGTCTCCAACCATCCTGATTTAGGTTTTCCGTGATTTCCCTAAATCGTTTCAGGCAAATGCCGGGATGGTTCCTTTGAAAGGGCACGGCCGATTTCCTTCCCAATTCTTCCCTAACCTTCCCTAACCCGAGCTTGCGCTCCGTCTCCAATGACCTCGTTGTCGACGGGACGTTAAACACTAACCACCACCACCACCACCACCACCACCACCAGCGAAAGATAAATGAATTTGAAAGACATAATGCAAGGCTCGAAAATTATAAGATGAACTAAAATCAAAGCAGAACCAGCTGAAGAATTTGGAGGAGGCGTGTGATGAATTGACGGTAATGGACCCAACAGAATTTGTTCCATATTTTATGGGTGAAGGTTTCATCAGTCAAGATATTGAACAAACAGAGAAAATGTTGGAGGAAGCCAAAAACAAGATATTATCAGAACCAAAGGATTTGGAGGATAAATGCAGTAATATAAAAAGCCAAATGAGTGAACTGAAAATTTAATCTTTATGCAAAATTTGAAAATCACATAAACCTTGAAGCAGATGATGAGCCATTCCCTGTGAGAGATCGTTTGTACTTACATTTTCTTGTTTTACACTGTCATACGTGTTGATATTTGTTTCAAAAGAACACTGCTTCTTTTTTTGTGGTCCCTGAGTGAACTGCAATGTATGATTAAACAAAAGTATTACCTCTCACATAAAAAAAACGCGTCTGGCCATCCAGATTTAGTTTTTCCGTGATTTCCCTAAATCACTTCAGACAAATGCCGGAATGGTTCCTTTCAAGAGGGCACGGCTGATTTCCTTCCCCATCCTTCCGCAATCCGAGCTTGTGCTCCGTCTCCAATTATCTCATTGTCGATGGGACGTTAAACACTTATCTCCTCCTCTTCCCCTAAATTCCAGGAAGGGGAGGTGGAGGCAGGGGAAAGGGCTGATGAGACCTGACGCCATGTCCAATCGCATCCCAGATGCGTTCAAATTTCTCTGAGAACTATGGGACTTAACATCTTAGGTCATCAGCCCCCCCCCAGAACTTACAACTATTTAAACCTAACTAACCTAAGGAATTCATACACATCCATGACCAAGGCAGGATTCGAACCTGCGCCCGTAGCAGTCGCGCGGTTCCGGACTGAAGCACCTAGAACCACTCGGCCACCACGGCCGGCCCAGATGCGTTCGATCGGGTACAGATGTCACGAGTTGGAGGACCAGCACATCAATTGGAACTCATCACTGTGTTCCTCGAACCACTCCATCACACTCCTGGCCTTGTGGCACATTCACGTTATATTCTTTAAAAATACCACTGGCGTCGGGAAACATGATCGTAGCGAAGGGGTGTACGGGGCGTGCAACCAGTGTACGACACTCCTTGGCTATCGTGGTGCCTTGCACGGGCTCCACTGGATCCTTGGTTGCCAACGTGAACGTCTCCCAGAGCACAATGGAGCCGCCGTCCCGCAGTATAGGTGCCAAGGAGCTGTTCCTCTGGAAGATGACGGATTGGCACCCTGACATTGGCATGATCAACAAGGTATCGCGATTCATCAGACTACGCAACGCTCTGCCGCCGCACCAGTGCCTAGGTCACGTGTCCATTTCAGTCGCAGTTGACGATGTCGTGTTGTTAAGATTGGTACATACCGAGGCCCATGGTTATGAGTGTTCGATACACTTCATGGTAGACACACTTGTACTCTGCCCAGCATTAAGGTCTGATTTTAGTTCTGCCACAGTTCGCCACCTGTTCTGTTTTTACCAGACTGCCCAGCGTGCAACGTCCGACATCTGTAACGAGGGTGTGGCCGCCCAAGCCACGACGCCTGGACGTTGTTTCACTTTGGTTTCGCCACGCGTTGAAGACTGACCACAGCACTCCTAGAATACCTGACGGGTCGTGCGGTTTCCGAAATGCTGGTGCCCAGCCTGCGGGAAGTCGCAATCTGTCCTCTGTCAAACTCAGATAGATCGCACGCCTTCCCCGTTCTACACGCGAACAGCACGTCACTGATACTACATGCACCATGCGTGTGTCTGACTAGCAGTCGTTCTTCGCCAGGTGTTTCTTCTATCGATTGGTCGGGTTGATATCAACCAAGTCGGCGGTCATAATGTTCTGGCTAAGCAATGGACATGGTAAAGAAAATTTGGTAGAATGTGGAATTAATAGCAAAATAGTGTTATTATCTGCTTGTAGAAGAAAAATATTTAAGTCATTCCGCGGAAAGGCGCGAATGATTGAGTTGGAACGCCCTATCACGACTTTGTTAAATTTAATTACTTGGCTTACCTGTATTTCAGGAACGACTGTAGCCATTGACATGAAACTTTTACAGGACATTAAACTGTATGTTCACACTCTACGGAACTACAATAATTGCATTTCAGCCACAGATTTCGGAAATAAAATGTTTTAATTACACGGTTAAACTTTTGTGTACTTTTTGTACGTTATCATAAATAAATTTGATTATGCATCACATTATGTTCTTCTTTTAGTTCGGTAGACTCAGGATATGTATGTTGTTACTCCCTGAATATTTGAATACTCTACTCGAAGTGGTTTCCGAGATTTAGGGAAAAATGCAACAGAAAATGTAAATTTTCAGGAACGGCTTCAAAAGTTTCAAAAGACTGTAACTCACTTAACATATGCTTGATTTTTTATTTTTAGTCGCTCAGAAGCACCCTGCACCATCCTGTATAACATACTCTTGATCTTTTTCCAAGTATTTTCTTCTTTCCTTCTTTCTGGATTCCTTAGAGGCCAACTGTGCTGCATACTCTGCTTTATCAATGCGAACCTTGTCCATCCGTTCAAGTTCTCTGATACAGTTTGCTCCAGGATTAATTCCTATATGCTGTAGCACTTTCACCCTACCAATGTTGCCATCATTAAAAGCAATAACAGCTTCAATGATCCCCCCACTTTACTGTCTTCAATCGAACATATTTTAGTAAGCGAGTCCATATAAGATTATATAACGACTTCTTGGGATTTTGAGTCTGACCATGCAGACACTTCATCAGTAATTTAGGATTTACCAGGTCTCTGAATATAGGTTTTATGATATCCATGACTACTGCTGGGATGGAATGTTTATGGCTGTTTGAATTGTTTGAGTAATGGCCATTACAGTAATTGCACCATGAATCAGGTCCAGGAGGGCAAAGGTGGTGTACTGGCTTTTCATCAGTTGACAGTCTGTGGAAGAAGGTAGGCCATACTGCCTGCTTCATTTTCATGAAATGCACTGTATTATTTCTGATGGTCATCCTATAATACTGTTGCAGTGCATCAATCATTTTGTCTGTCAATCCACCTCTTATGGTTTTACCATCAGAAAGTTACTTGTCTCTCATACTTCGTGTCACTTTCTTCAAACTGGTGCCCATCCTCTTCTGGACATGACCTTTATAACACAGCAATCCACAGTCTTCTATATAAAAAATTACCGATTTTATTAGATCTTGAAGTAATGCACGTAAAAATTTTAACATTTTCAACCCGTGTGGATTATTTTTACAACATAAAATACTTATCAGGTGAGTTTATAAGTATGTATCACTTATAAACTCACCTGATAAGTAGTTTATATTGTAAAAATGTTCCACACGGGTTGAATATATATATATATATATATATATATATATATATATATATATATATATATATATATATATATATAAATTCGGAAAATTGCAAATTTTATGAGATAAATATCCGAAAATGTGAAAAATTTTTTTCCCATTATAACTCCCCTTAAGACATTTATGATTGATACAGTGCTGTGTTTAAGAATAAGTAATTGTCGAGTAGAAGCATTGATACTAGAACGTAAATGAAAGGACTTCTGTGGTCAGTGGTTACCTGTTCAATTAATGTGGAAACGAAACGTAGCAATGGTTGTTTCTGTGTAAATGAAACACAAACATAACTGTTAAGCTCTAGTGGATAAAAAAGGCGTTGTTAGGAAAATGTATTACCTGCAATAGGAACAACAAAGCAAGAGTAATTTGAACTACGCTGTTATTATTTCTAAGTTACGTTTCCCATTGTTTAAATAACTTCAGTATTTACAACAGATAAGACACTTATCCGTACCAGGCAAATGGGCAGATTATTTTCGTAACGAAGCGTAATGTCTATGTATAGCTCCCATGAGTTCGATAGTCCTACAGCCGGAAAATGAACTATAAAAGACGTTTAATAAAGAGTGGAAGACGGAGCTAATGGATTATTGATTTTCTACTTTCAACAACGTTAAGCTGCGAAAATTGAAGACATCGTTCACTTCTTCTTCGTCGTATTATGTAGCTACTACAGATATGTAAAGAAGCAAACAGACTTATTCATTAAGTATGTAAAACGCAAAATTACAGACGTGAAAACAGTACAGAGTAAACCAGAAGACTTTTCTTTAAGAATGCAAATAAACCTAGGCTCAAAAATATCGTTAATACTGAAATGAAATTTATGTGTGTGGGAGAATAGCAGTAAGATATGCTACATTAACTGCTTGAAACTAATGTTATAAAACCAAAATAGTCCAGAAAGAATATGTTTAAAGTCGGCACCGTTCATGCTACTACGTGAAAATTGGGAGTGTTTGCTTGGTATTTGGTAAGACTGTTTACTCCACGGTAGAAGTTCTCAGACGATATGGATACTGCGATAAATAATAGCTCAGTAGGCAGTTCAGTTGAAGAGGAATGGACATCTTTTAAAAGTGCAAACACGGAGGTTGGAAGGAAACCATCGTTACGTAGAAGGTAATTGTCAACAAACCATGGGTGACAGAAGAAATGCTTAAGCTGATTGGTGAGAGAAGGAAGGACAAAAATGTTCACGGAAATTCGAGAACGCAAGAATACAAGTCACTTACGAATGAGATAGCCGGCCGCGGTGGCTGAGCGGTTCGAGGCACTCAGTACGGAACCGCGTGACTGCTACGGTCGCGGGTTCGAATCCTGCCTCAGTCATGGATGTGTGTGATGTCCTTAGGTTGGTTAGGTTTAAGTGGTTCTAAGTTCTAGGGGACTGATGACCTCAGCAGTTAAGTCACATAGTTCTCAGAGCCATTTGAACCATTTTAAACCAACCTTCGGTGAAACTAAAAGCAAGGGGGGTAACATTAAGAGTGAAGTGAGACTTCCGTTCTTAAATGCACAGAACAGAAGGGATAGAGGGAAAGAGTACATTGGAGGCCTGTATGGGGGGATAAGACTCGTCTGATGAAGTGATAGAAGAAGAAGAAGAAGAAGAAGAAGAAGAAGAAGAAGAAGAAGAAGAAGTCGATAAAGGAGACATAGATAATTCAGTATAAGAATTTAAATGAACTCTTTAAGACTTAGAATCAACTGATTGATAACAATCCATCCGAATTTCTAAATCATTGAGGAGAGTGGCAACAGAACGACTACTCACGTTGGTGTATAGAATGTATGAGTCTGGCCCTATACGATCTGACTTTCCGAAAAACATCGTCCAAACCATTCCGAAAAGTGGAAGAGCAGACAAGTGTGAGAAGTATTGCACAACCAGCTTAACAGTGCATGCGTCAAAGTTGCTGACAAGAATAATGAAAGAATGGAAAAGAAAACTGATATGTTAAATGACTATCAGGAAAGGTAAAGGCAACAGAGAGGCAATTTGGGCATTGATAATACACTGAAGACTAAAGGAAAAGCTAAACACGTTCATAGGATTCGTCAACCTGCAAAAAGCCTTTGACATTGT
Organism: Schistocerca americana; assembly: GCF_021461395.2. Classification (NCBI taxonomy): domain Eukaryota; kingdom Metazoa; phylum Arthropoda; class Insecta; order Orthoptera; family Acrididae; genus Schistocerca; species Schistocerca americana. Next base: position 307,593,735 of record NC_060122.1, on the reverse strand, counting down.
CAAATAATTTAAGATGTTAGCCATCAGAAAGAAGTAGGTGTAAGCTATAGAGGAAGACGGGTAATATACAGTATTTACAAGAACGAGGAAGGAACAGTAAGAGTGTAAAACCTAGAACAAAGTGCTCAGACTGAAAAGTGTGAAATAAAAGAAATTTTTGAGACTGAAATTAAAATTCGAGCTGGAAGGACATCAGTAATAAGATTCACTGGTGATATTGCTATCCTCAGTGAAAGTGAAGAAGAATTACATGATATACCTAATGGATTTAACACTCTAATGAGTACGAAATATGGGATGAGAGTAAATCGAAGAAAGACAAAAGTAATGAGAAATAGCAGAAATGAGATCAGCGAGAAACTTAACAACTGGATTAATGATCACGAAGTAGATGATTTTAAGAAATTCTGCTTTCTAGGCAACAAAACTGCCATGACGGAGGTGGAAGGAGGACACAAAAGTCAGACTACCGTTGGCAAAAAGGGCATTCCTGGTCAGGAGAGGTCTACTAGTATCAATGGTATACCTTGAACTGAGGAACAATATTCCGAGAATGTACGTTTGTGTGGCAGTGAAATATAGAGTGGGATAGCTGGAGAATATGAGAATCGTAGCATCTGAAATCTCTACAGAACCGGCGAGAGTGCTTAGAAGAACAAACACTGAGAAGAAGAAGGGACATGTTGGTAGTTCAGGGGTGAACTTCCATATTGCTAGAAGGAGCTGAAGGGGGTAATTCTAGAAGAAGGCAGAGATTGGAATACATCTAGCAAATAATTCAGGACGTAGGTTGCAAGTGCAACTCCGAGATGAAAAAGTTGGCACAGGAGAGGAATTCGTGGTGGGCCACATCAAGCTAGTCAGGAAACAGATAACTCCAAGCGAAACCACCTCCCCACCATTCCATCCCCAGGGTGCGTGACACATTATTGTATTAAATGAAGGTATTTGTAGCATAAATGAGTAGAAATGAATTCCATCCCAACATCCAGACAGACTCTCTAGAGGAAAGACCAATTGTCTATGCTCTTTTCTGGTCCATAAATAATATATTCTCGCTCCTGTATGTTGGAAAACTCTCTTTTCGTTTTTTGTAATTTATGAGTGAACACAGCTTCTATCATTCAAGTGCGAATGAGGCTACTTCAGCAATAGTAGTTCAAGGATTGCAAAGTTAAGTTCGGCTCTATCACCTATGTGGAGCAGTTTCACTTTTTTGGATTGCTTGCAGATTTTTCTTGCTTACTAATTATCTTGAGATTTACGTTTCATACTTTGTACATAAATCGCAGAAATTCTTAATTGAAGTTCCATGTTTACAAAGCAGGTAAGTAAATACTACAGTAGAGAAATAAAATGTATCGGTTGTACACAGCTCGAACATGGCTGACGGTCTAACATAATCAGCATTTAATCAAAGATTAAATAGAGAATTTTGACCGCTGGACTACATTTCCACACGATACCAAGTGACATTCTTGGACTACTGTCGATAACTTTCTAAAGTTAATGGCAGCGAGGTAATATTTTGCTAATGAAATGAACAGTGAACTGAGACAGCACATGTCGAGCAAATCATGGACTGTTATACACTTAAACAGATACTCAAACACATGTTGGGCTTAATGAGCCACAATTACAAATTACCATATCTGTAATTCCCTGGTTCCGACCATGGTGTTCAGGAAATTTTATTCGTTGTAAGGGAAATGCTGGATGTATTCATCCTCGTCCAGATATTCACCACTGCAATTTTTAATTCGTAGACCACTGGGATCTGACTGGAAACAATGGAGCTATGAAATGAGTCAGATATCAAACTAGGTGCTCCACCATTCGGTCAAAGACGTTTAGGTGATTGCTCGTGACTACCAGATGAATTATTTCGCAGATATTCTCTATAGGGTATACATTTGGCTGAAGAGGACCAGTCCCTTCGGCAGCAAATTTTCCCTTGTGGGTGGGGAACGAAGGATCCAGAAAATCTCACAAACCAAAATAGTGTGAAACCCTGGGTTCCAACAAAGGTTTCCTGGAGATTTCTCTTTGTTGTTAGTCAGACCAGACAGCCCACCTTGCCCATTAGAAAGAAGAAGAGAAGAAGAAGAAAAATAAGGTCAAGGAAGAGGAGGGGAAAGGGAGATTTTTATCTTCCCGTATAAATGATGGAACTACTAAAGCGCACTGAAATGTTCATGACTGAGGGCCTCTGTATACTACCATCATGCCACAAGCATCTTGCTGAAACGATTCGAGATCCCAAGCGGCCGACATGTAGACTACCCTGTCAGGGCAGAGAGTAAGTTACTGGAAACAGTTCAGTGACAGGATTGTTCTCATCAGGATCGCTAGTAAACCAATACTGACCACGATAGTACAGGTATACGTGCCGTCGTCGCAAGCTGACGATGAGGATAGACAAAAAGTATATGAGAATATTGAAAGGATAATACAGTACGTAAAGGGAGATGAGAATCTAATAATCGTGGGGGCTGGAATGCGGTAGCAGGGGAGGTGTTGAAGAAAGGCTTACGGGAGAATATAGGTTTGGTACTAGGAATGACAGAGGATAAATATTAATTGCGTTCTAGAATAAATTTCGGCTAATAATATGAATCTTATGTTCCAGAATGACTAGAGGAAGGCGCCGGCCGCTGTGGCAGAGCGGTTCTAGGCGCTTCAGTCCGGAACCACGTGGCTGCTACGGTCGCACTTTCGAATCCTACGTCGGGCATGGATGTGTGTGATGTTCTTAGGTTAGTTAGGTTTAAGTATTTCTAAGTCCAGGGGACTGATGACCTCAGATGTTGTCCCATAGTGCTTAGGTCCATTTGAACCATTTGACAAGAGGAAGGGTATGTTCGGAAAAGGTCGGGAGATACGGGAAGATTTCACTTTGTTTACATCATGGCCAGGCCGAGATTCTGAAATGAGAAACTGGATTGCAAGGCATACCCAGGACCAGATGAAGACTCAGATCTCAATTTACTTGTGATAAAGAGTAGGCTGAAGCTTCAGAGCTTAGTCGAGGGAATCAATGCGCAGGAAAGAAGGTTGCTGAAGTACTAAGGAATGAAGAGGTACGTTTGATGATCTCAGAGGGTATAGATACTGGGATAAGGACTAGCTCGTTAGGCAATTCAATTGAAGAGGAATGACCATCTCTTAAAAGTGCAATCACGGAAGTTGGAAAGAAAACCATCTGTACAAAGAAGGTAACTGACAACAAACCATGGATATCAGAAGAAATACTGAAGTTGATTGATGAAAGAAGGAAGTACAAAAATGTTGACGGAAATTCAGGAAAACAAAAATACAAGTCACTTATGAATGAGATAAATAGGAAGTGCAGGGAAGTTAAGAGAAATTGCTGCACCAAGAATCTAAAGAAACCGAAAAAGAAATGATGGGAAGGTTGGCTCCGGATACAGAAAATCAAAAACAACCTTCGGTAAAACTGAAAGCTAGGGTGGTAACACTAAGAGTGTAATGAGAGTTCCATTGTTAAATGCAGAGAAGAGAACGCGTAGGTGGAAAGAGTACACTGAAGGCATGTCTGATTAAGTGTTAGAAGAAGCAGGAGTCGATAATGAGGAGGCAGGTGATACAGTATTCGAATTCAAACGAGCTCTGGAAGACTTCAAATCAAATAAGGTAGAACAGATAGATAACATCCCATCTGAAATTCTAAAATGATTGGGGGAAGGGTCAACAGAACGACTATTCAAGTTGGTGTATAGAATGTAGACAATTCCGAAAACTGCAAGAACCGACAAGTGTGAGAATTTTGCAGAATCAGCTTAACAGCGCATGCAACCAAGTTGCTCACAAGAATAATGGAAAAATGCAAAAGGAAACTGATGATATATTAGATGACGGTCAGTAAGGCTTTAAGAAAGATAAAGGCAACAGAGAGGCAATTCTGGCGTTGCGGTTGATAATGAACTCAAGAGTAAAGAAAAATCCAGACACGTTCGTAGACCTGGAAAAAGCGTTCGAAAATTTCAAGTGATGCAAGATGTCGAAAATTTGAAAAAGGTAGGGTGACCTATAGAGAAAGACAGGTAATACACAATATGTACAAGAATGAAGAAGGAACAGTAGGAGTGGAAAAAAAGAACCAAGTGCTCGGATTGAAAAGGGTGTAAGACTTGAATGTAGTCTTTCACTCCTACTGTTCAACCTATATACCGAAGAACTAATGCTGGAAATAAAAGAAAAGCTTAAGACTGAAATTAAAATTCGAGATGAAACGATATGAATGATAAGATTCGAGTGCTATCCTCAGTAAAAGTGAAGAAGAATGACATGATCTGCTGAATGGAACGAACAATCTGAGTCAAAATATGGACTAAGAGTAAATCGAAGAACGACAGAAGTAATTAGAAGTAGCAGAAATGAGACCAGCGAGTAGATGATGTTAAGGAATTCTGCTACCTAGGCAGTAAAATAACCAATGAGGGGCGGAGCAAGGAGGACACAAAAAGCAGACTCGCACTGGAAAAAAGTGCGTTCGTGGCCTGGAGGACTCTACTAGTATCAAAATGTAGGCCCTAAACTGACGAAGAAATTTCTGAGAATGTAAGTTTGGAGCAAAGCGTTGTATGATAGTGAGACATGGAGTGGGAAAGCCGGAGAAAATCGTAGCATTTCAGATCTCTGCATAATCGGCGAGCATACTTAGGAAATCAAACAATGACAAGAAGAAAGGACAGGATGGTAGGACATCTGTTAAGACACCATGGATGTCTGAAGGGGGTAAAAATTGTAGAAGAAAAGAGAGATTGGAATACATCGTGCAAATACCTGAGGACGTAGGTTGCAACTGCTACTCCGAGAAGAAGAAGTTGGCAAAGGAGAGGAACTCGTGGCGGGCCACATCAGTCCAGTCAGGAGACTGATGACTCCATGCGATCCCTTCTCACCCCCAATTGGTTACATGTTACAGTACTAAATGAAGAATATATTTGTAGTATAAATGAGTAGAAATTAATTCCGTCCAAACATCCAAATAGAGTCTCTAGATAAAAGTCCAATTCCATACTGTGACTAATACAAATTACTACTAATAATGTTGTTTTCTGTTCCATAAAGTATATATTCTCGCACCTATTTATTGGCAATATCTCTTTTCGTTTTTAATGATTTATGAGTGATCAGTGTCTACCATTCAAGTGCGACTGAAGCTACTCGTATTTCAGCGATAATAGTTCAAAGGTTATAAAGTTGAACTAGATAATATAAATAGCCCAATTATCAATAATTTCTTAAGCTGGTAATCACTCGTTGACAAAACAATAGTGCCCTTCGCTAGCGATGACCAGACATAACGTGAGTGAAGTGTACTAGCAATTGCTCGTTCTTGTCTTCCGTAACAGTAGAATTGGATGTTCAGCATATATATATATATGATCTATAAATAACTTTGCAAACAGACCTGTGAGTAAATAAATAGCCGTCTGAATCACATATCTGTATGGAGAAAGCCGTGTCGGAGCTGGTGAGAGTGCTTAGATCAAAACCTGTGATATACGGGAAACGTCTATTAAGAGAATGGTAAGGCCTAGTGGATGGAAAGACTGAATAAAGGAGTGAGTGTTGGCTAGCATAATGACAGAGGGGACTATGTTGCAATGGAATGAAAACGTTGTACAGGATATTTTTTCTTAACTACTTTCCGTAAATAGCTCGGGCAACGATTTTTAAATAAGCACGACTGTCATCAAGATTGAATAGCAAATTTTTATCGTAGAATATTACAAGAAGTTGAAGTAAAACCATGAAATGTTCGATTGTTATGAAGAGCGCTCTCAGTCTCCGTTACTTCTTTCGCATTTTTAAAAAATACGTTTTTAGTCGAATTCGGTAATGATGTTCAATACAACCAACAGCGCTGGGGTTCTTAAGTTTTACTGGATGACAAACACTTTGGCTGGTAAGTAACTTGTTATTATGTGTCTCAAAACACAAAAGCACACGTATACGGACCCGTAACCTTCCTCCAGCCCCTCCCCCCCCTCCCCCCCTCCCCCTAACCCACACACACACAAAGAGGCGAACTTGCGTGTGCGCACACGAGCGCGGAGAAGAAATGAAGCTTTTCCCATCTGCGAAGTCTGCCTGCAATCTAGCTTTATTACTTTCATCAGAGGGAAAAATCTTCCACACGCTGTTGTCGGTCGGACCCGAAAATTACTTTCACAGTCTTCCTGTCGAACGTTCTACCGAAGTCGTGCCTAATTTACCTCTGAATGAAACACACATCGATTTTCACAATAAACTATCGCCCCTAATGCTGAAGAAACAATACGTAAGGCACGGGTATTTAAAAAGATTTTTGAGAAAAAATTGAAACTAAAATAGACAGTAAGTCCTTGTCGGATCTTAACGGAAACAGTTGTTAAAATGACCATTTAGTAGTTGGCTGAAAAAAGTAACGATATCTAGTTTTCTGAGTAGGGAGTGTTATCTGCATTTCCATTTAAGAGTAAAAGTATGTGGCAAAGAATCCATCATGCTACAGATCTGTAACACATCGCACGAAAAAACAATGTAATCGAAACCTAAAATCGTCCAGTATATACAGTTATGACTCGCTGTCACCTGAGAAATACACGATGTTGAAAAAAAAAAAAAAAGAGCAGTTTCTCAAAGCTGTGTCATGTAAGTGAAGCAATTTTGACTTACGCATAAAAACTAAAGGCTTACCTTGGCGCTAGTGCTGAGTTGATGATTCCTGTGGTAGTCTCTTGGTGGAGGGGTCTGTCTGGTACAGCTATCTCGCTCGGCCGCTCAGTCCTCCGGCTTCAGTTGTGAGAACTTGTTGGACATTTCATTTCAACAAGACCGAGCTCCATCATGCTGACATCTGCGTGTAACAGCACTTATAAAAAATGAGCTGCTATTAAGCTCGGAATGCACTACTGACGCCCCAGGTCACCGTATCTTACGGTACATGAAACGTGTTTCGTGCGTGTTTGAGAGACAGTCTATGTGCAACGCTTAACAACACTTTTGGGTAAACTGCGAGACCGCATATCAGCAGAAGTCATTATATAACGCCGGACGTGCTCGTAATGGTTTATTTTAATACCCCTCTTATAGCTGTCAAGCGTCCCATGGAGAGCCCTTTGAACATTTGTGAAAATTAAATGAAAACTTAGACCCCAAACGTAGTTTGCTAGCAAGCAAAAGATATCCTTGTAAAATTAGATGGCTTTTCCGAAAACAAATTGGTTGCAGTCCTAAGGGCAATTTAAGATTTGTTCAATACTTCTGTCTACAACCATATACAAGACATGGTCTCGGGAAGTAGTAGGAATCCGATCATAACATTCAAAATGATCTCTGTTGAGCAGATACTTCATACCGTAGTTATATTCAGCCTAGCCGTATGATTTTATGGTCCGGCACAATGCCAGCGTCAATCGTATACGGGCATCGTTAATGGTGGGATAATGTAGACCTGATTTAGTCTATCGGAACAATGATAACTAAAGAAAGCACTTGCTACCGTTTGGCTCATAGTTCAGTGTGGCACTCCCAAATATAATAACCCGTAGGCCATAGCAATAAACTGTTCCTTTTACAAGTGTAATTTTTATAAAAATAGTAATAAATTAATATGAAATCAAACCTAACGTAGGAAAACGTAAAATCACACTTCAGTTATTGTGGTCATTCCAGCTGCGTTTACCATGGGTCGATAGAACAGTGACACAGTCTACACGATTTAAAAGATGCCCCTGTATGTCTTGTTCGTGGTACACCTGCACACATCTGAAAGCTTATATCTCTTGGGTCAGTGCATTGTAGAATAACAGAATGCGAGTAACACTCGCGCACTATGACTTGTTGGAGCCGTAAAAATCTCATTCGCAGGAATCCATTGGGTCTCCAAAGAAAGGGGCCATGAGAAATTTAGTCAGCTCTGTCCGCCCATAAAATCCAGACGGTAGTATATAGTGGCGCTGATTTTCCTTGGATTTCGGAAGTCATTGAATTCAATTCCATAGTGTCGCCAGCTGAATAAACAAAACAGACAATCCTCTCTGATTGCGCAGCTGACAGTTGATCACTGGAAGCTATCGTTGCTTGTTCTGCAACAATCCATAGGAAAAGTAAAATGTAGATTAAAAACATTACTTCCAAATATTCCCTGCCGGAGCTCCGAATGGGTACGAATACGGTATCTTTTGCCAATCACGACACTTTTTCCAATTGCAGGCTACTTGTCCTGTGGATAAACGTTATATATCTTAATGCAGTGATTTTCACTGCATTGTGCATCTTCATATCATTTATCATTGCTCATTCTTCCGACTGTTATATAAATTTTCCACCCCAGAGTCCCTCAAGATTCGTTGACAAGGCCGTTGACGAGTGGGGTGACTTCTTACGCCGGAAGTTCTCAGTAGCCATTGCAGACAATCACTTTTTACTGAAAATGAAAGAAGTGGCTTGGTTTGAACCCAAGACCTCTGACGTTTTGATCAATACTCAAAGACGCTACCCCTATGCGTTTGATTTAAAACTATAACAGTTTACTTACAGCAACTTTAATCATTCAGTTGTATGACGTCTGCTTAATAGTATTTCCGTTATAACAGCTAAGGCTGTCTACATATCTTCTGCCATATTTTGGACTTCTAGTGTGGCTAAAAATTTGAACGTATAAACTGCCATGGCTACAAAACTTTAATTCAGACGTTACTATCAGACACTAATGTTATGGAGTTTGCAAACCGACGTAGAAAGCCATCTATGTATACAACTTCGAGTTGCTGTGAAGCTCCTGAATACGTCCAACAGCTAAGATTACTCCGCCATCAGGCGGATTAAAATTGAACTAGTGTGTGTGTAGGGGCTGGAGTAATTAACCCAAACGACTCTGGCATCTGCTTACAAAACTGGTGCTTCAGAGCACATTCAGCAGTACCGACCACGATACAGCGTTTCGCTTTTCGAACGACATCTGCTCTGTTCTCATTACGTGTACTGCGCTGAATTATATCAGCTAGATTTCACCAGTGTTACAAACTCTGGTCTACTGTGAATCAGATATTTTGCACAGCCCAACGCAACATTTCCCGCCATTTATGTCCCCTCTACTTTAGAGACAAACTTTTATATTAAGCTTACAAATTTTTCCGAGGGATCTTCTGTGAGTCTGCAGCAACTGTTATTTACCAATCGCAATACAGGATGTTACGCACCGCAACGAACTTGCTTCCTTTGGCTTCCTCAGAGTTTCTAAGAATTTTTCTTCTTTATGCCAGGAGAATAATACATGTCTGATAGCGACAAGATTGTTAGAGTAGATGCACCAAATAGCTGCTTATAATGATTAATCTATATTCACGAGAGACTGTTTCGGCTTTATCGCCATCTTCAAGTACATCTACATTGATGTGACGTCCATATTACGTCGTTAGTGGACAACGTGTCTTAAGAGCGGATCTGTCGACCTACTGTCACAACATAATTAACATCTTATTGTCAACATATTGACATCTTTTACCATCCTATTAAAATAGTTACTGTTATAAGACAGTCCACTAACGACGTCAAATTAGACTTACTCGAAAATGGCTATAAAGCCGAAAGAGTCTATCGTGAATAAAGATTACTTACTATAAAAGCTATGTGGCGTTTCTAAAAAGATAATCGAGGACTAAATTACAAAGGTGCTTCAGAAACTTCTGTAAATTCAGAAACTTTTGTACCTTATGGCTGGTTTCGGCAGCTACTGTTTATACACTCCTGGAAATGGAAAAAAGAACACATTGACACCGGTGTGTCAGACCCACCATACTTGCTCCGGACACTACGAGAAGGCTGTACAAGCAATGATCACACGCACGGCACAGCGGACACACCAGGAACCGCGGTGTTGGCCGTCGAATGGCGCTAGCTGCGCAGCATTTGTGCACCGCCGCCGTCAGTGTCAGCCCGTTTGCCGTGGCATACGGAGCTCCATCGCAGTCTTTAACACTGGTAGCATGCCGCGACAGCGTGGACGTGAACCGTATGTGCAGTTGACGGACTTTGAGCGAGGGCGTATAGTGGGCATGCGGGAGGCCGGGTGGACGTACCGCCGAATTGCTCAACACGTGGGGCGTGAGGTCTTCACAGTACATCGATTTTGTCGCCAGTGGTCGGCGGAAGGTGCACGTGCCCATCGACCTGGGACCGGACTGCAGCGACGCACGGATGCACGCCAAGACCGTAGGATCCTACGCAGTGCCGTAGGGGACCGCACCGCCACTTCCCAGCAAATTAGGGACACTGTTGCTCCTGGGGTATCGGCGAGGACCATTCGCAACCGTCTCCATGAAGCTGGGCTACGGTCCCGCACACCGTTAGGCCGTCTTCCACTCACGCCCCAACATCGTGCAGCCCGCCTCCAGTGGTGTCGCGACAGGCGTGAATGGAGGGACGAATGGAGACGTGTCGTCTTCAGCGATGAGAGTCGCTTCTGCCTTGGTGCCGATGATGGTCGTATGCGTGTTTGGCGCCGTGCAGGTGAGCGCCACAATCAGGACTGCATACGACCGAGGCACACAGGGCCAACACCCGGCATCATGGTGTGGGGAGCGATCTCCTACACTGGCCGTACACCACTGGTGATCGTCGAGGGGACACTGAATAGTGCACGGTACATCCAAACCGTCATCGAACCCATCGTTCTACCATTCCTAGACCGGCAAGGGAACTTGCTGTTCCAACAGGACAATGCACGTCCGCATGTATCCCGTGCCACCCAACGTGCTCTAGAAGGTGTAAGTCAACTACCCTGGCCAGCAAGATCTCCGGATCTGTCCCCCATTGAGCATGTTTGGGACTGGATGAAGCGTCGTCTCACGCGGTCTGCACGTCCAGCACGAACGCTGGTCCAACTGAGGCGCCAGGTGGAAAAGGCATGGCAAGCGGTTCCACAGGATTACATCCAGCAACTCTACGATCGTCTCCATGGGAGAATAGCAGCCTGCATTGCTGCGAAAGGTGGATATACACTGTACTAGTGCCGACATTGTGCATGCTCTGTTGCCTATGTGCCTGTGGTTCTGTCAGTGTGATCATGTGATGTATCTGACCCCAGGAATGTGTCAATAAAGTTTCCCCTTCCTGGGACAATGAATTCACGGTGTTCTTATTTCAATTTCCAGGAGTGTACTTCGACATATCTGCAATGCTATACTCTTCAGTTAGCATAACAGCTAGTATTTTCGAAATCTGTGGGGTGCTGAATTGTTCACAACGCGGGTGAACGTTAAAATAACAAAATAAAATATAAGTTTTTACTAGTAAAACAACTGCGGTGTTACAAAATACCAACTTCCTGACATTTACCTATATACTCATATACTTTAAGAGCTTTGAGCACTTACTCGTCTTCACTGCAGTAAAACACATCACTTCCTTTGTAAACTCTTTGATAATATGAAGAACTTACAGAATGTAGCAAGCAAATGACCACTGTGTATGGATACAGCATACACACTAAACATGTGTTAATATTGTTACTGTAAATTACATGTACAGCTCTGGATAGGTGCAGCGTATAAATTAGTTGTAATGGAACTAGCTTGTGTTTTGAGAAGTTTGTGAAATGCTGTTGCATTGTAGTTCTATCTTTGCACTTACAGTACAGTGAAAGCCTATTATTCCACACGGGAAATGGCAGACCCTTGAAACCTTTCGCATACGCAAGCCTCATTGATGCTGTACATTTACTAAAGGAATGCATCATCAATGATTGCCAGGCACCCGCGACCAACCTGGAGTTTTTCAGTGTGTGTGATTCCCTAAGACATCGGTCACAAGCATTCCTTACTATGGAGGAACTGATCACAACCTTTAGCGATAACTCACAAGTGCACGTAAAGCGTAACAGCAAGCAGTTTACATTAGAAGCTTTGCTGTTTAACAGTAACAGAATAATGCGTTTTTGCTCATGTACTGTGTTCTATAGGTCGTTCGTAACAGCAAAGAGATAACAGTAGATGTTCTTTACACTATCGAGGACGAAAAATCGATCATAGCTCTTAAGGAAAACATTTTAGAGATCATGTTTACCGGACTTATTTCTTGTTTGAATTCAAAATGTGGAAAACTTTTTAATAACGTATATATGACCTGGCATAAAGCAGTAACATTATGGGTCTAGGGAAAAGATAATCAATTATTTCTTTGGTAAATAAAAAATGAAAAAAGCAGAAACTTTGTCTCCAAGGTAAACAACCAGGAACGAATCATGTCTCAGAATGAAATGGTTTACAATAGTCCTCTTGGCGGCCTCCTGCATTTCCTTAAACATATTGATGAACCCCTCTAAATGTTACAGGCGAAATAAATTGTTTTTCTGTTTGTAGGTTACCAGAGTGGTAAATTGAAAGACCTGAAATGATATTTAAATGACTTACGAGCTAGGATGGGGGATAGACTTTGAAATCTCGTTCGCTATACAATTTAAAATCGGCAAGAACTTCGTAACAGGATATTTAGCGTCGACTGAAAGTTCCGGCCTTTGCAGCGCCTAAACACAGACTATCTACTTATAACGAGCTGTCGGCTCAACTGTACTTCAATGGCCTTATTCCCCTATCGTTGGTATTTCCACGTACCGAATGGCAGAAACTCCGGTAATTTTGTAGGGAGATCATAGACGGAAAAAATAGTGACAGTGAATGAATCAGACTTAGGCGCGTCTTCAGACAGCCTAATGGTTAGTGCGATTCTTCACGATGAAAAAATAAAGTCCCGACTTGACACAAATTTCATATTGCCGCTAATTGTTCACCACATTGCACCTTCAACGTACACTACCTGATCAAAAGTAAGTGGATACCTGTTAGAGGACATCAATATGTGGTATGTCCACCCTACCCATTAAGCCGGCTTACCTCTCTGGGGACACCTATCTGCATCTACATGTACAGGGTGGTCCACTGATCGTGACCGGGCCAAATATCTCACGAAATAAGAGTCAAATAGAGAAACTACAAAGCACGAAACTTGTCTAGCTTGAAGGGGGAAACCAGGTGGCGCTATGGTTGTCTCGCTAGATGGCGCTGCCATAGGTCAAACGGATATCAACTGCGTTTTTTTAAAAAATAGGAACCCTCCTTTTTTATTACATATTCGTGTAGTACGTAAAGAAATATGAATGTTTTAGTTGGACCACTTTTTTCGCTTTTTACAATTTACATAAACCATCTGGTTGATGGTATTGACAGCGGCATTAGACTGTTTGCCGATGATGCTGTAGTCTACAGAAAAGTAGTATCACAAACTCAGAACATGCGTAACTTACTTAGCTGAAGTCCCTATGAGTGAGAGTGGAAATTTTGAATCTACCTATGCTACAGAAATGAAAGTACTATAGAATCAATTTGGTAGCTTTCGGTCAATGTCTTCATAGCCTATCACTTATCGTTTCCTTCAGCGTAATACATCTTCAAAAAGATGCACACAGTAGTTCAGTAAAAGTAAAACTTCCAGTGAAAGGCGAACTCTAGTTATTGCGGTTATATTCATTCAATTGTGTAATGGTATTCCACAGTGACTGTAATCCCAAACGGTAATCTTAGCTACAATATTCTTCTCAGAGCAGATGTTCAAATGTGTGTGAATTCCTAAAGGGACCAAACTGCTGAGGTCATCGGTCCCTAGACTTACATACTACTTAAGCTAACTTAACGTAACTTACGCTAAGGACAACACACACACCCATGCCCGAGGGAGGACTCTAACCTCCGGCGGGAGGGGCCGCACGATTCGTGACATGGCGCCTCTGATCACGCGGCCACTCCTCGCGGCTCTCAGAGCAGTCTGATATTCACTTCATTGGTGAAGTTCGGTGGAATCGTTAGCATATCATCCTACTGATACAGGGTGTTTCAAAAATGACCGGTATATTTGAAACGGAAATAAAAACTAAACGAGCAGCTATAGAAATACACCGTTTGTTGCAATATGCTTGGAACAACAGTACATTTTCAGGCAGACAAACTTTCGAAATTACAGTAGTTACAATTTTCAACAACAGATGGCGCTGCAAGTGATGTGAAAGATATTGAAGACAATGCAGTCTGTGGGTGCGCCATTCTGTACGTCGTCTTTCTGCTGTAAGCGTGTACTGTTCACAACGTGCAAGTGTGCTGTGGACAACATGGTTTATTCCTTAGAACAGAGGATTTTTCTGGTGTTGGAATTCCACCGCCTAGAACACAGTGTTGTTGCAACAAGACGAAGTTTTCAACGGAGGTTTAATGTAACCAAAGGACCGAAAAGCGATACAATAAAGGATCTGTTTGAAAAATTTCAACGGACTGGGAACGTGATGGATGAACCTGCTGGAAAGGTAGGGCGACCGCGTACGGCAACCACAGAGGGCAACGCGCAGCTAGTGCAGCAGGTGATCCAACAGCGGCCTCGGGTTTCCGTCCGCCGTGTTGCAGCTGCGGTCCAAATGACGCCAACGTCCACGTATCGTCTCATGCGCCAGAGTTTACACCTCTATCCATACAAAATTCAAACGCGGCAACCCCTCAGCGCCGCTACCATTGCTGCACGAGAGACATTCGCTAACGATATAGTGCACAGGATTGATGACGGCGATATGCATGTGGGCAGCATTTGATTTACTGACGAAGCTTATTTTTACCTGGACGGCTTCGTCAATAAACAGAACTGGCGCATATGGGGATCCGAAAAGCCCCATGTTGCAGTCCCATCGTCCCTGCATCCTCAAAAAGTACTGGTCTGGGCCGCCATTTTTTCCAAAGGAATCATTGGCCCATTTTTCAGATCCGAAACGATTACTGCATCACGCTATCTGGACATTCTTCGTGAATTTGTGGCGGTACAAACTGCCTTAGACGACACTGCGAACACCTCGTGGTTTATGCAAGATGGTGCCCGGCCACATCGCACGGCCGACGTCTTTAATTTCCTGAATGAATATTTCGATGATCGTGTGATTGCTTCAGGCTATCCGAAACATACAGGAGGCGGCGTGGATTGGCCTCCCTATTCGCCAGACGTGAACCCCTGTGACTTCTTTCTGTGGGGACACTTGAAAGACCAGGTGTACCGCCAGAATACAGAAACAACTGCACAGCTGAAGCAGTACATCTCATCTGCATGTGAAGCCATTCCGCCAGACACGTTGTCAAAGGTTTCGGGTAATTTCATTCAGAGACTACGCCATATTATTGCTACGCATGGTGGATATGTGGAAAATATCGTACTATAGAGTTTCCCAGACCGCAGCGCCATCTGTTGTTGAAAATTGTAACTACTGTAATTTCGAAAGTTTGTCTGCCTGAAAATGTACTGTTGTCCCAAGCATATTGCAACAAACGGTGTATTTTTATCGCTGCTCGTTTAGTTTTTATTACCGTTTCAAATATATCGGTCATTTTTGAAACACCCTGTACAAGTAACCAGTAATATTGTCTTATTCCAATGGGATTTCCGTATTCCTTTAGTAAACGAAGGGCAAACTAACGATTTTGCTTGGATAGCACTGTGTATAAAAAATATCCGTTATTTTTCAGAAGTCATTTTGAATCCCCTTGTTACAGAAGTGAGAAATTTTAACGATATTGGCGATTAGGTGAAAAGGTTAATGAGCTGGACTATATTCTTGTGAATCCCTTGTTTAATTCTGCAGGTTGGTGCGAAACAACCTGAAAATCTTGTAAGGGTGTTCCAGGGGAGGATTTCATGCTAAATAACGGTGAAAAAAATAAATGGAAACGTTGCGCCGTTTCCGGTTACTTAGCCGATGAGGTCGTTGCACGCGCAAATGCAACCCCTTGCACGATGTATAGTACGATAATGTACAGACATCATTGGCTCCATGACTTACCACTTGTTAAAATGCTCATTACCTTTTAAAATGTCTCTTTTTCGGAGGTTATAAACTTAAAGACAGGAGACCAAAAGCTATGCTTTTTCGGCTTGAGGAAACCAAACGAAGAACTTGTTTGGCGACACCACCTCAATGGTAAATAAGCTGGAAACGGCACAACGCACGGAATTTCTTTCTTAACAATTACTTCTCAGCACCAACTACCCTGCAACACACGTACAAGATTTCCAGACTGTTTCTGACCGCCCTGTGTACAACTGTAATGAACGTCTAATATCTATTATGTTGGGAAGCTCTGGTTATTCCCCACTTAATTTCGATGCTCCTTGCATAGTGACTCGTTTCAGTACCAGAAAATTTTGGTTTATGTGACGTCACATAGACGAAAAGATACACGACGTCGAACGATGACTTAAATACCAATACAAACAGAATTTACAAGCATTTTTTGACAGTAGAAATACTATTTTCAGTACTTCTAGATGTTACAGGTACTGTAAAATGAGATGATTTATATAAATCCTAAATAAAGATGAAGCATGGAGGTATCAGTTATACTGCACAGAACAACGGAGTTAACGGAGTATGCATAACAGAAATTTATATTGTGGTGAACCAATATTTGCAAAAGATACTGTTAAATTCCTACCCCGAATCATTAATATTCCCTCACGACAGTATTACGCTACTGACAATTTTTGCTTATGCTGGTTAATAGTCCTACTGTGTGATGAAAAAGTTGCTTCCTCGCACATCGCTATGTTACTCTTTCGAAATACGAAGCAAACAATTTGTTTCTTTATGTGCATGTCTGCTGTAAAACTGTAATTAATTTGAATGATTTGACAAGACTGGAGGGTCATACTCAAGGATACCACGTATTTCATAATTTTCCGTTAGACAAAACAGATAGGGTTGATCTCTATCGTTTAACAAACAAAAATATAATATAATATGTTACGTTGTCGTCAAGGTAGCCCCTGCGGGCCGGCAACAAATTTAACACGACACAGGACCGAGGTTGCCTAAGCCCAAAGGCATAAGCAATGGTAAATATTGTATGTTTTGGAAACTTCCTGCAGAGGGAGTTCAAGATGGCCTACGGGAAGTATTACTACACCAACGTCTGATTGGCCGACCAATAGTATTTAGAGGCTTGAACCAGCACGGGAATTCAGTTCACTCCGAATACCGATCTCAAGGACGTCTCCACGGAAGACTGTCTTCGCCATCGGAATAGGACTTGGAATTAAATGTACGTGTGTTACAACGGACTCTTGTGGGAAACTTAGAAGTTATCTTTTGTTGCCTCTAGTAGGAAATTCTTACTGACTTTGTGATTGTGACTTTTCGTCGTTATTCAGTCATTTCCCTATAGACTCACGTAAATAAAAATTGTGCTGTAAAAACGTTCGAATTGTCAGTTACAACATAATCTATTGATAAACGTTTTTTTATTCGGTTCCATTGAGACCACTGCAGCTTTTTCCGTACCATTTGTACTTCTACTGTGCAGAGATTCTTCTACACCGATCAGCCGAACCATAATGACCGCAACGGTCAACCAGCAGCGCAGCGCATCGCAGCGAGATTGATTACCGCCTGGTGGCGCTATTAGCTAGCGACGCCGTAAGGAAACTATATAAACGGGGCAGAGACGAATGGGGAGTCATTTTAGAGGCGATACGGACCGAAAATAGGGAAATACACTATCATAAGTCACTTTGCCAAATGACAGATTGTTATGGCCCGGCGTCTAAGAAAGAGTATCTAGGAAACAGCAAACGTGATCTACTGCTCGCGTTCTACTGTCGCGAACAACTATGGAAAGTATTAGAAGGACCATGAAACTACGAGTAGGAGACAACGTGTTGAACGTACACGCCTCATCAAAGGAGGTCACAGGTTTGTCCTGTGTGTAAAGCAGCACAGGCGACTGCTTGTGGCAGAAGTGACGAGAGGCTGCAATGCTGGTGCAAACACGTTTCGCAACACACCATTCAGCTTACGTTGTTGAACATAGGGCTCCGCAGCAGGCGTACACTGTGTACTTCCATGTCAGTATCGACAATTACGATTTTTGTGTGCACTGCACCATCAAAATGAGTCTTTGTATCAATGGGAACGTGTCGTCTGGTTGGATGACTCATGTTACAGTAGGGTGGTGGTCGTGCCCGGATACTCCGCCATCCAGCAGAACCGCTGCTCGAAACATATTTTATTCAAATTTATGGGTATACATCTTCCTGCATGGACGATGATATACACTGAAGAGCCAAAGAAACGTACAATTGCCTAATATAGTGTAGGACCCCAGGGAGCTTGCAGAATTGCCGCAACACGACGTGACATGGACTCGACTAATATCTGAAGTAGTGCTGGTGGGAATAGACACTATGAATACTGCAGGTCTGTCCATAAATCAGTAAGAGTACTACAGGGTGCAGATCTCTTCTGAAATGCACGTTGCAAGGCATAATATGTCGCAATTCTGGACGTGTGGGGTGTCCCATTGTTCTGCTGGAATTGGCCAAGTCTGTTGGAATGCTAATGGACGTGAATAGACGCAGGTTTTCAGACAGGATGCTTATGTACGTATCACCTCTCACAGTCGTCAAATGTTTTACACTATACAATAGTGAAGCCATACTCACATTATATAAAATTTTTCTTTACAAAAAGGGGTTACATTACCTGTTTCAACGAACTACGTCGTCATTTTCAAAGTACAACATCAGTTGAAGAACATATAATGGGAATTGTGTCCATACATCTGACAACGATTATGATATTACTTTTAAAATAATAAACAGTTAACTTACTTTTTTGCGTCCGTCAATTGATTGCTTCTTATAGTATTAAAGGCCGGGCGAATTTGAGTTAGTAATATGCTAGATAAGCTTCTTTTTGACAGTGATCTTTCTTCAGGTAAACATGTAACTGACACGCCGACTTTAGTCACTAATAATTGTTTTCTTGTATCATACTAACAACACAGAAGAATCACAGATCTTTATACGATACGTGTTCTGATTGTTGCAGGTACTACCACAGGTTAAAATTTCTCCTGGCTCCTGTGCACAGCTTACAGCTAAAATATTGCCTTCCCTTTCTACAGTTCACGTATGTACTACTATTTGTTACTAAATTGTATGTATTGTTAATGCATCGATTCCCTTCCTGAAAAACTTGTTAATTGGACTTATGAATAAAAGATGCTATTGACTATTTTAATACAGATGATTTTGTTGATTCTAACGTTCCACACTTTTCAGTGTTAATCGGCTGTATTTTGTGTAGACATCGTCTGATTCTTAAATTGCTTGCTTGGAAAGGCTGGCGTTCCTTTGTGATAATCGCCGCATCGTAGTATGCCTGTTTACTGATTTAAGGTTCATCTGCGCTAGTTTCTTTGAGAGTGGTGCAACACAAGAAAATATTCCGCTTGAGTAAGTTTCTTACAATGTTAGATCTTTCACCCATAAAAGTTTTTTACCACACATTTAGTTCGTCTCAAACGTGTAGCCAACATGCAGTTGATGAGTACGAAATGTTTGCATAAGCATTTCGTTTATGTTCAGTAATAAACAGCTTCCACATGGACTGACTGAAAATTACAATTTGGACTTTAACATCTTATCTCCATTCGTTAAAGGCCTTTGTGAGATAACAGAAGGTGTATTTTCCCAAAAGGAATTGTTAACTATTCGAGTGCCAACTAACGTAAACGGCATCTATAATTAGAATTAGCAGTACGTGAAACACTGAAACCATACACAAACCACGCATCAAAATTTTCATTTACTGTTTGAATAACTGACAAAAGTTCGCAATAAGTTACAACTCATTGTATGTATGACTTCTGTTTTTTAGTATGTTATTTACTCACGTACCACATGACTAAGAACAGCTGATGCCATATATATATATCCACGTTACCTTCCATTCAGAAGGCTGTTGCACTCAGCGACTGTTATACTGACTTGTAAATAATAGATTTCAGCTATCAGTCGTCCTTTTGAAAGTTTATTGGTAGATCTAGATTCCAGCTAGAAACTACCCATTCTCATTGTACTATCATATTTATCAATGCATGTAATGTCTGTTGGTCGACCTTCATCCAAAGTTCATTGTATATATATATATATATATATATATATATATATATATATATACACTCTTGCGTGGGCGGGGTAAATGTTGCATTTTCGGCTTATATGCCAAAAAATTCGTAGTTTACTTAAACCAATGTTTCCCATTCGTGGTATGTGGCGTTGTAATCGACAAATATCAAGCGTGCGTGTTCTTGCAATTTCGAGTCCACGCATTTGATTATACGTTTCATTTACTGTGTGAATGTAAACCTTTTTTTCCCTAATGGTTGATATTCATGTTCAAACGTTACTTGAGTGTAGCAAATGTAATTCTTCAGAACATATAATAGGGCTGGGAATTGACATTTCTGGCAAATAAGCTGTTTTAATGAGAGCGTTGTTTTGTGTTCGCTAAGGGATTGATTATGCTGAGTCCCCAAACCATCGGAATTCTTGATTTCGGTGGCCGTCCTCGAACACCGTCACCAGGGTGGCTGACTTCTGTGTGTGTTTCTATCACACCGCTGGAACTCTTGCGATACCGGTGGAATACAAACCATAATCATTGTCGTAAGGTAAAATAACTATGAAATTATAGTGACAGGCGCACCTGCCATAGATAGCGAAATCAAGCACCCGAACAGTGAGAAGGAAGGGGTCACAACTATCGATGGGAACAACAAACTATTACTTCACGTCCTTGTTCCTACATCACACTAAACGATGTTTCTAACATGGCATTGAAACGGTTAAACATTGCACTGTACACTCAAATTTACAATACTACGTTATTGACGGAAGTCAAGTGGGCTTAAGAAATTCGATTTTTAGATTTTAGCATATTTGAAATGCCTGGTCTTTCCTGCGTGAAACAGTTCTTGTTTTATATAAATACGAAAAATTTTTGGTGAGGTATGATGGTTTTCCTGACGCTCTGTGCAATCTGGCATTTAAATGCCACGCCTTCCTTTTTGCGCCATGCAGAGATAATGCACAGCATTCTTTAACTCCTTGTAGATTATTTCATGCTTCTATTGTTTTATCGCTTTAATTTTTCCTACCCTGTATCTACTATCGATATACTTGTCTGTTAGCACTCACAACTTTATGCAAACGTCACTGCTCTCGATCGTTGAATGCAGGCCGTCGGCCACTGCGTTGTCCTGGTGAGAGGTAATGCCTAAAACTTGGTATCCTCGGCTTGGCCACAAGAAGAAATGTAGGGAATTTAGAAAACATGAGAAAAGATGAGAAAAGCTTTCCACAAATGAAAATCCAGTGCACGGTCTTTGGCCGAATGATCCTGACACTTAGTGAAAGTACAGGAGAAGTGCCAGATATGACCACAAATATTCGTTACCTGCATCAGTAATGAATGAAATTAAACCCATATTTAGAGACCTTTGTAAAGATCCCTTGTTGAAGACATGTATTCATGGGAAAACCCGAAATTTAAATGAATGTGTGAATTCTATCATTTGGAACCGGTTATCGAAAACTGTATTTGTTCAGCTAACATCCCTCAAATTTTTGCGTTTATGATGCTATTTTATACGTAAAACATTCTCGGTATTCTTACCGCGTCACTTCTAGATAAAATCTCGAGCTTTTGACGATTACCTCCATCGTCATCGTCAGGAGCTGACTGTCTTCACTGCTGCTGTGGTAGCCTTATTTATGGCCCGTGGACGGCTTCTGATTGGTCGGCTTATGATTAGTCGGCGATTACGTACTGCTGTCGCAGACGATGTCACTGTGTGCGCCGGTGGCGCCACCGCTTCTGTTAGAACGTAAACCTTGGAAGGAACGTCTCTGCTGTATCTCTGCACCAAGCGCTCGTTTTCATGCACAGCTCAGATGGTATCTTCTATCGCGGTTAAAGTTATTTTGGTTCATTCTTATTTCAACAGCCTCCTTAATAACAGCCTCCTTAATAACAGCCTCCTTCGTAACAAAATCTCAGTACGTGGAGGCATGGGACAGAATTTTTGTTTCATCGAACAAAATTTTATGTTTGTTTGAAAGGTTGTGCTCCGCAATTGCCGATTTCTCCAGTTCTTTATTTTTAATATGGCGTTGGTGTCCTGCACAGCGGTTGGAAACGGTACGAATGGTCTGACTTATATAATTACTTCCACACTCACAGGGTATATTATAAACTCCAGGGACCCTGAGGCCGAGATTGACCTTGCCGACTATAGGAGTCATCAACTTTGTTAGGTATTTGGCCAGTTTATAAGTAGGAGAACCAATTGCACTGACAATAGGTCACATAGGAACATTATCCTTGTGGATCTTCGGTAGTCCGTAGATCCTGGGCGGTCTAGGAGCTCGGACTCCGAGTTTTTTTGTAACATCGTCTGACAGCCCGGAATTCTTCAGTAACTGTATGAATTTTCTGCTGTACGTCGAAGTTGGGTCCCGTTTAAGACATTTATACGTACTGTACTCCAACAGTGATGTCATTTTACTATGACATTTGGCAGTATTAAGTACCACGGTGGCATTTACTTTGTTTTGAAGTTTAAGTCTGGCGATATAATATATGACTTTCGGATAAACATCATCCGCACAATTCACTATCAGTTTAGCTATAGGAAAGGTAAAGGCACCAGAGAGGCATTTATGACTTTACGGTTGATGATGAAAGCAAGACTCCAGAAAAATCTAGACACGTTCATAGCATTTGTCCAACTGGAAAAAGCATTCGACAACATCAACTGGTGCAAGTTGTTAGAAATTCTGTGAAAAACAGGTGTAAGCTATAGGGACAGACGGGTAATATATAATACGCACAAGAACTAAGAAGGAACAATAAGAGTGGAAGACTAAGATCCAAGTGCTCGGATTAAAAGGATGTAAAACAGTGATTAGTGGAATAGAGAAAGCTGCTTCGAAACTTCGTAAGGATGCTGCCGAAGAGATTAGGCGTGACACATGCCGCATCTTGACTCAAGCTTCATCTAAGAGGTCCAACTTTAACATCACTTCAGATGAAAGAAATGCTCTACGAGAATTGAGAGAAAACCAAGACATCACCATCTTACCTGCTGACAAAGGAAATGCTACTGTGCTTCTCCCACGCATAGAATATAAGCAACATATACAAACTGTTCGACGATCCTGCATACAGTAAATTAAAATGTGATCCGCCGGGTAGGATCCAGAAAAAGACTTTGGAACTCATCAGGAAGAGCTCGAGTCCAGCGAAAGTTGCTAAGGGTTTGCGTTAACAGGCTGCAGTTCCTCCTAGACTCTACGGCCTACTGGAGATCCGTGAGAAAGGGGTGCCTCTCCGTCCCATTGTAAATAGCATAGGGGCACCTACTTATTTTGTTGACAAATACCTGACATCCTACCTACGTTTCTTTAGCATCTGAATTCGCTCCAGCTGAATATAAACTTCACAGTGGAAGTGGAAAAAGATTTTACTTTACCTTTTCTTGATGTCTTGGTACGAAGGAAAGCAGATGGAACCTTGGGCGGTCTAAGGCGCTCCAGTCATGGACTGTGCGGCTAATCCCGGCGGAGATTCGAGTTCTCCCTCGGGGATGAGTCTGTGTATTTGTCCTTAGGATAAATTAGGTTAAGTAGTGTGTAAGCTTAGTGATTGATGACCTTAGAAGTTAAGTCCCATAAGATTTCACACACATTTTTTTTTGGAACCTTGGGACACAACGTCTACAGCAAGCCAACGCATACAGATTTATATCTGCAGGCCACAAGCTGCCATCATCCTGCACAGTGCGGTAGTGCATCACGTACGTTAGTTCATAGAGCACATGTGGTATCTGATGCTGAGAGCCTGTCAAGTGAAATATAACATTTGAAGACGGTGTTCCGACAAAACTGTTATTCTGAGAATAGGATACATAATGCATTCAGGCCCAGAAGAGTTCAATCTATGGAGCAGAATGAAGTTATGAAGACGCTCACGACTTTGGCCTTTTTGCCGTATTTTGGTGCCATGTCGTCAAGAATCGGATGAGTCCTCGGAAGATATGGAATTAAGTGTGTTTTTCATCTGAAAATCTGAGAAACCTGTTGGGTTCGATTAAGGATGACCATGGCCTGAGGAAATGTGGTGTGTACAAGATTTCTTGTCAGTGTCGGGCGGCGTTTATAGGCCAGACATGCCGCACAATACAAAAACGCTGCTATGAACGTCAGCGTCATACACGCCTTCGTCAACCGCAAAAGTCGGCAATTGCGGAACACTGCCTGAATACAGGACATTGTATGATTTATGATAAGACGGAAGTTTTATCCCCGGCATCATATCTCTGGGACTGCGTCATTAAGGAAGCAATACATATCCGTACAGCCGATAATCTCATCAACAAGGATATGGGACTTCAATTTAGCACAGCCTGGAACCCTGCATTGGCTGCTGTTAAATCACAACGCGAAAATCGAGAGCCTTCGATAACAGGCCCGTCGTAACATTGGTCTAGTACGGCGGTTGGTGAGTAACGTCTGGCCGCACTGTTAGCAAACGCAGCGTACAGCGCACGCGCGGGAGAGCAGCTCGGCGATTTTCGGCAGAGGGAGTTTGAATATGGCAAATCTCTGCGCATGCGCAATTTCTGTGGCTGCGGATTCTCCGCGCGCACGTTCTAGAAATGGGGCGTCGACGTGCGGATACAGTCAGTCGTACCAGCAAGGTTGAATCACCTGAAGATGTCTGACTGTTGCTCCGAGGAAATATTGTGGAATTTGCACAACGTGATCCGGCGGCAAACCCGTGAGACTATTTACAACACATCCTCCGGGAAAGCTTGAAGAGTCACTTCTTCCATATTCAAAACTGCGAATACATTTCATAATCTTCCGAGGGTCGGCTTCCATCAGATTTTCCATTTTTATGCAAATAATTCGTGCCAGTACTTTGTAGTCATGATTTGTTAATGAATCGGTAATATTCGTATCTGTGAGCGCCTACCTTCATCAGTATATACTGCATTCCTAAATGCGTAGGCTACTGCGACCAGTGTCAGCTGGCGTAAGAGTTTTCCGAGTATCGTACAGAGTCATAATGTAGAAAGCTGTACTGGAGAAATCAACATTTCTGCCACGGTTACAGTGGCCTTTCTCTGGATATACCGATGTGCTTTATCTTTTTTTTAAGTTTGTTGTTATTTCATAGCACTGCACACCATGTGGAAAGGGGGGGGGGTGGGGGTGGGCTGTCTGTTCTTCAGCCAGCGTACAATTAAAATAGTAAAGTAAATGAAAAAACAAGCAACTGATATCGGAAATATATACGCTGAACTTAAAAAGTTTTTGATGGAGAAAAATAGAATGGACGTATTGAGATACAAGATGGATGACTTTTTGCACTCGTAGTTAAAAACAATAATAATAAAGGGTAAAATGAAATACGATAAGCACACAGTTAAAACATGTTTCCAGAGCACTGATATGTAAAAGAAGCACTTTCCTGTCACTAATTGGAAGGACTTCCGACGGGATAGGGAGCCAGTTGTTGAAGGGGAAAAGGTTGGCTTGCGAATGTAATGGTATAAGTATGAAGGACGAGTAGATTGTAGCGATGGGGTATGATTGGCTGTTGGGACAGTAGAGGGATGGAGTCGAGGGGGGAATTGGCGACATTAATAGTTGTTGGGAAAAGCGGATGGGAAAAGAAAGGCAAAAGGGGTGAAAAGGAGATAAGGAAATGAAGGAAGGGGAGGGAGGGGAAATCCTGACGAGGTGGATTGGGTGGGATGAACCTATAGGACTGGTAAATGTCAGGGCGAAGTTCATAATCTGGCAGAGGGAGATGGTTGACGTTTCCTTGGAAGAGCATGTGGAGGGAGTGTAAGTGAAGGTTTGGTGGAATTTTTGGTGTAGGAGTGGTAACATATGAGGATTTGAAAGTAGAGGGGAAACGATTGCTTGCGGATAACGTAAATTGTTTTGAGGTGTTCGATGTGCGTGAAGAGAGGCGGAAATTTGGTGAATTATTAAAGGGACACAGAAAGCGAGGCAGAGTGCATGGCGTTCGAAGGTCTGGACGGACTTACAGAACTCGGAAGGGGCGGATATCCATGCAGCATTAGGAATGCAAAGAAAGAGGCAGATTAGGGATTTGTGTATGCGAAGAACAGTGGAGAGGTGTAGTCCCCATATTCGGCCAGTTAGTAGTTTATTGTAGGCTTTCTGTTGGAATATTAGTAGGTGGGGTTTCCGAGCTAATTACCGGTCGAAGGTTAGTCCAAGGAATTTTAGCTGCATGGAACGGCCATAAATGGTAATGTACAAATCATGGCGATAGAAGGTGCATGTAGTGCAGCCTGTAATTACTGCCTGGGTTTCGGAGGGGTTAATCTTAAGGCACCATTGGTTACACCAGGAGGTAAACTGAAGTGCGTTTGGAGGGAACGTTGTGGTTCCTTCGGGCGTAGGATAGAAGACGAGGAAAGCGGTTTCATCAGCACGCTGAAAGAGGTAGATGGGAGGAAACGGCCAAAGCGTATCAGCATTGCTTAAGAAATAAAGGAGATTCATTGGTAGGGCACGCAACTTGCATTTGAATCCCAATTTGGCCAATCAATAGTGTTTCCTTTCGAACACAAAAAGAGATTCGTAGAGACATTGATTATTCCCGGAGTTGGCTGTGGTGATGCCATGCTCCAAGGACTTTCGAATGAAGGGTCACGCAGTCTGGAACTGGCGATGAATGCTTGTGTATGATACGTTGGTGACGGAAGCATCTTCAGCGGTATCACTCCAGCCTGCGAACAATCAACACGGCTGCGTGTCGATAAGCGTAGAGACTGTCTTGCTCTACGTTTGATTCATTGTCTTCTCAATCATTGCTCTCCCTGCTATTTGTCTTCAACTTTTACCCTACTATCTGTACAGCAAGGCACAAACACTCGTTCTCAACGAAGTAAAATTCCTTCTCTACCATCACATAGCGCTGCCATGCTTCAAAAATCATTTTCTGTATCAAGAACACAATTTTGGAACAATCTATATCTGTACAAACCGTCAGAGAAAGTAAATTCCATCATAAGTGTAAAAGACGCCTTCTATCACAACAGCCACATTTTCCACATTCTGTGCAGCTCAGAATGCCACGGTGGCCGAGCGGTTCTAGGCACTTCAGTCCGGAACCGCGCAACCGCTACGGTCACAGATACGAATCCTGCCTTGGGCATGGATATGTGTGATGTCCTTAGGTTAGTTAGGTTTAAGTAGTTCTAAGTTCTAGGGGACTGATGACCTCAGATGTTAAGTCCCATAGTGCTCAGAGCCATTTGAACCATTTTTGTGTAGCTCACGAGCGTTACTCCCCTTCCCCTAGGAGTGTGTGTATTGTGTATTGAACCGGGGACCTTGAAACGACAGAGCGGTTTCGCACCGCCATAGCCCTCAGTGGTTCACAACCTCACAAGAGGCCTCAGCTGCCCACCTACCTCACCACCACGCCACACCGAACCCAGGGTTACTGTGCGTTTTGGCCCCCAGTGGGCCCCCCTGGGTACGTCTCATACCAGACGAGTGTAACCCCAAATGTTTGCGTGGTAGAGTAATTAAGGTGTACGCATACGTGGAGACAGTGTTTGGGCACAATCGCCGACGTAGTGTGACTGAGGCGGAATAAGGGAACCAGCCCTCATTCGCCGAGGCAGATGGAAAAACGCTTTAAAAACCATCCAAAGGCTGGGCGGCACGCCTTCCCGCTAGGGAAGCAGCGCGTTAGATCGCGCGGCTAGCCGGGAGGGCTCCCCCAGCAATAGTCCCTACCACTTGTCGAGAGACTTCTCTGTTTATATACAGTTCTTTCGAAGCAGCCACTGTCAGTGTCATTTCATTCTTCTCCTCTTCCATTATCCATTGTGTTTCTGATAATATAAAGCGTGGTTCACATGTGCTGCGCTAATCTGCCTCACTGTAAGTGTCCTTTACTATTATTACTATTGTTGGCTACTGTCAGTCTTACTATTATTGGGAGTATTTTATAACATCTTTGGTATGTTATGTTCCTGGTGAGATGTAGGAGAGGGCATTAAGGCCACAATATGAACAGGCTAAATAAGCAATAAGTAAATAAAAACGTTTCCCTTGTCTCCATAAATCGCTTAAGAACAATACGGTTCGTATGAGAAGAACATCTGATTCACTTTCGCATACTTCGCTTATCCAAACAGTTGATCCACCCCTAGTGAAGATGTCGTCGATTGGATATCAAATCCCAATGCTTCCAGTCTTCATCTGTCAATAAGGTTCTCGACTCTTGATAAGGTGCACTTTTTTGTTGATAAAGTCTAAAAGTCACCAACTCTAATATTTGGTAATAAAAAATGTAAATGCAACGCGGTGGTTACGTGCAAACCGGTGACAAGTGAAATAATAAGTACAGAGTACTTGCGAGACACAACTAATTTATTATTGATCAACAGTTTAACCAAAAGGGCACAGTATTTACCCAAAAATTTTGTACAAGTGTCTCTTATTCACAAGTCAGAAACATACAATACACAATACCTTCCTAATTGAATTAGTTGCAAACAAGAACTTCTTATAACTTCACTACTAATCGTAAGTGCTTCAATAATAAAAGGTAAAAGCAGTTTCATTTAACAAAGGCACTTGAATAATAAAGGTGAAATAAGTTTCTTTTAAATAGGTCACCTGGGCAAGCGCAATAGGACAATTCACATAATTTCCAATTTACGGTACCCATCAAGTATTTTTCTTTAACATGCAGATAAATTCAACTCCCGCCGCACGTGAGGTATAATTCAGAACACTAGTCTCCGTCCTTTATGGTTTTGAAGGTGAATATATAAGCAGTATAGCAAACGGAACAGACGCCTTGGCGTCCCAATGCTGAGGAAGCTTTAGTTAATGCAAGATCCCCACTGACTGCTACCCGAAGAACTCAATGGCCGCCGTATCGGTTGCCATTTTCCCCGCGGCCAAAGGAACCTCCATTCCCTCTGGTACTGGTCGGCCAAGGCGTCGTACTCCGGACATCGATTTAGACAGGGACTAGGTGCCCGCTGCAGTGCTGCAACAGAAAAGTACAGACACACAGCCACAGCCACAACCAAAAGAAACAATGTTAACAGCCCCAGAATATAGTAAGATAAAATTCTGCAATGATAAATCACATCAAGACAAAGGCAAATTAAAAATGGTTAAAAGCATTAACTTAGACTTCAAATTTCAAAATATTTAAAATTGCCCCAGCACAGACAGACTAGTTTTAAAATGGCAACAATAATAAAAGGTATAATATTATTACACAAGTACGTCGCAGTTCCAATACAATATTGACAATCATAAGAAAAGGTAGAAGCTAGTGACAACACGGGTAGGCCCGATTGCTAAACTAGGAAGCTTGAATGTCTACTTCTTCAATAGACAGCTGCGTGGTACATAGTTCAACTCCACTAGCCAAAATGGATAACACATTGCTCAGCGTCCTGTGTAGAAGACAATGGCCCAGTCACTCCTCAAGAACTTGCAATAACAGGCCCGCTTCCGCACTCTGAGCCACATACACCGGCCAAATCCAGCTAACTCCACGCAAACACAAGTTTCACTTTCTGAGCAGCGACACGTACCGGCCGTTCCGAAGCCAAAACCCAGTCTGCCCGCCAGCCCACCAGCACCACCACCGGCCAACGAGGCAAAGTTAAGCAACGCCAGAGGGAAACAATCGATCCGGGTGAATCGAACGAAGAAAGCAACTGGCGCCAGCGCTTCCCAACGTATCAGTAAATGTCGTGTGACTAGGGCCTGCCGTCGGGTAGACCGTTCGCCGGGTGCAAGTCTTTCGATTTGACTCCACTTCGGCTACATGCGCGTCGATGGGGATGAAATAATGATGATTAGGACAACACAACACCCAGTCTCTGAGCGGAGAAAATCTCCGACCCAGCGGGGAATCGAATCCGGGCCCTTAGGATTGACATTCTCCCACGCTGACGACTCAGCTACCGGGGGCGGACATATTTGGTAATGTACGGATAGCATGAACGAATTTTAATCTCCACAAGTAAAAGAAATTTATGATGCTCTACGGTTTCGCTTCAAATGAATATCTTCAGATGACGGCGAAAGTATGATTCATAACGGTCTAACCGCCATACGTACGGTAACATTTTTTTAGTTATGTCACCGACACATTCTGCTACTTGGTGAGGGTTAGCTATGAATACTGTTAGTAAGATTTAGGCGACATCTCAAGATGTTCATTTAGAAGGAAACCTGTGGTTCAGTAATAAACGCGCCTGAACCCAGCAGTAGGAGTTATTATTAACATACAGGGTGTTACAAAAAGGTACGGCCAAACTTTCAGCAAACATTCCTCACACAGAAATAAAGAAAAGATGTTATGTGGACATGTGTCCGGAAACGCTTAATTTCCATGTTAGAGCTCAGTTTAGTTTCGTCAGTATGTACTGTACTTCCTCGATTCACCGCCAGTTGGCCCAATTGAAGGAAGGTAATTTTGACTTCGGTGCTTGTGTTGAATGCGATTCATTGCTCCACAGTACTAGCATTAAGCACATCAGTACGTAGCATCAACAGGTTAGTGTTCATCACGAACGTGGTTTTGCAGTCAGTGCAATGTTTACTAATGCGGAGTTGGCAGATGCCCATTTGATGTGTGGATTAGCACTGGGCAATAGCCGTGGCGCGGTACGTTTGTATCAAGACAGATTTCCAGAACGAAGGTGTCCCGACAGGAAGACGTTCGAAGCAATTGATCGGCGTCTTAGGGAGCACGGAACATTCCAGCCTATGACTCGCGACTGGGGAAGACCTAGAACGACGAGGACACCTGCAATGGACGAGGCAATTCTTCAAGCAGTTGACGATAACCCTAATGTCAGCGTCAGAGAAGTTGCTGCTGTACAAGGTAACGTTGACCACGTCACTGTATGGAGAGTGCCACGGGAGAACCAGCTGTTTCCGTACCATGTACAGCGTGTGCAGGCACTATCAGCAGCTGATTGGCCTCCACGGGTACACTTCTGCGAATGGTTCATCCAACACTGTGTCAATCCTCATTTCAGTGCAAATGTTCTCTTTACGGATGAGGCTTCATTCCAACGTGATCAAATTGTAAATTTTCACAATCAACATGTGTCGGCTGACGCTGCAACAGTATGTACGTAAAATCAAAAAATTTGCCAGCCACAGCAGTCTGTCACTTTTACGAAAGTATTTTTACGAAATCTCGAGTATTTTGTTCAAAATAAAAGAACTGAAAACGGAGAAATTTTTATTCATATACGTTTTCAGCTGTGAGCCACCAAATAATCAAGAGTATTTAGACCACAGAATATTTGTTTAGTAAGTACACAGAACTTCGCAACAAAGATGTCATCCCCGCAGAAAAGATTGGTGCACCAATTCGAAAAAGCTTGAGGTGTTGCGAATGATTGGCCTGACTTCAAACGTTCTTCAAGCTCTTCGCGAGTAGCTGGTCGGCTGCCGTTTCATCGCCACAGCGTCACAGAAGGGCATTTCCCACCTACAGCTGCCTGACAGATTTTCCTGGTCGGCAATCACGTCATCAACACAGTTTTTCTGTGAACGTTTGGGCAGGCATTTTTGGTGATGTCTTGATTGAGCCCCACGTTCTTCCACCTACGCACGTTATCATGATTTCGTACGGGATACTCTACCTGTGCTGCTAGAACACGTGTCTTTACAAGTACGACAGAACATGTGGTTCATGCACGATGGAGCGCCTGCACATTTCAGTCGAAGTATTCGTACGCTTTTCAACAACAGATTCGGTGACCGATGGATTGGTGGAGGCGGACCAATTCCATGGCCTCCACGCTCTCCTGACCTCAACCCTCTTGACTTTCATTTAAGGGGGCATTTGAAAGCTCTTGTCTACGCAACCCCGGTACCAAATGTAGAGACTCTTCGTGCTCGTATTGTGGACGGCTGTGATACAATACGCCATTCTCCAGGGCTGCATCAGCGCATCAGGGATTCCATGCGACGGAGGGTGGATGCATGTATCTTCGTTAACGGAGGACGTTTTGAACATTTCCTGTAACAGTGTTTAAAGTCACCCTGGTACGTTCTGTTGCTGTGTGTTTCCATTCCATGATTAATGTTATTTGAAGAGAAGTAATAAAATGCGCTCTAACATGGAAAGTAAGCGTTTCCGGACACATGTCCACGTGACATATTTTCTTTCTTTGTATGTGACGAATGTTTCCTGAAAGTTTGGCCGTACCTTTTTGGAACACCCTGTATACATTATTGTCATCATGGAGCACTTTAAGGAGTAGGCTCTTAACTCTGTGACGTGGTTGCCGTCCTGCTTTCAACGGTGCGTCGATGACACCTTCCTAATATGGCCCCAGGGTGAAAATGCACTGCAACAGTTCGTCGATTACATGAACAGTGTCCATCCCAACATTAACTTAACTATGGAGATGGAGACGAATGGCGAGCTACCTTTCTTGGATGTTGTAGTTGAGCGAAAGCCAGGAAGCCATATTGGGCATTCAGTGTACGAGAACCCAAAACATACTGATCGATACCTGAACGCCAATAGTTTTCAGCGTGCTACACACAGAAAAGGGTTCCTCAACACGTTAGCACATAGAGCAAAGATTATTTCTGACGATGACCACCTACATTCTGAATTGCAGCATTTAAGACGCATGTTCAGAGAGAACGGTTCTAGCAAGGGATACATACAAATGCTGTCAGGTGCTGCCGATGGGTGACGCTTGTAATTCGGAGAAGAGGCCAAGCCAGCTGCTTTTTGCCATACAGTGATTCAACAGGCAGCAAGTTAGGTCGTGTGCTCTAGAGACCAATACTGAGATCTACTCTGAGGACTGAGACCTATCCCCCCAGATACGAGGTATACTATGACTGTTAAAGACACTCTTCGTGTGCCCGCTGTGTGTTGTTTCCCTTACACATACATCAAAAACGTTTTGCATCATCTCGGTTCCGGGAGTTCCGGAATCTGTAAAGAAGTCAACATAAATATCATTTCCGCCCTTTTCATTGCTCATGAAAACCACGCAATACATGTTGTACCAGCATACAGCGAGACCTTCAGAGGTGGTAGTCCAGACTGCTGTACACACCAGTACATCTAATAACCAGTATTAGCCTGTATTCGTCGTGGCATACTGTCCACTAGTTCATCAAGGCACTGTTGGTCCTAAACGGCGATTCGGATTGTGGTTGGTAGGTCACGTCGTCCATAAACAGCCCTTTTCAAACTATCCCAGGCATGTTCGATAAGGTTCAGGTCTGGAGAACATGCTGGCCACTCTAGTCGAGCGATGTCCTTAACCTGAAAGAAGTCATTCACAAGACATGCGCAATTGGGGGGGGGGGGGGGGAGACGAATTGTAGCCCGTGTAGACGAATGCCTCGCTATTACTCTGCCGAAATGGTTGCACTATCGCCCGGAGGACAGTATTCACGTATCGTACAGCCGTTACGGCGCCTTCCATGAAAACCAGCGGCGTACGTCGGCCCCACATAATGCCACCCTAAAACAGCAGGGAACCTCCACCTTGCTGGACTAGCTGGACAGTGTGTCTAAGGCGTTGAGCCTTACCGGGTTCCCTGCAAACACGTCTTTGACAATTGTCTGGTTGAAGGGATATGCGACACTCATCGGTGAAGAGAACGTGATGCCAATCCTGAGCGGTCCATTCCGCACGTTGTTGGGCCCATCTGTACCGCGCTGCATGATGTCGTGGTTGCAAAGATGGACCCCGCCATGGCCGTCGATAGTGAAGTTGTGCATCATGCAGCCTACTGCGGACAGTTTGAGTTGTAGCACGGCGTCCTGTGGCTTCACGAAAGGCATTATTCAACATGGTGGCGTTGCTGTCAGGGTTCTTCCGAGCCATAATCCTTAGGTAGCGGTCATCCACTGCAGTAGTAGCCCTTGGGTGGCCTGAGGGAGGCATGTCATCGACAGTTCGTGTCTCTCTGTATCTCCTCCATGTCCGAACAACATCGCTTTGGTTCACTCCGATACACCTGTACACTTCCCTTGTTGAGAGCCCTTCCTGGCACAAAGTAACAATGCGGACGCGATGAACCGCGATATTGATCGATGGTTAAACTACAGATAACACAAGCCGTGTACCTCCTTCCTGGTGGAATGACTGGAACTGATCGGCTGTCAGACCCCCTCCTGCGCTGCTCGTGTATAGTTGTTTACATCTTTGAGCGGGTTTAGTGACATCTCTGAATAGTCAGAAGGACCGTGTCTGTGATACGATGGCCACAGTCAATATCTATCTTCAGGGGTTGTGGGAACCGGGGTGATGCAAAACTTTTCTTGATATGTGAAGGTCAAACAGTCAGTACAGTTGCGGAGCGTTGTGTAGTGAGCACAAGCGACATATTAAACAAAGGGAGCATGACAATTCGTG
Source organism: Schistocerca americana (assembly GCF_021461395.2). Taxonomy (NCBI): domain Eukaryota; kingdom Metazoa; phylum Arthropoda; class Insecta; order Orthoptera; family Acrididae; genus Schistocerca; species Schistocerca americana. The sequence goes on along the minus strand of NC_060122.1, from coordinate 307,559,356 downwards.
ATAGCTGAGCATTTCCAGGAAAATGAAGACAAAATACTATTTGGGAAAGAGGAATCTTGGCTCTTGCGTCAACTTGGTGAGACTGCGTTATAAAGGAGGTTGCCGAGATTAGAATAAGTAGTAACAGTATTAACAGAGACCAGAAGTACACACTTAATAGGGCGTGGAGGCGGGCTTTGGACATCGAAAGAAAGGAGAGACGGATGCTTGATGGTCGTATGGAGACGGGAGCAGCAGTTTCAAAAGTGGAGCGCCTGCACCTCGCGCCACTTGGCGTCTCCGGGTTCGACGGCGCCAATTCGCCTTCCTCTGACGCATCGTTTCGACACAGGCTGCTGCGTGCCGCTTATTGCGGATGAACGGCGCAGAGCCCAGCTGCCTCCCTGCAGAGCTGACGCAGTCTTCTGGCTACAGAAGCCAAACCTGGCTCTGCGGTGTGTGCTAACTTTGTCACGCATCGTCAAACAGCTACAGCCAAGTCTTACCCTTTAATGTTATTACCGATCTCTTCCCGTGGTCTACGACCGCATTAACGGGTTTTCATTATCAGCCTTCCGATCTGCAATCGTGTTTTAATCCTGCTTAAGGTGTCGTAGAAGGCATTGTTTCCTAGCTTTTTAATTTATCTGCAAGCGGTGTATTACCTCCTCCCCCCCCCCCAAAAAAAACAACAAGATAACATAAAATATGAAACTTCCTATGTGCCGGACCGAGACTCGAACTCGGGGCCTTTGCCTTTCGCGGGCAAGTGCTCTACCAACTGAGCTACCCAAGCACGACTCACGCTACGACCTCAAAGCTTTACTTCTGCCAGTACCTCGTCTCCTACCTTCCAAACTTTACAGAAGCTCTCCTGGTAGAGCACTTGCCCGCAAAAGGCAAAGGTCCCGAGTTCGAGTCTCGGTCCGGCACACAGTTTTAATCTGCAGGAGATTTCATATCAGCGCACATTCCGCTGCAGAGTGAAAATCTCATTCTGGGAACCTAAAATATGTTGGAACGTAATAATTGAGTGGAAGGGAAACGTTGAGATGATCATGACACTTTTCTTCAAAGCTCATTACACTTTTTTCTCAAAAAGTTCCATAAAAAGAAAACAACAATATCTAAATTCAATAAGTACAAGATAACATAATTTTAGAATGTGAGCCGGCCGGTGTGGCCAAGCGGTTCTAGACGCTTCAGTCTGGAACTGAACGACCGCTATGGTCGCAGATTCGAATCCTGCATCGGGCATGCATATGTGTGGTGCCCTTAGGTAAGTTAGATTCAAGTAGTTCTAAAATCTAGCGGACTAATGACCTCAGAAGTTAAGTCCCATAGTGCTCAGAGCCATTTGAACCATTTAGAGAGTGAAGTGGATATACCTCTACAACGATATACCTCCACAACTTCCTCCCAATTACAAAATGGAGTCACAATAATTTAAGAAAGTCACCAGAAGAAAACAAATTTAAGAAACCTGACTTGCAAATTCCTCATTATCCATGACACGAACAACCGTCCACATTATTGGACACACTGAATGGAAGTGAGGTAATGTTGCTCGGGGCTTCTCCTATGGCTCAGCTTCCATTGGAATTAAATACAGCAAACACCAGCCACTGCGGTTATAAACGTAAGACAGCCAGCTTGCTTTAGGCCTACCACACCAACCGTTGCGTGAGTCGCGAACGGAGCCATTCTGGAAAATCAACAGGGATCTCTGCGCACGCACATCAGGGTTCACATCCCAGAACTGTCGACCATGGTTCACAGTCCAGAACAGAAGGTCATTGGCACACTGGATTACTCGTTGGTAAACGACGCTGTTGACGATGCTGATCCTGAAACGCAAACATATCTAAGGCAACAGGGTGGTCTCCGTCGATGTCGCTATAGGTTCAAACCTGGTGGTGGAAGAGAACTGATGATGTCATTCCTCAGCAGAGGGCAGGCAGCTTCGTTTAGGAGGCGCCACAGTAGCACTGAATCATCTTTTTCTTCTCCTTACCCGCGGGGAGAACATCGTGAAATTATGTAAATTAGGTGAACTGTTACCAATTTTGACAGTCTTCACATAAATCGTTGTATATCAGTGTGCTAAGACGCTATTTACATGTGAACTGAGGCCTTAGCGCGAAAATATTTTCTCAAGTCGTACTGTCTGTGTACTTGTAGTATAACACTGAGGAGCTGTTTGGTAGGAGGTCATATAAAGCGGCGAACTGAGACATTTACAATCAAAGATGTTTGGAATGTGTGTCTTACTAAAAATACATGTAATCTGTATGCAAGTCAGCTTTGTAACATATTTGGGTTTTGTAACAAGACATATTTTCTTTTGAAAATTAAAAGTTACACAGCCTAGAAAATGTTACACTACAATTGTAGATGGGTCATTTTTCCAAAAATTATCAGTAAATGAGTTTTATACGAGTAATTAGTGCTGTAATAAGTTCAATTATAGATTTAGTAGCAACAATGTTAGACTATTCATGTAATAGTATGATATAATAATACAGACATTTATTACAGTCGCTTACATTTAATATTGGTTTCAAATATTCTATCCAACCAAACACAACTCTCTTCATCCATGTATTTAGACAAGCCAAGACTATAATCTCTTTTCACAGATGTTACTGGTGCATGGCTCATTGTTTCAAGTCCAATATCTCTTAATTGTTGGGTACTATATTTCTGTTTCCACAGAAGAAACGGGGTAAATGTACCGAAGTAGGCTCGTGAGCACAGTGCAGTACCATCATCTTCATTACCCTCTATTCAACGTCCGGTCGGGTTGGGGTATCAATTGTAACGTCCCCTTTGAACAATTATACATAACTGTGCTTAAACTGACACAATATTTTGTTAGCGCAACGCAATCTGACTTTTAAAATTCCCTACAAAAGAATGGCCCTGACTAACATTAAACTATACCTTTCACAAATCACTTACGTCACAAAAATCTTCGCTGCTCAAGCTACTGCAATACAGCGAGCGCCACTACTGCCAGCTAAATAAAAGATTCAAACTATGGAAGGCACTAACTACTGATAGGGATAGTTAGCAAATCAAAGATATTAATAGAGAACAAACAATGTATTTACCTTGATATCATCATATATAAATATAGCAGTTCATGACAAATTTCAAAACTCCGCCATCTCTCTCCCCACATCCACCACTGCTGGCGGCTCACCTCCAACTGCGCAACGCTACGCGCTGTTCACAGCCAGCTGCCTAACACTACAATGGCGAGTATTACAACAATGCAAAGCAGCCACAGACTGCACACAGCACAGCCAGTGATTTTCATACAGAGTTGGCGTTACCAATAAAAAAAACCTAACCAGCCTACTTACATAGAGAAAACATAAACAGCCTACTTACACAATGGCACTCCTCCACTTTACTCTGTCACAGTGCAGTACCACTACTTGAGTATTTCAGATGTGTCTATGAGTATCTCTTGAATACGCTCCCTTTTGCGTGGGTTTATAGAGACATTTTTTGAACCGGCTGCTGTGGCCGAGCGGTTCTAGGTGCTTTAGTCCGGAACCACACTGCTGCTACGGTCGCAGTGCTTAGAGCCATTTTGAAAGTTTTTTGAGACCGTTTCATTAGTCTTTTATTAGGGTACTGGCCAAGACAACTTCAAATGGCGGAGGACTGGTTCTGCACTCCACCGTAGCTGAAGCATATGGTAACGGGGTTGTGATTGTCTCTACTTCCTTCAGTTTTTATTTTATGAGTTCGAATTTCCTGTCGCAGTGCCCAAAACAACGTTCCCAGACAAGAAGTACGTGTAACTACCGCTTTAGAGACTCTGGCTAGCTATGAACAAAACGAAATGATAAGCGCATCTTTATTTTTTCCTCCGCAGTCATCACAAATCAGAATAACCTTTTTCAAATTAGGTAATTCGTAAGTTTCTTTTGTATAGCATGGTTCAAATGGCTCTGAGCACTATAGGACTTAACATCTGAGCTCATCAGTCCCGTAGAACATAGAACTACTTGCGCCTAACTAACCTAAGGACATCACACACATCCATGCCCAAGGCAGGATTAGAACCTGCGACCGTTAACAGTCGCGCGGTTCTTGACTGAAGCCCCTAGAACCGCTCGGCCACAGTGGCGGCCGTGTAAAGCATGCTTTAGAAATAAGGCAATTGAATTTTAATCTTTCGTTACCTCAATTTCCTTTAGACATTGCAGCTGTGGATGCGAACACTGTACAACAGTAGAAGCCTTTTATAAAATTGACTGCTTCCATTCAACTTTGGAACTGGTAAATTTGTCCAACAGGCGAGCTCAACAAGATAAGAAGGATCCGTTTTGCTGTTCAGGATAACATCTTTCTTCATACATGGGTATCTCTGTTTCCTCTAGTATAATGCCAAATCTACAAACAGCTGTTGGATCACTTCTCACCGTGTTTTGATACCGTAAGCAAAAATCATAAATATCTCTCTTTGGTTGCTTGAAGTCAATGTTAGATCCAGTAACATATTTCATCGAAAGATTTTTACCAATTCCTTGAAAAAAGTATTTGGAGGACATTTCAAATAATGTTTTGACATTCAGGTTTGGATTCTGAAAGTATTTAAATTTGATTTACTGCCAGAATAACGAAGCTTTTCACTGAAAACCATGCTTATGTGTTCCTATATTTTAAGCAGATACTTGATTCTAGTTTACTATTATCATGACTGCGCCTTATTTCTTCAAACATTCTATTATGTAATATCTTCTTCTGTATGACTCTCGGTCTTCATTGACACTTGGCACAGCTTACAGAGAACTGCAGGTCAAATTCCAAACTTAGATCCTTCTAAAACTAACAGCTACTTGTACGTGTTGTTTCGAAAGGTCTTTGGGTTTTCAGTTTTCTTTGTATTCAATTTCTTGCCATTCTGTTTCATGGCATGTGCTAAATAAGAATATCTTACTGGGCCGCACAGTATCCGTTGGTTTAGTAACGCTTTTAGAAGGCACCTTTTTCTGGAAACATTCGTTCATTGACGAAAACTTCTTTTCCCCAACCTCAACTCCAGTACTTTTTACATATGTACCACCAGTTGACGTCTTCCTTTAAGCTTCTGTCTTCTTCAAACTACTATTGCAATGAAACGTTTTCGTTTTATTTTCATTCGTTATCATGTCAATTCGCTTTATGTAAGAACAAACTTACCTAAACGAACATACAGATCCCGTGTAAAGGCTTTAGATAAATGCACATGAGGCATAATAAATGTTGCCAGTCATTGAAATGGCGAACTTCTGAAACTAAACTTGGAGAGAATCTTTTATACAATATGGCGGACCATTGGAAATGACTTCCCGAAGAATGACCCACAGATTTATAGGTCTGTATTCCACAAAGCTCTTGAATTGGAAGTTTCATATCATAATACGATTCTACATCTGTTGACAATATACAGTGTCCTTTGTAATATAGTAGTAGAAAGGTACAAGTGGACAGCATAGGAAGATTTATTTGTAACAGTGTAGCCTAAAAAAACAAATGTTATATGCTCTAAGGACTATACACTGTCTTGAGTACTAGTAATATTACACAACACTTCGCTTGCGCACACATTGCAACGGATGAAACAACCCAGAAGGTATAAAATACTCGCACGTGATGCAGCCGACAGTGCAGCAAAACAAATTGAGAAAATATATGACAAGACACTACCTCGTAAATACAGGATATATTTTTACCAGGCCCTAATATGGGAAATGGAATTATGTAAAACCGCACATGCATGTATGTAATCATACAATTCCGAAGATCTTGAAATGCTGTCGAGAAAAACGTAAAAAATAATTATACAATATTATGTTACTCTGCTGAAATAGATTAGATTAGATACTCGAAAAATAAAATGAAATGTGGAGAATAAAATCTACAAAAATAAAATATATGGGAACGCGCGTGACTTTCCCTCGTTAACATGTATAAAAATTGCAATACAACAGGTAAAATCGGGATTACTTATAAAACTTGTTACATAGTATTTATGAAGAGCTTATAAAATAAATCACATAAGACATGAGATCCTTCAAATAAATAAAGGAAAGATGAAAATAAAAAGTCGTGGCGCATATGTTTCTTCCATGTTACTAAATAAAAACGTCATAAACACCATACACATTATGACAATCAAGATATAGAGTTTGTGTGCAGAAATGAGGGCAGTAGACGTCAGATGGGAAAAGGTAATGCGTCCTTAATGCCGAGTTACTTTGTACCATTTGCTCACAAAATAGACTGGAAATGATCTAGAACTTTTCTATTTCTTGAATCAGTTGATCATTAAGCAAATCGCCGAGATGAGTATTAATGTAGTTGTATATCTCTGTTTATTTAAGAATGCTCATACTTCTATGTTGCCGATCATTTGTTAATACTTATTTAAAGTTTCACTGAAGGTGGACGTATTACTCTTTGTCTGCCGAATATGTTCTTTGAATCTGTCACTGATTGGGCTTCTCACCTTCTGCAATTTAGTGCATGTGCCACACACTATTCAGTAAACCCCACGGCTTGCTAACTGGTTGGTTCTGCTAATCCTCTTCTGAGGCTGGATGTGGTTACCAGCCCGGTAGTCTCATTTTCGGGTGTGGGAAGACAGAAAACACAACCAGGATGACCGGTACCCCGGCCCTCGTCGTTAATCTGCCGGGAAAATTCGATCCTGGGCTGGAGTGTCTCCCCGAATCCCGGAAGCGCCGTGCTAACATGCGCGGCTATCCGGGCGCGTCGAGGAGGTACGGAATCGAATTCGGGAAAGAAGAAATTTGCGGCACAATTTCAAGAAAAGAAAGGATCGTTTGATGGGCACATGTTGAGGCATGAACGAATCATCAATTACAAGGATGTATGGAGGTATAAAAATCGTGGAGGGAGACGAAGGCTTGAATACAGAAAGTAGATCCAAATGGGTTTGCACTCATTACGCAGAGACGAAAGGGGTTTGTGAAGGATGCTTTAGAACAGAGAGCTGCGTCAAACTAGCCTTTGGACTGAAGACAACAACAGCAACAGATCACCAGCATCACATCAGAGATTTTTTTTTAAATATCCATTGTATGTGTCATGAAGGAATATTCAAATGATAACCGATTTATATGTTCTAACGACCCACCTTCGCATCCGCGATAGCTAACTCGCACCTGCACAGTGTGCACGATTGTGAGATAACCACTTTGAATACTAGTCGAGTAATAAATTGTTACAACATGTGAGCCTATTTGGCTGGAAGGGGGAGGATAATTCTTGGTGTAAAGTTTCTGATTGTGAGTCTTAGCCCCAATGACTTACATTAAACTAAAACCCTCTCTGCAGCGTCTCGTGAAGTGAGGGTGTCTACACTAAGGATGGTGATCAATCCGTTCATTGGATGGGAATGTTAAACTCGTCAGCCTTCATGGTGCTCTTCGACAGGGGTAGGCTGCGTGCTGGCAACAGGTTTCACCCTCTCCATTCTGCAACATTTCTACTCGACATCATATATATATATATATATATATATATATATATATATGAGTGTTCATCTTCTGACTGGTTTGATGCGGCCAACCACTAATTCCTCTCCTGTGCAGACATCTTCATCTCAGAATGGCACCTGCATCCAACATCTCCAGTTACTTCTTGGATGTATTCCAATCTCTGTGTACCTCAACAGTTTTTGCTCTCTACTGCTACCTCTAGTACAGTGGTTCCCAAATTTTCTGAGACCATTACTCTTGAATGTAATAGCTAGTAGCTATTAGCTAGTAACCCCCACCCCCATCCCCTTTCCCTGCTTCCCCTACCACTAGCATAACTAAACTTTAGAATGAAAACGAATTTTCACTCAACGTTTTCATTTTAAAATGATGGAAGGCCTTTTATCAAAACACGAACGATTGAGTTCGTGAGACAATTGTTATGGCTTTTTTGTTACGAAATTCTAAGTGCATCACAAGTGCTAACTACATCTCCTTGTCACAAAAGAAAGCTAACTTTCTACGTTGAGTGGGGACACTCTGTTAAAAACATGCACTACTACTCTTCCTTGCGACACTTGCTTCACCTGTACTCTGTACCCTCGTATAAGATCACCTAATTTCATTGTGTGCGCTATACGTAAGGTTTGTAAATTATTGATTTCTGGATTCCATACTTCTGAAACGGCAGCAACTGGAAGACTCCACATTTTTGTGTCTGACTACAGCAGCTATAATAATAATAATAATAATAGTCAAACCCGGTACAACATAACAGGCATGCAGGCCGGCCGCGTTGGTCTCGCGGTTCTAGGCGCGCAGTCAGGAACCGTGCGACTGCTACGGTCGCAGGTTCGAATCCTGCCTCGGGCATGGATGTGTGTGATGTCCTTAGGTTAGTTAGGTTTAAGTAGTTCTGAGTATAGGGACTGATGACCTCAGATGTTAAGTCCCATAGTGCTCAGAGCCATTTGAACCATTTTTAACAGGCATGCACGGTGGATACAAGCAGAAACACTCATACAAGATGATACCACAAATGCCTGAAGTGATAATTTTGCAACATGAAGTCACCTGAGCAATTAATTCTACTCACAATTGGAAAGCCCCTGGAAAAGATAAAATAGCATATTTCTGGCTAAAGAAGTTCACCTCAACACATTCACATCTAACTAAATTATTTAACAGTTGCATTGCAGACCCATACATATTCCCTGATACACATGGAATAACTTATCTGAAACCTAAAGATCAAGCAGACACAGCAAACCCAGCTAAATATCGCCCCGTAACATGCCTACCAACAATCTAAAAAATATTAACTTCAGTCATTACATGGAATTAATGACACATACAACACAGAACAAAATTATAAATTAAGAACAAAAAGGCTGCTGCAAAGGAGCACGAGGATGTAAAGAGCAACTGATAATAGATGCAGAGGTGACATATCAAGCTAAAACTAAACAGAGGTCGCTACACTACGCATACATTGATTACCAAAAAGCTTTTGATAGTGTGCCCCACTCATGGTTACTACAGATATTGGAAATATACAAAGTAGATCCTAAATTGATACACTTTCTAAACATAGTAATGAAAAACTGGAAAACCACACTTAATATCCAAACAAATTCAGATAATATCACATCACAGCCAATACAGGTTAAGCGTGGAATATACCAAGGAGACTCATTAAGTCCTTTCTGGTTCTGTCTTGCTCTGAACCCACTATCCAACATGCTAAATAATACAAATTATGGATATAATATTACTGGAACACACCCACACAAAATCACACATTTGCTATACATGGATGATCTAAAACTACTGGCAGCAACCAATCAACAACTCAACCAATTACTAAAGATAACAGAAGTATTCAGCAATGATATAAATATGGCTTTTGGAACAGACAAATGTAAGAAAAATAACATAGTCGAGGGAAAACACACTAAACAAGATGATTACATATTGAATAACCACAGTGACTCCATAGAAGCGATGGAAAAAACAGATACCTATAAATATCTAGGATACAGACAAAAAATAGGAATAGATAATACAAATATTGAAGAAGAACTAAAAGAAAAATATAGACAAAGACTAACAAAAATACTAAAAACCGAATTGACAGCAAGAAACAAGACAAAAGCTATAAATACTTATGCTATACCAATATTGACCTACTCATTTGGAGTAGTGAAATGGAGTAACACAGACCTAGAAGACTAAATACACTTACACGTTCACATTGCCACAAATATAGAATACATCACATACATTCAGCAACAGAAAGATTCACATTAAGCAGAAAGGAAGGAGGAAGGGGATTCATCGACATAAAAAAACCTACATTATGGACAGGTAGACAATTTAAGAAAATTCTTTCTAGAACGAGCAGAAACTAGCAAAATACACAAAGCAATCACTCATATAAATACATCGGCTACGCCACTGCAATTTTATAACCACTTCTACAACCCTTTAGATCACATAACATCAACAGATACGAAGAAAGTAAATTGGAAGGGGAAGTCACTACATGGCAAGCACCCGTATCATCTAACACAGCCACACATCGATCAAGACGCATCCAACACATGGCTAAGAAAAGGCAATATATACAGTGAGACGGAAGGATTCATGATTGCAATACAGGATAAAACAATAAAAACCAGATATTACAGCAAGCATATTATTAAAGATCCCAATACCACAACAGATAAATGCAGACTTTGCAAACAACAAATAGAAACAGTAGATCACATCACAAGCGGATGTACAATACTAGCAAATACAGAATACCCCAGAAGTCCTGACAATGTAGCAAAAATAATACATCAACAGCTAGGCTTACAACATAAACTTATAAAACAACACGTTCCCACATACAAGTATGCACCACAAAATGTACTGGAGAATGATGAATACAAATTATACTGGAACAGAACCATTATAACAGATAAAACACCACCACATAACAAACCTGACATCATACTCACCAATAAAAAGAAGAAATTAACACAACTAATCGAAATATCCATACCCAATACAACAAATATACAAAAGAAAACAGGAGAAAAAATTGAAAAATACATCCAACTGGCTGAGGAAGTCAAGGACATGTGGCATCAGGATAAAGTTGACATTATACCAATTATACTATCAACTACAGGAGTCATACCACACAATATCCACCAGAACATCAATGCAATACAGCTACATCTAAACATATACCAGTATATACAACTACAGAAATCTGTAATTATTGATACATGTTCAATTACCCGAAAGTTCCTAAATGCAATATAACATATACCGTACAGTTAAAAGGAAGTGACGCTTGATCAAGGTCCGCATCACTTTCCATTTTTAACCAGACTTAACGTCTGAGAAAGTAAAGAAATAATAATAATAGAAATATCATTGAAAGTCGTGAATATGTTAGTGGGCACTTGAAAACCATTGACAATGTAAAATACCCATCAGCGAACTACAAAAAAAGTTACTTCACTTGAATCTGCAGGTATTATCCGCCAATACATCATTTAGTTCTTGACGCTTGGAATGTATTTGACTTGTGATAATATACGAAATCTAGCATACTGAACCAATTTATATGTTTACCGTTAAAAACAATGTGTGTATATATAGCAATGAAAATACTTCTTGTTCTGGCAGAATAGTTTAAAGGAAAAGTTTACGATTGTAATAATATTGTGCAGGCCGTACAGCAATATAGTAGGCGTTACATAGTTACTGTTGTTTTACTACCAGTTATTTCGTTTACTTTTGAGCGCGCTCTTGTACATACTTTTCACAAGCTGTAACCTCCACCCAGTTGGGTCACGTATTACTATTTTTAGCATTTGATAGAATGTATGTTTTATTATCTTACATTATCAACATTACAGTCTTGTGAAATATTGACAATAGTAATTATCTTTTAAAAATAGTTTAGTTTCCTGATCTAAACGCAATCAAACCGTTACGTCTTCACGCCTCAGAAAATTTCAATTTACACCTCAGGTGGTAACCATGTTCAGATTGAGAACCGCTGCTCTAGAACCATGAAGGTTATTTCCTTATGTCTTACATATGTCCTATCATCTTCACCCTTTTATCGTCAATTCTGCGGAGAAATTCCTCATCGTTTATCTTATCAGTCCACCTAATATTCGACATTCTTCTGCAGCACCACATCTCAAATGCTTGGATTCTCTTCTATTCGTGCTTTCTCACAGTCCATGATTCTCTGCCATACACTGTTGTGCTCCTAACGCACATTCTCAGAAGTTTATTTCTCAAATTAAGGCCTGTGTTTGATGCTATTAGAGGACTTTTGGCCAGAAACGCTCTGTATGCCGGTGATAGTCAACTTTATATGTCCTCTTTACTTACTCCATCTTGGATTACTTTGCTTCCAAGGCACCCAAATGCTTCCTGAAAATTAATTTTGACATTATGCTTTTCTTTAAACTCATTTCTGCTCCTACTCACTCCTACTGCTCCTACTTAGTAAAACTCTCACTAAACTGTTCATCAATTTTTCCCTTTAGGAATGCCAGGATGCTTTGTGTTTATCATGAGATGTATTTTTGTGGAATTACCTCTTATTCGGAATCACTTTTAATAATAATAACACACACTTGAACCAAAACACAATTAAAAAAGGCGCATCATGCAACACGTCTTTTTCCGCGCACGTACAGCCTCAGGCTGGAATGTCTACTATCCAATTCTAACCAACCAGAGACCAGAAAAGATACCCAGCCGGGTTGAGCAATGGTTAGCACACAAGGCTCACATTCAGGCGGCTGACGATTCAAATACGCCTCCGGCCATCCTCATTTAGGTTTCCCTTGATTTCAATAAAACGGTTAAGGCAAATGCCGGGATGGCTCTTTCGAAAGAGCACTATCGTTTAGCCTCACCATTCTTCCGTAATCCGAGCTTGTGCTCCGTCTCTAATGACATCGTTGTCCAAGGGATATTAAACATTAATGTCCACATTCTTCTCCCAGTAAAGGCAATGATTCTACATCTACATCTACATCTATACTCCGCAAGCCACCCAACGGCGTGTGGCGAAGGGCACTTTACGTGCCACTGTCATTACCTCCATTTTCTGTTCCAGTCGCGTATGGTTCGCGGGAAGAACGACTGTCTGAAAGCCTCCGCGCGCTCGAATCTCTCTAATTTTTCGTTCCTGATCTCCTCGGGAGGTATAGCCGGCCGGTGTGGCTGTGCGGTTAAAGGCGCTTCAGTCTGGAACCGCGTGACCGCTACGGTCGCAGGTTCGAATCCTGCCTCGGGCATGGATGTGTGTGATCTCCTTAGGTTAGTTAGGTTTAATTAGTTCTAAGTTCTAGGCGACTGATGACCTCAGAAGTTAAGTCGCATAGTGCTCAGAGCCATCGGGAGGTATAAGTAGGGGAAGCAACATATTCGATACCTCATCTAGAAACACACCCTCTCGAAACCTGGCGAGCAAGCTACACCGCATTGCAGAGCGCCTCTCTTGCAGAGTCTGCCACTTGAGTTTATTAAACATCTCCGTAACGCTACCACGGTTACCAAATAACCCTGTGACGAAACGCGCCGCTCTTCTTTGGATCTTCTCTATCTCCTCCGTTAACCCGATATCGTACGGATCCCACACTGATGAGCAATACCCAAGTATAGGTCGAACGAGTGTTTTGTAAGCCACCTCCTTTGTTGATGGACTATATTTTGTAAGGACTCTCCGAATGAATCTCAACCTGGCACCCGCCTTAACAACAACTAATTTTATGTGATCATTCCACTTAAAATAGTTCCGCACGCATTCTCCCAGATATTTTGCAGAAGTAACTGCTACCAGTGTTTGTTCCGCTATCTTATAATCATACAATAAAGGATCCTTCTTTCTATGTATTCGCAATACATTACATTTGTCTATGTTAATGGTCAGTTGCCACTCCCTGCACCAAGTGCCTATCCGCCGCAGATCTTCCTGCATTTCGCTACAATTTTCTAATGCTGCAACTTCTCTGTATACTACAGCATCATCCTCGAAAATCCGCATGGAACTTCCGACACTATCTACTAGGTCATTTATATATATTGTGAAAAGCAATGGTCCCATAACACTCCCCTGTGGCACGCCAGAGATTACCTTAACGTCTGTAGACGTCTCTCCATTGACAACAACATGCTGTGTTCTGTTTGCTAAAAACTCGTCAATCCAGCCACACAGCTGGTCTGATATTCCGTAGGCTCTTACTTTGTTTATCAGGCGACAGTGCGGAACTGTATCGAACGCCTTCCAGAAGTCAAGGAAAATAGCATCTACCTGGGACCCTGTATCTAGTATTTTCTGGGTCTCATGAACAAATAAAGCGAGTTCGGTCTCTCACGATCGCTGTTTCCCGAATCCATGTTGATTCCTACACAGTAGATTCTGTGTTTCCAAAAACGACATGATACGCGAGCAAAAATCATGTTCTAAAATTCTACAACAGACCGACGTCAGAGATATAGGTCTATAGTTTTGCGCATCTGCTCGACGACCCTTCTTGAAGACTAGGACTACCTGTGCTCTTTTCCAATCATTTGGAACCTACCGTTCCTCTAGAGACTTGCGGTACACGGCTGTTAGAAGGGAGGCAAGTTCTTTTGCTTACTCTGTGTAGAATCGAATTGGTATCCAGTCAGGTGGACTTTCCTCTGTTGAGTGATTCCAGCTGCTTTTCTATTCCTTGGACACTTATTTCGATGTCAGCCATTTTTTCGTTTGTGCGAGGATTTATAGAAGGAACTACAGTGCGGTCTTCCTCTGTGAAACAACTTTGGAAAAAGGTGTTTAGTATTTCAGCTTTACGCGTGTCATCCTCTGTTTCAATGCCATCATCATCCCAGAGTGTCTGGATATGCTGTTTCGAGCCACTTACTGATTTACGTAAGACCAGAACTTCCTAGGATTTTCTGTCAAGTCGGTACATAGAATTTTACTTTCGAATTCACTGGACGCTTCACGCATACCCCTCCTTACGCTAACTTTGACATCGCTTACCTTCTGTTTGTCTGAGAGGTTTTGGCTGCGTTTGAACTTGGAGTGAAGCTCTCTTTGCTTTCGCAGTAGTTTCCTAACTTTGTTGTTGAACCACGGTGGGATTTTCCCGTCCCTCACAGTTTTACTCGGCACGTACCTGTCTAAAACGCAATTTACGATTGCCTCGAACTTTTTCCATAAACATTCAACATTGTCAGGGTCGTAACAGAAATTTTCGTTTTGATCTTTGAGGTAGTCCGAAATCTGCCTTCTATTACTCTTGCTAAACAGATACACCTCCCTCCATTTTTTTATAATCCTGTTTACTTCAATATTCAGGGATGCTGCAACGGCCTTATGATCATTGATTCCCTGTTCTGCACTTAAGGAGTCGAAAAGTTCGGGTCTGTTTGTTATCAGTAGGTCCAAGATGTTATCTACACGAGTCGGTTCTCTGTTTAATTGCTCGAGGTAATTTTCGGATAGTGCACACAGTATAATGTCACTCGATGCTCTGTCCCTACCACCCGTACTAAACATCTGAGTGTCCCAGTCCATATCTGGTAAATTGAAATCTCCACCTAAGACTATAACATGCTGAGAAAATTTAGGTGAGATGTATTCCAAATTTTCTCTCAGTTGTTCTGCCACTAATGTTGCTGAGTCGGGAGGTCGGTTAAAGGAGCCAATTATTAACCTAGCTCGGTTGTTGAGTGTAACCTCCACCCATAATAATTCACAGGAACTATCCACTTCTACTTCACTACAGGATAAACTACTACTCACAGCGACAAACACGCCACCACCGGTTGCATGCAATCTATCCTTTCTAAACACCGTCTGTGCCTTTGTAAAAATTTCGGCAGAATTTATCTCTGGCTTCAGCCAGCTTTCTGTACCTACAACGATTTCAGCTTTGGTTCTTTCTATCGGCGCTTGAAGTTCTGGTACTTTACCAATGCAGCTTCAACAGTTTACAACTACAATACCGATTGCTGCTTGGTCCGTGCATGTCCTGACTTTGCCCCGCTCCCTTTGAGGCTGTTGCCCTTTCTGTACTTGCCCGAGGCCATCTAACCTAAAAAACCGCCCAGTCCACGCCACACAGCCCCTGCTACCTGTGTAGCCGCTTGCTGCGTGCAGTGGACTCCTGACCTATCCAGCAGAACCCGAAACCCCACCACCCTATGGCTCAAGTCGAGGAATCTGCAGCCCACACGGTCGCAGAACCGTCTCAGCCTCTGATTCAGACCCTCCACTCGGCTCTATACCAAAGGTCCGCAGTCAGTCCTGTCGACGATGCTGCAGGTGGTGAGCTCTGCTTTCATCCCGCTAGCGAGACTGGCAGTCTTCACCAAATCAGATAGCCGCCTGAAGCCAGAGAGGATTTCCTCGGATCCATAGCGACACACATCATTGGTGACGACATGAGCGACCACCTGCAGATGGGTGCACCCCGTGGCATCTGGAAGGACCCTTTCCACATCTGGAATGACTCCCCCCGTTATGCACACGGAGTGCACATTCGTTTTCTTCCCCTCTCTTGCTGCCTTATCCCTAAGGGGCCCCATTACGCGCCTGACGTTGGAGCTCCCAACTACCAGTAAGCCCACCCTCTGCGACCGCCCGGATCTTGCAGACTGAGGGGCAACCTCTGGAACAGGACAAGCAGCCATGTTCGGCCGAAGATCAGTATCAGCCTGAGACAGAGCCTGAAACCGGTTCGTTAGACACACTGGAGAGGCCTTCTGTTCAGCCCTCCGGAATGTCTTTCGCCCCCTGTCACACCTCGAGACGACCTCCCACTCTACCACAGGTGAGGGATCAGCCTCAATGTGGGCAGTATCCATGGCAGCCACAGTCGTAGTCCGATCGGGGGATGGGTGGGACGAGCTGGCCGTCCACGACAAACCCCCATCCGGACCCCCACAGTGATGCCCATTGGTAACAGCCTCAAGCTGTGTGACCGAAGCCAACACTGCCTGAAGCTGGGAGCGAAGGGATGCCAACTCAGCCTGCATCCGAATACAGCACTTGCAGTCCCTATCCATGCTAAAAACTGTTGTGCAAAGAACGTCTGAACTAATCTACAGAGAGCATAAACAATTCGACACAAAATTGGAAGGGTTATTAAAATACAAGATTGCCTAGTAAATGCAGTAATGCTGCTACTTGAGCACTGCTGACACACTGCTCGGCGGCGGAAGGAGACTACGCGATTTTACACTATTCAGGTACTAAAACGCGATGCTACAACTCTCAAATACTATAATACGCCCGAAATTTATGAATTAAACAATGGAAGTACCAAAAACACGCAAAGAAATTAAGAATTAAACTAGGTAACAAATAAGTGAGCTAGGAGTATATGACTTACTGCTGGCAGATGCTTATCCAACGGCGGCAGAGAGCACACTCATAGCTCATAGGAGCGAGCTCTGCGCAGCATCGAAGACGAGAAACGTATTTTTCAGTCGTTTGAGAGGTTAAACCGCGCAGAGTTGTCATCAGGGCGCAATGTGTGTTGCCTAGTAGAATGATCAACCAACGGCCTTGCCGCAGTGATAACATCGGTTGCCGTCAGGTCACCAAAGTTAAGCGCTGTCGGGCTTGGCTACCGCAGTTCGCAAGCAGGGTGCACTCGCCGCTTTTGAGATTAATTGAGGAGCTACTTTTCTGAGAATTAGCGTCTCCGGTGGGTAGAGCGGTGTGCTAACTATGTGTCCCTACATATCTGCATCCAGTGACGCCTATAGGCTAAAAGATGACTCGGTGACTTCCCTTTTCAAACTCTTTACCTCTTTACTGTGTTAAGGAATCTAACATTCCACCGCTTCGACACGTGGGATGGCAGTTTAGCTACTCCTAATGACAATATCCTCACGATCAGCTCCCACCCAGACACCCAAAAGGGGTACTATTTTACCTCCAAAATATTTCAGGTCATTAAGCTCCACCTTGCATGTCCTCAGGAAATATAACGGCTACAGTTTCCCTTTGCTTCGGCCTTTCGCAATACTATCATAGCAAGCCCATGTTAGCTAATTTCACAGGCTCACTCAAGCATCGAGACGAATGTGCCTGCGATTACTGAAAAGGCTACTTCTCTCTTCAGGAATCATAGGTTGGTCTGATTGTTGACAAGGTCCATTGTTAGCGAAGGTAAGTAAAGGCTTTCCTTTTCTAAAATTACGTGTGAGACTTTTGTTTCCAAAATAGTAGTTGCAGAAATGTTACGCTGCTCTTGACGCATTCTCCTTGCAGCAGTACATTGCCAGGTGATTCTTCATGACTGAAAGTCATTGTAGGCCCAAAAACAATTCCGAAGTTAATAACGTTGATGAAATGTTATCGAGTTATCAACCGTGTCGTGTTATCGAAATATTTCGACGAATTCCCTACCTCTTACCATTACGTGGTTGATAGCCTGAGAAGATTTTACCAACGAAAAATGTCGAGAAAGCGGTTACGACACTAAATTATTACGACTGGTATCAGTAAATGTACGATACACACAATTCTTCCGCTGTTCTGCATTCAAATCTTGTATGCCGGCGAAGGATAATATTTTCGAGAGAAACATAAAATTCCAGGCACTATTCGGGCCTCCGACATCCACGCCGGGTAAACAGATCAGCCGAACAGCTCGAGTGTTTTGCAAACTGAACCCCTGTCGCTTCAATGTCTAAACAGATCTTTACAACCTTAATAGAAGGTTGTTAACAGTGTTGCTGCTGGTGGTAACGAGCAACGCAGCGCACGCGAAGTCAGACCGCCCTTTTGCGCTCTGCGTGAATGCAGCACTGCGACAGCAGCTATCTGGTCACGCCCAAACTGCAGGACGACACAAAGCAATCGACAGCTATCCAGCAGCACATCGAACCTCGCCGCGTCGCTTTGTGCCTCTGGGCAGAGCGCTCTGCCACGCACGGCTGATTCCATTCGACATTTTTATTTTATTTTATTTGATATTCATCGGTCTTGTTCATTCATCTACATTCATAGTGCCTGACAAAAACAATAGGTAGCACCCAGAAGGGGAGGAGGCCACGAAACGGAACTTCGCATTCTGAGAGCATGTATGATGTTACTGCAGTGGTTAATGAAATGAAGTCAATTTTATAAAGAACTTAGGTGTATGAGCCCACTAATCTGTACGACGTTGCACCATCTCTGGTGTGGATGCGTGCACTGGTTCCCCTGAGGCAAGCTGGCCTAATTGGTCCTTGATATTCTGGTTACTGGCGCTGGGATGTATACTGCTGGCCACCGTAAATGTAACACCAAGAAAGACAAGAGGTAGCACAACAAAATTTATTTTGTAGATAACATGTTGAGCAAGTATCAACTGATCACGTTTACAGACGTCTGTGACATGTGGTTCCTGCCAGAATCAGTAGCCAGAGTAGCCGCCATTGTTGGAGATCACCGCTGCCACACGTCTCGGCATTGAGTCAAAGAGACGTTGGAGGTGTTCCTGGGGTACAGCAGCCCAAGCAGCTTCCACACGTTGCCAAAGATCATCTGGTGTGGCAGCTGGGGATGTAATCTGGGTCACTCGTTGAGCAACCATGGACCACATGTTTTCTACCGGCGAAAGATCCGGAGAGCGAGCCGGCCAGGGAAGCACTTCAATCTGGTTATTGACAAAGAACCTTTGGACAATGCGTGCCACGTGTGGTCGCGCATTATCCTGTTGAAATATGGCTGTGGCCGAGCCCTGAAGGTAAGGAAGGACAACTGGTTCCAGCACCTCGGATATGTAGCGCCGGCTATTTAAAGTACCGGCAATGCGTACTAGAGGCATGCGAGAGTAATATCCAATTCCGCCCCATACCATAACACCCGGTGCAAGACCAGTGTAGCGGTGCATAATGCAGCTGTCCAGCATCCTCTCTCCACGGTGTCTCCACACTCTAATCCGACCATCGTGGTGCTGCAGACAGAAGCGTGCCTCGTCAGTAAAGACAACGTCATTCCATTCTGCCGTCCACATCCGTCTGTCATCACACCATTGCCGACGGAGACGTCTGTGGTTCTGCGTCAATGGTAGACGAAGCAATGGACGTCTTGCGGACAGGCCACTCTGCTGTAAACGGCGTCGAATGGTACGCGCAGACACTGGATGATGCGTTACAGACGCAATG
This sequence comes from Schistocerca americana, assembly GCF_021461395.2. Classification (NCBI taxonomy): domain Eukaryota; kingdom Metazoa; phylum Arthropoda; class Insecta; order Orthoptera; family Acrididae; genus Schistocerca; species Schistocerca americana. The sequence continues at coordinate 307,539,692 of NC_060122.1, read as the reverse complement.
TGCTGTGCTATGGTTCGGGATGTCACTGAGCGATCCGTCACTGCCATGCGCACAATTTGCCTATCAGCACGTGCAGTGGTGCACCGAGGTGAATGCGATCGAACACGTCGGTCCGTCGTACCCTCCTGCATCCAACGGTCACATATCCGCATTACAGTTGTTTGGTTTCGTCCAACACGACTAGCGATTTCTCTGTATGGTAATCCACAATCTCGGTAAGCCACTATCCTTCCTCTGTCGAACTCGGATACTTGATCAAACGATGTTCGCTGTTGTCTATGAGGCATAACTGATCGTCTTGTGAAACAACCACAAGGTAAACACACGTGCCGAACGTACACTCGTCGAAATCGCCAAGCCTTAAATGGCGCTATGAGGTGGCGCCACAGGCGCGCGTGATGTGCGTCTGCGCTGAAATTCTAATCAGTTGCATATCTCATCGCTGCAAACCCACGATGTAAATTTCACTTGATTCGGATGCTTCCTTCAGGGTGTTGCATTTACGGTGGCCAGCAGTGTATTTGACGTCCGAGATGGTCCCCCATATGTTCCATCGGGGACAGATCTGGAGGGTCTGCTAGCAATAAGAGTACCTCACTATCGCGCTGACACTTCATAGACACACGTTCCATGTGCAGTGCAGCATTGTCCTGTTGGAAAATGGTACCACGATACTGCCGCATAATAAGTACCCAGATAACACTCAGGTCTTTCCTCAGTCACTACCAGCAGCGACCACCGAAACCTGAAATCATACCTAATGGCTCGACACATTATGAAGCCAGGACATCTATTCAGGTCACCGCCATACCTACCGACGATTTTCATCCGGAGTAATGCAGAAACGCGATTCACTGCTGAACACCATGCGACGCCATTCATCATAATTCATATTTTCCGGTCACGGCACCACTCCAAACGTATCCATTTGTGTTATGGTGTAGGCGGAAGCCTCCTGACATGCTCTGATGCAGTTCACCAGCAGGACACTCTCACATGCGAATGCCCTACGTAGCTGGATATTGTACAATTTGACTGACCGGTCAAATGAAGACCGATATTGGACCGTGTGCGGCTCCGTTCATGCCGTTTGTTCTTTGGAATTTTGTCACATAGAGTGACGTCTTGTTTCTTCCTTACTTACTGACGTAACGAAGTTGCTGGCTTGCCTCTTTGAGTGGCAGCAGCAGCAGCACTTATCGATACTAGTACTGCCGTACTATCTTTGGTGTGACCGCCAGTATTTCCGGGTGGTAGTGGTGAGTGTGGTAATCAGTCGGTTGGTACAGAGCAGCGAGAAACTCTCCGCGGCACGCGGCCAGACCGGCACCGCTGGCAGCGTGCACGCGCTGTCAGATTGCGAGGCGCTAGCTGCTACAGCGACAAAGTTCGTTGCCGACCGCACCTGGACGCTGAAGTTGACTGACCAGTTAACCTGTTATGAAGCCTCAACTATTGTGATATCTCTTCGTTCATTTCTGGGTTGTTGTTCCCAGGCCGTTCGGGATATCAGCAACGTATGGTGTGCTGGGGTCGGCGAAATCTTGCAGCCGTCTTCCTATATTGTGATTAATTATTAAATTGACTTTTACTTACCAGTGAAGTGCACCAGCGGTATTTTTTGACCTGTGGCCGTTAACGCCCCAGTTACTTGCCCTGGTCGTTAATGTACTTTTCCGGCAGTGTACCTTTCCTCGTCGTGTTGATGCTGTCCAGCACAGCCTGTAGTTAGACAGCCTTTTAAGTTGTTTGGTTCATATTTGCTTAGCGTGGCTATTGTTCCCTTGGCTGTTTTTAAACATCAATTTCTGAAGATGTAGTGTTGTACATATCCTCGTCCTCGACCGTTATTTTCCATCGTTCTGTTGTTGATCGGACGGAAGGGAATTGGTTAAAATGTTGGTTGGTCTTTGGGCTGTCCCTAGTTTGGGTTGCCATCCGATTATTTAACTGCAACTCTTGGCTGCCTGTCTCGCCTCACCTTACGTTTGAGATACCATCTCAGGCCGACCCTTGGAACACTTCTGAGCACCACTTGTTTTGTTTGTTTTAGATTTTGATTTTCATTTTAATTTGAAGTATTGTGCGAGGCCTTCGGCCGTGTTAAATTAAAATTGCTGCGGTCGCAGGTTCCAATCCTACCTCGGGCATGGATGTGTGTGATGTCCTTAGGTTAGTTAGGTTTAAGCACTTCTAAGTCTATGGGACTGATGTCTCATAGTGCTCAGAGCCATTTGAACCATTTTCAAATTAAAAGTTTGAAGACTGATTTTATTTAAAAAAATTTTTTTCCTTAAAATTTTTTCTATCTAAAATTATTTGTAATCCAGGCCCTAAGCCGTTGGTTGTTCAATGTGTTACGTTTGGCCTTCATCCGAGGATTTACGTGAACCCCTTTTAATAAGGCCTTCAGCCGTGTGTATTCTTTAAAAGAAGATTTTTTTAAAGAAGTAAGTCGTTTATTATACATTGTTTGTCCGACTTGTTGTTTAGGCCTTCAGCTGTTGTTTCAAATCTGTTTGTGGCCGTCAGCCGTGCAATAAGTTAATGTTTCTTTAATTAGCCTTTTGGCCGTTCTGTTGTAAGCTTAAAAGGAAATTTCTTGGTTAGTAAAATTGTTTATTAATGTGTTAACTATAGTTGTCCTTTACACATGTAGTGTAGGCCTTCATCGGCTAATTGTTTCAATTGCATGTTTTTTTTAAATTTATCTTCTATATTTAATTGCTTTCGATTTTTAAGCCAGACCTTCAGCCGTTATTGTTTTGGTGTGGTTTTTCGGCCTTCAGCCCAGAAAGCATTTCAAGTTCTTCAACTAGGTCTTCAGCTGTTTTGTTTAATTGTGATCTTTGAAGCAATGTGTAAATGAGCGGTTCTTAGAAAAATAAAGCTGTGTGTTTCATTGTGCAACTCACAGTAACTGTTTACAGCCCCATCCACAATCATAACGCTATCGTGTGCGATCTCAGAATACCTACCAACCTGGTTTCAGAGATTGAGGCTCTTTTCAAAATCTGGCCGGTGCTGATAATGGTGTCTCAGACGAGAATGCAGCATCTGTGTGTCCTTCACCGCCACCAGCCAAAATCTGACGCTTCTCAGGATTCTTGCATACCCTAACAAACCTGGTAAGGAGACTAAACACGAAAAAACTAATGAACACTGGCGGCTCTTCCATCTGTCACAGAGAATCGCAACCCTAATCGCTACAGACGCGCCGATGGTGAGTAAATGTATGAAGTTACGTTGACATCTGACTATGTCTCGCGAGTGCTTCATCTTTTTTGTCATGTGCTGTACATACTTAATCTTCTGTGCAATGCAGAGGGCACTTGTTATTGTAACACACGTTGAGGTTTCTTCCCATTCCAATAGCGAATAGTGCGCAGGTATAAAGACCGCTTAAATCTCTCTGTGCGTCCTATAAGTATCCTAATTGTGTCACCATCGATACACAGGGGACTGAAGAAACATTTTTCATTTTAATTGAATCAACTGCGGGTTCTAGGTGGAACATTGTAAATTAACTAAATAAACACTGTTTTAGCTTTGTTTCACAAATTTTAGTATGGTTACTGCACAGCCTAAGTTTCGGGTTATAAGCCCATTGCAATGTTCTTGAAAATGGGCCGACAATTCGAAACCAGGTCGTGCAGTAACCATAATAAAATTTGTGATACAAGGCAGAAAATAGTGTTCGTTTAGATAAACATTCTTCACTTGATATTGATTCTTTATATTCTGCAATTGGGCTTTTACACGATAATTTTCCTTCACCCCAGGAGACTGGCAAATCCAGCAACATTCCCATGGTGCTTTCACGTGGGTCAAATAAATATAGTACCATTCGTTCCACCCCTTTTTGGGTAAGTTCATTATCCCCTGTTAGTCCTGTTCGGTATGGGTATCAGATATTTCAGCAACATTCTGTGATGGGACAAGTTCAAAAATGGTTCAAATGGCTCTGAGCACTATGGGACTTAACTTCTAAGGTCATCAGTCCCCTAGAACTTAGAACTACTTAAACCTAACTAACCTAAGGACATCACACACATCCATGCCTGAGGCAGGATTCGAACCTGCGACCGTAGCGGTCACGCGGTTAGATGGGACAAGTGATTACTAACCAGTCTCCTTGGCAGACCAACTTATATCCCACCAAAGAAACGAAGTCTTTCACTTGTCTCACCTACGACTGAACGTATATGATCATTCCATTTCATATCCGCACAGTTCGTTACACCCATGTACTTGACACAGATGACTCACTGTGATGTGAGTCACTGATAATATAATCATAGGGAATAATGTTTTTCATTTGACACGTCTGCACATTTAATACTAGTTGCCACTCATTGCACCACTTAGAAGTCTTATCAAGATCTCACTGGACTTGCGTGCAGCTTTATAAATTAATAATTCACTGGTTACAGATAACATCATTTGCCATGTTATAGTACATGTAAAACTTCCAACTTTCATTGATGGCGGAAGGAATTGGCGGAAGGGCCAAGCTCTGGTTTCAACATCACTTGTGTTTGATAACATCTGAATTTATTTCGTGAAAACATTAAAAATTTTACAGTTTTTAACATAGCTGTTACTCAGCAACCGTATACTAGTTTCAACATAGGATTGTGCTGTTAGATACATTGACTTAGGTTTCAATAGTCTGCTGTTTTCCGTAGCTAGGCACAGGTGCCAAAGACTGGAAAGTTCTATTTCACTTTTGACTTGAGCATAACTGCTCAAAATTCTGACCATTACTTCTTAACAATGTAATTTAACGATTTGTCAAAATTTCATTCTGATTAAGATACCCTTAGTAGGCGCCGAAACCTAGGTCAATGTGCCGAACAGTTACATGAAACCGGTTGTCTGTATAATCCTATGTTTAAATTAAAAATTTTCCTTTACAATAAAATGAAGTGAAAAGACAGTTAACAACAAACAAAATCACAGAGTGCTTAAAAAAATTACAACACCAACATCAATAATCACACAGCGCCAGAAGGCTTAGAATTTAAAATTCTCTCGAAAGAAATTTTCAGTAAGATCAAAATCAATAATCACCAACGCCAGAAGGTTTAGAAATTGCCTTGAAATTTTTAACCATTACTACAGGGTTAAGATCAATACAGGGCTCCAGTAGGCTTAGTAATATCCCTTAAAAAAGAAAGTTCTCTACGAGAAATAGATCAAGGTATTTTACAATTCTTTCAAAACAATTTAAGAGGACAAATGCCCCACTTCAAAACAACTTGGCCACGGTGGTGCCTACCAGGAATACATCAAATGTAAAAACAGTAACAACAAGCAGGCCTGTAGGGGCTTAAACGGTTAGTAATTTGGCAACAGTTCCAATCTTAAAGTGTCCGGGTACTGGATTTGTGGAGGCAACCTGTTGTAATTACATTGGGTTAACCTTGTGTTTAAACATTTCTCTCTTGTTTAAATATTGTGGGATAAAATAATAGTTTTATCCCAGTTATCTTTGATTATTTCTTGCGGTCAAGTATTATAACATTTTTAATTGAAGACATAAAGTCTGTAAATGAATCCGCAATCATTTTTGGCACTTTATTTTTACAAGTCCCTCTTGATCACACAGATATCTTACACGTTATTACCGATTTAGGCTAATGTCATCTTCAGATCTGTTTCAAAGATAAGTGTTGTGCAAGCGACAAGTTCAATTAGTTAATACTAAATCTAACAAGTCTCGTCAAGATAAACTTGGGAGTACATGGTACATGCTGGTAATACTCAGGTTGCGTCTGGTTTTTATACAAGAAATTAATGCCAGCAAGGGCACTTAAGCTAGAGCACATACCAAACCAGTGCCCCCAATGTGATGATAATTTCGCGGTATGCAGTCATTAGTTTAAAAAATTTAAAATTACTTCCCACAGCAAAACGAGCGTCTGACAATAAGATGTATACTGATGTGAAATTGGATTCTACCTAAAATACCACAAAAAATACAAACACTACTATGATGCAGCCATTAGCCTGAGTAGATGGGACACATAACTTGTGTAAAAGCTAGTATAAAAGGTGTAACAATAAAGTAAAATATCCAGAAATCATCCAGCGTACCAGATCAATTACCATCAACGTAATTGTAGTACTTGTTTGAGTAGCATAGAGGACCCCAGAGGACTGACTGGGCCTTCCGCCGTAAGCTCCACCACACTACAGGAAAACAAGGATACCACGACATCTCCCCATTGAGACCACACGCTGGATATAATTTCTACCATCGATTTTTTGACTTCTAGTGTATAGTTACTATTTAATTAATTATCAGTTTTGGTAGAAAGATAACGTGGATACTGAACCACGGTGAGAGGGTCACTCCCACTGATTTACAGCCGAGATATCAGGCCTAATACTTTATGGGAATAGAAATTTAATTTCATCCATTGGTGTTCCAAACCTTCGCCTGCAGAAATGAATTGTGCTGATTGCCCAGATAATCGACTGCAGCCGGCCGCAGTGGCCGAGCGGTTCTAGGCGCTTTAGTCTCGAACCGCGCAACTGCTACGGTTACAGGTTCGACTGCTGCCTCGGGCATGGATGTGTGATGTCCTTAGGATAGTTAGGTTTAAGTAGTTCTAAGTTCTAGGGGACTGATGGCCTCAGATGTTAAGTCGCATAGTGCTCAGAGCCATTTGAACCAATCAGCAGTACGTTTCCTGTGACATTTTCTAAGTAGAAATATTTCCTTTCTTCCCTAAAATTCCTTTTAACACCTTTAAAAATTGATACTTCACGGTCGAGTCACATTAATGTGACTATCGCCTTTGTTCGAAATCAACGTTCGTTAACAGCTCAGACAGTAGGTGGTAGCTTCAGCATTAGAGAGTATATAAAGCGTGTCGGGGTGATGCTGACAAATATTGCAGTGATTGGCGTATTGCGAAAACGGAGCGATTTATCTGACGCCCTAAAGGGCGTAGTCATTGGCTTTCGGGTTAGAGGTGGAAGCATTTCTGAAAGGGGTTCTGTTCGCAAGCCGCCGTGGTTAACGTTTACCTTACTATCCAAAAGCAGCGCCGAGGCTATTTCGGTACACCACGGGTCGTAAACGATAGGGGTGAACGGTAACTGAAGAGGTCTGTAGGGGCATATAGACCACTTAGATAAACCAAGGGGCTACCAACATAGCCTGCTCAAAGAGCGTTCGGCGAATGTTGCTCCGAATGGGCCTACACAACAGGCGCCTGGTTGATGCACAAGTGGTGACGGCCTTTCATCGGCGACGAAGCCTGAAATTTGCACGCTAGTACCGCAGCTGGACATCTCAGTGGCGACCTTTTCAGAAGGGTCACTTTTAATGCTCCATCGCACATGAGTTGCCCCAGAACAAACACACTGAAACAAACATGGGAAACGTCCAGACTGGAGGAGCGAAAGCAATCATCTAGTGAATGTTTTCGTGGCATTCCCATAATGATATCGTCATTCTGGTAGGCACAATGGGTCCAAAGAGTTCAGAGCACAAGAGGGAGCGTTATCGTCTGGTGAATGGAAAAAGATTTGGAAATTTGTGATAAGATCTTATGGGACCAAACTGCTGGGATCATCGGTCCCTGAGCTTACACACTACTTAATCTAACTTACACCAACTTACGCTAAGTACAACACACACACATGCCAAAGGGAGGACTCGAACCTCCGACAGAGGGAGCCGCGTGGACCGTGACAGGGCGGCTACCCTGCACGGCTCTGTGGAATATTTTCGTGACATTGCCTGGGTGATCTCGTCCTTTTGGAAAGCCCAATGGATCAGTACAAGTATGCCTTTATTTTATACGGGCCGGGCACATCCTACATCCAATTGGTTTTACTTCGACACGATGGATCAAGCAGCAGTACAATGCAATGTGCCACGGTGTGTACGTGTGTGATTGTAAGAGCGCCACGATGGGTTTAACGTATCCTCGTCGCCATGGATTTAAACTCAATCTAAAATCTGTTGCAACACGTCGATCGGGCTGTTGGATCCTCAGCCGAGGAACCTAGCAGACCTGGCAACGACACTGGCGTCGCCATGGCTCTACATCCATATCGGTACCCTTCAGAATCTCAAGGACTCTCTCACTCCACGTCTCGCAACGGTCACGCAGCAAAATATGGTTATTCATACTTTCAACGGGTTACCACATGAATGCGACTGGATAGTGTATAACATATCAGTATCCATGTCAAACGAATCTCAAATTTCATGTTTGGCACTTACCAGAAGATTTAAGACGTTGCTGGTATGAATAAGTTTTGCTCCCTGTAATTTTTCAAATTAAGTTTTGAACCACTCACACACTTTTAGTGACACCTGTTTCAATCGCGCTTCATAGTCGTGTCAGTGCCATAATTCTATACTCTCCCTAACCATAGCATAATGAGAAAATGTAGGCGCAATATTCTGTCTTTTATTCAACTTCTCAAGTAACTGGCTTATAAAAACATTGGGTTGGCATGTTTGTTTACTGTTGCTGCTCACTTTCTCGAATACCATTTTTTGTTCGTAATATCTTACTGAGATGTTTGAAGCATTTAGCTCCGTCGACATCACAGATGTCTAGCCTATTCCCGCGCTACTTTTTTCGGTCTGCACGTAGGACTACAATACTATGTTATTACCAACCGATTCGATTCCAGTCATGTTTTTGATCCTACTATTGTGCAGATATTATTACCGTTAATATGTTTCAATGACACGGGGACTCAACTGTGGACGCTGCAGCATTTTGTCTTTTTGAGAAGTAAGGGCGAACGGTATTTTTTATTAATAATTTCGCTAAGCTTCTCTCTCTCTCTCTCTCTCTCTCTCTCTCTCTCTCTCTGAACGCGGTACGTATTCTAACATTGACCTCTACGCACAATGAATTTTCCAGGTAATCCATTCTTGATCTGTAATTATCATAAAGTATTCATGCTAGATTTCTATTGGTACTCTTATACATTTCGAGCCTGTTACCTATCTCGAATGATCTCGTCCTTAGTATTTCTATTCCTTTCAAATAAAATATAACAAACGGTGGAAAAATACTATTGTCGCCGTGGGCTCTTGCTTGGAACAGAATAACTGAGAAATAAATGTACAAATAGGTACTAAGTATTTGCTGTGGACAAACGTTTGTCGTGTAATTTCTGTTGCTAGCCTTAAGAGGCACCGGAGGCACACGCATAGTAAAGCATAAGTCTTTTACACGTTCAGCTTGCAGCTATGATCGTATGTCTTTGTATTGTTTAATACGAATGTAACTTACACGTTTATGGTGTCTATCGTATAACAATCGGTCTCCAATGATGTCCAATTGGCGATACCCAATACCACACGCCCGGTGACATTTCTGCTGTATGTCTAGTAATATGCTTCCCACTGATTGTGACGTTACAGGCTACCAAATAGTGGGTGCAGGCAGTGTACCCTCCGCAGTTCTGATGTCGGCGACAAATTTATACTGGTTCCCGTGCTAAAATGTGCTTGATGGACACGTGCACAATGGAATTAGACTACAAGAGCTTCCAGCAGGGAACAATTGCCATTCTGGGCTAGCCTCGCTACTAGTTAACTGTGTACAGTAGGATGGCTGAGTACAGCATTCTCTCTCTCTCTCTCTCTCTCTCTCTCTCTCTTCCTCCCTCCCCATCCCCACCTCTTCCCCTGTCGCCCACACTCGCTGTGCGCTCTGGCATTCGTGTGAATTGGGCTGCAGTATTGCGAGAGTGGCGCACGGTCGCCAACAGAAGCGCAGAGGCTGCGAGTGAAATACAGCGGAAGTAGGGCGCTGCATATGTGGACGCGTATCAGCGAGGTAATTACGTTCCGACTGCTGCTCTTGTATGGGAAGGCATCTCGGCGCTAAGTGCTTTGCTCACGTGTCCTGTTGCTGTAATGGAATTAAAATGTGTCCAACTAGAGGACTTGAGAGCATTTTAGCGTTTATAATATCAAGCTGTAATAATACACTTATAAATAAGAATTTTTTCTCTTTTTTTTTAATTCTTATGGCAAGAAATAGAAATTACAAACCAAGAATACGCTTACAAACTATTCGTAATCCTCTCTAATCTTCTTAGTGTTTCTACGTCAGTAACTAAAGTTATTGTATTGATGGTGTTTAACTTATGTCCTTAAATGTGCAAATGAGTAAACACATTTTTCGCTAGTTGTGTTAGCCTTAATTTATTTACGTATCTTCAGTGCATACATTAAATACAGAGGTTTCAACTTACATTGTACGAGACCAGAAAATAAAAATTAAAAACAAAAATTACAAAAAACTCACAATCTCAGAAAAATTGGATGATTTATTCACGAGAAAGTGATTGACAAATTCAGCAAGTTAGTAACACATTGGTCCTCGTCTAGCCATTATGCAACCCGTTACTCTGCTTGGCTCCGATTCGGAGACCTGTTGGATATCCTCCTGACTGTTACCGTTCCATATTCTGTTGTATTCCCGATAGCTCATAACTTAAAATAATTAGATTACTTAAATAAATAAATAAAACCTTAAAGAAATAGTACATCTCAGCTCTTCGAAGAGCACTAATATTCAAGAAGATAGCTAGCTCGTAATAATAATAATACGTGAACACGAAATTTGAAGTACCGATTTTTAATATTGATTATAGGAGGCCAATGAAACTTACATAATTCGCAAGTTAATTTGCCACAGATCTGCATAAACAAAAACTCACTTATGAACGTAGCTGTTAAGAGTGGTAAAAGAAATAGATGCTTTCATATTCGTAACTGTTATGACACATTGTAAGCCATGCATTAAAATCTTCAGTCCGTGAACATCGAAAATTGAAGTTCTACAAACTTCTGTCCCATGTACCGATCGGATGCTGTAGTAGAAATGACACACGAAACAGCAACGTTTCTTGAAATCACGTTCTACAGACGTTCATGTTTATGTGGTTCATTTGCAGTAACACATGCACTCTAGGCAGCTAAAATGCGACAACTGCTAGGTCGATAACGTTATCAACAGTAAAAATCAAAATATCGACGACCTCCGACATTTCTTACTATCCGGAAACTATATTTGTTTTAGGAGAACGTTGGAAAGAGAACGCTAACGGGTCAGAGTTAAAGGCACAGAACTCGACAGACACAATTTTTGTGTAGAGAAAGTAATAGGAATGTGGACTTTCATAATGATAAAGCAACTGTTTTATTGAACGACACATTTGCCATATGCTCTGGAGGTAATTCCACATAATTTTGGTAGTCACAGTTGTTGTCTGTTGGAATATACAGAGCAGATTTCGTAATACAGAACATATCGGATCAGAGGTTACTATACGCTATTCAACGGCATTCACATTGCGTTGTCAAAAGAGAAAAGTTTTAATTTGCCAGCGTTAACGCAGAATTATTTTTAGCGCATTTTACCAAGCACGCGCTCAAAAGTTCAAGAAAAATTAAAAAGTTATTTCAGTACTCTAGAGATATTTCAGTAACATAGAAATTACACACGAACGTAAAAATATTTCGTGAAATCGCGTTCTGGGGACGTGTTTACATTTTGCAGATCGTTCATTTGCAGTAAAACACGTATGCCGGACGGCTACAATGCCACAAAAGCTAGGTCGTTGGTGTTGACAGCAGTGGAAAAAAAATCATAGTAACGAAACTATTGAGAGCAACTCAGATTGTACCTAACGTTGTTTGTTGGCGTCGTTTTTTACTTAGTTTTGTCTAAGAATAAACGAAACTTTCTACTCAATTATCGCCGTTACCATAAAAACTGTAGTATGTTCTTAATTTTCAGTTTCTTCATTTTGAACACAACTACTTACGTTAATATATTTTAAGCTATCCCACGAAGGATAACACTAACGGGTCGGACTGAAATAGGAGGGTCACTCCAAAAGAAATGCACACTATTTTTTTTTTAAATCTACATGTTTGAAAGTTTTACAGTGTGTAGATAAATCCTTTAGGAACAATATTTTCATTTTTCCACATAATTTCCATCACTCTCAACTGCCTTATTGGAACCAGAGCCTGTATACCCGCATGGTAAAATTGTGGACCAACCTGTTGGAGCCACTGTTTGGCAGCGTGCACAAAGGAGTCATCATCTTCAAACCATGTTCCACGAAGAGAGTCTTTCAGTTTCCCAAAGACATGATAGTCACATGAAGCCAGGTCAGGACTGTAAGGCGGGAGTTTGTGGTGTCCATCCGAGTTTTGTGATAGCTTCCATGGTTTTTTGACTGACATGTGGCCGTGAATTGAATTGTCGTGGAACAGGAAAACATCCTGCTTTTTGCCGATGTGGTCGAACACGACTCAGTCGAGCTTGAACTTTCTTCAGTGTCGTCACATAAGCATCAGAATTTATGGTGGTTCCACTTGGCATGATGTCCACAAGCAAGAGTCCTTCGGAATCGAAAACCACCGAGCCATAACCTTTCCAGCGGAAGGTGTGGTTTTGAACTTTTTTTCTTCGCTGAATTTGCATGATACCACTGTATTGGTTGCCTCTTCGTCTCTGGTGAAAAATGATGGAGCCATATTTCATCAACTGTCACAATTCTTCCAAGAAATTCATCTCCACCATTCTCGTACTGTTCCAAAAGTTCGCTGCATACCGTTTCTCTTGTTTCTTTGTGAACCACTGTCAACATCCTAGGAAGCCACCTGGCACAAACCTTTTTTAACGCCAACACTTTGAGTATTCTGCGAACACTTCCTTCCCCTATCCCAATGTAGCGTGACAATTCGTTCACTGTGATGCGTCTGTCAGAAGTCACCAATTCGTTAACACTCTGCACATTGTCTGGAGAGTGTGCAGTACGAGGCCTGCCACTGCGAGGACAATCCTCAATGTTGCAGTGCCCGCTTTCATCACGTAACCTACTTGCCCACCGACTAACTGTACTGCGATCGACAGTAGCATCTCCATGCGCCTTTTTCAACCTCTTGTGGATGTGTCCCACTGTCTCGTTTTCGTAGCACAGGAATTCCATGACAGCACGTTGCTTCTGGCGAACGTAAAGTGTAGCAGCCATCTTGAAGACATGCTGTGACAGCGCCACTCAGGTTGAACTAAGTTTGAAAACAAGCGGGAAGGATGTATCTACACACTGTAAAACTTTCACACATGCAGAAAGAAAACTGTTTCTTTTTTACAAAAATAGTGTGCATTTCTTTTGGAGTGACCCTCGTACGAAGAACCAGAGATACAACTTCAGCGTCGACAAAGTGATAACAATAGTGCTAGTGTTTGTTTTCAATACAGTCCAGAGACAGGTAGTGCTATTTTCATTGTTTTCTACAAGAAGTGGCTAGCAACCACAGTTTAGACAACAATCAGCCGCCTTTAGTGAATTAGCAGTCTAGTTAAAAGTTGATTAACTCTCTACAGTAAATTGATTTCTTAGGATAAATAGGATGTGTGACTGCTGTGTACGGACGCAGGAGGAGCTGGCCACTGTTCGCGAACAGCTGAACGTGTTGATGGCCGAGGTCAGCCGTCTTCAGGCTGCTGCCTCGGAGTGTAGCGGCAGTGGGGAGTCTGGTGCGTCGCATGGTACACCCCATGTGTTACATGCTTCACCCACTGTCCCTGCTGTCGAGACATCTTCGCGGGTACCGGGCGCGGCTGGGCCACCCTCTCCCCAAGGGGAGTGGCGGGTTCAGCGGCGTTCGCGGCGCACGAGGCGGAGGGTAAATGTGGAGGCTGGCCGTGTGGCATAGCCCGCTCTGCCTGTGAGTGGACATGTGGCCGCTCCTTCAGCAAGGTCAGAGCGGGCACACGGGGGGAGGGGTTTATTAGTTATTGGGAGCTCCAACGTTAGGCGGGTGATGGAGCCCCTTAGGAAAATAGCGGAAAGGTCGGGGAAGAAGGCCAGTTTTCACTCTGACTGCTTGCCGGGGGGTCTCATCTGAGATGTGAAGGAGGCCCTGCCGGCGGTGATAGAGAGCAAAAAAATGGCTCTGAGCACTATGGGACTCAACTGCTGAGGTCATTAGTCCCCTAGAACTTAGAACTAGTTAAACCTAACTAACCTAAGGACATCACAAACATCCATGCCCGAGGCAGGATTCGAACCTGCGACCGTAGCGGTCTTGCGGTTCCAGACTGCAGCGCCTTTAACCGCACGGCCACTTCGGCCGGCGATAGAGAGCACTGGGTGCACACGACTGCAAATTGTTACCAATGACTCTTGCCGTCTGGGTTGAGAGGTCATACTCAGTTCATACAGGCGGTTGGCGGAGTTGGCGGAGTTGGTGAAGATGGAAAGCCTCGCTCGCAGGCTGGAATCTGAGCTAACTATTTGCAGTATCGTTCCCAGAACCGATCGCGGTCCTCTGGTTTGGAGCCGAGTGGAAGGCTTAAACCAATGGCTCAGACGATTCTGCGGAGATCTGGGGTGCAAATTTCTCTACCTCCGCTATCGGGAGGAGAAATGTAGGGTCCCCCTGAATAGGTCAGGCGTGCACTACACGCCGGAAGCGGCTACAAGGGTAGCGGAGTACGTGTGGAGTGCACATGGGGGTTTTTTAGGTTAGAGAATTCCCTCCCTAGGCCCGACAAGACGCTTCCTGAGACGCGGCAAGGTAGGAGTAGGCTAAATGCAAAGGGGAATAACAATATTAATGTGCTGATAGTAAATTGCAGGAGCGTCTATAGAAAGGTCCCAGAACTGCTCTCATTAATAAACGGTCACAACGCCCATGTAGTACTAGGGACAGAAAGTTGGCTGAAACCAGACGTAAACAGTAATGAAATCCTAAACTCAGATTGGAATGTATAGCGCAGAGACAGGCTGGACAGCGAAGGGGAAGGCGTGTTTATAGCGATAAGAAGTGCAATAGTATCGAAGGAAATTGACGGAGATCCGAAATGTGAAATAATTTGGGTGAAGGTCACTGTTAAAGCAGGCGCAGACATGGTAATTGGATGTCTCTATAGGCCCCTTGGCTCAGCAGCTATTGTGGCTGAACACCTGAAGGATAATTTGGAAAATATTTCGAGTAGATTTCCCCACCATGTTATAGTTCTGGGTGGAGATTTTAATTTGCCGGATATAGACTGGGAGACTCAAACGTTCGTAACGGGTGGCAGAGACAAAGAATCCAGTGAAATTTTTTTAAGTGCTTTATCTGAAAACTACCTTGAGCAGTTAAACAGAGAACCGACTCGTGGCGATAACATATTAGACCTTCTGCTGACAAACAGCCCCGAACTATTTGAAACAGTTAACGCAGAACATGGAATCAGCGATCACAAAGCGGTTACTGCATCGATGATTTCTGCCGTAAATAGAAATATTAAAAAAGGTAGGAAGATTTTTCTGTTTAGCAAAAGTGACAAAAAGCAGATTACAGAGTACCTGACGGCTCAACACAAAGGTTTTGTATCAAGTACAGATAGTGTTGAGGATGAGTGGACGAAGTTCAAAACCATCGTACAATATGCGTTTGATGAGTATGTGCCAAGCAAGGTCGTGAAAGATGGAAAAGAGCCACCGTAGTACAACAATCGAGCTAGAAAACTGCTGCAGAAGCAAAGAGAACTTCACAGCAAACATAAACATAGCCAAAGCCTTGCAGACAAACAAAAATTCCTCGAAGCGAAATGTAGTGTGAGGAGGGCTATGCGAGAGGCGTTCAATGAATTCGAAAGTAAAGTTCTATGTACTGACTTGGCAGAAAATCCTAAGAAATTTTGGTCTTATGTCAAAGCGGTAGGTGGATCAAAACAAAATGTCCAGACACTCTGTGACCAAAATGGTACTGAAACAGAGGATGACAGACTAAAGGCCGAAATACTAAATGTCTTTTTCCAAAGCTGTTTCACAGAGGAAGACTGCACTGTAGTTCCTTCTCTAGATTGTCGCACAGATGACAAAATGGTAGATATCGAAATAGATGACAGAGGGATGGAGAAACAATTAAAATCGCTCAAAAGAGGAAAGGCCGCTGGACCTGATGGGATACCAGTTCGATTTTACACAGAGTACGCGAAGGAACTTGCACCCCTTCTTGCAGCGGTGTACCGTAGGTCTCTAGAAGAGCGTAGCGTTCCAAAGGATTGGAAAAGGGCACAGGTCATCCCCGTTTTCAAGAAGGGACGTCAAGCAGATGTGCAGAACTATAGACCTATATCTCTACCGTCGATCAGTTGTAGAATTTTGGAACACGTATTATGTTCGAGTATAATGACTTTTCTGGAGACTAGAAATCTACTCTGTAGGAATCAGCATGGGTCTCGAAAAAGACGGTCGTGTGAAACCCAGCTCGCGCTATTCGTCCAAGAGACTCAGAGGGCCACGGGTTCACAGGTAGATGCCGTGTTTCTTGACTTCCGCAAGGCGTTCGATACAGTTCCCCACAGTCGTTTGATGAAGTAAGAGCATATGGACTATCAGACCAATTGTGTGATTGGATTGAAGAGTTCCTAGATAACAGAACGCAGCATGTCATTCTCAATGGAGAGAAGTCTTCCGAAGTAAGAATGATGTCAGGTGTGCCGCAGGGGAGTGTCGTAGGACCGTTGGTACTCACAGTATACATAAATGACCTTGTGGATGACATCGGAGGTTCACTGAGGCTTTTTGCGGATGATGCTGTGGTGTATCGAGAGGTTGTAACAATGGAAAATTGTATTGAAATGCAGGAGGATCTGCAGCGAATTGACGCATGGTGCAGGGAATGGCAATTGAATCTCAATGTAGACAAGTGTAATGTGCTGCGAATACACAGAAAGATAGATCCTTTATCATTTAGCTACAAAATAGCAGGTCAGCAACTGGAAGCAGTTAATTCCATAAATTACCTGGGAGTACGCATTAGGAGTGATTTAAAATGGAATGATCATATAAAGTTGATCGTCGGTAAAGCAGGTGCCAGACTGCGATTCATTGGAAGAATCCTAAGGAAATGCAATCCGAAAACAAAGGAAGTGGGTTACAGTACGCTTGTTCGCCCACTGCTTGAATACTGCTCAGCAGTGTGGGATCCGTACCAGATAGGGTTGATAGAAGAGATAGAGAAGATCCAACGGAGAGCAGCGCGCTTCGTTACAGGATCGTTTGGTAATCGTGAAAGCGTTACGGAGATGATAGATGAACTCCAGTGGAAGACTCAGCAGGAGAGACGCTCAGTAGCTCGGTACGGGCTTTTGTTAAAGTTTCGAGAACATACCTGCACCGAAGAGTCAAGCAGTATATTGCTCCCTCCTACGTATATCTCGTGAAGAGACCTTGAGGATAAAATCAGAGAGATTAGAGCCCACACAGAAGCATACCGACAATCCTTCTTTCCACGAACAATAAGAGACTGGAATAGAAGGTAGAACCTGACAGAGGTACTCAGGGTACCCTCCGCCACACACCGTCAGGTGGCTTGCGGAGTATGGATGTAGACGTAGATGAATAATGTGGACGTTGATGAAGATATCTCCATTCTTATTTTGAAAGGTAGTGGTCAGCTACAGCTAAGAATGTGTAATTGTGGACTTTCGTTACTTATAAACATATTTAGTCGAATTTCGACTGCAGACGATACAAATTTTTATAAATCGATGGCTGAAATGAGGAATAGGGTACATGTCTGGAGACGAACAACAGTAATTTGACTGCTGAGAAAGAGCAGCCAACTGTTAAGGGGCGAGAGAAAAAATACAAGAAACGAAAGGTCAACTACCCATTAAGTGTTGGTATTACTACGTAATTTCGGTCGCTTAACGCATTGTGGAACAGGATAGACAGACGTTTCTTATCAAACTCTGTGAATTTTGCAGTCTTGGGTTAAAGCACTAGTTTTTGGCACAACAGTATCAAACAACGGCGGTTTTGGAGATGTGTGTGTTTCAATTGATTACATTTTTGAAAATGGTCTCTTGTGATCGTTTAGACTTCTTCGACAAAATCTACAGTTACAGAGTCTTTTGTTTTTCAGCCGAGTTGTGATTTTACCTATAGACGACGCTCCGGTTTCTCCCCTGCTAGTTCCTGTACGATGCCGAGCGCAGTTTCCTTTGGTAGCTATTGTGACACCAGTCAACTGTTTGGAAAAACAACCAAGACAGCGGCAACAATCTTAGTTGTGCGTAGAAGCGAGTTCTCGATGCTGAAGATACACAGAGAAATTCTCCGCATTTTTTTGCGAGGTCGGTGGCGCCACTAGCGCAGACATTGACACAATGTCGAGTAGTTCACATAATGTTGATTTACACCGACCAATCATAAGCCATCTATGATCGACAGAAAGCTACAACAGCGCCAGCTACGATGATTAGTTGCTCGTGAGAATGTCGATGGAAGGGCTCGTAGAACGCTTTATTTTTCACTCCGACCTGATGCGGCAAGGAAGCCTACAATATCTTATAAAAGAACTTTTTTCTTAGAGAGTCTAGTCCTAAGTCATGGTGTGTAACTTTTTCTAGCTTTAAACATGTGGAAATTCTTGTCCGGTTACAGTAAGGATGACAACTTTCTTCTGGGAAGAAGATACGTGATCAATTTCTCATTATATGTCATAGAACCAAAATTAATGATTCCGCGAAAAAATACACTATGTGAGCTGAAGGGAGGTAAATGAGTTGGACTACTGTTACTCTGCGCTGTAGTATGACCAATGCTACACCACCTTGGCAAGCGCCATTTCAGGGTTGCTAGTGCTACCCGAGGCATTTATATAGCTCATTGAAAACTTGTTATTGAAAAAGGCGCAGTTTACGGAAGATAAGCTTTTAGCAATTATTGAAGACCTACGCGGCCTGTATTTTACCAAGAAATATTGGCAGAACAGGTGCCTGGCCTCGCTTGTGGCGAAGTTTGCGACAACAAGCCACAAAGTCTAATCAGATGCTGATCTGCCTAGAAATTACACTGCTTTTATACTAGCTATAAGTGGATCTCCTTATTCCTGAAAGTCACTAGACGTTAATTTTACGAGCGGAGGCCCCCACAGTATCTTCGAAAACTGTTTCCTCATACGGAAAAGCATCACTTCCATTTATGATATCGAATTACTAAGTGATTAAAATTACTGAGGCACTTATTGGGATTGTGTTGCCAGAACTTAAGTAAAATGATGTCTGACAAACCATTATGGCGAACCTCAGCTTTACTTCCGAAAAAGAGGAAGTAGATGGTTGGTTTGCGGGATTAAGGGGACCAGACTGCGATGGTCATCGGTCCCGAGGAAGTAGTAATCATACACATGTACACGTACATCTATAGGTACAACTACATCACTACTCCGCAATTCACACTTAAGTGTCTGGCAGAGGGTTTTTCGAACCACCTTCACACTATTTCTCTATCGTTCCACTCTCTAGGGGAAAAAGAAGACTTAAATCTATCTGTACGAGCTCTGATTTCTGTTATTTTATTAGGATGATCATTACACTCTATGTAGGTTGACGACAGTAAAATTCAGAGGAGAAAGTTGGTACCTCAAATTTTGTATGTAAATCCTGCCAAAACGAAATACGCCTGTGTTTCCGAGACTGCCATCTCAATTCCCATATCATATCCGTGTCACTCCCTCCCCTTGTTGTTGTTGTTGATGCAGCTCTCCATGCTACCCTATCCTGTGCAAGCTTCTTCATGTCCCAGTACTTCCTGCAACCCATTTCCTTCTGAATCTGCTTAGTGTATTCATCTCCTGGTCTCCCTCTACGATTTTTACCCTCCACGCTGCACTCCAATGCTAAATTTGTGATCCCTTGATGCCTCAGAATATGTCCTACTAACGGGTCCCTCCTTTTTGTCAAGTTGTGCCACAAGCTCCTCTTCTCCCCAATTCTATCAATACTTCATCATTAGTTATCTGATCTACCCATCTAATCTTCAGCATTCTTCTGTAGCACCACATTTCGAAAGCTTCTATTCTCTTCTTGTCCAAACTATTTATCGTCCATGTTTCACTTCCATACATGGCTACACTCCATACAAATACTTTCAGAAACGACTTCCTGACACTCAAATCTATACTGGATGTTAACAAATTTCTCTTCTTCCGAAACGCTTTCCTTGCCATTGCCAGTCTACATTTTATATCTTCTCTACTTCGACCATCATAAGTTATTTTGCTCTCCAAATAGCAAAACTCCTTTACTACTTTAAGTGTCTCATTTCCTAATCTAATTCCCTCAGCATTACCCGACTTAATTCGACTACATTCCATTATCCTCGTTTTGCTTTTGTTGATGTTCATCATATATCATCCTTTCAAGACTCTGTCCATTCCGTTCAACTGCTCTTCCAAGTCGTTTGCTGTCTCTGACAGAATTACAATGTCATCGGCGAACCTCAAAGTTTTTATTTCTTCTCCATGGATTTTAATACCTACTCCGAATTTTTCTTTTGTTTCCTTTACTGCTTGCTCCACTATTTCGCAGTAATACAAAAGGCGCTGTCCTTCTTTGAATTTTTTGGATGCCCTCCGTCAGTACTATCTGGCACGGATCCCATACAACACAGCAATGCGCTAGCAGCCTGTGAAGTACAACTGTTGCATCTTCTAAGCGTTCTGCTAATAAAACGCAGACTTTGGTTTGCCTTCCCCAAAATATTACCTACATGATCCTTCCTATTTTAGCTGTCCGCAGTTGTAATGTATAGGTGTTTAGTCGAATAGTCAACCTTTAATTTCGTATGATTTATCGTATGACCGTAATTTAACTGATTTCTTTCTTATATTCGTGATGATGACCTCGCACATTTCCTTTTTGAAACGGAATTCCTGCTTTTCGGACCATACAGATATTTTGTGTAAGTCATTTTGCAATTTGTTTTGATCTCTTGATGACTGTACTAAATGGTAAACGACAGCATCATCTGCAGACAATCTAAGGGAGCTGCTCGGACTGACCTAACGTAGATTAGAACAACAGAGGGTCTATAATACTTCCTTTGGGAATGTCAGATATAACATCTGGTTCATTCGATGGTTTTCAGAAGATTACAACGTACTGTGACACTAAATCACGGATCCAGTAGCACAACTGAAGCGATACTCCATAGGCACGCAATTTGATTAGAAGTCTCCTGTGAGGAACGGTGTGGAAAGCCTTCTGGAGATCTAGAAACATAGAATCAATGTGAGATGCCCTATCGATAGAACTCACTTCTTCGTACCATAAAGAACTAGTTCTGTTTCACAAGAAAGATATTTTCTTAAACCGTGCTGTCTGTGTCAATAGGGCATTATCTTCGAGGTACTGCATAACCCTCGAAGACAGTATATGTTCCAAAATCTTACTTCAGATCGACGTTAGTGATATGAGTCTGTAATTTAGTGGATTGCTCCTGTTTCCTTTCTTGAATATTAGTGTGACCTGCGCAACTTTCCAGTCTTCTCGTACAGATACTTTATCTGGAAAGCGGTTATATACGATGTAATTGGATTGAAGATTAACGCTACTCTCCCAAAGAATTTATGCAATTGCAGGTGTAACACCACGTTTCCTGCGGAACACGTGATCTAATATTTTTTCACACCCGTCAACTGTAGGATAAATGAACAAAGTGGAATTAATGGGTACGAAGTGGAAGATGTGGCTAGTGAAATACCAGCTATTGAGAGTTAGCCATGAAATTGTGAAAAAAGAATGGAAAAATATCTGCAGAAGTAGCGGAAGAGGAGGAGGAGGAGATTAGTGTTTAACGTCCCGTCGACAACGAGGTCATTAGAGATGGAGCCAATGCTCGGGTGAGGGAAGGATGGGGAAGGAAATCGGCCGTGCCCTTTCAAAGGAACCATCCCGGCATTTGCCTGAAGCGATGGCCGGAGACGGGATTGAACCGTCGTCCTCCCGAATGCGAGTCCAGTGTGCTAACCACTGCGCCACCTCGCTCCGTAGGTAGCGGAAGAGATTACGCGCATACAGAGGGCACATACATTAAAAGTATACTAACTTGGAACTGTCGTATAAAACATATTTTCGTCTCTTCAAGGGATTTTTCTGGTTAAACTAAATGTTCTCAACGATGGTTAATAAAAATATTTAAATTGTTGACGTTTGGGGTCTACATACGGAGTACGAGGTCCGATAGTTTATGTGGGTCTCTTCAAAGGGTCCTCTGGGATTTTTGCCCTGACAGCTTGAATCTTATATCAAAACATGTCCATATTATGTGCAATACTGACACAGGCCTCCTCTTCAACTGTGCCCTGTGAGAATAAATCGGGTGGTGTAAAGTTTGGAGAGTAAGCAGTGAAATATGTTTCTGTGCTTGCTATCCAGTGACCTGGTACAATCTAGATGTGATCTTAGAGCAGTGTTTTCCCATCTTTCTAAGAGCAATACCCCTGAACGAGATCTGTTGATATTCAGTACCTAGAACAAAGTTTGAGACCTAAATAAACATTAAATTGTAAATAATTAACACCATAATTTAGAAAGCAAATTACTTGTAATTCTTAGTTAATGTGCAAACAACTGAAACTCACATATTTGCTACGTTTTTGACTATACTAGGAAATGGTGTTCACTTAGTTCTTCGCTTATGTTTCCCCTGGCACCATAGTCGAATATCTACGTTCACAACTGTATGTTGCAAATGGAATCGGTGTTCTTTAGACTTTTTCAAATGATAATAGTTACTGATCACTGACTATTCGCTAAACTAATACTAGTTCTCTTTGAAGGAAGTCTGTGTGAAGTGTTCTGCGTACAAATTACGCTGTCTGAAAATATTCCGTCAATTCCAGATTCAGATGCTCACTTGCCAATTATACAAATCAAAACAAATTGTTACTATTGGAATTTGTTTATTATTGTGTAGCTACTACTACAGGATGGACAGCAAAATAAATAAATAGAAAAGATAAAATGGTCTGAAGTGCTCCTGGCCCATTGCAGTGAGCCCTGACGTTTTAAAATGAAAACTATTCCAATTTTCAGAGGTGCACAGCGACGAATGGAGAGATGCGCGTTACAAATTAGTGAGAGAGACAGAAAAGCAAATAAATGGGTTGTGGATCCTACTAGACTGGAAGATGTGATTACGAAACAGGTAGAAAGAAGCGGATCTGGGATGGACAGCAGGATGGTGAATGGTACATGGCCAAAGGAAGTCCTTTCCTGAATTCGAAGATATAACATAAGGCAGAGAAAAATAAAGAGAAGGTAGGTAGGCAGATGGCAATAGAAGATAACTACAGCCACAGGGATTCGTATAGCTCAAGATCGTAGTTAATGGAGTCTCTTACCGAGCAGTGAATGTCAAATGTACGATGATTGTGTTCCGTTACATACTAGAGTCAACCGTAATAGCGATAATAGTGATTAAATTCAAAAAAGTCATCAATGAATCCATTTTGGTTTTATCCCTCAGAATTTACCCCTAGGTTGGGAACCATGTGCTAATATTACCGGGGGAAAATTTAATTAGAAAATTGCCTGAAAATGGGATGGTTCAATTTGTCACCTAAAGGAGTTTATCTTTTGTGGTGAATGGTGAAACTTGGCCAGCTCATTTATAAATTCATCACTTGCAGCCGTCAGAGGTCACCTTGGTTGGTCTGTCAGCACATCATGCACCATTCCATGGACCTTGAATTTGTCTCGTAGATATTTCGTCGTAAACATTAACCACGATAATTCTGATACCACGTGTTGCCTTTTCTTATGTATCTTCCTGTGACGTACGCTGTAGACACTTCGTTTCCCAAGGTGACAGTACCTATGTTCACTGCACTTCACGTACACTTTCGTAGCCTGACAAATACGGAGGCACCCTAATCCGCCTCAAGTGGCGGCGGCTCAATCGCTCGATCTTAACCCCACAATCTTATAAGCTGGACGTCCTTAGCTAAAACAATTATATTTACTGAAAGTTACACTCAAAGAAATGAAAATAAGTTGACGCGTTGAAACACTGGTACAACGGACTCGGAGTCCAATTTGCCGCGTTATCTGTTTCATTGTAGTTGCTCAGAGACTGGTACAACCGGTTTTGTACCATTCAGGGATATTCTCAGGCGTATTTAAGGTCCCATGTTATTTAACGGATTACTGCCTTTTCCCAGGTACGATGTGTAGTACTAACAACGGTAGTCAGACTCAATCAAGCCAGTTGTCACTGATAATTTGCGTTCTGAGAGCGCCAGATGTCCATGTGGTGACGTGAAACCGTCTAGAGTGCTGAAAAACTGAATTTTGAGATGTCAGTGGTGAATAGATCTGTGTATTCCGTAGACTCCGCATGTTCTTCATTGAGGCTCAGTCGCCTTTAACCCAGGAAGCCAATTCTGACGGCCTTATCTCTACGGGTAATAAATGCTCATTCAGCCCAGGCAAGTGTAGCATCACTTTCTAGAACACACCTACCATTCTGACGATAAATACTTGTCGACAAAATGGGAGCGGTAGAGACTGGTGTATTCACCGCTGTCAGTTCAAAATACAGTCGTTCAGTAGTCTAGACGGTTTGATGTTATCACAAAGGCATCTGGCACTCTCCGAACGAACATAACCAGCAATAAACTGGCTTTATTAAGTTTGACTACCGTTGGTGGTTGTATCACTTAGTGCTCCTCGTTGCACCTTGGAACATGCATTACATCGCTTAAATAAAATGGAAAGTTCTACCTTAAATACACCTGCACGGTTCGAAACCGGTTGTACCGGTCTCTGAGCGACTACAGTTGTACCAGCATTTCAACAACTCATTATAATTTGAGTGATCGTTTTGGTACCCAAAAAATGTCTGGTACTATCCGTAACAATGGGTGAAACTTTATAATGAGCATCTCTTAGCTTGATAGCTCTGCGGGATTCGATCATCAGTGAAAATCGTCAGCTGAAAAAAAGGCCTTTTTTGGAAGAAACTAGCTGACTTACTTGCTCCCGAAACTGAGGTCATTATTGTTGGGGGTAATGGTATCCAAACGGCTGTTCAGACTGATTACTAGAATCTAAAGAGAAAGCACCAGACTTTCGGAAAGATATCGTACACACAATCTCGAAGACAGCGGGACCCGCCAGATCAATTCATCCACAAGGACGTTACCACCGGAAAATTCCATGTGAGTCAGACCTTGTGAGTGTTCCCTACGACTCAATGTTTATTTCCATCTTCCAGCACTCGGATTCTAGAGCCAGTCTTTACTGGTGTCCAAGTGGATGACTTTTGGTTCAGAGAAGTGTGCTAAGATATCTTCTGACAAACAGCTAAATCGCCGTTTCCAGAATGACCTCATGTTGTTATAGCGCGATACTTATCTAGCCAGCTGACTGATGTTGTGGAGTAAATCGTAGACTTACTGAACTTCATAATACAGAATCATATCCCATACAAATATAATCACCTGCGTATCAAATCACTCCCTCCCTAGTTCGGTACACACATATTTCAGTTAGAGGAGGACAGAATTGCTATATATTCTGAAGCAACGGCATAACGAAGAACGCTAAAAGTTGTTTAGATTGTAAAAGGAGAAAAATGACACTTAAGAAGATTAATGGATCTCAAGAACAAATTTTTGGAATATTTACCATTTTCACCCGAATTGGACGTCGCTTATTTCCACATATTTCTGCATCTGACGAAATGTATGGTGAGTAATAGTTTTGAATGGAATGAGGCTTAGGAAGCTGTAAGAAAATGCGTAGGAGACCTTCCAAATTCTTACTTCTGTGACTGGATGTACTAATTGGAGAAATGTCGTACCAAGTGCATCCATCTAAAGCTGTAGTTCCCAACCTGGGTACAATTACCCCCTGACATTAAAAATAAATTTTCTGGGAAGTAAAATCTAAAGAATTCGATTCTGTTTCAGTCACGAATCTAAATTATTTTCAAAATATCATTACCGTTGTCATAGGTTTATAAGGCTCTAATGTTGATTATATAAATTATCAATAATTACTTTTTCTCAGTTAGTAACTTTACTTTTGTTGGAGGTTATAGGTTCCTGACATAGTTCACCTACCATACAAGCATATTGCGCTTTGTCTGTAGAACGCTAATGAAAAAAGTGAGACATATACGTAAAAAATGCTAGATATCTCAAGAAAATGTCTTCTCCAAGTAATAGATAATACGTCCAATAGTACAATAATTGCTTCATTACTCGCTTCGGAACGGATAAATGAATTGACTGCACGACACAGCAGTAACCGCATAAGGCCTACTACAGTGTTACACATATTTTTATTATTATTACTATTATTATTAGAGTGGTTAGACACAAAGCATTAACACTTTGAAGTCTTCCAGTTTCTGCTTGGTCAGAAGTAAGGAAAGCAGCAATGAAGTGATTTATGAACAATAAGTATAGTGCAAACATCTGAACATGTCTGACTTTGGATGGTGTTGCAATGTGTAGGTGAAGCAAGTGCCGCAATGGATAATTAGCTCACTTTTCTGAGAAAGAGTTGTAGGTAGCACTTGCAATACACCACGAATTCCTTCGTCATTCATTTTTAACACACACACACACACACACACACACACACACAGGAACTAAATGTCACATACGTTTATTTTAAAAATAAAGGTGTTGCAAGCAAAGTTTTTCATTATACACTCTAGTTAGGTGCTGAAGTTGGTGATAACGTGGGGAGGGGGCAACAGATGTCGGGGGGGGGGGGGGAGGGAGGGTCGAGGATGAGTGTATTACCTAACGTCTAATTGCAGTCGGAGGTAAGGTTGGGAACCACTGACCTAAAGGATGACTAGAAGGAACATAAGTCGATTTAAGGATCACAGTCTTCCAATACCAGCCTGAGAAATGTTACCCCAGTCCTTGTAAAAGAACTAAGTGCTATTAAAACTTCAATTTAGATGACGTTATTGTGTTTTACGATGGATGGAACGCTCGTGGGCATAAGTTAAAATAGCAACAGATCCTGTGGTGTTGGAACAATGTTTGAGATTGAGTCAATGGCTGATGGAACTAGGGACGCGATGTAATGTAAACTGAAGTGATTGTTTTGGTATAGCGTTGGGATGCGGCGCTGTAGCTAGCGAAGCACTGCGATTTGACTGTCGGGACGCGGTGGCCATGAACTGACATGGCTGGAGCTACGTGGAACTGTCATCTTCGCACTATCCGGATGTCATCTCCAACGGGCTACAGTCACAAAGAGATGAATGGCTTTGTACACGTTTGCACACATGTAGTGCCAAGAGTTGTTATTATAATAAAGCATGATACACCGCCTGAAAGACAAGAAAAAGGACGAGCCTGTGCTTACATAGATATTCTGAGATTTTCTGCAAATGATGTTACAGCGCCGGAAAGGTTCCCGAAATTTTGCAAACAATTAATACATGTTGTAAATATTATTGCACAAAAGAGATCATCCAATTAAATAGTAGTCCCCGTCGACACACATCGACTGAATTGGTTACATGCTCTATTATTTAAATAATTAACCTGTGAGAGACATTTTAATTTAACAGTTGTTTAAAATAAGCATATTTTATAAACCAAAACAGTTGCACTATCATCAAGGTTGTATGTGTAGGCGGATGTATATTTACAAAACCAACAACATTTCGTTTATACGATTTGTGTGATTGTTATTTTTAGTTGATTGTTTATTATTTTGAGTAGTTTTGCCTTTAATTTGCGCAAAATCTGACTGCAGCAATGGAAAGATCAGGCCAGTTCTTGTAACAAAGAGATACCATAACTTATATACAATAATTATTTTGCATGAAGAGAGAATAATTGGAATTTGACCATTGCAATAAAAAAATTAATTTGTTTAACTTCAATCTGCAGTCAAACTACCATATGTAAAACCGGGCATAACATGCAATTCTGCAACTCGAAGTAACAAGCTTCAAAATGCCATGATCACTTTTCTGTAGCGTTTATTCAGATTATCAGTTTCGGAAAACAATGCTGCGATCTTCGGATCTTATGCAAGAATCTAGTCAATGTGTGCAATAACTTGTGTCACATCACAAACAGACATTCCAAGGACATGCATGGTATTTGGTGCATATGTATGATATTTTATAAAATGAATGTTTACCGTTTAACTATTCCATGCATGTTATTGGAGGATCTATTTATTATGATACAAATTATTGCACACATGCTCGAGACACTTTGAAGTGTAGTGGGTAGGATCTGAAACCAGCAACCTGGATAAATGTTCAACAAAAGCTATCGTGGCATTTTGCATCTAGATCGCCACCCGAGTGAAATGATGTCAGCCATATATGTCATTTTCTTTAGATTTTTTGTGTTATCTAATGCCAAATCCTTATTCAAAATTTCGTTATTGTATAAAAAATTGTAAAATAAGGCTGGTTATTTCTCTAAGTCGTTGTTGCTGCTGTTGTTGTTGTTGTTGTTGTAGTCTTCAGTCCAGAGACTGGTTTGTGCAGCCCTCCATGCTACTGCAACCTACATCCTACTGAATCTGCTTAGTGTATTCTTCCCTTGGTCTCCCTCTACGATTTTATCCTCCACGCTTCCCTCCAATACTAAATTGGTGACCTCTTGATGCCTCAGAACGTGTCCTACTAACCGAATCCTTCTTCTAGTCTAGTTGTGTCAAAATTTCTCTTCTCCCCTGTTGCATTCAGTACTTCCGCATTATTTACGTGATCTACCCATCTAGTCTTCAGCATTCTTCTGTAGCACCACATTTCGGACGATTCTATTCTATTCTTGTCAAAATTATTTACCGTCCATGTTACACTTCCATACATGGCTACACTCCACACAAATACATTCAGAAAAGACGTCCTGATACCTAAATCTATACTCGATGTTAACAAATTTCTCTTCTTCGGGAACGCTTTCCTTCCCATTTCCAGTCTACATATTATAGCCTCTCTACTTCGACCATCATCAGTTATTTTGCTCTCCAAAAAGCGGAACTCATCCAAGTGTTTCATTTTATAATCTAATTCCCTCAGCATCACCTGATTTAATTAGGCTAAATTTCATTTTCCTCGTTTTGCTTTTGATGATGGTCATCTTATATCCTCCTTTCAAGGCACTGTCCATTCCGTTCAACTGCTCTTCCAAGTCCTTTGCTGTCCCTGACAGAATTACAGTGTCATCGGCAAACCTCAAAGTTTTTATTTCTTCTCCATGGATTTTTATTCCTACTCCGAATTTTTCTTTTGTTTCCTTTACTGCTTGCTCAATATATAGATTGAATAACATCGGAGATAGGCTACAACCCTGTCTCACTCCCTTCCCAACGACTGCTTCCCTTTCATGCCCATCGACTCTTATAACTGCTGTCTGGTATCTCAAAATGGTTCAAATGGCTCTCAGCACTAGAACTTAGAACTAGTTAAACTAACCTAAGAACATCACTCACATCCATGCCCGAGGCAGGATTCGAACCTGCGACCTTAGCGGTCTCGCGGTTCCAGACTGCAGCGCTTAGAACCGCACGGCCATGTCTGGTATCTTTACAAACTGCAAATAGCCTTTCGCTCCTTGTGTTTGTTCCCTGACACTTACAGAATATGAAAGAGAGTATTCCAGTGAACATCGTCAAAAGCTTTCTCTAAGTCTACAAATGCTAGAAATGTTGGTTTGTCTTCCCTTAATCTGTCTTCTAAGATAAGTGGTAGGGTCAGTGTTGCCTCGCGTGTTCCAACATTTCTACGGAATCCAAACTGATCTTCCCCAAAGTCGGCTTCTACCAGGTCTTCCATTCGTCTGTAAACAATTCGTGTTAGTATTTTGCAGCCATGACATATTAAAATGATAGGTCGGTAATTTTCACACCTGCTTTCTTTGGGATTGAAGTCATTAAATTCTTCTTGAAGTCTGAGGGTATTTCGCTTGTCTCATACGTCTTGCTCACCAGATGGAAGAGTTTTGTCATGGGTGGCTCTCCCAAGGCTGTTAGTAGTTCTAAAGGAATGTTGTCTATTCCCGGGGTCTTTCAGTGCTTTATCAAATTCCTCACGCAGTATCATACTTCCCATTTCATCTTCATCTACATCCTCTTCTATTTCCATAATATTGCCCTTTTCTTAGAACCGGTTTTCGATCCGAGCTCTTAATATTCAAACAGGTGGTTCTCTGGTCTCCAAAGGTCTTCTTTACTTTCCTGTAGGCAGTATCTACCTCACCCCTAGTGATATATGCCTTCACATTCTTACATTTGTCATCTAGCCATCCGTGCTTAGCCTTATTGTACTTCTTTTTGCCTGCTTCATTTACTGCATATTTATGTTTCTTCCTTTCATCAATTAAATCCAGTGTCTCTTCTGTTACCCAAGGATTTCTACTCGTCCTCGTCTTGTTACCGACTTGATCCTCTGCTGTCTTCACTGTTTCATCTCTCAAAGCTACCCATTCTTCTACTACTGTATTTCTTTCCCCCCTTCCTGTCAATCGTTCCCTAATGCTCTCTCTGAAACTCCCTACAACCTCTGGTTCTCTCAGTTTACTGAGGGCCCATGTCAATAAATGCCCACTATTTGGAAGTTTCTTCAGTTTTAATCTACAGTTCATAACCAATAGATTGATGTCAGAGTCCACATGTGCCCCTGGAAATGGCTTACAATTTAAAACCTGATTCCTAAATCCCTGTCTTACCATTATATAATCTATTTGAAACCTTGCTTCCAGTGTCTTCTGGCCTCTTCCATGTGTACAACCTTCTTTCATGATTCTTGAACCAAGTGTTGGCTATGATTAAGTTATACTCTGTGCAAAATTCGATCAGGCGGCTTCCTGTTTCATTCCTCACCCCCCATTCCATATTCTCCTACAACCTGTTCATGTCTTCCTCTTCCTACTATGGAATTCCTGCCTCCCATGACTATTAAATTTTCGTCTCCCTTCGATATCTGAGTAATTTCTTTTATCGCATCACACATTTCTTCAATCTCTTCGTCATCTTCGGAGCTAGTTGGCATAAAAACTTGTACTACTGTGGTAGGAGTAGGCGTCGTGTCTATCTTGACAAAAATAATGCGTTCACAATGTTGTTCGTAGAATCTTAACTGCGCTCCTATTTTTTTATTCCTTATTAAAACTATTCCTGCATTACGCCTATTTTATTTTGTACTTGCAACCCTATACCCACCTGACAAGAGGTCTTGTTCCTCCAGCCACCGAACTTCACTAATTCCCACTATGTCTAACTTCAACCTATCCATTTCCCTTTTTAAATTTGCTAACCTACCTGCCCGATTAAGGGATTTGACATTCCACGCTCCGATCCGTAAAACGCCAGATTTCTTTTTGTTGATAACGATGTCCTCTAGAATAATTCCCGCCCGGAGATCCGAATGGGGGACTATTTTATCTATGAAATATTTTGCCGAAGAAGACGCCATCATCATTTAACCATACAGTAAAGTTCTATGCCCTCGGGAAAAATTACGACTGTAGCTTCCCCTTGCTTTCAGCCCATCGCAGTACCAGCACAGCAAGGCCGTTTTGGTTAATGTTACAAGGCCAGATCAATCATCCAGACTGTCGCCACTGCAACTACTGAAAAGGCTGCTGTCCCTCTTCAGGAATCACACGTTTGTCTGGCCTCTCAACAGATACACCCCCGTTGTGTTTGCACCTACGGTACGGATATCTGTATCACTGAGGCACGGAAGCCTCCCCACCAACGGCAAGGTCCATAGTTCATGGTTTTAAGTCACTAAGTGACGTAAATATTTGGAATTTCCATGCAAACGAATTACAGACATAGTAAGGCGGCGGCCATCTAGTCTCTTTGGCACTATTCATGCTGGAGCTTTAGAGGCAAGACTTTTGTTGCTGTGGGCGGTGGTATAGGAGCTCACTTTTCGGTCTTAGTTTCTCAGAGACGATGGTCTCGATGCTTATACATATTCCGCAATAGTTCAATGGAACCTCCATTCTAGGACTATCTCAGCGAAACTTACATTTTTAGCAGTTTATGCCGGATGGGGCTTGGAATTATTTGCGTTGAGTCTAACTTATGTAGCAAGTCGAACTCTGTTGATTTCAACGCCGGTCATCAATTAGACTCGTTACATGGCGTGTTCATCAGTGTTGCTTTTTACTGTGATAGTGTTAATTTTACTCCGAACAATTTAAGCAGCTAAGATCGAATATTTTCCTTTTTTGTGTTTCTTCTTTGTTATTTTAATTATATAGTGTGTTTGCAAATCACTACATTGGCGGCTCGAGCTAACCTCATTTCCCTTAACTACCTAGTGGAGTTTAATTACCAGTCTTCATTCAATATGTGTGATGAAGAACAATAAAGATTATACTAACTTTAAAAATTTTAAGTTGGGGAATTTGATTCAGATCGCAGCACCTAGATTTAACCCAACATCATTTAAATATGATTAACACATTTCAGGAACAATCTTCTTGCTTTTATTAACTGAATTTGGTCACTACCCCCTAGGCAACGAGATCACTATTGAAGTCACAGCTATAAAGGGCTCCAGTCGTAGAGCCTTATCGGTTTTGATGTTTGCACCGTGCAGCATATCGTACTCTGGTGCAGGGGAGTGTCTGAACGTAATAATACAAAGCCAAGCACAGACAGTATCATACCTGGTGTCATTATCAATATTTTGATGTCCACAAAAATGTGGTTCTCTGTCGGTAGATTCTTTTCATATTTTGACCTGTTAATATGATTGTATTCTACCAGCAGTTGTCGCCAAAAACTGTAATTTGTGATTACACCCCAAAATATCATATGTATTATATCTCAAGTCAACATTCCTTTTCCTCAACATTTACTCATCGTACAGGGATGAATTAGGTACCGTCAGTAACGTTTTTAACCAGCTTCTGCATTGGATACCGATATGTGGAAAATTTTAGCACAGGCAAAGCATCATAGCTGTAATTTACAAAGTTAACATTCACCAATAAGAAACTTCTTTTCATATTATCTCATAACAATACCATTTTATTTGTTTTAAAGTACTTACTAACTTGATAATTTGTATACAGTATTAGCATAGATAATAACCGTGATCACTACGGTAGTCCGTTACGTCTGCCTGTGGTACAAGTTGACTTACCTATTGCTACTGCTGCCTAAGGCGCTTATTGTCCTTGAAAATGATCGGCGAGTTAAACTTGTAGGTTATGTGGCCGTAGTGACAGCCCCTGATCTTTGCCCGTCGTACAAACTGGCAAACTGGGACAAACATTACAAACGAAGGACATATTTTTGGACACATGGAAATGTGTAAACAAGGACGTATCATACATTAACGATTATTACTCCAGGTCGTTCGGTTCGTTTTAAAAAATTTTTGCTCTTCATTCTCACTACTACCACTATCCCAGCTACAAAACACATTCCAATACTGTCGTTATTTAAAATTATCGAAGGAAGAAAGTTACTAACGGGTTCCCTGCGTTTTGTTTAATACGAATATTAATGTGGGTCACACATTTGGTCCGATAGTGCGTGTGTGTCTGCGCACCTGTGTGTGTGTGTGTGTGTGTGTGCGTGTGTGTGTGTGTGTGTGACACACCCTCAGACTGAATTTTAACGAAAAGTATTTCAGTATCGTGTCTGCGCACCTGTGTGTGTGTGTGTGTGTGTGTGTGTGTGTGTGTGTGTGTGAGACACCCTCAGACTGAATTTTAACGAAAAGTACTTCAGTATCGTGTCTGCGCACCTGTGTGTGTGTGTGTGTGTGTGTGTGTGTGTGTGTGTGTCAGTGTGTAATTCATCACGCTGCCTCTGATTTACGTGAAGCGTGTTTTTGTTTTTGCGTATTTGCTTCAGTTTCCTCTTTGTAGCAACACCTCTTTTTTTTTCCCTGAACGCTCTGCACACAGGTTTTGCTTGCAGAATCGATCTCCGTTTCTGTTATATCCACAGCGCACACAAATCCGACCAGCCGGTTCCACCGCATTTCGTACAAATTGCACGAAACTAAATTGGCTCGGTCCGGAGTAGGAACCAAGGTTGTTTGTTTTTCGCTCTTTCAACAAGTAACGAGAAATCCCGACGCTGGAACACTGAGTCCGTTAATCGCATTTGCGGGAACCGACGGGTTGCGTGATCAGTGACGCTAATCTGCCCGCATTGTCCCAGACGCGGCTCGCCGTCGAGTTTTCGCTTTAATTGGGACTCGCCGGGTATTCAAGCGGCGGGCGGTCTTCCGTCGATTTCGGACTGGGCATTGTCGTAAATCTGATGTACTAAGGAACTGCCTTCCCTGCAGACACCATTTTCCGATATAACAAAATCGATAAGTTTATTTTTATTGTGTACACTTGTATTGTAATCGTTGGTCATGCCGATTTTCCGTGACAATTATATATCAATAGTCGGAAGAGTGCATATACGGAAAAAAGTCGCAGCACCAAGGAGTTGTGCGACATAAACGAAAGTTGGTAGGCGTGTTTCTAAACCTCGAAGCTGATGTCTGTTTCGCACCAGTCGCATAAGAGTGACATTCCTAGCGCCACTATGAGGGTACATATCAGGTTTGCTTTAAATACACGCTGTTACGGTAGTGAGCGTCAATTAACTTTGAGACTGGACACTGTGAATTGATGTTAGTCAAGAATACCTTCAACGCAAAGACGCAATTATCAAACCCTCACCGAGTTTGAACGA
This sequence comes from Schistocerca americana, assembly GCF_021461395.2. Classification (NCBI taxonomy): domain Eukaryota; kingdom Metazoa; phylum Arthropoda; class Insecta; order Orthoptera; family Acrididae; genus Schistocerca; species Schistocerca americana. Next base: position 307,505,172 of record NC_060122.1, on the reverse strand, counting down.
GATCGTATAAAGGGTTACGAGAAGCCGGATGTTCCTTCTGCGATACTGTAGAAACACTTGACAGAAATGTAGCTACTGTACATCATTGCTGGCGGTGGTGGTCACGAGAATGTACGACCACAAGAAGACCGGACTCCGGACGGCGAAGCGGCGTTACTTGAAACGTCCCCTTTTGAAAAATTATACATGACTGTGCTTAAACTGACACAATATTTTTTTTAGCGCAACACAATCTGACTTTCAGAAATCCCTACAAAAGAATGGTCCTGACTAACATTAAACTATACCTTTCACAAATCACTTACCTCACAAAAATCTTCGTTACTCAAGCTACTGCAATACAGCGAGCGCCACTACTGCCAGCTAAATAAAAGATTCAAACTACTGAAGGCACTAACTACTGAGAGGCATACTTAGCAAATGAAAGATTTTGATAGAGAAGAAACAATGTATTTACCTTAATAGTGTTCAAAGGTCATAATATATATAGCAGTTCATGACATCCAGTCTTACAAATTTCGAAACTCCGCCATTTCTCTCCCCACATCCACCACTGCTGGCGGCTCACCTCCAACTGCGCAACACTATGCGCTGTTCACATCCAGCTGCCCAACACTACAATGGCAGACAACAATGCAAACTAGCCACAGACTGCACACAGCACAGCCAGTGATTTTCATACAGAGCGCTACGTGGCGTTACCAATAAGAAAACCTAAACAGCCTACTTACATAGCCCCCATGCTCCCCACAAAAAATTTTACAAATTGTTTTGGGCACTAGCCAATACAAATTTGAAAAATATTTTCATAATTACAGTAAGAAAGATATCAAATGCACACACCTATTGATACAGTGTTGGTCAAAAGTTAAAATTTTCTCACAGCCCATAAAGACAGTCCTGATCATTCATCACAGTAAAATTGCAGTGTTTTTCTCAGTCTGAGCAGTAAAAGAAAGTGCACACTGAAGTAGTGGATTTCCATTCAGTGTTGAAGAAGTAGTTTTGTCCTTCCAACGGAAAGACAGTGCTGACTCTTGGCATGCAGACAGGTAATGGGCCACAACAGAGCAAACCCACAACAGAGTCATTCGAAGTTTTGAAGACTATTGGTAGGTAGGTCATCACAGAGCAGACCCACTGTAGTCCTGGTAGAGATTATGGTATTGGTGGGCCACCAGAGGTGCAGACCCACTGCAGTCCTTGTAGAAATAATGGTACTGGTGAGTCAGCAAAGGTGTAGACCCACTATAGTCCTTGTAGAAATAATGGTATTAGCGGGTCATCAACGATGCAGACCCACTGTAGTCCTTGTAGAGATGGCCAGCAGCCATCTGTTGTGACTGTGCAGGTGCACAATCACCATTGAAGAGTCTTGCGGGTAATATAGCAAGTCCATAACCACCACTTGTGCACTCACAAAGTTTTTGGAATTGTCCTTAGAACCAGCAATGCTGTTATCCAGTCCCTTGCTGAATTAGTAACACACCTGCAAACACTAACAGTCCCTACTTCTCACATATTGTGCATTACTATGACCAACAGAAAGGTTTTCTTATTGGTAACGCCACGTAGCGCTCTGTATGAAAATCACTGGCTGTGTGTGTGCAGTCTGTGGCTAGTTTGCATTGTTGTCTGCCATTGTAGTGTTGGGCAGCTGGATGTGAACAGCGCATAGCGTTGCGCAGTTGGAGGTGAGCCGCCAGCAGTGGTGGATGTGGGGAGAGAAATGGCGGAGTTTCGAAATTTGTAAGACTGGATGTCATGAATTGCTATAAATATTATGACCTTTGAACAATATTAAGGTAAATACATTGTTTCTTCTCTATCAAAATCTTTCATTTGCTAACTATGCCTATCAGTAGTTAGTGCCTTCAGTAGTTTGAATCTTTTATCTAGCTGGCAGTAGTGGCGCTCGCTGTATTGCAGTAGCTTGAGTAACGAAGATTTTTGTTAAGTAAGTGATTTGTGAAAGGTATAGGTTAATGTTAGTCAGGGCCATTCTTTTGTGGGGATTCTGAAAGTCAGATTGCGTTGCGCTAAAAAAATATTGTGTGTCAGTTTGAGCACTGTCTTCTATAATTGTTCAAAGGGGACGTTTCATACTGAGTACTGAGAGGGTTGCATCATACTGCGTCTGCAGCAGCAATTCGAGCAGCAGTTGGTACCACAGTGACAAAAAGAACTGTCATAAATCGGTTACTTCAAGGAGAGCTCCGAGCCAGATGCGCAAAACTATAGGCCTATATCCCTGACATCGATCTGTTGTAGAATTTTAGAACATGTTGTTTGCTCGCGTATCATTTCATTTCTGGTAACCCAGAATCTACTATGTAGGAGTCAACATGGAATCCGGAAACAGCGATCGTGTGAGACCCAATTCGCTTTATTTGTTCATTAGATCCAGAAAATATTGGATACAGGCTCCCAGGTAGATGCTATTTTCCTTGACTTCCGGAAGGCGTTCGATACAGTTCCGCACTGTCGCCTGATAAGCAAAGTAAGAGCCTACGGAATATCAGACAAGCTGTGTGGCTGGGTTGAAGAGTTTTTAGCAAACAGAACACAGAATGTTGTTCTCAATGGAGAGACGTCTACAGACGTTAAAGTAACCTCTGGCTTGCCACAGGGGAGTGTTATGGGACCATTGCTTTTCACAATATATATAAATGACCTAGTAGACAGTGTCGGAAGTTCCACGCGGCTTTTCGCGCATGATGCTGTAGTATACAGTGAAGTTGCAGCATTAGAGAATTGCAGCGAAATGCAGGAAGATCTGCAGCGGATAGACACTTCGTGCTGGGAGTGGCAACTGACCCTTAACATAGACAAATGTAATGTGTTGCGAATACAGAGAAAGAAGGGTTCTTTATTGTATGATTATATGATAGCGGAACACTCACTGGTAGCAGTTACTTCTGTAAAATATCTGGGAGTATGCATACGGAACGATTTGAAGTGAAATGATCATATAAAATTAATTATTGGTAAGGCGGGTGCCAGGTTGAGATTCATTGGGAGAGTCCTTAGAAAATGTAGTCCATCAACAAAGGAGATGACTTACAAAACACTCTTTCGACGTATACTTGATTATTGCTCAGCAGTGTGGGATCCGTACCAGGTCGGGTTGAGAGAGGATATAGAGAAGACCCAAAGAAGAGCGGCGAGTTTCGTCGCTGGGTTATTTGGTAAGCGTGATAGCGTTGCGGAGATGTTTAACAATCTCAAGTGGCAGACTCTGCAAGAGAGGCGCTCTGCATCGCGGTGTAGCTTGCTGTCCAGGTTCAAGAGGGTGCGTTTCTGGATAAGGTATCGAATATATTGCTTCCCCCTACTTCTACCTCCCGAGGAGATCACGAATGTAAAATTAGAGAGATTCGAGCGCGTATGGAGGCTTTCTTGCAGTCGTTCTTCCCGCGAATCATACGTGACTGGAACAGGAAAGGGAGCTAATGACAGTGGCACATAAAGTGCCCTCCACCATACACCGTTGGGTGGCTTGCGGAGTATAAATGTAGATGTAGATTTACATCTAGATGTAGAGTTTGAACGAGATCTTATAACATGGTTACGAGAAGCCGGATGTTCCTTATGCGATATTGTAGAAAGACTTGGCAGAAATGTAGCTACTGTACGTAATTACTGGCGGTGTGGTCGCGAGAATGTACGACCACATGATGCCCAGACTCCGGACGGCGAAGCGGCATTACTGAATACTGTGAGGGTTGCATTCAGCATGTGGTTGTGGTGCATCATACTGCGTCTGCAGCAGCAATTCGAGCAGCAGATGGCACCACAGGGTCACCACTGTCACAAATCTGTTACTTCAAGGAGAGCTCCGAGCCAAGAGGCCTATAGCGTGCATTCCACTACCGGCAAAGTACCGCCGTCGTGTCAAGCGAGAGCCATTGGAGGGCGGAGTGGGGGTTTGTTACTTTTTCTGATGAAAGCTAGCTCTGCCTCGGTGCTAGTGATGGCCGTATGTTGGTTAGGAAAAGGCGAGTTGAGGGTCTGCCACCAACTTGTGTACGTGCCAGGAACACTGGACCTACACCTGGAGTGGAAATTCTTACGTCAGGCTGTAGTTTCGACCTGTTGTGCTCCCATTTATGAACAGCATTCCGGGAGGTTTTTTACAACGGTATAACATTTGCCCACATACTGCTGTTGTAACCCAACGTGCTCTGCAGTGTGTCGACATGTTGCCTTGGCCTGCTCGATCACGAGAGATGTTTCCAATCGAACACATATGGAACATCATAGGCCGACAACGCCATCGTCATCCACAAACAGCATTAACCGTCCCTGCTTTGACCAACCAAGTACAACAGGCGTGGAACTCCATCCAAAAATCTGATATTCAGCACCTGTACAACACAATGCACGCGCGTTTGCTTGCTTCCATTCAACATTCTAGCGGTTACGCCCGTTAGTAATGTACCAGCATTTCGCATTCACAATGGCCTGTCTCGCGCTTACATTAACCTATTATTTTGCAACGTTAATCACTTAAACATATTGCCTAATGTAGTCCCGAAATATCATTTCTCTATATTAATTATTTTTGGGTGTTCCGATATTTTTTCCGTCAGTGTAATTACCATGGAAAAGCAGCATGGCTAAGGATTACAATGATTTTACATATAGGCAAGGAAAGCCAACTTGGCTATATTATTAAGTAAATTATTGCTAGTTTCGAAGGCCTTAGTTAGGTTCAGATCGTATGGCTCACTACACAGGAAAGGAAAAAAAACAATCGTCTCGTCGTCGTCGTCTTCCTTTCAAGAACTAGGTTAGTCTCTTTCCTGGACTCCCAAATAAATGCATTTCCACACTTTCCGAGTTCTTGAAACACCTCTGTCTACATTCAGCTTGTAGTTCAGGATCTTTAGAGAAATTCTACGAGCTGACAGTCTCGTGAGGTGTCTCCAGTCTTCACGACACTTCTGAAAATTTTCGCTTATGTTGAAAATATGTAACTCTGTTCTGATATTTTCTTTTCTAGTTATTTATCTTCTTGTTCAGCCCTTTGTCGTTCCAAGAAAACTCATCCCTGCTGTTTAATTTTATGTTTCTTGATTTTCTGTGGTAACCCAGCTTTTGCTTCCACAGGTTAAGACAGGAGCTGTCAACACTTACAGAATTTCATGATGGTCTCTCTTTTTGTACATTATGGGTGAACGTTCTGCTAATGGTACCATAGACGGGTTGGTAAATGTAAGTTTTATTTTTAATGCAGAACTTGACATAGAAACTTAATACAGCTAACTAGCAGATTTCAGATACTTGATCTAAAACTGATATGTACAAATTATGAGTCTTCTTCGGAATGCATTATTATCGTTTTATTACTAGAAACTTTTAAACTGTGTCCTGTGGATACTTCGTTCAGGTGGTATACTGATTTTCAAAGTAATCTTCAATATACTGAATAAAAGCGATATGAAAGACAATATCTCCTGTAATGTTGGGCCGCGTAATGTTCATCTTCTAATGTTTCTAGACGATCGTTGTTCCGACGTATCTGCAAGGATCTTCATCGGGTTCTCATATTGTTCATGCTTAGCAGAACGCGGTTCCATTAGAAGAAACTGAAGACGAACACGACGCTGGCAAACATCCTGCATTATATTACAGGGGGAAGGGCGAAAATGGAAACACCGTAACACAACACATTACAATGCCTCATACGGTGCTTGAAAACTCTTGTCCTTCTAAACGGCTTCCAGTCGTCTTGGAATGGATAAATATAGGATCTCTAGTGAAATTTTATAGAGTTATTCCTTGCAAAACAGTGGCATATTCAGGTAACGATAATGGAGAGATAGCTGTCACGCACCTTTCTCTCCAAAGTAGATCACAATGCCGAAATAACGTTGACAATGTTGGCCGTTGTGGCCAGGAGAGATGCGACAGTTCATCTTCGTCCTCACAAGACCAGTCCTGGATGATACGAGCTTCGACGAATTGGAGTCCTGTCATCCTGCAACACAGTGCCTCTATTGGGCGAAAAAGATAGCTTTATACCATGTGATGGACATAATCAGCAAAACTGGTGGCATAATACTCGGTGGTAAAGCAGAGTAACCATGGGGTCCTTGATCTGGCTGCCCAAATCAGCACCTAACCCCCACCATATCTCACTCTTGGGACGTACACTCGGCCAGAAGTTAGTGTGAAATAAGACTCAACCGACCGAATAACGTTCTTATATTGCCCCGTAGTTTAGATTTTAAGGTTTCGACGCCATGTTTTCCTGTTACGCGCATTTCCATCACAGATGATTGGCTTTGGAATTCCAGTTGGTCTTGAAATTGCTTGCTTTTGGAGCTCTCTTTGTATTGATTTGGTGGTAAAAGGGTTTGTAGTGCGACGTTCTGTTCTGCAGTGACTTTCCTCTTATTTTTCGTCAGACTCCCCTTCAATAACCGTCTGCCACTGCAGCTCAACACACACTTGCGTCCGTGTTGTGACTCAGCGGATGATGTTTGCCTGCATTACCGGTATATGGTATAAATCTTCGAAACATTGTCTATTGAAACACCAGACACCTCGGTTACCTCGAATACGGGAGCACCAACCATATGAGACCAAGAATTTGTCCACGTTCGAATTCACTTAGCTACTACATAATACAGTTACCATAAACAACACCGTTCTAACCAGGACTGAGACTTGCAACGTATGGAGGATATTGCACAGGTGCCGTTGGTGGTCAAATACAACGGATTAACCTGCAAGCATGGTTAGCATCTGCATTTATATTCAAGGTTGCAATTTCTCGCGGTGTTTCCTTATTTTTGTTCACCTCCTGTGTCTTCAGTGACAACGGCCATGGAAGCCTTAGGTAATATCATCTACAGTGAGAAGCACATGAAAGCCCTTGCGCCAGAGTGAACTAACTACAAATTTGGCGAAATTCTATTTTTAACGTATTTCATATAATCGATACTCTATCTTTCACATGCCAGAGTGACGTAAAGTTCCAGGCATTGAAGCCCACAATATACTATGTTATCACTACTTGTGCCTGAACAATTGACGAACACTTCATTCAGCAAAGTGAACTAAGTCAGTTGATAAAATGGCGGCCCAATATGTTGACTTTGTGTTAGATGTGCTCAATGACAGTGATGTGGATGTAGAAAGTTGTTCAAATGATGATTATTTGCCCTCATCAGATATTTCAAGTATTGATGGTATGTAAATTCATAGAATTTCTTGAAATTTTGTTACTAAATAATGAAATATAGATTCTAACCTATATTCGTAATTTTCACATATTGTCACATGCCAGAATGAACCAACTACTCGAAGAGTTGAGGTGCTCCCATCTATGTCTTAAGCCTACAGCTAAGTACTAATCTACGAACTATGCTCAATAAAGAGCATTGTGTGATGTCCAGGGAACCTAGCATATTTAGGCAGACGCTGTAATAGAGTTGGTTCAGTCTGGCATATGAGAAATCTTATTAATTATATTCTGGGATAGCGTGAATGAAACATAAAGTTTTAATTAATAACACAGAGGTGCGCATTAACTCGATTATATTTGACTGTTCTTATCAATGATGTGACACGAAATATGAGTTCTGGAATAACATTAGCAAAAGTTAGTTTAATTTTCAATTTTTCTATTTCAGGAGATGTAAGTAAATCCAGAAAAAGAAAATTCAAGAAGAAAGGTAATCCTGCGAAACTGAAGAAGAATGAAAGAAAAACATGAAGAAACAGTGGGAAATCGTATGTTTCAACAACATGAAGAATTATATCTGGAAAATTTTTTAAAGAATACTCTTGCAGTTGCAAAAATAAGTGTTTTGAAAAAGTTTCTGTGGAAGATCGAAGGCGATTTTTCGATCTGTATTACAAAGAGCGATCTTTCGAAACACAAAGTACAATACTTGTGCGATCTGTGAACTCAATGCCAGTTATGAACAGAAGAGAGTAATTTTGAAAACTTCAAAAGACATTTATCTAGAAATTATTTCATTCCTACAGATACAAGTGATGTGAAATGTGTTAAGATATGTTTCTCAACACACTGTGTATTAATAGTGCTCAAGTACAAAGATCCATTCAGAAAGTTTAATCATATGACGTACAGGATAAAAGGGGTAGACATGAACCACATAACAACTTCCCAGAGTAAAAGATCCAGCATGTCAAGAACCACATAAATTCATTTCATCGACATAAAAGTCACTACTGCAGGACAGAGCATCCAAATAAACAATATTTGCCGCAGACTTTCAATTTAAGCTTCATGTACAGACTGTAGAAACAAAAGATGCAAGAAGACAATTTAGAAACTGAAATTGTGTCTCAAGCTTTTTATGGAAAAGATCTTAGAACAGAATTCAACTTGGGATTCATATCTTCTCATAAAGATACTTGTGACAAGTGTGATATGTTTGAAATAAAATCAAGTTCACTTATGACACGAGAGAAAACTCCTGAAATCTTAAAAGCACTTCAGGATGTGCAAACAGAGAAAACCTATAGTCAGTGTCAGGTTTATCTTACACAAGAAATCATGAAAAGAGACACAGAAAGGGCAAAGAATGGAGAATGTACAGTGCTTTCTTTTGACCTCCAGAAGACTTTTACTCTTCCGAAAGTGCCAACTAGTATTGTATACTATAAACGACAGCTATCTTTTTTCAATCTCGGCATACATGACTTGGAAACATCCAAAGGCACAATGAATGTCTGGCATGAAGGTATAGCAGGACAAGGAATTGATGAAGTATTTAAATGAGTGTCATGTCAAGGAAAAGGTTATACTATGGTCTTACCCATGTGGTGGTCAAAATAGAAGTATAAAACTAGTAAGCCTATTGGTGCGTTTCATACAAGATCCCAACAACCATATCAAGGAGATTGTTCAAAAATTTAAAATTCCAGGACATAGTGATCTGCCCAATGATACTGACTTTGGCCATATGGAGAACAAAAGTCTGCAGGTCGTGGTCGTGCGTTAGCGTTCTCGCTTCCCGTGCCCGGGTTCCCGGGTTCAATTCCCGGCGGGGTCAGGGATTTTCTCTGCCTCGTGATGACTGGGTGTTATGTGATGTCCTTAGGTTAGTTAGGTTTAAGTAGTTCTAAGTTCTAGGGGACTGATGACCATAGATGTTGAGTCCCATAGTGCTCAGAGCCATTTGAACCATTTTGAGAACAAAATTAGGAAGCATCAACATATTTACTACCCTAGTGAGCTTCGAGGTATACTAAAAGCTTGCAGAATAAAAAACAAGCTTTTGAAGTAGTATGGATGACAACAAAAGACTTTTATTCTTCAGAAAACGTGAAATCGGCATTAAACATCAGAAGAAAGGTTGGTCACCCTGTTTCATGGATGAATATGTGATGTATTCGTGTCTGTAGAGAAAATCCAAATATTATGGAATTCAAATATACTCTCAATGAGGAAATGGAGTTTCATCAGTTCAGCTTAACAAAAAGGATTAGAGGCCGACTAACCGAACTTCATAACATAGTTCTAAAATTGAAATACTCTGTTGGAAAAACATTGCCTGCTCCAAAACTAAAAGACCGTAATGACTGTTCCAAAGCTAAAAGACCTTAATGACTTCTCAATGGCTTAAAGACCTTAAGTCTATACTTCGTCTAATTCCTCCAACATACCATCAGTTTTATAATAGTTTACCAAGCAGCAGCCAAGGAGCAGGAGACTCTAGTGAAGATGACTATGTGGATGAAGTGTAAGACCATGTTTAACGAATACTCAATGCACGTAAATAAATTACTATTGGTTTGAAACTTTTAAAAATCAACATTTTTTGAAGACGTTTTGATTACTAAAACTCAAAAAAGGCTAGTATTAAGACAGTTCTGTAAGGAAACGAATAACTGTACAAATATGTACCAAATTCTGTTTATGAACTACAATAACAAAAATAATTCTAATTAATTATTTGTGCTTTATGTTTGAAAAAGCAATAAATATTGAAAAATATGTATAATGAATGTAATTTACTCCAATTGGAATCCCAAATTAAATAATCCGATTTACAGTCTTGTCGGGAACTTAAAACTCAATTATCTAAAATCGTGAATTTTGTAGGTGGTTCACTCTGGTGTAAGACTGTCCAGTTAAGTATTCATCATTCGCTACCTTAATTCCTGTGTTTTAATTTACATTGCCATTTACTTAAAATTAAGTCAATGCAAATATCAGAAAGTGCAGGCGATAGTCCATACTGTTGTCTGAGACCTTGGTTAGTAAATGTTCCTTGTTATTGAATCCTGCCAGTGTTTATTAGAAGGCCTGCGTATTTTTATTAAAACGTTTCAGCACATCTACTAGGTGACCAGGAGATCCAGATTCAGACCTAATCTTCCACAGGCTAACACGGCTCACCTGGTCGAAAGCTTTCTCAAGGTAGATGAAAGGCATTTGAATTTCCAGATTAAAATCTCCCTTTTTTTTTCTTTCTATAAAGTTCTTAGTTGCGAACAGGTTATCCATGCACGAACGACTTGATCTATATCATTTTTCTTCTCAGTGATAAGAGTTTGTTAGAATTAGATCTTCGTGCTACTTTTCAATATCTGTAAGTATAGTTTACAGCCAGTGTTTAACTGACGCCACGAAAATTTTTATGATGGATTCGTTTCATTTTCTTGAAAACCGAGATTACTTCTGCTGTATACCAAGGGTATGGGATCTTAGAATAGCTGCGACATTCAGTTATTAATTGCAGAAGTCTTTTATCTGTTTATAAGCCCCATAATTAATTAATTCCGCATTTGTTTTATCATCTTCCTTAGTTTTCCTGTTCTTCGTTTACCATTACAGACTAAATATTTTTGTAAACATGAAATGATTGAGGATTAGCTAACAAAGAGAACGAGTTCAAAAGGAAGAAAACGTGTGGATTATATCTTGCCAAAAGAACGTTGCAATTTCTAAATGTTTAACGAAGATGCTATGGCTATGTTGGACTCATCGCACGAACGTCCAATGATTGTGCGGAAAATCGAGCATCTGCATAAATTTTTTTCGATTCCTTTGTTGGCAGGATTACTACTTGGATTTAAAGAAATTCCTGACAACTGACAACTGAACAAACCAGCAATAACCTAATTATTAGTCATAGTGTCGTAAATAATGTTTAAGTGCTTTGTATACTACCACACCCGAAGACGAGCGCTAGTGGCTCGTTAGTTTTCGTCAGTAATTTAATATTCTATCAAATAGCTCATGATGACGACGACGACGACGACGACGATGATGCTACTGATTGACGTTGTATTGACACTACATAACAATACTATAGTCATATTTTCCGAAACAGGACCATATGCATAATTCTTCATACTACGCAAATGACAGCGGGTAATATTTCACGTCCGAGTATCCAACGTATGTTGCAGGTTTCATCTAGATTTATATACAAACCTCAACAAATGATCATTCCATATTACACATAAATTGGATTAGTTAAATTCGTAGGAACTTTCACAACTTGTTAGCATGTCACAAAAGCTTCTCACGCAGAATAATAATATTAAAAAAAAAATCTCTGAAGGTAGCACAGAACAAGAAACAGGATATAAAAGAAAATAACTGAACCGTGTCTTCCATATGGGTGGAATCTTTTCTTTGCTAACACAAAAATTAAGGAGAGCTTTAGGCTCATGTTGAAGAGATCATACTGCCCCAGTTTCCACTATCCAGAGTTACAAATGCCTTGTAATGCAACGGGCACGTCATCTTCTCTTGTTCGCTAAATTTCAAATTTCTTTGTTCCCTTTTTTTCGAATTTCATTTGAACCTTTCCTATACTGATGGCCTTGTAGCTCTCAAACGCTATAGCTTCGCTTACCTGCTTTGCGTTGCAAATGCCAAATTTTCTGGTTTGGGGGGACACTGTATGTAATGCTTTTCCCGCACATTTTGGTGGGTGGTGTCTACAGTGGCGCACAGCAAAGAGATTGTAAAATAGATTTCACTAGTGTGTCCGCAGCCGCCGCAACGAATCGCGCTGTGGCGTTCTTTGTATAGCTTTAAATGGCAGTGCGTGCGCTGGGTCACGCACCGCTGCAAAATGTGGCCAGAACTGTCCAAGGTCCAACATAATCGGCGCTTGCAGCATGGGCGGTAACACCACTGCCGAATTCTTTTAGTGAACGATAAAAATAAGAATTTAATGTCGGCATTTAGGAAGGGCTTGAGCATTAAACAACATTGAGCTAAATTGTGGACCTCATGTCTCTCTTGTGCACGGTTATGAGGAATAGTTTAACCATAAACCCCGGAAATACTGAAATATCTTGTAAGATATCGTACATCAGTAATTAAGCAGGCTAGGTCGCATAGAAAGACATACAGCAGGTGAAGAATGACATTGATCACAAAGTACCAATGAAGCGTTTTGGAATTATTTCCATATTCAGAAAGCCACCCAAATGCCAAGGTAGCATCAGGACAAGAGCGTTAATAGTTGTGCACGAACTTTTTTGTTCTTGTGCTACCTTTGCTCGCGGGTAGATTTCTGAAGGCGTCTTGCGTACTTTCTGATCAATCATTCTTCCCCTGCTGTATGCAATTTTATGTGACCTAGCCAGCAACTACAAGTCCCAGCATACTCACCAGAACAGTCAGTAGCCTCCTATGTGACTTTATCTCACACTTTTATTTTCTGGTAAGAGATTCTATCCTTAATGGTTCTTACTTTTAAGCGTGGACTATGCCAGCATTAGAAATTTCGTAAGACTTTTTCAGGTTATGTCAAAGGATTCGAAATTGCGTATGCATTTTCAGAAATATTTAGAGCTCGACTGAGAGCCAGAAACAAAGTTTACAGCTGTGAACTTCGAATAGTAGCTATAATTTTTTATCCCCTGAACTGCATATAAAAGTGTATGTAATTACCCAACAGCTTTGAACCTCTGTACAAAATCACTCTGAAATGGAACCCGTCATTAACACTCATCGCAAATAGTTTTGCAATGCTTCTACACCCTCGACGTACATCGTATCAGAAATTAATAAAAAGCATCCATATGAGAAGAAACGAAGGTCATGAAACACACTCCACCGCTGCTGTTCCTCGAGAAAAATTTACGAGCTAAGAAAAATGCAAAAGACAGAAGCATAAAAAAATCGATTGGCTAGTCAATTTCTCGATAGAATTGCGCAAACGGTCACACAGATTGTAGAGGTCCATTATTATTTACCTCGTCAGTGTCGGAAGGTTGAAGTACCGTGAGTAGAGTACGGCACCACTAAGGAAGGAAATGTCGCGCACCAACTGGACATAGTTTCAGATTTTGTAGGCAAAATACTTTCTGTAATCCAGCGTTTCCTTACGTGAAACGCCTGAGTATACATGATGCCTGGAACTTCATACAGAGAAAAAGTAAAGCTTTATCGACGGCCTCGAGATCGTGGGTGGGGGATTGCATATAATAGAACGTCACCAGCCCTTTCGTTAATTGTTTACAGTTGTGTTTCGTTTGAACACACTCCGAGATCAACTGTCCATGAAAGCAGTGCTGAATATAAAAGTCAGAAATGAAAGCCGGAGAAAATTATGACAAAATACAGTGTTTGCATTAAAGTTTTAGTGGTTCCCGTTTCAACTCCGAGGAACTTTTGGAGTCGTAAGTTACAATATGGAGAACTGTAGCGCGTATATATCGTATATTAAGACATATTACGTCCTTACTCTTTTCTCATTTCCGTGGACCTAGTGAAGTGGCGGAGTGGCGCACTCAGCAAACAGGGTCGGCGCTACGCTAAGTTTGTAGCAACCTCTTCATCTATGGAATGTTGAACCCTAAAACTCATTTCCTCTCTCTTTTCCCCTTTTTCTTTATTTTCTTGAACGTACACGTAGAACTAACAAGCTTCGACTGGACTATTGGTTGTCGATTAAGACTGAAATAGAAGTATTATATTGTATCGAAGTAAAATTAGACTGTCGACAATATTGAAAACGTCATAAAGATTTCACATGTACATAAAAATCCACAAACTGGACATTACAGAAGTTTTGAGACACATATTTACAAAAAGACATAATATGCAGATTATAATCTTGCAGAGATTCTAAAATTGCTCAGTTCTTGTTATAATACAATTTATAACTTTCACGAGAGTCACCTGTAACAGCATCCAATAACATTTTTGTGTAGCAGATGGAGGATAGAAAAAAAATTGGTTTTCTCATTTACGTAACTGACAAGTTTTACAGCTCATATGAGTTACCGTCATTTCATTTGCAATCATTGTTGTCGGTGGTACCGTTCTCTATTTGGTAATTCCACACTTCATGATGATTGTTGTTTCAAACGTGTACTTTTTTTAAGTGAATTTCTTTTTGATATATTTTACACGATTTATTCCTCTTTCTCACAGGCATGTGTCGCGTAGCCGGCCGCGGTGGTCTAGCGGTTCTGGCGCTGTAGTCCGGAACCGCGGGACTGCTACCGTCGCAGGTTCGAATCCTGCCTCGGGCATGGGTGTGTGTGATGTCCTTAGGTTAGTTAGGTTTAAGTAGTTCTAAGTTCTAGGGGACTTATGACCTAAGATGTTGAGTCCCATAGTGCTCAGAGCCATTTGAACCATGTGTCGCGTATTTAGTTAAATAAATTATGTGGAATACTTTGCTCCTGATCTGGCAATATTTTCGGACTTCTAGTACTAGAGTAGTGAGGCACTTCACGGTAAAGACAGATCGTAGAGCTCTTACCCGATGACCACAGGAGAGGAAACGTAGATCATTGCAGGGCAAAGCACACACCACCATTGAAACTGTGACAGTAGTTTTGATGATAAGAACACCCATTTAAGTTCGTGCACCGCTCAGAGAGCAGATACTAGCATATACTACTCAGTCACCTGTTGGAAGTTCTAAATGCGATCTGGAGAGTTTAGGACTTTTTTTCAAGGCCGCACCTAATTCGTTACTAAAGTTACTAAAAAGTCCTATGCAGATGACTTTAGTATAAAAGGTGAATCACGATTTTAAATTAAACACAGTACTGCAGCAAGAACAAAGGCATTTGAATTTGTAAAACAAATACTTGTAAACTCACGTTTAGTTTAAATCCCTCATCACGTTGAATCTATATCCGCCGGCGCGGCACACAGTTTTAATCTGCCAGGAAGTTTTATACTGGCGCACACTCCGCTGCATTGTGAAAATTTCATTCAGGCTCTGGCTAAGCCATGTCTCCGCAATATTCTTCGTTCCAGAAGTGCTAGTTCTGTAAAGTTCGCAGAAGAATTTCTGTGAAATTAGAAGGTAGGAGACGAGGTACAGGCACAACTGAATCTGTGAGGATTGGTAAGCAAGTCGTGCTTGAGTAGACAGTTAGCAGAACAGTTACCCGCGAAACGCAAAGGTCCCGAGTTCGAGTCTCGGCCTGGCACACAGTTTTAATCTACCAGGAAGTTTCATATCGGTGCACACTCCGTTGCTGAGTAAAACTTTGGCTGTGGCTGAATTTGATGAAGTTCGTAGATATAGTGGCGTTGAAAAGCCTTTTTTGATTATTAGGTACCTGCTAAAGTCACAGTGTAGAGCACAGATCAGCTGAAACATTTTTGATGATTTCTTCCTCGACGCAGTCCACATATGGGACATGCAGGACACTTATCGCGAGTGAATGAAACATCTGCGTAGGAGCCAGATAATGAAAATTCGGGAAAGCATTCAGACCGCAATAGCCCGTAATGTCGGCTCGAGACTCGGGAGTCTGGTACTGAAGCAACGGTAATGGCGGTCGGCGTCACGATGACAGACGACCCTATGCTGTGTCGGCGACACTGCAGGCCAGACGCACTACACACCATTCGCCTATCCTCTGCCGCTCACACTCATCTCTGTTTTCACGTGTACGAAATGGAACAACCACCGATGGGTTCCACAGTACATCGTGTTATTAAATACATTATTCTTGGTGACACAAAAAAATGAGAGAGACAGCTATTACTCTGGAATCCGTGCCGCAAATCCAATATCATGTTGTACCGCCTTCTGCTTGTGACCTCCTTCGCCTGCTCACTTCGTTGATAATTACTCCACCCATTGTCGATTATTAGTTGCTTCTTAGTTAACATCATTCTGTGATCGGTTCAGTGGAGGTCGTGAAACACGTAGAGTAGACTTAGCAACTTCTCCACTGGATCCGCCTCGTAAACAAGGTCAAAAAATAGCATTTTACTTCAAATACTTCTTGGTTCGTTGAAAATTGTTTTATTTAACTCGTCATTATTATACACTCCTGGAAATGGAAAAAAGAACACATTGACACCGGTGTGTCAGACCCACCATACTTGCTCCGGACACTGCGAGAGGGCTGTACAAGCAATGATCACACGCACGGCACAGCGGACACACCAGGAACCGCGGTGTTGGCCGTCGAATGGCGCTAGCTGCCCAGCATTTGTGCACCGCCGCCGTCAGTGTCAGCCAGTTTGCCGTGGCATACGAAGCTCCATCGCAGTCTTTAACACTGGTAGCATGCCGCGACAGCGTGGACGTGAACCGTATGTGCAGTTGACGGACTTTGGGCGAGGGCGTATAGTGGGCATGCGGGAGGCCGGGTGGACGTACCGCCGAATTGCTCAACACGTGGGGCGTGAGGTCTCCACAGTACATCGATGTTGTCGCCAGTGGTCGGCGGAAGGTGCACGTGCCCGTCGACCTGGGACCGGACCGCAGCGACGCACGGATGCACGCCAAGACCGTAGGATCCTACGCAGTGCCGTAGGGGACCGCACCGCCACTTCCCAGCAAATTAGGGACCCAGTTGCTCCTGGGGTATCGGCGAGGACCATTCGCAACCGTCTCCATGAAGCTGGGCTACGGTCCCGCACACCTTTAGGCCGTCTTCCGCTCACGCCCCAACATCGTGCAGCCCGCCTCGAGTGGTGTCGCGACAGGCGTGAATGGAGGGACGAATGGAGACGTGTCGTCTTCAGCGATGAGAGTCGCTTCTGCCTTGGTGCCAATGATGGTCGTATGCGTGTTTGGCGCCGTGCAGGTGAGCGCCACAATCAGGACTGCATACGACCGAGGCACACAGGGCCAACACCCGACATCATGGTGTGGGGAGCGATCTCCTACGCTGGCCGTACACCACTGGTGATCGTCGAGGGGACACTGAATAGTGCACGGTACATCCAAACCGTCATCGAACCCATCGTTCTACCATTCCTAGACCGGCAAGGGAACTTGCTGTTCCAACAGGACAATGCACGTCCGCATGTATCCCGTGCCACCCAACGTGCTCTAGAAGGTGTAGGTCAACTACCCTGACCAGCAAGATCTCCGGATCTGTCCCCCATTGAGCATGTTTGGGACTGGATGAAGCGTCGTCTCACGCGGTCTGCACGTCCAGCACGAACGCTGGTCCAACTGAGGCGCCAGGTGGAAATGGCATGGCAAGCCGTTCCACAGGACTACATCCAGCATCTCTACGATCGTCTCCATGGGAGAATAGCAGCCTGCATTGCTGCGAAAGGTGGATATACACTGTACTAGTGCCGACATTGTGCATGCTCTGTTGCCTGTGTCTATGTGCCTGTGGTTCTGTCAGTGTGATCATGTGATGTATCTGACCCCAGGAATGTGTCAATAAAGTTTCCCCTTCCTGGGACAATGAATTCACGGTGTTCTTATTTCAATTTCCAGGAGTGTATTAATTTATAACTAGTTCGTTTCTGTGGAATTGCCGCTTTAAAGTGTTCTGTTAAGATGTTACAGTTACTAAAGTATATGTACCTACGTCTATGTATTTTCTATGTACTAATACGTTGCATTTTACTTACGTCTAGGAGCAATGACGTCCACGTTCCATCTTGCAGGAAGTTTTCTGTCCGGTAATATGTGGTTGTTATGAATCACATAGTCTCTGTTGCCTCAGACTTTTAGTCGCCTTCCACACTACTTTTTGTCAGTTATTTGTCACTTCCGCTCCAGCGATGCTCTACGTGAACAGATTAAATGATATCGCGGAACTTTCAGGGATTTTAATTATGCAATTATTCGAAACTTTGCGCTACCTTTTGTTTTTATGTCGCGCCATTTTCATCCTGTTCCTAATATTTCAGTGAAGTTTTTAAGTAGTTTTGTTTCAGATATTTTTTTCATTAAGGATATCGTCCGGATAGCTTTTAGAATGTGTGGAAATTTCCAATTCTTCTACGTTGTTCACAGCATGATATTCAGGTGTTTTATGTAGAATACGCAAATAATTTAGTATTTGTTCTGCCTGATGATTTTTCAAGTATAAGTGAAAACTTGACCCATTACTTTTACAGTTTCTATATGACCATTAAATATGATTTCAATGCTTCTTCATATTTGTCCGGTATAGAATTTAGCGCTGTCAACACAAGAAATTTTGTAATTGCTCAGATTAGAAAAAAATAGGGACCTCACTTTTCCGTGAACTTATTTTTGTTTTCTGGTTATTGTCTATGCGAAATGCTAGTTTTATTTTCGTATTCTTTAGAAAATTGTTCACTTTCTTCGATACGTGACCTACATATGTTGTTGGCCTATGTGAGGGTTGAAATCATTTCTTTGCGCTAAGTTTTGTTTCATTTCGTGTTGCGGTATTTTCGAAGTGTAAATTTGTGATTGCATTGATGATTGATATGGAAATGAGTTATTTGTGTGAATTTGGGTGGCATGAAGTTTTACTTATAATTATATCCGTAGTCGTGGTTGTTGCAATAGCTTATTTTTAGGTCCAGAAAATTCATGGATTTGTTTTGCTGTGCTTCTATTGTAAATTTCACGTTTGAGTATAAACTGGTTAATTGCTGATGAATTGTTTGTATGTCAGTATTGTATCCATCTGTCAATAGTAATGTGTCGTCTACATATCGATGATAGTAGACAACTGCTATCAAAGCATGCTTCCAGGACCGACCCAAACTTCCATTACATGTCGTACTGTCTATGATACCCATCGCTCGCAACTTTACTTGGATTCCCACCACAGTATTTGAAGGAGGCAAAAATATTCAGCGTTAGTATTACGATCGTCATTTTGCCCGTAGATGCTTGTAAAACTAACTTTAACAAGGTCTGAGGAAACAGACACTGGTGATGATCTTTCAGCTCTTCTAAATTCACGAAATTTCTCTCAATCGCGGAATCTTTCTGATAATTGCTGCATTGGGTATGTAGATATTGGTCTCAGATGAAAGTTTGTGCCGTACTGGAACTCGAACCAGGGTTTCCCTCTTTTAGCTAACACCTGCCTTAATCACTTTGGGTGTATACTCGTCACAGAAAAGACATGGGAAGACTAGAATACAATTTTACATAGGTCGCTTAATGGATTCAAAGAACTGCGACTCATAGGCGGTTTAACGAAGTCAGAGTTCAGGTGCAAGGTGGTGGAACTCCTGAGCCATGTCATGTCTATTGATGGTCTCCTGCTGGACTCGGAAACACTCGAGGCGATTGAGAACTATTCAGTACCAAGAACGAAACAAGAAGTACCAGCATTCCCCGGATACGTGAATTTTTGTAAGGGATTCATGAAAGAGACAGTACCATATCCGAGCACTGCTGAAAGCATCACTTCTGGCCCAACCAGACCCAAGCAGGGAGTCCACATGTCGATTGACTTCTCAAGATCCAGTCGTGGGGTCCATCTGTTCCAGAAGGTGAGACAGTATGGAAGGTTAGTAAAGAAACCTATCACATTTGGTAGGCATATTCTAAATGAAGCCAGAAGGCGCAAGTCAGGGACAGAACTTGAGACATTAGGTGTTGTGTGGTGATTTACTATATTTTGTTACTTTTTGATGAGCAGACTAGCGAAAGTGTATATCAATCATAAATCTAAACAATTCTTGATGACTGCGAAACTAACATCTTACCTATAGTTTCGCAGTCATTAAAAACGTAGAAGAATTGGAAATTTCCACATATTCTTAAAGCTATCCGAACGATATACTTAACGAAAAAAGAAATCTGAACCATAAAAACTACTTAAAAACTTCACTGTAGTATTAGCAAAAGAATGAAAATGGCATAACATAAAAACAATAGATAAGGATAAGTTTCGAATAATTACAAAATTAAAATCTCTTAAACTTCCCCAATATTATTTACTCTGTTCACGTAGAGCATCGTTGGAGCGAAAGTGTCAAATAACTGTCAAAAAGTTGTGCGGAAAGCCACTAAAATTCTGAGGCAACAGAGACTATGTGATTTATAACACCCAATATTACCAGACAGAAAACTTCTGCAAGATCCAACGTGGACGTCATTGCAACGTAATAGTACATAGAAGTTAATTAGACGTAAGTACATACACTTTAGTAACTATAACATCTCAACAGAACACTCGAAAACGGCAATTCTATCGAAACGAACTAGTTACGAATTAACCCTTTAAGACATAGTGTAGCTGATCAGCTACAGACTTCGTTTCTCCGATGTATCATATACTGAGCAACATATTGTAACAAATTCGTTATGTAATTAAGTGTATACACTCTACTGCAGCTGCTCATCTGCTAGTAGTTCTTCATAGCAGTCGTAAATGGCTGGATTAACTGCACCAGTTCGACAATCAGCTGTGTGGATGAACTGCGGCGCTTGTGTTTTGTAGGAAAGTAGACCTTTTTTTGGTGTTTGTGCTCTGATTTTTGGGTTTAAAAATTACTTTTTCTTTTGGAAAACGTAAGTAGATACGGTGTAGACAGTTAATTCGAGTGTCTTTATAACAGATTTGAAATTAGGTATGCTTTTGGGTTTGTAGCGATTGTCAACAATAATGCTTTGTTAATTTAATTAAAATTTTTCAAGGTTTTTCCGTAATGTAGGCACTATAAACTAAACGTGGTGATTTTTATAGCTTGAAATAAAAAAAAAATCATGCATTTAATAGTTAATATAATCATCACGAGTTAAATAAAACAATTTTCAAGAAACCTAGTTCTATTTGAAATAAAATATTATTTTTTGACCTAGCCTATGACGCGTGTTCAGTGGAAAAGTTGAAGGAAGAATAAACAAAAATGTTTCAGCTGTTCTACGCTGTGACTTTAGAAGGTACCTAATAATCAAAAAAGGCTTTGCAACGTCTCTATATCTACGAACTTGAGCGGATATGGATTACTAAAGAGATATGGACGGGAGAGGTCAAACAGGTGAGAAGGGCATAATTTTATTATTCACAGTCACTTACGCAATTTGGTCACTAAAGATGTTGACGAGGTGTTGTGCAGCGCCAGATTTGCATATTATGGCCGAAATGGGGACTAATTTGTTTCCAGCGTAAGTAGGTTCCACATTAACGCGCTAGAATACCTACCAAAGTTTCGGCGTCACAAGATAATTTCCGCCCACACTGGACCTCTGTGATTTACTACACTTTAATTATAATCACTCGGTACAAGAGGCTTTTATGTAATTAGCGCAGGGTGTTCCACGTACAGAGTATTGCGAGGGAGCCAATATCGGAGCGGTGATTCCGATCGTCGCATACACACCGGCTGGTTCCACGAACTGTGGCAGGCGGCGCATCTGTTTTAGTCGGGATCGGTGAACTTGGAGCGGCCTTGGAAAGCGGTTCGAGAAGATCATTAAGTCACTTTGCAATTTCGCCTGATGTCAGTAGCGCTGTTAGAGAGATATACAGAAAGTGAATCTAATAGCTCATACCTTCGAAAGCATCCCATAATACTGACAACATGAACTCTTCCAATGTCGTGTATGAAATAACCGTAGGTCTTAATGTTATTTGTTTGTTATCTGTAAATAGGTTGAAGTATATCGTTCACATAGCCGTCAGAATGTGTTTTGATGGAACAAGGGAAAAGTATTGTTAGTCATTAGATTCTTAGGTGCTGAACACCAGCTTCGAGAAACAAGTAGTATGAGAATGGAGTAATAGATGATCAGCAGATGTCTAGATATGGATGTGTTCGTTTTAGGTGTAATATGCAGTGATCCTTATTTCATCTTACGAGAAGTTGCTGCAGTCACTGATATCATTCTTATACACTGTCGACATTAATGTAACCACCTATAAAAAGCCGGAATAACCACATTTTGTTGCGCAGGCTGCTGCGAGGCATACAGAAAGGGGATCATCTACTGTTGTCAAATAAGGCGACTGAGCGTGACGTTCCTGAGGACCAAGGCGTCATAACCATCGTGCAGGAAAACCGTTGGTCAGGTGTTGCACAGCAACACACGCACAATGGGGTAGGTGACTATTCTGTTGCATTCACAATGGGCGTCTGATGAAAAGATCGAATTTTCAAGGAGAAAAACCCAGCTGTCATCCATAAAAGCTTGATACGTTTCACCTGTCAGAGTATCTGTGAAGCTATGTGGACTGATGACTTCATTTCCAAGGATACTGTGGCGGTTTTTGCGTATCATCAACATGGACAAATGCAATGAATATGGATGATATGATACTCTATGGTATTCTGCGGTTTTAATTCACTCTTATTTAGCAGTTGCATTGATTTGATTTTGTAAATGATACTGACAATATTATACACACGTATAATGCATTATTCATACTACAACTTCTTCCGGATAATTATTTTTCCTTTACTCAATAAATAATTAATCATTTAAATTGATGCCAACAAAAGAAATTATTAATACTGTTTTGCAAATTAGTTTAACACAAACCCTTGATATTTCGGCCAGAAGTACAGACGAAGTTGCTATATAATCGCAACTAACAATGGCTGTGCTTCTTGCAGCTATGATAAAACAATTAATACAAAATTATAATTAAAAGGGGAAGTGATTTTTCAATAATTAATCATAAATAGTTTTAACGCATTTGGGTCTATTTGTTTTTTACCAGCAAATGAACATAAAAGGACAATAATTTTACGTTAAATGTTTTTCATTCAACAGACCTCATATCGATTCGCGTCTTGCGTCGGCGACGTACATCAGAAGAAGACGACAAAAGGGTACAAAGCAAAAGAAAAAAAATGACGTAGATTAACAAAGAATGTGAGACAAATATTGTCTCTGTTTTACATATTTATGTTCTTTTTTAAGAAATAATTACATAATTGAATGAATGTTATTGAGTTACGTAATTTTACACACGTTCATATTCCACTCGTAACATTATATATCGGTGATGGTATAATACCATAACGCCATATTAATGCACCACGTTCTGTGACTATCGAAATGACGTAGCCACTAGGATGTACTAAACGTCATACACATATATGGCCCAGTTAAATTAATGTGTCAGACGCCTATATTCGACACCAACGTGCAATAACCAGTCATAGATGGCAGGTAGAAGTAATAGCATTTTTGGGTACTTAAATCGTGTCACCACGATGCAGGAAAACAATGAAGTCTTTCTTGCAGTGAGAAAATGGACCTATTTATCTGACGTCGGAAACGTCATGGCTTTCGGGCCAAGGTTGGAAGCACTTTGGAAACGACTGAGTTAGTAAACTGTTGGTATGCCGCCACGGTTAAAGCACATCGCGCAAGGCAAATGACGCTACCCAAAACCGCCGCCGAGGCTTCTGTGGTGCACCACAGGCCACAGGTGACAGGAGTGAACGACGGCTGCGACGGTTTGAACACACGAATAGACGTGCAATCGTTGAGCAACTGGCAACCAAGATGAACCAAGGGGCTACCAGCAGTGTCTCCTCAATGACAATTCACCGATGGTTGCTGCCTATGGGCCTTTACAGCAGGTGCTGGGTTCATGCAGCCACGCTGACTGCTGTTAGTGGCGACGAATGTCGCAACTGGACACCCATTAACGACACGTGGCCTTTTCAGGTGAATCACGTTTTGGTTGGTTGGTTTGTGGGATTGAAGGGACCAGACTGCTAGGGCCATCGGTCCTTTTTTCCAAAAATTTCAAACACCCACAAAGGACAAAACCTAACCATGGAGATGATAAGAGACGACACAGGACAAGAAAGACTCAGACAGAGACCAGACAAAAGGAATTAAAATCACACAGAGTGTGACAGTGGTTGGCCGACCATAGAGACAAAAAGGAAAAGCCACCCACCTAGAAACACACTAAAAAACCCAGTCTAAAATCGTAAGCCAAAGGCCAGACTCTACACAAAAAATGACAAACAGATCAAGTGAGAAAAGCCCCCTCCCCGAATAAAACGCAAAACTAAGCCTGCCATGGCAGTGTCATCTGTTAAAAGGGCAAGGAGCGTATCAGGCAGCGCGAACGTCTGCCGGAGCACAGCTAAAAGGGGACAGGGCAACAAATGTGGACCACGGTCAAAGCGGATCCGCAGAGACATAGAGGCGGGTCCTCACGGCGCATAGCTGTGCGTCAGCCGGGTGTGGCCAATGCGGAACCGACAAAGCATGACTTATTCCCTGCGAGTAGCTCGCATGGATGACCGCCACACATTCGTCGTCTCCTTGATAGCGCGGAGTGTGTTTCGTGTGGTCAGGTTGCACCATTCAGTGTCCCAAATCGCGAAAAGTTTGCGGCGGAAGACTGCTCGCAAATCGGTCTCCGGGAGGCCAATGTCCAGAGATGGTTTACTGTTGGCCTGTTTGGCCAGGCGGTCGACAGACTCACACGTTTTATGCTCCATCGAAAAGATGGCTGTTCATCAACCAGGAGGTAGCGTTATGGTCTGGTGAATGTTTTCGTGGCATTCCCTGGCTGATCTAGTCCTTCTGGAAAGCACAATGGACCAACGAAAGGACACATCCATCCAGCATGACCACCCATAGATAGTTTGTTTATCCTAGGTAGGATGGCATCTACCAGCCGGATAAAACAACGTGTCAGACAGCTCGCAGTGTACGTGCGTAGTTCGAAGAGCAAGAGGATGAGGATGAGGATGAGTTTATCGTACTCCCCTGTCCACCCGACTCCCCGGATTTAAACCCAATCGAGAATCTGTGGGACACCTCGATCGTGCTGTACGCTCCATGGTTCTTCAGCCGAGAGACCTGGCGCTGCTGACCACGACATAGCTCCACATTCCGATTTGTACGAATCTATTATGTTAATTTTCTCCATCACAACACAATGAGATCTTCTTAATACAGAGCATTAGATCTCAGTCTCAGCACAACCGAAACGAATGTAGAAAGGCAAAGCACCGATTAAAATGGACAGCCACTTCCTAACAGCTAGAAAACTTCCGAGTTGAGATATAGTCGCAGTAAAATTTTCCAATGATCCAGGAAGATATTCATATACAATATCACATAAGACGACTCAATATGATTAGCATAATGCATATACTCACGTCTGAAGCTTGTCGTTAACGTCCAAAATGCATAACCTTATTTACAAATACTTTGTGATCTGTAATTGGAATAAAAATATGGAAATAATAAGTTAGAACACTTGAGTTTCTTCTGACGCAAGAAACGTTCACACAGCTTACGTGAATCCAGGGGTGTTCCTATTGTCTTCGGGCATATGTCCAGCATACAGAGATTTTAATTTTCCACACACAGCACTCTCTTGTGGCATTCGTGCCATGAAAACGACAGGCTAAACCTTCCTTATTCACTACCAAAACAACAAAAACTGTCACAACAGAGAAACTGTTTTTTGTGGCGGCGTTCGTAGCGACAAACAATTCGCTGTAGAAACGGCTTACGAAGTCACCACCACACTTTTAATAGCGGGCCGACCGGTCCGCTAGAACAGTGAACAGAAAGATGAAAACCCAAACACTCTGATTAAATAAAAGTCGGTACTTATCTTTATTAACAAAGATACAGAAACACAGTAGTGAACTCCGTGTCTACAGAGATCTGTCTAGTTCGAGTCGGAGCGGCTAGGTCAGCGTCGGCTGACGACAAACAACAACTCTGCTGCGATGAACACACAACCGACTAGCAAGTACACAATTCGGTGGCGAGTATACAACTGAGCGGCGAATACAGAACTGTCCTAGTGCTCGCGACTCCAGCGCTTAAGAAGCCAGAAGCCAGCGGTGGCGCGCGCAGACTTGCGGCGATTTCCTGTCGCGCTGGCGCTGTTTATGCGGACGGCGTCCGGACTTTCATGCTGGCAACCTTTTGGCAGCGGGCTCGGGTGGCATTACTGGCTAGGATATAACACTGTTCTAAATGAAGGTGTATTATTATATAATCTTATAATACTATCAATGCACATGGAATCTAAATTGACTGTGAGACATAACCTGTAGTCATTACTGTTATCTCAGATATGGTTCCAGTTGCAAAATGGACACAGAAAAAAAATTCTGAACGGAAATTATGATGGATCATAATTTGCGATACTGAGAAGAGGTTTCCTTGAAGACTGTAATCTAGAGCCGGAAGCCACGATAGCTACAATTTTACACCCGCTCAGATAAATCATCCCGTCCCCCTCTCCCAATCGATATTCAGGTAAGAATGATGTGCAGCTCAATCAACAAAAGGAGATAATATCCGATCAGAAAGTCTGTTTCTCAGTAATAGGAATTTCTAGGGTTACAGCGTGAAAGAGGCCATTTCGATAGTCACTCAAATACGTCTTAGTCTAGCTACGTTAAAGTATATTAACCACGGTTTGAACGATGAACTAAAGTTAGCTCACAGGCAAATTCTGCGGATCGATTAATCCCTTCCGCAAAAGGTTTTAATTAGGCTGAAATTATTGCTTAGCTAATGGCATCATTTGTATGTGCACCGTTCGGATTTTACGTTTCAATACACATTTTCTGGGAGGTTTCTGAATCGCGCCTCTTCTATACTTTAAGTTTGTTCGAATCGGTTCAAACTTTACACTAAGGTACGTAAATGGATGAAGTCAAAATAAAATAGTTTTTTCTTCCAATAATCGACATGCGATGGTTTAAAGTCGAGCTAAATATAACAGATGAAATCCATTCTCACGTATATTGAATGGGCGGAAACGATTTAAAGTGAATCAAAAAAATGTCTTCTTACGATTAAATTGAAAAACACGTTTTCAAATATCTGCCTTCATTTGGATTTTACCCGCAGAAAAATTATATTTTATGATATTTCTTATGCACGCCATCTCTGTCTCAAATTTGTGCGAATCGGTTCAAATGGTGTAAGAGCCTAGACAAATATACGTAATTAATTACCGTCCTGTTGTTTTGTGAAAACCTCATCGTATACGCAACATGATTCGAAAGACATTTAAAAACATGTGCGGGATCAGTCGTCGCTACAGTCGAGAAAAATCTACTCGATTGCAAAGCTAAGGCGAGCTAATGTCAATACTACGTTAGAGTAATAGTTGGAAACCAGAACAAGAATGCTCCTATTGAAAGGAGTCAACTGGGGCACGTTTGTATGTGGCACCAGAATATGATGATAATAATAATAATAATGTAAACTAAAATGGAACTACCATAAGCTTTTATAAAATATGTATGTATCTGATAGGCTTTATAATGCGGATCGCTGGCTGTGTACGACCGCAGAGCCTAAGATACGGCTTCTAGTCTGAGATAGTAGAGTAAGAGAGCTCTGGGCGCATAGTGGTAGGTAGCTGTCAGTGAGTGAAAGAGGATGGACTAGGCAGTTTTTGTGGAGCGCTCTGTGAAGCCGCCAAGTGTTAGATTAATGTAGGTATGTCAGTATTGTTGAAGATGGAAGCAGAAGTCTTCAAGCAAGCAAGGCAAATACGTTAATTATGATTTTTGTTTTTCCAGCGCGTTAATATAGATGAGTTGCTGATAATTTGTAATTGCTGAGTAACCCCAGAATAACGTAAACTGATTTGATAAAAAACGCTAGTTAGATATTTCACTTTTGTAATGTTTCTAAGATTTGTTAACGGAGTAATATATAATTCGATGATCTGCATTTATGCTGGTTTGGTGAGGCATAATACTTGCTGTATAAATCTCAATGTTTGTGACTCAATTAGCAAATATTTTTTGACTAAAGTAACTTTAATTGTCAGATGTTTTTGAAAAGACAAACTTAGCTTGCAATATAATTTTGCTAGGAAACTCAGTGTTAGTGATTAACTTAGTCAGTACCGCCGCCCTGTCCAGGTCACATGTTTTTCAAAGCAGTTGGATTTTTCTTAAGTGTTTTCATTTATCAGCCAAAAGAATTTCATGTACATTTCAAGTATTATGGCCAGCATTGTACATTGCCGAGCGTGTAGCTAGCATTCATTTTCTTATATGAGAGACAGTTGCTGCTTTAGAGGCAAGACAATTTGATTTATTTGTCATGTGCACAAGGGCCAAAGTTATCACTTTTTAAGAGGGTCAGGGGATTCAGTGCCGAAAGGGCTGAATGTATTTTGCAGTGACTGTATTTCTTTATGGGTATTGGGAGTTGCATTGCCTAATCAGTTCGTGTAAAGTTTTACTAACAATAACACAGAGTGAGCACACCACTTGCAGTTACGACACGCTGCACGGTAATTCCAGTTTTGTATCCGTTCCACGGTTCAGACATTCATTCAAAAATTTATTTAAAGAAAGTTATTTTTTTATGTGCACAGTTCATTCAACATAATCTAAGGAATTACATCATTTATAAAAGAACGTTACACTATCATAGCACAAAAAAGCGAATATGTCCTTGGCAGAATCAGGGATGTAAAAGAAGGGAAATGGCCTTTTCGTTTATCTTGCAACTTCAAAGACATTCGAATGAAAACAATTTGACATATTCGCACTTCTTGTCAAGTTAAACCTAATTCCCCAGTGCAGTGAGCTCTCTTAGCTGAATGGAGTTGGCACACCTGGTTGTTGCAATTTATAGGCTTAAGTCCCTGATCTTTTGCCCAAAATCCAGAAGATTTTCCAGACATTATAAAAAATATATAATATCATTTGGCTGCAGAGGATACATGTCAGAGTTAAAGAGTTTATCTGGGGGGAGGGGGTAAAAATGTCTGGGGTGGTTAAAAGCGCGAATATGTCAAGATGTTTTGATTTAAATATCTCTGAAGCTACGAGATAAGTCGAAAAGTTACTTTCCCCACCTCTCTCAGGACATATTCGACTTTCCATGCTATGATAGGAGCATTTCTATTCTGGTTAGTTATTTGATACTTAACCCTGTTAAATACATATCTGCCAAGAAAGAGACGGCATGCAGAGTGAAGTGATTGCACATAGTAACAGTGACTCTTGAAAGAAGAGTGTTCATCGAATTACTCGCAGTATCTAATGCGCTTTCTCCACGGGCCATCTTGCCAATGGGGCTGTAATTTGCCAGCAGAGCGTTCCAGCAGTTGGGAGACGTGTTAATGGGACTCGCTCAGGCGAGTAGAGCTGAGGATAAATTTTGGCAATGAACGGCCGCTTAAATTAAGCAGGGCTGTGGCCGCGGTGCGTGAAATACGAAGCGACTCCATCCAGCGGAAGGCGTGGACCGCCATTTTTTATTTTCGGCCAAAGTGTGGGCGAGGGATCACGATGGGCGCCCTGTAGAGTAAGCAGAGCATGTGATTTATCTCGGTCTGAGGAGGGACATAATTAACGGCGATAAATCAGCAGTCGGACGGCGGCAGCGAGCTGCGCCGCGCCGCTCCGCTATGTGGCCGCTGCGGTGGCCGTGGAAACGAGTGCCGCTATAGTGACGTAGCAGGAGTAAGGAATCTACCACCAGTTTTATAGTAGCATAATTTACGAGACATCTGTATAGAAGAACGCGTGCGCATTTTCTGTGAGCGTGTGGGTGCTATTCTGTCTTTCTACGCAACGGATTAATCTGAGATGTACCTTTTACCCTGTGGCTCCTGCGAGATGCAATTTCCACCCCCCCCCCCCCCCCACACTACTACAGAAGCCAGACACGCTCCTAACGTTCTAAAGAGAAATACCTGATAAACTTTCAGCAATAAATATCTTCTAGAGTCGTCCGATGAAAGGAAATGACACAATAATTCACAAAATTTCTTACGTAACTAGTGGGATACTTGGGTACTGGAGTAGTGCTAGTTAGAGTAAGAAAAACATGAAACTAACGAAAATTATTATTTTATTTTGCAAAAATTCTGAGGAATCACAATGGCACTTTTAGATATGAACAGAACAAGTTATTTCCGGGTTCTTTTCGGAATGTGAAGTTACCTCTTAAGGATAGGATTCGCTAATGAAATTTCTATACAAATAGTAAGATTGTTATTGACTTGGCAGAATGGCTGAGAGCCGCGGCTACTCAACTTGAATAATTTTCCGTTAGAATGTTGCTAGGTACGGTCGAGGCTGTCGCGTGTGAAATACAGTGAAGTGAAGTGTACTGTTGTGGAGGAATTATGGGGCTCGCAAGAGCTGTAGCGCACAATACCGTAAGCTCTGATGACTGCTGTCTGCGCCGCTCGCTGCTGGCAAATAAGATAACTCTCGTTCTATCTGGATAAACCTTCGCCAATCTAACTCTCCCTATGCCTTGATGAAGTCAAGGATTCCTGTTCGCCCCTAGTCTAACTATTGGCGTGGTACACCGGTTAGATAACTAGTCCACCTCGATGCCACTCAAAAAGTCGCTCACAGGAGTATAACTCTGCCTATTCACAATGCACAATAAGTGTGGCAGCCAACACAGTGAACAATGCTTAATCGCAAGGACTCAATATAGAGTCGCAATCCGATTAGCTCTCGATAGAGGTGCTCTCCCAGTGAAGTACTGATGCGAGACTTGTTCCTCGCTCTTTGAGTACACGTACGAGCGCTCACGCTCTCGTTACGTGTTCTCGCTCCAAGAGCGACAACGGAACCGCCGCTCTCCACACCAGACGTGAAGGGGTATATATTTCGGTCTCTCCTTCAGCTGAAGGCGTCAGAAATATCGTCTACCAATCAGCATTGCTCTTCTAAAACTGGAGAATGACATTTCGTTTAAGGCGACCAATCCAGAAATCTGTAGCATCGGCGTTTGGCGTTTGCTGTCTCCTTGTGAAAACCACTGAAACTGCGTGCTATGTTTGTAAAGAATGCATTGGCTGGGCGCTCCCACACAATGTAGCGGAATTTACTTTTAAGCTGAACACATGGTCGTTCTGCCTTTCACTCGGGCAAACGCTCTACGGGCAGTCGAGGTTGACTCGTCCTCTGAAGGAACCGGCGTCCCGGTATGCGGTCTGCCTCTCCCGGACTAAAAACTACTGTGACCGTCGTGTCTGGAATGTATGTGTGTACGCCAGCCTCGAGTATTTCAATCTAGGTGCGCATTTGCGATTTACTAGTTATTTGCTTATCGTTTACATGAATTCATACAACATTGACTTTATCTTGTCGAGTTTGGGTTCGAATGAAGCGTCTTGATGTGCGGAATATGATTGTGAGGGCGGAATATGTAAGCAATGAAGGTCAGGAGCCCACGACGTCTTACACACTGACAGAAATTAAAATGTTGTATTATGACCCAAGAGCCTGATACTTGTTAAACTCGAGTTGTTTCCTTTTAGGCACATGTGATCTGGGGGCAGAGTCTTTGATTAGCAATTAAAATGTCTTCGGTCCCGGGTTTGAACCACCCCACTTAAATCTTGAATAAAAATTACCGAGTAATGGCGGAAGAAGACTTCCGGCATAAGAAGTTGCCCTCATTCTGCCAACGGACTTGTCAAAGACGGAACTCTCTTGTCCTGGTTGAGGCGGGGGGGGGGGGGGGGGGGACTTCTAAGGGTGGAAGAATCGGCAACGATCGACGACATGAGGACGCAGAAGGCAATGCAACCCACTACAGTAGAAACATGATGTATATCCAATGGACATGTGGCCCTTAATTAAAGAATTGTCATGATGATATTTCCATTGGCTAAAGATTCCATAATAGTCCCCCATTCGAATATCTGGAAGGAGACTGTCAAGTGGGAAGAGACCATGAGAAAAAGGTCATATAACCAACGAGAGAATGACGTTAGACGAGAGGCAGCGTGGAATGTCAGAAGCATGAATTTGGTAAGGAAGCTAGAAAATCTGGAAAGAGAAATGCAAAGGCCTAGTCTACATACAATGTTGGTCAGTGAAGTGAAATGGAAAGAAAACAAGAAATTATGTTCATATCACTTAACAACAAAAACGAAAAATGATATAATGGGACTAGGATTCGTTACGAACAGGAATGTATGGCAGAGATTGAGATTGCTTTTAATTTCCAGGAGGTTGGACTTCGCTATTTACTGAGTCAGTCTTCCCGACAATCATTTCTATTTCAATCACGCAGCCATTTCCCCTAAGCTTCTGTGCACTGTTTATTTCATTCCTCAGCGCCATATATTTCTGTATTACTGAATTCATCTGAACATTTTTGTATTTCCTTCTTTCATGATCGACTGAAGAATTTATGTTAACCATGGTTTCTTTGCAGGTAGCTTCTTTGTACCTATGACTCTCCTTCCAGCTTCTTTGAATGCCCTTCTTAGAGATTTCCATTTCTCTTCACTTGGAATGCCCACTGGGCTATTTATCATCGCATTATCTATAGGCTTAGAGAACTTCAAACGTATCTCTTCATTCCTCAGTACTTTGTACATCCATTCTTTCTGACTAGTCTCTTAAACTCCAGCCTATTCTTCATCAGTACTAAATTGTGATCTGAGTCTGTATTTGCTCCTGGATACACCTTACAATCCAGTATCTGATATCGAAATCTCTGCCTAATCGTGATGTAATCCAACTGAAACCTTTGCGTATTTCCAGCCCTTTTTTTAAGTTTACCTATTCCTCTTGTGGTTCTTGAGGAGTGTATTCGCTACTTCTAGTTGAAATTTATTGCAGAACTAAGCATTTCTCCTGTCTCATTCGTAGTTCCAAGCCCATATATTCCCACAACCCTATTTCTGCTCCTTCACCTACAATCTGTAATCTTACCCTCCCACACATAACTATTAAAATTCTCTGTCTTCGCACAAATTTTGAAAGCTTCGAGATTCGTAAGATATACAAGAGAAAAACTTATTACTTATCTTTATTATCTTGTTGTTGTTGTTGTTGTTGGTTCCAACTGTTGTCTATGGGAACATTCTTGCAGCTGAAATTTTGATTTGACGTTCTGGGTTCCCGAAGAGAAATAACTGATGGAAATTTGCCTGTTGCTGTGAATACATTTTTAGGTTATCCCATTCTTCAAAATCACACCGACTCTAAAATTTTCACTCCTATCACACCACAAATTACATTTTTGTTGTCAAGTTTAGCAAAATACGTGCGTTTCCCTCACATGCATGCCCACCACTACACACTTTCTGCGATACTAACTATATTCCAAAGACTTCACAAAGCAGAACATTTTACAAAACAAAAGATGAATCATCGCTAAAATATATCATAATTTTTGTAGATTAACCAAGAAATAACATTAATTATTAGCGTTAGATTGTGCAGTTAATTGTATGAATTTTAAGTATACCAGAAATATCGTAATTTCAAATATTGTTAAAAGAGGAGTAATTTTAGCAGTCCTACCTCCACGAACCATGGACCTTGCCGGTTGGTGGTGAGGCTTGCGTGCCTCAGCGATACAGATGGCCGTACCGTAGGTGCAACCACAATGGAGGGATATCTGTTGAGAGGCCAGACAAACGTGTGGTTCCTGAAGAGAGGAAACAGCCTTTTCAGTAGTTGCAGGGGCAACAGTTTGGATGATTGACTGAACTGGCCTTGTAACACTAACCAAAACGGCCTTGCTGTGCTGGTACTGCGAACGGCTGAAAGCAAGGCGAAGCTATAGCCGTAATTTTTCCCGAGGGCATGCAGCTTTACTGTATGGTTAAATGATGATGGCGTCCTCTTGGGAAAAAATTCCGGAGGTAAAATAGTCCCCCATTCGGATCTCCGGGCGGGGATTACTCAAGAGGACGTCGTTATCAAGAGAAAGAAAACTGGCGTTCTACGGATCGGAGCGTGGAATGTCAGATCCCTTAATCGGGCAGGTAGGTTAGAAAATTTAAAAAGGGAAATAGATAGGTTAAAGTTAGATTAGTGGGAATAAGTGAAGTTCGGTGGCAGGAGGAACAAGACTTTTGGTCAGGTGAATATAGGGTTATAAATACAAAATCAAATAGGGGTAATGTAGGAGTAGGTTTAATAATGAATAAAAAATAGGAGTGCGGGTAAGCTACTACAAACAGCATAGTGAACGCATTATTGTGGCCAAGATAGACACGAAGCCCGTGCCTACTACAGTAGTACAAGTTTATATGCCAACTGGGTCTGCAGATGATGAAGAAATTGATGAAATGTATGATGAGATAAAAGAAATTATTCAGGTAGTGAAGGGAGACGAAAATTTAATAGTCATGGGTGACTGGAATTCGAGAGCAGGAAAAGTGAGAGAAGGAAAAATAGTGGGTGAATATGGATTGGGGGAGAGACATGAAAGGGGAAGCCGTCTGGCAGAATTTTGCACAGAGCATAACTTAATCATAGCTAACACTTGGTTCAAGAATCATAAAAGAAGGTTGTATACATGGAAGAATCCTGGAGGTACTAAAAGGTATCAGATAGGTTATATAGTGGTCAGACAGAGATTTAGGAACCAAGTTTTATATTGTAAGACATTTCCAGGGGCAGATGTGGACTCTGACCACAATCTATTGGTTATAAACTGTAGACTAAAACTGAAGAAACTGCAAGAAGGTGGGAATTTAAGGAGTTGGGACGTGGATAAACTGACTAAACCAGAGGTTGTATAGAGTTTCAGGGAGAGGATAAGGGAACAATTGACAGGAATGGGGGAAATAAATACAGTAGAAAAAGAATGGGTAGCTCTGAGGGGTGAAATAGTGAAGGAGGCAGAGGATCAAGCAGGTAAAAAGACAAGGACTAGTAGAAATCCTTGGATAACAGAAGAAATATTGAATTTAATTCATGAAAGGAGAAAATATAAAAACGCAGTAAATGAAGATGCAAAAAGGAATACAAACGTCTCAAAAATGAGATTGACAGGAAGTGCAAAATGCCTAAGTAGGGATGGCTAGAGGACAAATGTAAGGATGTAGAGGCTTATCTCACTAGGGGGAAGATAGATACTGCCTACAGGAAAATTAAAGATACCTTTGGAGAAAAGAGATCCACTTGTATGAATATCAAGAAAGGTGTAAGGAGTATATAGAGGGTCTATACAAGGGTGATGTACTTGAGGACAATATTATGGCAATTGAAGAGGATGTAGATGAAGATGAATTGGGAGACACGATACTGCGTGAAGAGTTTGACAGAGCACTGAAAGACCTAAGTCGAAACACGGCCCCGGGAATAGACAACATTCCATTAGAACTAATAATAGCCTTGGGAGAGCCAGCCATGACAAAACTTTTCTTT
The DNA here is from genome assembly GCF_021461395.2 of Schistocerca americana. Classification (NCBI taxonomy): domain Eukaryota; kingdom Metazoa; phylum Arthropoda; class Insecta; order Orthoptera; family Acrididae; genus Schistocerca; species Schistocerca americana. The sequence continues at coordinate 307,469,933 of NC_060122.1, read as the reverse complement.
CTGGTGAACAAGACGAATGAGACAAGCGAAATACCCTCAGACTTCAATAAGAATATAATAATTCCAATCCCAAAGAAAGCAAGTCTTGACAGATGTGAAAATTACCGAACTATCAGTTTAATATGTCACAGCTGCAAAATACTAACGCGAATTCTTTACAGACGAATGGAGTAACTGGTAGAAGCCGACCTCTGGGAAGATCAGTATGGGTTCCGCAGAAATACTGGAACACGTGAGGCAATACTGACCCTACGACGTATCTTAGAAAATAGATTAAGGAAAAGCAAACCTACGTTTCTAGCATTTGTAGACTTAGAGAAAGTTTTCGACAACGTTGACTGAAATACTCTCTTTCAGATTCTAAAAATGGCAGGGGTAAAATACAGGGTGCGAACGGCTATTTGCAATTTGTACAGAAACCAGGTGGCAGTTATAGGAGTCGAGGGGCATGAAAGGGAAGCAGTGGTTGAGAAGGGAGTGAGACAGGGTTGTAGCCTGTCCCCGATGTTATTCAATCTGTATATTGAGCAAGCAGTAAAGGAAACAAAAGAAAAATTCGGAGTAGGTATTAAAATACATGGAAAAGAAATAAAAACGTTGAGGTTCGCCGATGACATTGTAATTCTGTCAGAGACAGCAAAGGACTTGGAAGAGCAGTTGAACGGAATGGACAGTGTCTTGAAAGGAGGATATAAGATGAACATCAGCAAAAGCAAAACGAGGATAATGGAATGTAGTCGAATTAAATTGAGTGACACTGCGGAAATTAGATTAGGAAATGAGACACTTAAAGTAGTAAAGGAGTTTTTCTATTTCGGGAGCAAAATAACTGATGATGGTCGAAGTAGAGAAGATATAAAACGTAGACTGGCAATGGCAAGGAAAGCGCTTCGGAAGAAGAGAAATTTGTTAACATCGAGTATAGATTTAAATGTCAAGAAGTCGTTTGTGAAAGTATTTGTATGGAGTGTAGCTATGTATGGAAGTGAAACATGGACGATAAATAGTTTGGACGGGAAGAGAATAGAAGCCTTCGAAATGTGGTGCTACATAAGAATGCTGAAGATTGGGTGGGTAGATCTCACAACTAATGAGGAGGTATTGAATAGAATTGGGGAGGAGTTTGTGGCACAACTTGACAAGAAGAAGGGATCGGTTGGTAGGACATGTTTTGAGGCATCAAGGGATCACAAATTTAGTATTGGAGGGCAGCGTGGAGGGTAAAAATCGTAGAGGGAGACCAAGAGATGAATACACTAAGCAGATTCAGAAGGATGTAGGAGGCAGTAAGTACTGGGTGATGATGAAGCTTGCACAGGGTAGAGTAGCTGCATCGAATCAGTCTCAGGACTGAAGACGACAACAACAACAATTTTAACTGTTAATACATAGCGATTATGACAGATTAATTTCTTTTTATACATTTTTGTTCTGAGATATAATACATCGTATACAAAATCATATGAAGTTCCTTCTTTTAAATAGCCGAGAATGTTCACCTATACAAGAATCGGTAATATGCGTGGTATCGGTTATTTCTATAGAAAAAAGGTTATGTTAGCCGCACCCCAATTCCCCAAGACTATTGGATTATTATTTCCCTTTACGTCGCTCATTGCTTCTTAGACACACATATTGGACAACAATGGTGATAATACGCTGTCTTGCCGTATGCTCTTCTTCACAGTAACTTTTTGAGCTCGTAAGCATGCTACTAGTTTTTATGGCATGTGAAAGTAGATCAGGATATGCACTAATTTGAGAAACATGGGCCCTCATAAACGAAGTTTAAACCCATGGATCAAATTTAGTAGCTTTATCTGATTACAATGATTGTATGGAAATCGAACACTTACTTTATGAGTCCAACAGTTTACATTGGACTTAGCAGAAGAAAACTGAATTTGAGTGATCATGAACAATGGTATCAGTTGTCCCACGAAGCATAAATGTATTGATGTACTGAAACAACAAGTTTAGTAGCCAGATGCAGTGAAAATGGAGATGTAAGCTTTAAACTGTTATAGTAACACACATACATAACTCATCGAACACAAACACTTTGTGTAGATTAAGGCACTGCGTCTCTGTCACCTGCATCAACACAAAAACGTACGTTTTTGTGTAAAAAGGTTGCAAAGAATGTAACGGATGATATTCGTAGTAGCTGATGTAGTTTTGACATGAGTTGCAATAAGAAAGTTGTAAAATTTAACTGAATACTGACGGCGATCACTTCGCATCGTGCAATCGTAAAGTGAATGCGGAATCCAAATCATCCTAATTAATGTAAATAGAAGAAAAAAATAGTGGTCAGGGAAATTCAACAGGGAAAATATGAATTTAAACTTTTATTATTGACGTCAAAAAAGGAAATCACAGTAATTCATTTACTACTGGCGCACGTGGTGGCAGACTCCAAAACGTCGTAATAAATAGACATCTAACTTAGCTATGTAGATGGATTTATCCATAAAAATACCTGCTATAGGTGACACAGTCCTGCCAATCGAGAAACTGACTCGCCGCAATTTTTAATTTTTGAAGGATGAGGACGTACACAACTTTTCTCGAATTGCCCCGTGACAAGGAGCGGAGTTCTATCTTCGAGGAACTGAACAATAGGTAGAACGTTCCGACCGTTTTTTACAGATACTTGGCAACTGCTGAACAACAGTTTCATGAATCTGTGTCACTTTGAAGTGTAGTGCAGCATTCAATAAAAGTTACTAGACCACCCGTAGTACTGTGTATCTTACGTTTTGAAGTGCCCTCTTATGTCACGACGGTAAGCATTGTCGGTTGAAATCTGTAGTGACAACATCGGTTCCACCGGGTTTAGAAATGCGGGAGGTGTCGGAAGATGAATAGCGACTGAACCTTGGGGGGCGACCATTCTGAGCACGCAGTCGCTGAGAGCCGCGCGCCGTGTTTCCGGGCGCGGCCGCCTGCACGCTGATCCCGGCAACCAGCGGCTCTGCGACTGGCAGTGACGAAGCGCACGCACGCACGGCCGCCACCCACGGGCTGAGGGCTGAACGTCGGCTCGCAAGTGCCGCGGCCCGCCGAGGCCACGCAGAAACTCGGCGCGAGTCTTCCGAACGCCGTTGTGGAAAGTCACAGTGCTACTTCTTCAGCAACGTGGGAACTAATTCAGTGGCAGGAATGGCTGTATTTCTGCGCCGCCCCCCCCCCCCCCCCCCCCTACCACACACACACACACACACACAAGGTATTGTAGCTTCAGAGATATGAAGGTCAACTTTGTTTTCTTAAATGGGATGCTATAGTTTGGTACTTACTTTCAGATTGCGGCTATGATGTGTAACTGTAAGGTCCTTGAAGGTCAACGAATGTCACAAAGGTGGCATGAACTTCCATTTACAGAAGGTATTCGAAGTAATTTCCATTGGTGTCAATGCAGTGCTGCAGTCTTCTTATCATAGATTGAGTGCTATTCCTTATCAAGTCGGCACTTATCGAAGCACATGCTCTGACAGTTCTCTCTCTCGCATATATTCAGGTTCAAATGGCTCTGAGCACTATGAGACTTAACTTCCGAGGTCATCAGTCCCCTAGAACTTAGAGTTACTTAAACCTAACTAACCTAAGGACATCACACACATCCATGCCCGAGGCAGGATACGAACGTGCGACCGTAGCGGTCGCGCGGTTCCAGACTGTAGCGCCTAGAACCGCTCGGCCACTTCGGCCGGCCGTTTTTATAAACAATGTCTTTTACGAATCCCTACAAGAAAAAATACCAGAGGCGTCAAATCTGGCGAACGAGCCGGTCACGACACATCTCCTCCGCGTCTAATACAACGATTTGGGAATTGTCTCTGCAACTCATTTCTGACCATCTGCGACAATGTGCCGGACACCCATCGTGCTGATACCCCATTCTGTTCCTTGTTCCTAAAGGTATTCCTTCCAGTAACAGACCTTATGTTTCTTACAAGAATGTGCTGTACTTCCTACCATTAAGATTTACTTCGATGAAATAGGGGCATATAAATCTGTCCTCCAGACTCCCATACCACACATTCCCCGACCACGGTTTTTGGTGTGCAACTAGCCTCAGGCAACAAGGATTTTTAGTTGCCCAATAATGTATGTTACGCAAATTGACATTTCCATGGTTCGTGAATGTAGCCTCGTCAGTAAATAAAATCAACTAAAGAAATGTACCATCCCTCGGAAGTTGAGCCCATCTGCAGAATTCAGTGCGACGCGTACAATCCGTACCAGTTAATTCTTGGTGGAGACTGATATGGTTGTCATTGTTGTTTGTGGTCTTCAGTCCAGAGACTGGTTTGATGCAGCTCTCCATGCTATTCTGTCCTGTGCAAGCTTCTTCATTTCCCAGTACCTACTGCAACCTACATTCTTCTGAACCTGTATAGTGTATTCATCTCTTGGTCTCCCTCTACGATTTTTACCCTTCACTCTGCCCTCCAATAGTAAATTGGTGATCCCTTGATGCCTCAGGGTATGCCCTACGAATCGATCTCTTCTTCTAGTCAAGTTGCGCCACAAATTTCTCTTCTCTCCAATTCTATTCAATACCCCCTCATTAGATATGTGATCTACCCATCTAATCTTCAGCATTCTTCTGTAGCACCACATTTCGAAAGCTTCTATTCTCTTCCTGTCCAAACTATTTATCGTCCATGTTTCACTTCCATACATGGCTACACACCATACAAATACTTGCAGAAACGACTTGCTGACACTTAAATGTATACTCGATGTTAACAAATTTCTCTTCTTCCGAAACGCTTTCCTTGCCATTGCCAGTCTACATTTTATATCCTCTCTACATGGACCGTCATCAGTTATTTTGCTCCCGAAATAGAAAAACTCATTTACTACTTTACGCATCTCATTTCCTAATCTAATTCCCGCAGCATCACCCGATTTATTTCGACTACAATCCATTATCCTCGTTTTGCTTTTGTTGATGTTCATCTTACAGCCTTCCTTCAAGACATTGCCCATTCCGTTCAACTACTCTTCCAGGTCCTTTGCTGTCTCTGACAGAAATAAAACTTCAACGGCGAACCCCAAAGTTTTTATTTCTTCTCCATGGATTTTAATTCCTACTCCAAAATTTTTCTTTTGTTTCCTTAACTGCTTGTTCAATATACAGATTGAATAACATCTGGGATAGGCTACAACCATGTCTCACTCTCTCCCCAAACACTGCTTCCCTTTCATGCACCTCGACTCTTATGACTGCCATCTGGTTTCTGCACAAATTGCAAATAACCTATCGCTCCCCGTATTTTACTCCTGCTACCTTCAGAATTTGATGTAGAGGATTCCAGTCAACATCGTCAAAAGCTTTCTCGAAGTCTACAAATGCTAGAAACGTAGGTTTGCCTTTCCTTAATCTCTCTTCTAAGATAAGTCGCAGGGTCAGTATTGCCTCCCGTGTTCCAACATATCTCCGGAATCCAAGCTGATCTTCTCCGAGGTCGGCTTCTACCAGTTTTTCCATTCGTCTGTAAATAATTCGCGTTAGTATTTTGCAGCCGTGGCTTATTAAACTGATAGTTCGGTAATTTTCACATCTGTCAACACCTGTTTTCTTTGGGATTGGAATTATTATATTGTTCTTGAAGTGTGAGGGTATTTCGCCTGTCTCATACATCTTGCTCACTAGATGGTACACTTTTGTTAGGCCTGGCTCTCCTAAGGTTGTCAGTAGTTCTAATGGAATGTAGTCTACTCCCGGGGCCTTGTTTCGACTTAGGTCTTTCAATGCTCTGATATGGTAAGGATGATATTTATGGCTATGCAGAAAACGAACAACACTACTTTGGCTCATGGCAGATTCCCTTGCGGTTCGACGTAAACTAACATAAGCATCTCGAACCACAGTGGCAAGAGTATCAATTTCCGTTTACTGGTGTGTTAATTCCCTCTGCCGGATTCGTTTCTGATGCGTTAAAGATCCAGTTGTTCTCAATTTATCATACATATATTTAAATGTACGACGTGTAGGGTGAGTACGTTAAGGATATCTTTCAGCGTATAAGTCTCTAGGTCTTACGGAATTTCGTTGGCATTCTCCGTAAATGAGAAGCGTATCGACTTTTTCTTCGAAGGAATATATCATTCTATCATTCACATTCGCCTGATTCGACGATACATGTCTTATCGTTAGTATTAGTGTTGTATTGCGAAACCGTCGAATGGTGTTTACATGTCAATGGCGCGTTAGATGGATACGTCGTATTCGGCGAGTATTTACTATTTGCGCGATATACGACACAGAACTGTCAGAACATGAGCTTCGGTAAGTGCCGAAGTGATAGGGAATACCACTCAATCCATGATATGAAGATTGCAGCACTGCATTTATACCAATGGTCATCACTTCGAACACCTTCTGTAAATGGGCGTTCATGTCACCTTTGTGACTTCGTTGACCTTCGAAGACCTTACTGTTAAACGTCATTGGATTCATCTCGATAGTCGCTATCAGAAAATAAGCACAAAGGTATAGCATCCCATTAAGAAAGAAGTTGACTCACATATCTCTGACTCGACTGCACCTAGCAACAAAAAACCAACGTCATATTACGGCCCTAGTTGTCCCATGCAACATTTCCAAACTTTTCAGCTACTATCATACTTTCGGAATTATTCTATGTGGTAATAGTTAGTGACTTACCCTATATACAGGGTGTCTCACTAAATGTGTTTGGCTCTGTAAGTTACGTAGTAATAGGTGACGGAAATACACTCTTGGAAATGGAAAAAAGAACACATTGACACCGGTGTGTCAGACCCACCATACTTGCTCCGGACACTGCGAGAGGGCTGTACAAGCAATGATCACACGCACGGCACAGCGGACACACCAGGAACCGCGGTGTTGGCCGTCGAATGGCGCTAGCTGCGCAGCATTTGTGCACCGCCGCCGTCAGTGTCAGCCAGTTTGCCGTGGCATACGGAGCTCCATCGCAGTCTTTAACACTGGTAGCATGCCGCGACAGCGTGGACGTGAACCGTATGTGCAGTTGACGGACTTTGAGCGAGGGCGTATAGTGGGCATGCGGGAGGCCGGGTGGACGTACCGCCGAATTGCTCAACACGTGGGGCGTGAGGTCTCCACAGTACATCGATGTTGTCGCCAGTGGTCGGCGGAAGGTGCACGTGCCCGTCGACCTGGGACCGGACCGCAGCGACGCACGGATGCACGCCAAGACCGTAGGATCCTACGCAGTGCCGTAGGGGACCGCACCGCCACTTCCCAGCAAATTAGGGACACTGTTGCTCCTGGGGTATCGGCGAGGACCATTCGCAACCGTCTCCATGAAGCTGGGCTACGGTCCCGCACACCGTTAGGCCGTCTTCCGTTCACGCCCCAACATCGTGCAGCCCGCCTCCAGTGGTGTCGCGACAGGCGTGAATGGAGGGACGAATGGAGACGTGTCGTCTTCAGCGATGAGAGTCGCTTCTGCCTTGGTGCCAATGATGGTCGTATGCGTGTTTGGCGCCGTGCAGGTGAGCGCCACAATCAGGACTGCATACGACCGAGGCACACAGGGCCAATACCCGGCATCATGGTGTGGGGAGCGATCTCCTACACTGGCCGTACACCACTGGTGATCGTCGAGGGGACACTGAATAGTGCACGGTACATCCAAACCGTCATCGAACCCATCGTTCTACCATTCCTAGACCGGCAAGGGAACTTGCTGTTCCAACAGGACAATGCACGTCCGCATGTATCCCGTGCCACCCAACGTGCTCTAGAAGGTGTAAGTCAACTACCCTGGCCAGCAAGATCTCCGGATCTGTCCCCCATTGAGCATGTTTGGGACTGGATGAAGCGTCGTCTCACGCGGTCTGCACATCCAGCACGAACGCTGGTCCAACTGAGGCGCCAGGTGGAAATGGCATGGCAAGCCGTTCCACAGGACTACATCAAGGATCTCTACGATCGTCTCCATGGGAGAATAGCAGCCTGCATTGCTGCGAAAGGTGGATATACACTGTACTAGTGCCGACATTGTGCATGCTCTGTTGCCTGTGTCTATGTGCCTGTGGTTCTGTCAGTGTGATCATGTGATATATCTGACCCCAGGAATGTGTCAATAAAGTTTCCCCTTCCTGGGACAATGAATTCACGGTGTTCTTATTTCAATTTCCAGGAGTGTATTTATTGCGGTAGGTAACCATAAGTAACGTTACACTGTCTGTGGAGCTATGAACATAGTTCATCGTGTTATTATCCAAAGAGTTACAGCAAAAAGATACAATTTTTAAATGGAGCAATAGTTGTTTCTATCGTGCACTGGAATCAGTAACACCAGCTGTGTATACATCAATTTAAATTACATTCCTATCACATTTAGTTTGGGAGCTACAACCGTTCAGAGTTTCAGGGGCAGATACCACACTGGCTGCGCATACGCAATGCGCCTTCTAAATGCGGTGCGGCGAGTTGTAACGTCGCCGGCGTCACAGAGCGAGAAGCTTCCTCGATGCGCTGTTAGAGTGCCGACTGTCGCCGCACACGGCCGTATACAGACAGTTCGAGCCACACAATCAAACGGGGCTCAATATACCACAGTTACTGACATTGGATGAAGATGGAATACACGAACAACGAGTACGTTGACATGTTTCTAATGCTCAGAGAGTGCCGACACGATGCCACTGAAGCAGCCATGGCGTACGTCGAGAGATATCCTAGGCGAAGAGCACGTTCTCACGTGCCGAACAACGACTTCGGTAAACAGGCAGCTTGGTAATGCGCCGCAGTAACAGAACAACTACTACAAGAAGTAAGGAGACGGAGATGTTTGTTTTAGCTGCAGTACACCACGATCCTCATGTCAGCTTACGAGCCGTTGCTGCAGTCGCTGGTGTCAGTCCCACCGGTTTTACCCGTACCGCCTCTCACTGACCCAGGAGCTGCATGAGAACGATTTCCATGCGAGAGTTACATTATGTGAATGGGCCATGCGTAATTTCGCGTTGGAGTCTTTACAAGGTGTTATTTTCTCTGATGAGGCCACGTTCACGAATTATGGTGCAGTGAATCGCCTTAACGTGCACTACTGGGCCGCAGACAATCCTCGGTGGGTATGACCTGACGACCAACCACGTAGGTGTTTTATTAATGTGTGGTGTTGAATTCTTGGGGATGAAATCATCGGTCCACACTACTTCCCAGGTACAATGACAGGTGAGAGCTATATCGCACGTTTATAGCCGACAGTTTGGGTGGTCTTCTTGAGCATGTGTGTCTTACACACGAGAGTCCATATGTGGATGCAGCACGATGGTCACCCAGCCCATTCTCCGAGTGCTGTTGTGGAAGAACTAAACAATAGGTTTGCAGGAAGGTGGATGGGGTGGCATGGTCCTCATTCATGGCCCACAAGGTCACCCGATTTGGTGTTAATTATTCTAATGCATGATAGAAACAACTGTTGTTCCATTTAAAAATTGTATCTTTTTGCTGTAACTCTTTGGATAATAACACGATAAACCATGTTCATAGCTCCGCAGACAGTGTAACGTTTCTTAAGGTGATCTACCGCAATAAATATTTTAGAACGTGATGTAGTCACCAAGGGCGGCAATACAGGCGCGGAATCTGACATCCAGTCAGTCGTACAAATAGCGAATACTGTTCTGGGATACGTTATGTCATGCCTGTTTGATTTGTTCACGTATTTTCATAATGGTTGTTGGCTCATGAGTGACAGGAGTTACTTCTCGTCCCGTGATATCCTACACGTGGTCAGTTGGAGACAAATTCAGAGATCTTGTTCGACAGGGAAGCTGTCACGCTTCTTAAAGAGCTCGTTGAGTTTCACGGGCAGTGTGTGGGCGACCATTATCTTGTTGTAACAGCACTTCACCTTCCTGTTGCAAGAAAGGTAAAGGAACTGGTCTAACAACATACTGAGCATTAGTTAGCATTTCCTCCAGAAACACCAAAGGTGAACGAAATTTGTAGCTTATCGCATAGAGCCTGGACTGGGGCCTATGTGTCTTGGGTGAATGCAGTCTACGAGTCTTCGCTCACCATGTCTACGTGGCACTCACGAAAGACCATCACTTGCATGCAGGCAAAATCTCCTTTCATCATTGAAGACCACGGCGCGCCATTTCATCTTCCGAAGTACCAGTTTAGTCCTGTACGTCGATGCTATGGGGTGAGTGAAAGACGGGCTAGAAGTAAGCGTGTCCGTATTCTCACTGCTAATAACTGCTTCGCAGTAGTTCGTGTCGACACGTCTGTGGTCAAAAGCCCCCATCTGTTCTGTGGTAGCTGTACGATCTCTCACTGCTGTCCTTACAGTGCGACAATCCTGGCGGGCGTCTATGATGCGTGGACACCCAGAACCTCGCTATAGGTGTGAGAATGTTCACACGACCACTGACACCAGCATCGTTGCACAGCACATCCAACTTGTGTGGCAATTCTCCGAAAGGACCATCCTGCCACTCCGAAGACCACACCTGGACCGCCGGCTGGTGAGGCCGTGGGGTTCTAGGCGCTTCAGTTGGGAACCGTGTGACCGCTACGGTCGCAGGTTCGAATCGTGCCTCGGGCATGGATGTGTGTGATGTCCTTAGGTTAGTTAGGTTTAAGTAGTTCTAAGTTCTAGGGGACTGATGACCACAGCAGTTAAGTCCCATAGTGCTCAGAGCCATTTGAACCACACCTGGACCTCTTTGAAAGGCGCTCAGTTGGCTGTAGGAAGCACGAGTGCGTCTCTATGGCATGGTTGACTGCTTGCTTCACACCTTAGCACCACACTGAGCTTTCTGTTAGAGGGTAGATACAGCTGGCGTTCTGGAAGCTATGCCACTACTCTATCTCTTGGAGGGCAATGTTGAAACCTTTATCAGTAAACCTAGTTCCCTCTAGTCGCATATGCTGTCATCGGATCAAAATCGACTTCTATTGAGGCGTACAATTCTCTCCTTTTTCTGGCGATGTATATGTGCGTATTATACACAGGAAGAGCGACTTCCAGTAAGCCTCCGCGTGAACACCGTTCTCTCGTACTTCAGTTTCACGGTCTTTCCTTGAGATACACGTAGCAGAAAGCAATGTAACGTACCGCTTCTAGGGTGTACGCGGTCGGTTGGAGTGCCTGCGTGGTTGCCGCTGCCAACCTACCGCGTGGTAAAGAGATGCCCGGGCTGGACATCAGTTAAGTAGTTTTAATTTTGCATGGTACTATGGGTTTTAATTTTAATGTTGACTGTGCCTTACTCTGGCATGTTATAGAAATTTTAGGCTTCCGAAGAAGACTAGATTAATTTAGCCGAAACCTGGTAAAGACCAGAAAATTTGCGCAACTGAGGCTGATTCTTCAAAATATTAGTCTATCACAGTTGCTGACGGGGCTGCAATATGCTAAAAATTCTTACTTTTATTATTCCTTCTCAGGTCTTGTACATATTGTTTATTACCCGTATCCCCCTTAAGTTACCCCTATTTTTCTCAGAATGTCCAACATTTTGCAAAAAATGGTTCAAATGGCTCTGAGCACTATGGGACTTAACATCTCAGGTCATCAGTCCCCTAGAACTTAGAACTACCTAAACCTAACTAACCTACGGACATCACACACATCCATGCCCGAGGCAGGATTCGAAGCTGCGACCGTAGCAGTCGCGCGGTTCCGGACTGAAGCGCCTAGAACCGCTTGGCCACCGCGGCCGGCTAATTTTGCAACATTGCACATTGTCGAACGCTTTTTCCAGGTCAACAAATCCTATGAACGTGTCGTGATTTTTCATTAGTCTTGCTTTCATTATCAACCGCAGCGTCAGAATTGCCTCCCTTGTGCCTTTACCTTTTTTAAAGCGAAACTGATAGTCATCAAGCGCATCCTCAATTTTCTTTTCCATTCTTGTTTACGCCACCTTAACTGGGAGCGCCTGTGCGCCCGAATGGTACCACTACACTGGTCGATGTCAGAGCCAACGTCCTGCAGTACCAATCACCTCCGCATCATCCACGTACTGTTTCCCGCGAAATGCCTGTTGGACCAAACAGATGGATGTTAGAAGGTATGAGATCCACGCTGTTGGGTGCATGAGGAAGAACAGTCAAATGAAGTTTTGTGAGCTTATCTCGGGTGGGTCGAGTTGTGTGAGGCACTGCGTTGTCATGGGCGAGGAGACATTCGTTTGCACGCTGAAGTCGTTTCTTCAGCTTCCTAAGGTTAGCACAATACACGGCCGGCACATAGGAGATCGGACAGGTTTACGCGACCTTGTTGTTATCATAATAGATGCCTCGTCCAACGACTCACCGTGCTTCTGTTCACAGCCAGGTTTCCTATGAATATCTCCGATGCACTGTTTTCCCACAAAAGGAACTCAGTGACAGCTTTCTGCATAGAACCTAGCTCTGTTTCAGACGCCATTTTGAAGGCTACGTGAAATTCCCCAACGTATCGGAATTGCATGAAACTGTAGAGCCTGGGGCGGAAATATTCCACGATGTTTCAGAAAAAAATTTTAACCGAAAGTACCAAGAAAAAAAAGAGTCGCGTTACTTATGGAACGCCGCTCACACAAAAGTAGATCATGCCATTTTATGAAATAAAAGGAACCTTCTTCAAATTACCATTACACAATCATTTGCAGTATATCCCCGGTACTTTTGCCCAATCCTTGAGTGTCATATGACTATTGGAGTGGTGTGTGTAGCACGGCAGACACTACAGTTCAGTACGGCGGCAGCGCAGCCGCCGAAGTCCTGTCCAGGTGACACGTTGCTGCCCCAGTGGCCCCTGCGTGCGCCCACGACTCTAAGCCAGCCAGCAGCCAGTGTCGTGGCACGCGGCCCTTCCTTTGAGGCGGTGGCGGGGGCGGCGACGCGCCGGAGCCGGCACTAATGAACTCTGCGCCGAGAGCCGGCGCCGCCTCCTCCTGTAAACAGACAACTCGTTTTGCCGCCGCCGCTGCTGCATGCTTAGTTATCTCCGCAGCCCGGGCGCCCCCGGCGACAGCGAAAGGCGTGAAGCCACAGTTTACACTCGCAACGCGCTGCGTACTGTCTGCTCTACCTATGTGGTTTTCTCATTTTCCTTAGATGGCGCATTTCGACGCCGACAGATGTCTTGAAAATCTGCGCCGGACCTGGATTCGAACTTCGATTTCCTTATTTTCACGAGCTGTAAACGTACATTTTTGTTATAAGATTCGAAAGTAAGACCTTTCAGATGAACTGTTTGAAAATAAAAATGTCTGCAGCTAATTTAAGTAAAAGGTCTTTTCGTCGCCGTTTCAGCACTTTATAGCATTAACAAGCGAAAAAAATGTATTACAAAATCAAGTTTCTAAAATCCATCCTTTGACGACGCGACTGAAAATTTCCTGTAATTCTTTTATGTTGTATTCACTTCGTTACTCCTGGCGTCTTACGTAATTGTGACAGTATGTATTTATTTATTGTTAATTCACCTCACTTACTACCTGTTACAGGGAAGCTAAAACAGGCCACACGTTTCAAATTTTCGTAGGTCGTAATCAATGTACACTTTATTGTTAAGCGATCAAGCCCAATGGACCGCGCTCTACTACAACGTTCCTTCACCACCGTATTCTGTTCATTGCTACCATCTGCCTTAATCTACATCGATCACTGACTGTTCGAAGGTGTTCATGGAGGCCTTCCGTCCACCTCTTCCTTGGCCCTCAACCTAATAGGGGGATGAAAGCCAAGAGCTTCCGTAGTCACCTTCCATCGGAGCCACACGTGTAGGGCACTGCAGTCGCTTGCTTCTGATGTTTCCTGCTGAATTGGAATCTCGGTGCCGTTCATCAAGCTCACGTCCGTGTCTGATCCTCCGTTCACCCGTGTTTGGCTGTGGCCGAGTGGTTCTAAGCGCTTCAGTCCGGAACCGCGCACCTGCTACGGTCGCCGGTTCGAATCCTGCCTCGGGCTTGGATGTGTGTGATGTCCTTAGATTAGTTAGGTTTAAGTAGTTTCCAAGTCTAGGGGACTGATGACCTCAGATGTTAAGCCCAATAGTGCTTAGAGCCATTTGAACCATTTGAATCACCCGTGTTTGACTCCACCACGTGTTTGACCAAAGATCTTTCACAGCATCTTTCTGTCAAATATAAGAAGTTTAGGAAAGTGCTGCTTTCAGATTCTCCATGTTTGACAGTAGCATAGGACCACGGGATGGATCATGATTCTGTGTAGCCTAACCTTGAACCGTCTCGAGACGCATCCGGACCGAAGAAGTTGTTTTAGGCTGTAGAAGGATCGGATTCCTGTCTACATCTTGGTGTTGATCTGAACTTCGCATCACAAGTTTTCCGTTAAGAGCGCTACCTTGTATTTTAATTCTCGGACTGTCTTGTGCGAGTGGTCTCTGCAGTGATTGTAGTTGTCCACTGTCTTGACCTTTCCGACGAATCACAACAAGATAGTCTGTGTTGGCTTCGATTGTGGGTAACCCAAATTTGCTGGCAGCCGTTTCTAATGCCCTTGTCATTTACTTTGGTTCCTATTCAGAGGTGATGAATAGACAGCAATAGGTACAAACTTATATACTAATTATTTGTTCTTGGTAATCATTACAAAGATACTACACAAATTTGAATACTGCTAGGCTACGATAACAAAACTACAGTAAAATCCCTACACCAGTTATCCTTATACTGATACTACTACAGCACGGCTGTAGTTGAATCATTTTGTACCATTTCATTTGGGGGTCGCTGACCTCAGTTGTCTTTCTTTCATCTGTATAGCATTTTGTCCAGCTGGGACGGCAGCGTGTTGACACACTGGGACAGAAAAGAGCAGTCGTATCACAGAAATTAGTTCCTGTTACTGAAGTGGCTGGTTGCACGGAGCAGCTATACAGCTTCGTGACGACAGAGCTAGATGGTGCATTGGTTAGCACACTGGATTCGCATTCAGGAGGGCGACGGTTCAAACCCGTGTCCGACCATCCTGATTTAGGTTTTCCGTGATTCTCCTAAATCGCTTTAGGCAAATTTCGGATGGGTTCCTTTGAAGCGGCACGGCCGACTTCTTTCGCCATACTTCCCCCGGTCCGAGGGAACCGATGACCTATGTGTTTGGTCCCCTCCACCAAACCAACCAGCAAACCTCGTGACACAGCCAAATACGTTTACACAAACATGTCAAAACTGAAGAGCAAAAAAAAAAAAATTTTTTTTTTAACACTGGTTTAGTCCTGAATGGAATGAATGGTGAATAACCTAACTTTTAGAATGGTTCAAATGGCTCTGAGCACAATGGGACCTAACTTCTGAGGTCATCAGTCCCCTAGAACTTATAACTACTTAAACCTAACCAACCTAAGGACATCACACACATCCATGCCCAAGGCAGGATTCGAACTTGCAACCGTAGCCGTCGCGCGGTTTCAGACTGTAGCGCCTAGAACCGCTCGGCCACACAGGCTGGCACTTGTAGAATGCTCCGTTCACTTTTGTAAGTGGCGATTGTGGATAGATCCTGATGCTTTCTAGAGGCACGGCGTCGATACTATCAGACTAACAGCTTATACACTGCGTGGAGCCGTACGTTCGCTTATATCCGTATTTGGCGAACTGACGTTCTCTACTGTTTGCGTGATGTAGGGTGGAAGCAACACGTATTACGTGTTGCTTGCGCCCTCTGTGGCGTCTGAGCGTAGCTACATTCCACCTCTCTGGAGGAATATCTTGCCGTTCCGCGTTCCTCTTCAGTATGACTGTCTTGTATCTCTGGAAGACGATTTTTAACAAAAGCCACTCGTTTTAATGCACACTATTCACCTTCAGCCGTTAATTTCATCATGATCTTATTTTCCTGAATCATTTGCTCATTTATCTTTAAGAAATTTTGGAATAGCTTATTGTAGAGAAATCTGAATTGTTTTTGAAATTTCTGATGTTCTCCTTCATGGCAGAGAGAACATTTTTGTGTACTGAGTCGTTTAATGCTTTGTATATAATATGTGGAGTGTGACATGACTCAGGCCTAACAACTCAGTTTCGTTTTAGGGCAAATGTGCCACTCATGTCACCGACGTCAGGTGTGTACACTGTAATTACGTTTATTATTGCCTGTCTCTTACGAGTCCAGATCACGAAGGGTAGTTTCATTCTGTTTAATAGTTCCTCCGTGGGGATTGTTCGGGTAACAACTTCATACGAAACGACCCACTGATGCGTTAGTGGTACTGGGTTGCATATGTTGCTCAAGATAGTTGCCCACTGTCTATGCAGATGGGTAACCAGTTGAGATTCCGGGTGTGACTGAAACCACCATTGTGGCATTTGTTTACTGTAGCCATCCGAGGTATTAATAAGGGATATAAGGCATTATCACTACTGGTGCAACGGCTTTAGCGAAGAATCGTGGCCATTTGGATACACAGGAGGATGCGAACACCAACTACAAAATTCAGGAGGTTGTCCAGGGATATTTTCCCATTTATGTTTGCATTTCACTAAAACTATCTGCACAACATAGAAATTTGCGATGGAATGTGCTGTGCGCTTGTTTGGAAAGAAGTTTGTTTCATTCACTCACCGGAGTTGCCTTTCACAACAGAAATGCACACTTTACTCTTCGCCCTCAAACTCTACCATTCAGTTTGCTCTGTTCTGTTCCGGATTTGTGTTAGTTGTACGCCGGTCGCTGTGGCCGAGCGGTTATAGGCGCTTCAGTCCAGAACCGTGCTGCTGCTACTGTCGCAGGATTGAATCCTACCTCGGGCATGGATGTGTGTGACGTCCTTAGGTTAGTTAGGTTTAAGTAGTTCTAAGTCTAGGGGACAGATGACCTCACAAGGGAAGCTCCCCATCGCACCCCCCTCAGATTTAGTTATAAGTTGGCACAGTGGATAGGCCTTGAAAAACTGAACACAGATCAATCGAGAAAACAGGAAGATGTTGTGTGGAACTATCAATAAAATAAGCAAAATATACAAACTGAGTAGTCCATCCGCAAGATAGGGAACATCAAGGTTAGTGTGAGCTCAGGAGTGCCGTGGTCCCGTGGTTTGCGTAAGCAGCTGCGGAACGAGAGGTCCTTGGTTCAAGTCTTCCCTCGAGTGAAAAGTTATTTTTTTTAATTTTCAGACCATTATCAAAGTTCAGGCACTCACACATAATCAACTTCGCTCTCCAAAATTCCAGGACATGTTCAGATTTGCTTGGACATATGCAGGGTTTGACGGTCTACACACGGAAAAATTTGAAAACGTTAAAAACATATCTTTTGACAGAGCACAGGGAAAACTGTGCGACTATGAAACTGTTCACTCATTTGTTACAGTTTATGAGACAAACTCTTATGTTTTCATCACTTTTTTGGGAGTGATTATCACATCCACAAGAAAACCTAAATCGGGCAAGGTAGAAGAATCTTTTTAACCATTCGCCAAGTGCACAAGTTAGGTGGGTCGACAACATATTCCTGTCATGTGACGCACATGCCGTCACCAGTGTCGTATAGAATATATCAGACTTGTTTTCCTGTGGAGGAATCGGTTAACCTATGACCTTGCGATCAAATGTTTTCGGTTCCCATTGGAGAGGCACGTCCTTTCATCTACTAATCGCACGGTTTTGACTAGTGTCGTATAGAATATATCAGACTTGTTTTCCTGTGGAGGAATCGGTTAACCTATGACCTTGCGATCAAATGTTTTCGGTTCCCATCGGAGAGGCACGTCCTTTCGTCTACTAATCGCACGGTTTTGCGGTGCGGTAGTAAAACATAGACACTAAACTTATTACAATGAACAGAGACGTCAATGAACGAACGGACAGATCATAACTTTGCGAAAATAAAGAAAACTTTTCACTCGAGGGAAGAACCTCTCGTTCCGCAGCTGCTCACGGTAACCACAGGACCATGGCGCTCCTGAGCTCACACTATCCTTGATGCTGCATATCTTGCGCATGGACTACTCAGTTTGTATATTTTGCTAATTTTTTCATAGTTCCACACAACTTCTTCCTGTTTTCTCGATTGATCTGTGTTCAGTTTTTCAAGGCCTATCCACTGAGCCAACTTATAACTAAATCTGAGGGGGGTGCGATGGGGAGGTTCCCTTGTCAGATGTTAATTCCCATAGTGCTTAGAGCCATTTGAACCATTTTGTTAGTCGTACACTAACAGTTGAACACAACAGTATGGATAGGTTATTGGACGATAACCACCTCGCGCACAGATTCAATTAATGCAATGGAAGAGCGCCACCACGAAGCTATGCTGAGTTGTTCACGCGGCGATTTTGACAGTTATCCTCTTGGAAAACGCCATAGCTGTCACGGGAGACTTAAAGTATGAAGCGATGCTAATGGTCCGCAATAATGCTCACGCAGCCGACAGCCGCTATGGTACCTTTGAGTACCACCAAAGATATCATGGAAACCCAGATGAATGTCCCCCATAAATAATGCTTACCGACACAGACTTATACCCGTGGCATGGTGCTGCTCGTTTCCAGGAGCAGGGACATTAAGAATATTTCGACAAAGTCGCTTATGTTAGTTTTCTTTCTTTCTCTCGTTTTTTATTTTTTATTTATTTATTTTTTTCAGTCAACAGTCTTCTGACCGGTTTGATGCGACCTGGCACAAATACCACTCCTGTTGCAATCCCTTCACGTCCAAGTGGCACTTCAACGTACGACCTCAATTATTTGCTGGATGTATCCCAATCTCTGTCCTCTGCAGTTTTTACCCTCTATAGCTCCCTCTAGTATCATGGAAGTTATTCCTTCAATTCTTAACAGATGTCCTACCATCTAGTCCCTTCTCAGTCTTTTCCATTTATTCCTTTTCTAGATGATTTCTTGGAGAACTTATTCATTTCTCACCTTATCAATTCACTTACTTTTCAAGATTATTGCGAAGTACCACATCTCAAAGACTTCGATTTTTTTCGAATCCGGTTTTCGCTCAGTCCATACACTGCCAAACAATGTTATGCTCCAAACATACACTCTCAGACATTTCTTTCTCAAATTAAGGCATGTGTTTGATACTAGTAGATTTCTCTTGGCCAGGAATGGCCTTTTTGCCATTGCTAGCCCACTTTCTATGTCTCCCTTGCTCCATCCGTCATGGGTTATTTTCCAGCCTGGGCAGCAGGATTCCTTATCTTCATTTACTTCGGGATCACCAATTCTGATGTTAAGATTATCGCTGGTCTCATTTCCACTAGTTCTCTTTACTTTCGTCTTTCCTCGATTTACTCTGAATCCTTACTCTGCACTCATTAGAATGTTGATTCCATTCAACCAGTCCTTAATCCTTCTTCACCTTCTTTGAGGATAGTAATGTCATCAGCTAATTTTTTCATTGATACCTTTCAAATTGAATTTGAATTCCACTTTTGAATATTTCTTTTATTTCCTTCATTGCTTCTTCGATGTATAGACTGAAAAGTAGGACTGAAAGACTACTCTGCTTACATATACCCTCTTTAATTCGTGCACTTGGTTCTTGGTCTTCCATTCTTGGTTCTAGTACATATTGTATATCACCCGTCTTTCCCTGTAGCTGACTCCTATTTTTCTCAGAATTTCGAACATCTTGCTCAATTTTTCGTTTTACATCGCCTTCTCCAGTTCAACAAATTGTATGAAAGTGCCTTGATTTTTTTTTGTCTTGCTTCCACTACCAACTGCAACGTCAGCACTGCCCCCGGTGCCTACACCTTTCCTGAAACCAAACTGATCATCTTACTCATCCTCAACTTTCTTTCACACCCCTCTGCTTATTATTCTTGTAAACAATTTGGGTGTATTAGCTGTTAAGCTGACTGTGCGGTAATTCTCGCACTTGTAGGCACTCGCACGTTTGAAATTTGGTGGATTTTATTATTCCGAAAGTCTGATAGTGTATCTGGAACGGAAATACGTGAAATTCGCCTTCGCCTTCAGGATGCGAGGTCCAGACTAATCGGTACATAAAACAATTTGTCTGCGTGAAAGGAGTACGTTTTAAATGAAATTTACATGTACCATCTGACTGCAAAACAAACGACTCAGATTTAAATGTTGGCGGTGTAAATTGCTAATCTTTATCTTTAGTCTTGTAGTCACTGTACGAAAACTGGTATTGTAATTACAAAACAAAGGAACATAAAAATTAAAGCATCTACTTCCTCTAAAGCTACTTGAAAATTCACAAGACTGCACTTTACTGAAATCTTCTACTGCACTAAGCCTCTGAACTGATATGATGTTACTTACACAAATACACTCTGAAAATCGCTGTGCCTTACAGTGGACATGAACTTTGATAGTAACTGAATTCATTGGTCTACCTGTGCCCATGGAATGCCCGCTCTTCTGCGGTTTATTGCTATTAGGAATAATAATGTCACTGTCAAAACTCAAATTTCATTTACCTTACTTGCGATGTGCAATGCAAGACCGCACGTTATCAATTTCCATAATGTGCTTCTCAGTACATAATCATTGAATGTAAGAAATACACTGAGGTGACAGAAGTCTTGGGATAGTGACACTCACATGTACTGACGACGGTGGCACTGCATACACGAGGTGTAAAAGGCAGTGCATTGGTGGAGCAGTCTCCTATACTCCCGTGATTCATGGAAGAAGGTTTCCGACGTGTTTATGGACAAACGATAAGAAACAAGACCTTGAACGCGGAAAGGAATTTGGAGATAGAGCGTGGGACATCGGAAACCGTTAAGGAATTGAGTATTCCAAGATCTACAATATCGAGAGTGTGCCGGGAGTATAGAATTTCGGACTACCTGGGCAAGGCTGCTGCCAACTGCCGCCATTTAAACGACCGAGAGCATCAGCGCTAACAGACAAGTAACAATGCGTGAAGTAACAGCAGATATCAATGTGGCACGCACGATTAACGTATTCGCTATGTCAGTGCGGCGAAAACTGGCGTTAATAGGCTGTGGCAGCAGACGACGCATGCGAGTTCCTTTGTTAACAACACTTCATCGCTTGCAGCGCCTCTCTTGGGCATGTGACCATATCGATTTCACTCTAGGCGACTGGAAAACAGTGTCCTGTTAGTAAGAATTGATGGTAGGGTGCGAGTGTGGCACAGACCCACGTTCTCAAGAAGGCATTGTGTAAGACATTGGTGGCCCGATAGTTATGTGGGCTGTGTTTACATCGCTTCGACAGGATCCTCTGGTCCAGCCGAACCAATAACTGACATGCCACTGGGCCAAAATGGTCATCGACTCATTTGAAGATCGTTCTAAACAGTTCGACCTAATGATTTGGCCATCCTGATCACCCAACAAGAACCCCTTGGAACATTTATGGGACGTAATTGAGAAGTCAGTTCGTGCTCAAAATACTGCACCGGAAATGGTTTTGTAATTACGGACGGCTGTAGAGGCAGCATGGTTCAATATTTATGTACAGGTGTTCCAACGACATATTGAGCCCATGCCGCGTTGAGTTGCTGCACTATGCCGAGCAAAAGGATGTCCGACACGATATTTGGTGGTGCCCCATGCCTTTTTTGACCACTGTGTATATGCTTTCATTACTGCGTCACGGCCGGCCGCTGTGGCCGAGCGGCTCTAGGCGCCTCAGTCCGGAACTGCGCCACTGCTATGGTCGCAGGTTCGAATCCTGCCTCGGGCATGGATGTGTGTGATGTACTAAGGTTAGTTAAGTTTAAGTAGTTCTAAGTCTAGGGGAATGATAACCTCAGATGCTAAGTCCAATAGTCCTCAGAGCCATTTGAACCATTACTTACTGCGTCACGTGCCCTCAAGTGCGGTATTCAAATGACAACGGCCGGCAAGTAGTCATAACGGTTTTGCTCACCAAAGTTTTGCGTTAATAGGCATCCAGTTTTACAGTGAGAAAATACCTCTTCCCATGATCGGACTTTACGATCCTGGTGAGCATACTTATTTTTGATTCTACTGTACGACCTGTGTAGAGACTAAGATTGTCCACCACAAATGTAACTTGAATGTGGAAGTATACTGTGGTGCGGATTTCGTAAGTTGTAACTGAATAACGAATTTCCTGGAGTTCGAAAGTAATTTTTTTGCATTCATTGTCGCCGAATTACGGCATCGACTTTGTTTTTTGTAATAATACTATGTACTGTTTCCCGTGATATTTGATAGATGCTTCTAAGAGAGCGTCAACGACATAACACGTATTGGACTTGATCAAGTAGTTTGAAGATAACAGCGAAGCAAGTTACCTTCTCGCCGTCGAGAGAAGAGCTTCGACACACGTCTGCCCTATTACACCAAAAGTGAGGAAGCCCGTAACTCAGGTACGGCTAGTGTGCTTATTATCACGGCGGTTAAACAAAGTTCTCAAAAAGTCTACGATGACCATTGCTACGAGCTATGAAGTGCTTCTAGAGAATTAATACTAGACGCTGAATTTCATCTGGCAGTACATGGCCATGTTTTGAGACATTTCTAACATTTGGGAGTAGTCGATGTTACATAATGGACCTCTCTTGTTTAATTTTCGCCCTAGCTAAAAGTAAGGAAGTGTTTAGTTTAGTGAGTGTGCTGACCATATTGCGATTCCTGAACGACTGCTCCGTTGCACTCCAAATTTGGTCTTAAGAGGGTCTGTCATAAATGTGTGGTATCACACAGACTGCCTTCTGACCAGTGGGAAGTCTTCCGATAACTGCGGCAGCAGTATATCTTAGGAACTCAAAATACTTGAGTGTATTTCCATTTCAATCAATAAATCAGAGACCAATTATATGGGTCTTCGACTTTTGATGGACCAAGAGTGTTGTTTTATTAACTTCCTTGGGGCAGAGAGGATTTTCGTATGACGATTGATTCATTTTGGGAAGATTGAAATGCCTTGGTTAATAAACCATTCTTCACCCTTAATTGAAATTTTGCATGGATATTACGAATTAGTTTGCACTTTCCGTAGATAACATTTAGAGAACTGCAACTGCCGCACGGGATTAGCCGAGTCGTCGAAAGCGCTGCAGTCATGGACTGTACGGCTGATCCCGGCGGACGTTCGAGTCCTCCCTCGGGCATGGGTGTGTGTGTTTGTCCTTAGCATAATTTAGGTTAAGTAGTGTGTAAGCTTAGGGACTTACGACCTTAGTAGTTAAGTCCCATAAGGTTTCACACACATTTGAGCACAGAACTGCAACTAATTTCGGAGATTTTCAAATAACTTATGGGAATTCAGCCAGGTAACACTTTCAGCGACCGCCGATATTTCGGCGGGAGAACACCCCGCCATTTTCAAGGCAAACTGCAACGGAAACGTGACGTATATGCAAATTCAAAACACGGTTCTCGGACTCATGCAGGAAAGGTAACACACACACACACACACACACACACACACACACACACACACACACTTAACACTAGTGCCACCAAAGATGACTTAAGTCAGACATATCGATAGTGAGACTACGAACTCGCATGTGAGGTAGCATTTACCCTGTCCCTCAGTTTTTCGACAAGGGAGAGAGCCGGATCCAAACAGAGTTGAAACAACATCTCCATCCCTGTTAACGAGGTTGCTCGCTAATTTAATCTCAACTGCCTCTTTAGTAGCACTGTCCCAATAGCTGGACGAGCATCCGAATGTCTCGGTGTTATTATATAACATGGGGTGACCAGTATCCAAGCAATGTTCGGCAATATGACGATACATTTGTTGTTTGGCCTCGTGGTGGGGGGAATCTGAATGTGTTTGTAGAACATCTGAACTCGGTCCACCCGAACATTCGTTTTACGATTGAGGTGGAAGAGGATGGTTGCCTTCCTATTTTGAGGTGTTGGTTAGGAGGAAAGGTGATCGATCATCGGGACATGCAGTCTACAGGAAACGTACTCACATCGACTTGTACTTACAGGCTAATAGTTGTCACCATCCGGCTCAGGTCACCATCCGGCTCAGCGCGAAGGGGTACTTCGTACCTTGGTACACAGGGCACTTACCGTTTCCGACGCTGAGACTTTGCCAACTGAGCTGTCCCATCTTGAATTATCGTTTCGTCAAAATGGTTATAGTGGTAGACTGAACGTGCGTTGCGCTATCGATCAACTGTACATCGGGTGATTGACGATAATTCTGTGTCTACACCTAAGTCTACTGCCTCTTTGCCTTACGTAGGAAACACTTCCAACAAGATCGGTCGTATTTTACAGAAATACGATGTGAAGTGTGTTTTCCGACCTCCATCTAAAATTAGTGCTTTGAGTTGAGTTAAGGATGATTTTGGTTTGTGTAAGGCGGGTGTATATCGCATTCCTTGTAGCTGCGACATGGCATATATTGGTCAAAATGTTAGGACCGTGGAGGACCTATGTACTGAACATAAACGGCACACACGATTACAGCAGCCAAGTAGATCTACTATTGCCGAACATTGCTAGGATACTGGTCACCCGATGGTGTATAATAACACCGAGATATTGGCATGCACGTCCAGCTATTGGGACAGTGTTATTAAGAAGGCAGTTGATATTAAATTAGCGAGCAACCTCGTTAACAAGAATGGAGGTTTCTGCTTAAACTGTGTTTGGAATCCGGCTCTCTCCCTTGTCAAAAAACAGAGGGACAGAGTCAATGCTACCTACCCTGCGAGTTCATAGTCTCATTATAGATAACTCTGAGTTTGGTCATCCTTGGTGGCATTAGTGTCTATTGTGTGTGTAATCTTTCCACCATCAGTCCGAGAACCGAGGTTTTAAATTTGCATGTACGTTGCCTGTCCGTTGCAGTTTGCCCTGAAAATAGCGGGGTCTTCTCCCGCCGAAATATCGGCGGTCGCTGGCTGAATTCCCACAAGTTATTTGAAATTTGTATACGCCAGGAGAAACTCAGGTCCCACAATTTCGGAGATCACTGCTAGGACGCTGTAAATGAAATGAAATGTGCAGAGGATGAAATGCTATTGAATGCAGTCTCCTCAGAGCAGTCGTTTGGCTGAGCCCTCTCGTACTTCCGAGGTGTCTTAGAGACATTTTCATTGTGTTTTACTGCTGCTAACATCTTAGTTTCATATCTTTTAACAATTTCTGTTCTTTTCCCTTGGCTCGTTTCACTCTCCACACATACATTTGTAGAGCTTTTTTTATAACGTCTGCAAAGGCAGACCGTGAGTGGGTGGCACAATCTGGATGGATACAACCGTACCGCTGCCCTAACAGTTTTTCGACATTCACCATAAACGATATTTACTTTTACGTGTTGTCTTTTACAAGGTAGTCAGAAACAAACTGAAAGACTTGTTAGGGTGTGTAGAATAGATTGCGTTGGCAAATAGTTGGCAAGAAAAAATGTCGATAGGTTCTGCCGCTTCAAAGTGAATTAGCATTGAAGCTATCCAATCAGGCCACTGAGCGTGTAAATTCAAGTGGCCCTCCCGAGAAAGGTGCACAAAACATGTTGTACGTTCGGTTTCTTAAAAAAGAAGAAAGCTGTACAAAAATTGGACTTGGTACGGTAGTAAAGATAGATCACTGGCCAAAGGCTTAGCGGTCACGTGCGCTATCAACTATGCTCTGACAACAACTGATACTAATTGTACGTGGCGGTCCGCATGCATTTGTGCGCGAAACGGGCTGATTGGCTAACTTCAGTGCCACTTAACTCGGAAACTGAGCAAAGTATCGAATTTTTTTCTTAACGATTGTGTATCGGTGAAATCTACGCTGGAACACCCTTACAGGGTTTCCAGGCTGTTCCTGCCCATCTTGTATACAGTGAATGTCTCAATAGCTGTACGAGCAAAATATGATTGCCATAACTGCAGAACACAAATTGATTGGCTTCAAGCGCGCAGGTAAACACAAGACCCGCACCTGAGTTACGTGTTTGCCTACTTTTGGTGCTACGTTGCCCACGTTTTGTGAATCATCTTGTCGTTTTGGCAGGACGGAGCTATGTGGCGCTGTTTCCTTGATATTATTTGATCAAGCCAAATACACGTTATACAGCTGAAGTTCCCTCAGATGCTTCTTCAAATGCCATAGAGAAAGTATATTGTTCCATCAGTAAAAAAGTCGGTGTCGTAATCGGCGGCTATAAACGACAAAAGTTACTTGCGACGGTCCGGAAATTGGCCATAACTTGGGGAAAACGGAACCATATAGCCATTCCGAATATATTTGGCGTGGCCTGTCTTTGTTACGCAACCTGTGTAGGTACCTGTTAATTGGCGAGGATGGTTTTCTCCTTTTTTCGCAACTTTCTTTAATTCAGCTACCTAAATTATTACTTAGAGGCTCAAGAAAAAGTTTGTTAAAGTTCACCATCTTCCAAATAGTCCGAGACGTCGGTGAAAAGTTGTCTCCCATGGGAGATAGCGGTATAAATGAACGGGGGCGTCCAGGCCACTGAAGCGTATTCAGAGGCAGGTAGGGCAGTAGGAGCAGAGCAGGCAGCGAGAGGACGTGGAGGGTCGGCTTATCGGAGAGGGGAACGCCGGCTGTCGCCGGGTCGGTGGGACACGCACAGCGCAGAGACCCGTGATAAAGCTGGGCGCTCCTGTGAAGACGGCAGACCCGCGACGCAGGCCGGGGAATGCACGACGAGCAGCTAGTCTATAGGGAGACAGACGAACGGTGACAGGTAAAGTGAGTTTGGTGAGCCTGCTTCGCAAATCTGTCACAACCAATCACGTACCACGATTCTTTCTACGTCTCTGTGGGCGGGATGACGAGGAAATTGCGCTGTGAGCTATCGGATTTGACTCTTGTCTTAGTGGACTAGTGACATATGATTTAAACAACATGGTAACTACGAAGTCAGGCATTGACGATATTTTGAAACATAAACAACACAATAGGTTTTGGTTACGACATTCTATATTGCTAAGCGACTATCACGGATACCAGTTGCAGTTCGCTTCTGTAATGGTTTCCAGGACCAATAAAAATTTTATTTTCAACATTTCGGTGATTATTGATCAAAGTTAAATCTTTAAGTTCAGTTATGATCTACTTAGCAACAGGTATAATCTTACGTTGACAGTTTTAACACAGTAAGACAAGTATTACAGTTATCAAATGTGTGTTTATTTTGGAGCAGTGTAACTGATGGCACGCAAATATCTGGACTTTATTCAACCAGTATTTGAGAACTGCAGCATTTAGCGACATGCAGTAAACTTTAATTTCAAAATTTTATGAAACTTTTTCTCCATGAAACCTCCTCTACTCCACGCAGACACAATAACATTGGAAGTGAAAAAAATATCAGTAGTTAAATTTTCGCTGTCTATGAAGAAAACTTCAGTATCACAGATGAAATTTTAATTTATTACTTATTTACAACTTGCTATTTGTAACACGTACCCACATACACCCTGAATGTTCATGGAGGTATGTTTCGTCTATGCAACTAATAATTATTTGTGAAACATTTTCAGTGGCCTGTAATACATATTTCTTTTTATACATATAATAAATGTATTATGTGGCAATTACAGTATACTACTATGTTACATTTTGTAATGTTTTTTCTTTTGTTTGTCAGGATAGAATCAACTTTTTACCACAAATTTTGTGACGTGAAATTATCGTTCAGTGTTACGATTTCCAGCGCTGTAGCCTTTGTGTGTGGTCCTGGGGATGTGTTGATTAGACTCCAAGCTCTAGTTGGCCGATTCCCGAAGTTCTTTCACTCACGTTTGTTTCAACACATCGCTTACATCACTTGCACCTTACATTTTGTGTACAACATGCGTGTGTTTACGGTGTGTAGAGTTGACAACTGCCGCTGTGTGTGTGTGTGTGTGTGTGTGTGTGTGTGTGTGTGTGTGTGCGTGGACACAGAGAGAGAGAGAGAGAAAAGCGGGGGAGGGGGGGGGGGGGAATGGGTAGAGAAGGGAGGAGAGGAGGATTCATTAATTGTTCATTCTGGCTGTATTTCAGATGTATGAAGCAGAATAAATAATTAATGGAGCATCATTTCCCCTCCTCTCTCTCTCTCTCTCTCTCTCTCTCTCTCTCTCTCTCTCTCTCTCTCTCTCTCTCTCGCTCTCTCATACGCACACTCACAAAAAAATGAAAAATATCAAATCACACACACACAACACGAAAAAATACGGAAGATAAACAAACAGTGACAGTTGTCAACTCTATACACCGTAAACACACGCATGCTAAACACATGTGAAGTGCAGGTGACGTAAGCGATATGTGGCAACAAATGTGGATGAGAAAATGGCGGAAATCGACCAACAGGAGCATGGGGACTAATGAACAGATCTCCAGGACCACACACATGGGCTAACAGCGCTGGAAATCGTAACACCAAACTATAATTTCACATCACGAAATTTGTTCTACAGAAGTTGATTCTTACCTGGCAAACAAGACGAAAACTTCACAAAATGTAACAGTGACATGTTGTAACTTCCACAAAATACAATTACTATATGTGTAAAGAGAAACATGCGTTACAGGCCACTGACAATACTTCACAAATAAATGAAGCGAAAACGGTATGGCAATGAACAAAATGCCCTCAATTAGTGGCATAGACGAAAGACACCTCAACTAAGGAACGACGGAAAAGGAAAAAAGTGTCCAGTGAATGTACCCGCAAAATAATACCAGTGTGTGTCACATACAGGGTGGGCGATGAGTCCCCATTCACGCCGGCCGTAGTGGCCGAGCGGTTCTAGGCGCTTCAGTCTGGAACCGCGCGACAGCTACGGTCGCAGGTTCGAATCCTGCCTCGGGCATGGATGTGTGTGATGTCCTTAGGTTAGTTGGGTTTAAGTAGTTCTAAGTTCTAGGGGACTGATGACCTCAGAAGTTAAGTCCCATAATGCTCAGAGCCATTTGAACCATTTTCCCCGTTCACCTGCAACCTCTGTTTAGTACCAAATGCTATTGTGCAGATTGGTAGCTATGTTACTTCTTATCAGTTGTTCATGTTTATATGTTTTCGCAATCGAGTTTTAATTTGTTGCCATTGCAGAGTGGCAGTCATAGTTCCACTATTAGGGAGTGCTTAGTGACAAGTGTGTGAATGCGCGAATGACAACGAACAGGGCAGAAAATGATACAGATTATGGAAGCATTTCAGGAAAGATTCAAAAAGGCTCCATCACAAAAGACAACACTTCTGGACTGGGAAAGACGTGATTTTTTTTTTTTTTTTTTTTGGCAGTAGGGCAACAATGCGAGATCACATGAAAAAATGCCTTACGTTCTAACCTTATCCAGCGACGTTCGTAAACGAGTTATGGGACACAGAACGGAATGAGTGTGTTTCAACATGCCATGTTTTGTTACCTCAATTTCCAAATGCAGTGAACCGCGCCAAGGGTATATTTTCAGATGAATGTTCGATTCCGCGCTGTTCACATGCTAGAATTATTGTCGTTTGGGTCACAGAGAAACCTCATTACACAGTCAAATTAGAAAGCAACCCGTCTCACGTAATGCTAGGGGCAGTGATGACACCACAACATCTGCTTGAGCGTATTTTTTCGAAGGAACTGCGAGTGGTGCGTTTTAAAACATGGTTAACACCTCAACTGAGGAAAGGGGCCCCACAGAACGCATATGGCTGCAGCAAGACGGAGTGTCTCCTCATTACGCTCTTGCAGTGCGCGAGTTGCTAAATGAACACTTTCCAGGACGGTCAATAGGTTACGGCCGATCAGAGACACCACCTCCCTTGAAACGGCCACCAAGAAGTCCTGACCTCACCGCACCTGACATCTCGTTATGGGAGACATAGGGCGTATGTCATTATGCTACAAACGAAGAACTGCTCAATGGCTTTGACGGTGTATTTCGCACTAAAAGAACGGACGTTTAAAAAATACACTATGCGATCAAAAGTATCCGCACACCTGGCTAAAAATGACTTAAAAGTTCGCAGCGCCCTCCATCGGTAATGCTGAAATTCAGTATAGTGTTGGCCCACCCTTAGCCTTGATGACAGCTTTCACTCTCGCAGGCATACGCCCCATCAGGCGCTGGGGTGTTTCTTGGGGAGTGGCAAAGCCATTTTTCACGGATTGCTGCACTGAGGAGAGGTATCTATGTCGGTCGGTAAGGCCTGGCACGAAGTCGGCGTTCCAAAACATCCCAAAGGTGTTCTACAGGATTCAGGACAGGAGTCTGTGCAGGCCAGTCCATTAAAGGGATATTATTGTCGTGTAACCACTTCGCCACAGGCCGTGCGTTATGAACAGGTGCTCGATCGTGTTGAAAGATGCAATCGCCATTCCCAAATTGCTCTTCAACAGTGGGAAGCAAGAAGGTGCTTAAAACATCAACGTAGGCCTGTGCTGTGATTGTGCCACGCAAAATAACAACGGGTGCAAGTCCCTTCCACGAGAAACATGACCACAGCATAACACCACCGAATTTTACTGTTGGCACTACACACGCGGGCAGATAACGTCCACTGGGCATTCGCCATACTCACAAACGTCCATCGTATCGCCACCTTATGTACCGTGATTCGTCACTCCACGCAACGTTTTTCCACTGGTCAGTCGTCCAACGTTTACGCTCCTTACACCAAGCGAGGCGTCTTTTGGTATTTACCGCCATGATATGTGGCTAATGGGCAGCCGCTCGACCATGAAATCCACGTTTTCTCGCCTCCCGACCTACTGTCATAGTACTTGTTGTGGATCCTGATGCAATTTGGAACTCCTGTGTGCTGGTCTGGATAGATGTCTGCCTATTACACATTACGACCCTCTTCAACAGTCGGCGGTCTCTGACAGTCAGTAGATGAGGTCGGCCTCTACGCTTTTGCGCTGTAAGTGTCCCTTTACGTTTTCGCTTCATTATCACGTCGGAAACAATAGATCTAGGGATGTTTAGGATAGTGGAAACCTCGCGTACAGAGGTATGACACAAGTGACAACCTAATCACCTGACCACGTTCGAAGTCCGTGGGCTCCGCGGAGCGCCCCACTTTGCTCTCCTTCGATGTCTAATGACTACTGATGTCGCTGATACAGAGTACCTGGCAGTATGTGGCAGCACAATGCACCTAATATGAGAAACGTATGTTTTTGGGGATGTCTAGATACTTTTGATCACATAGTGAACGTCAAGAACAACAGGGAGACGTATGGAAATATATCTACAGCACGATGGGGAACATACCGATGTACTGGACACTTAATACATAAGTAAGTACTTGTTCTAAAGCAAATAAAATCAATTAGGATTCGGTACTAGGGGGTATGGAGACTTCTTTACTACTGTATTTGCAACACACTTGGAAGGTAGTATCTTCATATATCACTGAATGTGCCTGGAATATTACTCATCGTATGGCACATAGTACTGGACATATGTCATAAACAATGAGACGTGTGAAAAACTAACTTTTGATTAAGATAGAGAGCAAATTCCCCGGACTATATTCATCCAGCGTTTTATAATGACGGCATTTAGCGACTTCCAACAAATTTATGTCTACTTGACTTTTCCTCCGTTAGATGCTTTAAGTCAAATATTTTACACATTGACTCCATTGTAAAATAACAATGGTCAGTAATTAAAATGTTTCAAGAATGGAAATGGATATTTCTTGTGTATTTTGAGCCCTCTTAGCACGAATATGTTTTTTTTTTTTTGTTTGAAATGTACATCATTACATAAGGATCGTTATAAAAAGTAAATACGTAGATTTCTTAAGAAATTAAAGCCGTTCTAATGACACGAGTACCGGGAAGTTTTCTTATTATTAAGCTTTTACAACATGGCAACATTGCATAAGACTCATTTTCTCTTCTTTCTGAACACCATGTTTATATCAGTCCTGAGGAAATGCTTCATTCGTTTGGCTGCGCGTTCATGAGTGTAGTCTTTGTGTTCCAGTTGATGCTATTGAAAGGTGGGCATATACTACACATGGCCTGCATCTAAATAGGAAGGGGGGAGGTAAGTTCTCTATTAGCAGAAAATGTAAGGGGGGGGGGGGCACAGTCATACAAGAAATGATCCGTTTGGTTAATGTGACCAGGCAGACAGGTCTTTGGCTTTAACCTAAAGGCCATACAGACAATAATCAAGAAAAATAGAATAACAGAAGCTTCATGTGCGGTAAACAGAGATAAAGCTAAGAGTAGTATCAGTTTACTTCATCAAAATATCAGGGAATAAAAAATGAAGTAGATGAGCTGTTAGTGTGTTTAGATCCCACAAATGAGACTGAAAACTTTGTCTGTCTGAACATCATGTAACTGTGGGGGTGGAAAGTGTCCATATAAATGGCTACAATTTAGCATCTTACACTTGCAGTTCTAGCATGGATAAAGGAGGTGTTGACATTTGCACAAAACAAGGGTATAAGTAAAAAACAGTAGAAGTAAGCAATTTTTGTGTCGATCAGCACTTTGAAGTTTGTGCATGTGAACTACAGTTACATAATGTGGCGCTGATATTAACAACAGTGTACAGGCCCCATTAGGAGATTGGGAGCTATGCATAAAATAGTTTATCTCTGATTTGTGCTGTCTGTCAGACAAAAAGAAGTAGTTATTAACCTGTGGTGATTTCAATGTAAACTTTCTAAGCAATTCTGATAGTAAAAGTGAACTAGAAGTGTTATAAATGACGTATAACTTAGAATCAGTGGTCAATTTCCATACATGTATAGCTCAAGATAGTAGCACTCTAATAGATAATGTACTTGTGCAACAAGAGGATGTAAAACTAACACACGATTTCCCTATGATAAATGGATTACACAGGTCTGTGACATAAAAATTATTTCAAATTTGTTAAATTATTTTTATAAGATTTTCAACGCTGATTTCGAGAAAAACAGTGAAAAAATTCCATCACTTACACTTATTTCACAAACAGCTTGCCTAATTTTAGCTTTTTTCGATATGTCAGCACTCTAGTGAATTTGAATTTTGGTTTCTAGGAGCTCCATAAACTGTTGTTTAGCCATTTTATACTAGATATACGTTAAATAAAAGAGTAATTAGGAGAAGCCAGCAGTATTTTCATGTCAGTCCCTCTCTGTCACGCTGCCCCTTCCCCCGCCGTCACCAAGCAGTGAGCCTCTGCTATTGTCCTTCAGTTCACAGTATCTCTTCACTCTCTGCTGTTCACGTGTTGTTGTTACTAGTGTTTTAAAGTAGTGACTGTTTTTTGTGTTGTGAAGATTTTTTATGGACAGTGGCTACCAGAGGATGTATAGACTCGCCAAATTTCCTCTGCTATATTTGTGATCACTATACTGTTATAAAGCAACAAAGAAACATTTCCGATTTTGTTGAAAAAGTATATTTCGCGTATTTTGGTATAAAGTTAGGAGATCAAGATAAGCCTTGGGCCCCACACAAAGTTGTTCAGTGTATGTTGAAGAACTGAGGCAATGATTTCAACGTAAAAAGGAGTCTTTACGTATTGGAATACCAATGGTTTGGAGGGAGCCCAAAAATAAAAGTAATGTCTGCTATTTTTGTTCTTGCAACATATGAGGTTTCAATTTCAAAATAAAAGATATTTCTTACCCTAACATTCGATCAGCCATTCGCCCTGTTCCTCATGGACCTGTACAAATACCCTCTCCTCCAGATTCTTTGGATGATATAGATGATCACGAGCCATTGGCTCAGCAAGGCGATAGTGAAGAAGACAGAGATTGCTACGAGCCTGCCATAACCGATCACATTCCATTCTCACAATCTCAACTAAACGATTTAGTTAGAGACCTAGGCGTTCCTAAGGAATCCGCAGAGGTTTTAGGAACTAGATTAGAAGATAAACATATGATGGCGCTGGGTACATCCTTTTCTTGGCATCGATCGAGGGAAAAGGTGTTTGTATCTCTCTCAAGAATGTGACATCGTGTTTTGCAATGACTTATGGCGCGTTTCAAAATAAAATATGCTCCTGATGCGTGGAGGCTTTTTATTGATTCTTCAAAAAGAAACTTTAAAGCAGTACTTCTACACAATGGCAATGAATACGCTTCTATACCAGTTAGACATTTGTTTTAGTTAAAAGAATGTTATGGCCGGCCGGATTGGCCGAGCGGTTGTAGGCGCTACAGTCTGGAACCGCGCGGAATCTACGATCGCAGGTTCGAATCCTGCATCGGGCATGGGTGTGTGTGATGTCCTTAGGTTAGTTAGGTTTACGTAGTTCTAAGTGTAGTGGACTGATGACCTCAGATGTTAAGTCCCAAAGTGCTTAGAGCCATTTGAACCATTTGAACCTTGAACTGGTTTGAAGCAAACTCTGCTATTCAGACCACAAATGGGCACTATGTAGTGATTTAAAAGTGATTTCAATGCTGCTTGGTCAATAAAATGGCTACACAAATCCCCTTGCTTTCTCTGTGAATGGGACAGTAGAGACAGAAAGCAACACTACATAAAAAAAAACTTGGCCCTTCAGAAAAATCTTACAGGAAGGGGTTAAAAATGTTGAGAGGAAAAGCTGTTTGGAACCCAAAAAGGTGTTACTTCCACCACTTCACATCAAGTTGGGGCTGATGAAGCCATTTGTTAAGGCAATGCCAAAAGAAGGGGCGTGTTTCAGATATCTTTGTGGACAGTTTCCTGGCTTATCCGAGGCAAAGCTAAAGGAAGGAATCTTTGTTGGACCAGACATTAGAAAACTAATGACAGATCCCAACTTTGTGGAGAATATGGAAACAAACGAAAAGCCAGCCTGGAGATGTTTTAAATTAGTTGTTGGTCCTGGCGGAGGTTCGAGTCCTCCCTCGGACATGGGTGTGTGTGTTTCTCCTTAGGATAATTTAGGTAAAGTAGTGTGTAAGCATAGGGACTGATGACCTTAGCAGTTAAGTCCCATAAGATTTCACACACATTTTTTTTGAAATTAGTTGTTACCGGTTGCCTAGGAAACAAGAGAGATCCAAACTACAAGACAATCGTCGCAGACATGCTCGAAAACTTTAAGAAGCTGGGCTGTAACATGAGCATTAAAGTTCATTTTCTCCACTCACATCTTCAGTACGTTCCTGCAAACCTTGGTGATGTAAGTGAAGAGCAGGGCGAAAGACTCCACCAAGACATCAAAGAAATGGAAAGAAGATATCAAGAAAGCAGGAATGTCAATATAGGACTACTGCTGGATGATAAAAAGAGATGATCCTCAACGATTCCATGGACGAAAAAGCAATGGAAGAAGCTTCGACAGAAAGCAAAAGCGTTATTATAAGGACTTACGAGCTTAAAGAGAAATGGAAGTGCACTGGAAATGTCGTTTAGAACATGATTTGTACATAAAATAAAATTTTATAACGTTGGAAGAAATGTGATAAATTGCTTAAATTTTGTTGTTATGCCCAGAAATACTCCCTTTTTATGATAGAAAAAATGGATTGCGTTTTTGAAATCAACGATGAAAAGTACATAAGTCAGTTATCAAATTTCAAACAACTTTCAAAAAATATTTTTTTGCAGACCTGTTGTATCAGACCATGATGCAAAACTGATTAACTTAAAAAACCTGTCAGGGTGTACAGCTCAGATACCATTAAGTAGAAGTGTAAAGCTGCTCAACACAGTTTCTACAGAGCACTTCAGAGAAGAAATGTTAATTGTGGAGATGTATATAATGAGCCAAATACCAATGATAAATGCAACATATTTCTTGATATACTATCTCTTTTGGAGACTCTTGCGCCAAAAAAATAACTAATGTAACACCAAAAAGTTTTCAAAGAAACCTTGGATGACGACAGGTATTTAAGAGTCTTCAGAAAGAAAAGAAAATTGTATGGGGCAGCAAGAATTAGTAAAGATCCAGAAGTAATTTTACACTATAACAATTATTGTAACCTACTGAGAACAGCTGTCAGAAATTAAAATATATATATATATATATATATATATATATATATATATATATATATATATATATATTAGACATGAAATTAACAACTCGGGCAATAGAATCCAGTCAGTATGGAATGTTCTTAGAAGAGAGCCACGAGAAGTAACCACTGAGGTAGATAGTATTACTATTAAAGAGAATGAGACCATATTGATCAACATTAAACAAGTAAGTAATGTATTTAACGACCATTTCTTAAGTGTAGGTGACAAAAATTGGTGAGAATACTTCAAAAGAACAAGGCATGCAGTAAATGGAAGAGTCAGTGTTGGGAAATACTAGTCAGATTGATTTTTATCTAACATCCTCTTGTGAAGTAAGAAAAATCACTAAATCTTTGGAAAATAAATGTTTTGTTGGAGTAGATGACATCTCTAACAAGATATTAAAGCAATGTGGAGCAGTTACAACTGATGTTCTGAGTCACATCTGTAATGCATCACTGACTCAAGGTATTTTCACAAGCAGGTTAAAATATCCCATTGTCAAGCCTCTCTACACAAAAGCGGACACCACAGATGTCAATAATTACCGGACAGTATCCTTGTTCACAGCATTTTCAAAAATTGTCGAAAAAGTTATTTACTCAAGAGTGGTTAGCCACATTAGCCATCTCAGCAGTAATGGGATACTTAGTAAATCACAGTCTGTATATAAAAACTTCTGTTCCACTGAGAAAGCAATATACGATTTTACTGCCCACGTAATAGTGTCTTTAAATAGTAAAAAGTCAGAATAGGAATTTTCTGTGACTTGTCCAAAGCGTTGGATTGTATGAACCAAGATGTAATGTTACAGAAATTACAATTCTATGGTGTAAATGGAAGAGCATATGAGTGGTTTAAGTCACATCTACAGAACAGGACGCAAAAAGTTTCTTTATATGGTTTAAGTCATTTAAGGAAGTCTTACACTTCGTCTAACAGGGGTAAAATTACATTAGGTGTTCCACAGGGGTTCGTTCATGGGGCCCCTTCTGTTTTTGATGTATGTGAATGACCTCCATTCTTATCTAAAATAAGGAGCTAAGCTGACACTGTTTGCTGATGACACAAGCTTCATTATTAATCCAGTAAAAGAAAATAATACAAATAATGCCTTAGGAGAAGTTATTGATTGGTTTTCTACGAATGGGCTTGCTCTGAACTTTGAAAAAACACAGTACATCCAATTTTCTACCGCAAGGAGTATAGTTCCTTCAATAAATATATTACATCAACATAAATGTATTACATCAACATCTCCTAAAGCGACAAGATTCAGTAACTTTTGAGGATATAGAAATTAGCAAGATGGTATACTTCGTATACTTTGACTCTCATACAGAATAATATTTTGGGGTAACTGGACACTTAGGCTGAAAGTATTCACTGCTCAAAAGAAAGTGGTTAGAATAATGTGTGAGGTTCATAGTCACACATCTTGGCATCTTTTTAAAAGTTTAAGAATTCTTACAACAGCCTCACGGTACGTTTACTCCGTAATGACATTTGTTGTCAACTATATGAACCAGTTTAAAAACAACAGTGACATTCATGATTATAATATCAAAAGAAAGAAAGACTTGGCCCAGTAAGGGGTAAAATACGCTGCTGTAAAACTCTTCGATAGATACCAGATGAAATAAAATGGGTGTCAGTCAGCAATAAGAGTTCCAAGAATTAATTCAAATCATGTCTCCTTGACGATTCCTTCTATAGATGAATTTTTGAATAAGAATAAATAAATCTATAGGTACAATATGTGCATTTTATGCTATTTAAGAGTATGGAGTAGATAACACATATTTTAAGGTTAAAAAAATCCTTCATTCACGTGTGTATTTCTTATGCACTTGACACGTTGCACATCATAACGGTTACTGTGAGATTAATCAGTGGAACATGTAACTAAATAACTAACTAGTTAGTGTGATCTAAATATACCTTTAGCTGAGTGTTTCGATTTACTTTAGTCGTGCGTTTGTGTCAGTGTTTGTGCAAAGTCACGGTTATGTTTCAATCACCCAAATAACTTTTGCTACGTCTGTGGGTAGTATACTAATTATGCAGACGACATGTGGGACCTGTAGTAAAGAAATTGTATGATCTTTATTTCGGGTGCAAGTTACTTGATCAAGACCGAAAGTGGGCATCACACATTGTGTTAACTGCTCGTATTATCTTAATAGTTGGATGAAGAAAAAAGGTATAGTTGCAATGTCCTTTGTCATTCTGATGGTGCAATGTCCTTTGTTATTTCGATGGTACGGAGGGAACCTATCAATCACGTAGATGATTGCTGAAAGAACAAGTATTCGTTCATTAAGTCAGGTATTCGGCTCGTACCGCACAGTTCATCCTTGCCGGTCAAAATAAATCATAGCTGTTATGAGAAAATAGCTTAAGCAGAGACCGCGATAAGTAATTACGGAAGCAGGGTTAGCCAATAGGAAAGGTACGTGCTTTAAGGGGTGATAGTAGTGGAGACTCTGAACAAAAAATTTCAAATGAACGTATACCCTTTTCTTAACCGTATCCGACATACAGCGCTTTGAAAATAAGAGGTGTCAGCCGCTTGGCCTTCTTCACCAGCACACATGTGCGAATACAACCAAAGCTACATCAGGCTATGTAGTAATGCTTTTCCTGGCCATCTGACTGCGCACTTCGCGACGGAGCTCCCGCACGTTCCGTGCAGCCAGTGACACACTGCCTCACTGAAACATATGCTGGGCGTTGGATCGGTCGCCGTAGAGTCATTTCTTGGCCACCGACGTCACGCGATCTTACTCCATCAGATTACTGTTTGTGGGGTTAGCTTAAGAGCGAAGTCTACAAACGCAGACTGGAACAAAGGAGAAACCTCTCGTTCATATTTTACATGCCTGTGCTAAAAAAAAGGACTGTACGAATGAGCTCAGATGAGGAACACAGCTTTGTACAAGAGCTGTGAAATGGATTGCAGTTGACCGTGGACTCAATGAACATCTTTTGTGAGGAAATCTACACATTAACTGTAAATGCGAACATTTTAGGTTATACTTTGGTGTGACTGATACTGACATTGAATGAAACCACAAATTTACTATTACCAGTCACTCTTTATTGTTCATCTCCACGAAGCGTTTAGAAGGTTTAAACCTCCATCAGCAGCATTTACATTTATTAGTATATGTGTGTGTGTGTGTGTGTGTGTGTGTGTGTGTGTGTGTGTGTGTGTGTGTGTGTGTGTGTGTGTGTGTGTGTGTCGTGTTACGATTTTGAGGGAACCTGTGTCACTGTCTCCAGTGGTCGCAGGTTACACATCACATGTAAACAGCCATATTTTGTAAAGAAAGGTGTTTGTTAACAAAATATGACAGTTTACATGTGATGTGGAACCTGCGACCACTGGAAATAGTGCACAAGTTCTCCCAAAACCGTAACACATACGTCATACTAACAGAAGTAAATCTGTCTGATGATGGTGGTTTAAACATTCGAAACGCGTTGTGAGGATAGATAATAAAGAGTGACTGGTAACAATAAACCTCTTGTTTCATTTAAATTGTACACAATTAAAGAAAACATTAGATCACAGTCTTTCATTTAGTATCATCTGACTTTGTTCCGTTGTTGTTTCATTAGTTTCCTCGGAAATGATTAAGAGAAGGAAATGTGTTCATACGACGTTTTTTGATCAGAATCACTATCACCCTTGAAGGCATGGACTTTTTCTTCTCACTTAACCTGTACAAGTGCACACAGTAGAAGATCACAATAGTTATGAGGAGAATAATTTTATCTCTTTCTCAGATACAAAACGAAAAGAATATCTTAAAGAAAGCATTACAACTGTAGTGAGGAGCACGTTAAAACTATGATTGGAAATAACTTTCACGAAGAAGAAAAAACGCCTGATATATTGACGAATCATTTTTCTGTACACGCAGCAAGGAGTACTGTGAATATTGGAAAAAGTAGGATACCTTGCGGTCGTTCCCAGAACCTCCAATCTAAGTCTCAACCGAGGCTGCGGAACAGAAAATGTTTTCTTCTTATACATGGTAGAGATTAGAAACATAATTCCTTTAGAAACCAATCAAGATAAGACAACGAATTGTGGTATGAAGAAAAGCAATGCAAAGTACAAACCAACAAATGACATCACAGCAGCTGTTGTCATTACGTCAGTGGTCAAAGCCGATGGTTCGTGCTGCAAATTCCATTTCACCCTACAGAAGACTATTATTTGTATCCACGTGGTTCAAAATGGTTCAAATGGCTCTAAGCACTATGGAACTTAAAATCTGAGGTCTTCAGTCCCCTAGACTTAGAACTACTTAAACCTAACTAACCTAAGTCTATCACACACATCCATGCCCGAGGCAAGATTCGAACCTGCGTCTGTAGTTACATCCGCATCCATGTGGATGGTGGGCTTTTTATCTATGCACTTGAAAGATGCCAACACAATGGATACTGTCTATGCTTTCACCGTGTAGAGTAGGGTAATTGCATTAATACGTCTTTTCCATGTTAGACATCGAGTGTACAATTTTCCGTTCCTTTTAATCTGGCCACGAGCCGGATATTAACATTGAACTTTAATGTTGCGCAATGTTTTTGAGGTGTTCAAGGGAATGAGTAGCCCACTGAGCACACAGTATGGAGTGGGTATACACTAAAGAAAGATAAAATTATTTGACAGTACGAAAAATGACATTAGCGACAAACTCATCACCAGAGTCGGTGACCACTTAGTGGACGAAATGAAGGATTTTGCTACTTTGCAATCAAAACAAGGCGTTTCGGAGGAAAGAAAGAAATGATAAAAAGCAGACGAGCACAGGAAAAAGGCGGCATTCCTGACCAAAACAAGGGTACTTGTATCAAACATAGGCTTAATACCACAGAGAAATTTCTGTGAATGTGTGTGTGTGGAGCAAAACTTCGCCCTGGAGCGAATATGGATATGGTGTAAGAAGAGGACGTGGGCTGGTAGGATCTGAGGCAAGGTATCAGTGAATGAGATTCATACACTCCTGGAACTTGAAATAAGAACACCGTGAATTCATTGTCCCAGGAAGGGGAAACTTTATTGACACATTCCTGGGGTCAGATACATCACATGATCACACTGACAGAACCACAGGCACACAGACACAGGCAACAGAGCATGCACAATGTCGGCACTAGTACAGTGTATATCCACCTTTCGCAGCAATGCAGGCTGCTATTCTCCCATGGAGACGATCGTAGCGATGCTGGATGTAGTCCTGTGGAACGGCTTGCCATGCCATTTCCACCTGGCGCCTCAATTGGACCAGCGTTCGTGCTGGACGTGCAGACCGCGTGAGACGACGCTTCATCCAGTCCCAAACATGTTCAATGGGGGACAGATCCGGAGATCTTGCTGGCCAGGGTAGTTGACTTACACCTTCTAGAGCACGTTGGGTGGCACGGGATACATGCGGACGTGCATTGTCCTGTTGGAACAGCAAGTTCCCTTGCCGGTCTAGGAATGGTAGAACGATGGGTTCGATGACGGTTTGGATGTACCGTGCACTATTCAGTGTCCCCTCGACGATCACCAGTGGTGTACGGCCAGTGTAGGAGATCGCTCCCCACACCATGATGCCGGGTGTTGGCCCTGTGTGCCTCGGTCATATGCAGTCCTGATTGTGGCGCTCACCTGCACGGCGCCAAACACGCATACGACCATCGTTGGCACCAAGGCAGAAGCGACTCTCATCGCTGAAGGCGACACGTCTCCATTCGTCCCTCCATTCACGCCTGTCGCGACACCACTGGAGGCGGGCTGCACGATGTTGGGGCGTGAGCGGAAGACGGCCTAACGGTGTGCGGGACCGTAGCCCAGCTTCATGGAGACGGTTGCGAATGGTCCTCGCCGATACCCCAGGAGCAACAGTGTCCCTAATTTGCTGGGAAGTGGCGGTGCGGTCCCCTACGGCACTGCGTAGGATCCTACGGTCTTGGCGTGCATCCGTGCGTCTCTGCGGTCCGGTCCCAGGTCGACGGGCACGTGCACCTTCCGCCGACCACTGGCGACAACATCGATGTACTGTGGAGACCTCACGCCCCACGTGTTGAGCAATTCGGCGGTACGTCCACCCGGCCTCCCGCATGCCCACTATACGCCCTCGCTCAAAGTCCGTCAACTGCACATACGGTTCACGTCCACGCTGTCGCGGCATGCTACCAGTGTTAAAGATTGCGATGGAGCTCCGTATGCCACGGCAAACTGGCTGAGATTGACGGCGGCGGTGCACAAATGCTGCGCAGCTAGCGCCATTCGACGGCCAACACCGCGGTTCCTGGTGTGTCCGCTGTGCCGTGCGTGTGATCATTGCTTGTACAGCCCTCTCGCAGTGTCCGGAGCAAGTATGGTGGGTCTGACACACCGGTGTCAATGTGTTCTTTTTTCCATTTCCAGGAGTGTAGTACTAGAAGCTATGTTTTCCTCATTATCGAAAAGCAAGTCGCCATCAGGGCCGTGGGTTTTTGTCCATTCAGTGAAGAAGATTCATGGTCATAGAGGGAACTGTAGAGGACAAAAATTGTAGGGGAAGAGAGAAGCTGAAATATATATAGAACGGAAAATTCAGGACGCTGGATGTAAGCGGTTCTTTAAGACATTGGCACAGGATAGGATATCCTGACTGGCCGCTACATTCCTGTCAAATGTTTGATGAACAAGGCCATCACCCAAAAAACTGGCTCTTCACAACTCACTAAAACTCTGTAATTATTTGTTTATTTTGTTTAGCTTAATATGTTGGACGAGTATGACACAAGTTCTCTTGTAGTTGCTATGTTTTTGTGAGAAGTTAGTATAGTGGATGGAGAAACTTTTTGAATAGTTTTCTTCTGTCGTGTCTCACTTTCTATACTTCCTGAGGAATTTCTCAGAGATACTTCTCGTACGAATTATGTGCTTCTCTTTCATCAAGGTCGTGAAATCTTTAACTGTTCTGCATGTTTTCTAATGAATGCTTTTTTTTCACTTTTGTGCTCATATTCCAACAAACTTAATAATAACAAATATAGGTTCTAAGAACATCTAATAGCGATTCCGTCTCCCAGCGTTATGTACTGTGGCAGGTTGCTGTGCAACAGTGTCTACACACGGGGCAATACTTCCCGTATTCGCAATTAATCTTGGGCGTGTATTTGAAAAAAATTAATACTTCCAGTAATTTTGAGCAAACCATAGATCTAACCCACACTTACTCAGTTTGATTGTGGGAGAGGGAATACTGTAAATTAATGTTGATTGTCTAGGTGCTGCATCAGAATTGTTCAAAACGTTGAAACTACCAAGACTTATATTTGTCTCAATACAATGTTGAATTATTCTGTTTAGTTACGTTTCTCTTAATTTGTCAATTTTATACAGATTCAAACTATATAGTTGTATGTGTGCGATGATAGTGCAGCGTATCGCGGAGAAAATGAGTTGATGACACAGTTTGACAAAAAGAAGGGAGAGGTTGTCACGATGGAAGAAAGATGCAAAGACCAAGACCTGAATACAAGAAACAGACTGGCTGGAGAGCTGCATCGAATCAGTGTTTGAACTGAAGAGAACAACATCAGCAAAACTAAGGAAGCCAACAATAAACTTGTGAAATACAAAAACGGTAATTTCCGTAATGAATCATTAATTTTATGGAGGATTGTATCATTAAAAACTACACAACTCTTTTAGTGCCAATTTATGCTCAGTAATTTTACAATTTATTGTTCAGTTTTAGTTGCACAGACCATGTCGGTATTCTATGAACCGAATGCACGTTACTATAGTTTTCTGTCCAACCATTTAGTTCTTAATTTAAATTTGTTCAATTGCGGTCAGTAAATGTTACGTTAACAGCAAACTGTTACTGGGCACAGCACATCGGCCAAGTCAGAACTACAAATCGACTCTTACTGAGAACTGTTTAGTTAAGACAAGTAATATGATCTGCGACTTGTAAAATCCACATGCACGCATGTAAACTGCAGAGTACATCGTAAAAACACAGCCACTACAATACAGTGTTTCAAGCCAAGACAAGGCCGTGAAAATAATCATAAATCTCTCCCCGCGCTGGAGTCACATCAATCGCGCGACTACTGGAGACACACACACGATGACGTATGGAAGTTTAGGTCGGTGCTGGAGGCGTGCTCGAATGACAGAGGCAATTGCGTAAAGCGGGAAATCCGGGTTCGAGTTCCGGGCCGGCACAAATTTTCACTGTCAGCAGTACGTTGTGCAGCTGGTGTCTCATCATACACGCAATTGTGAATACATTTATTGCCTTTCACAGAGCTGTCGACCTCAGCAGAGCCTTTTAGACATGCATTCATGTATTAAGGACATTGTAGAGTACATCGTCAAAATACAGGTACTGCATTACAGTATAATGTACTACTAGTTGGAACCGTCACAAATGCACATAAATCATTTCACATTGACTCTGCCACTGTCTTCGAAGAAAAAGAAGAAGAAGAAGAAGAAGAGGAAGAAAAACAAGACGCTGGTCCAGGGAACGGCTTAGAAACCTGTTAAAGGAAGGCTTGCACTCAGAACCTGTTGATTACATCAGCCTCCCGAAGACACACAGTAAAACATTTCAAACTTGTCTAAAGTTTCTTTGCCCTCACAGTGAAAGGCAATACAAAAGTATGCGAATATTTATTCTCTTGTATTTGGTCCTCAATGACAGTTCATTATAATTCCACAGTGATTGAACATTTAGCCCACATCGTCCGTGGAAGAACTGAAGAACTTAGACTTTTTTTTTTTTTCATTGCGCTTGTATGTTAAACGAAGAATATCGATTTTCTTCTTAGCTTCTTCCTGCGTAATTTATAGCCGTGAAAGTTGTGACACCTCTATCATTTTGGTAATTTCCAGGGTTGTTGTGTTTTTATCCTTGATCGTAGTTTCCATAATTGTTGAAGCTCACGATACAGTGATATAAATTGCAAGAAACTATTTTTCACTGGACGTGTGCTGGTAGATGGACACAAACAACGTCCGCCACCTTG
This sequence comes from Schistocerca americana, assembly GCF_021461395.2. Taxonomy (NCBI): domain Eukaryota; kingdom Metazoa; phylum Arthropoda; class Insecta; order Orthoptera; family Acrididae; genus Schistocerca; species Schistocerca americana. The sequence goes on along the minus strand of NC_060122.1, from coordinate 307,425,077 downwards.
TCAAATTTTTCTTCTCTCAAAATTCCTGGCAAACACGTCAGGCACGCTTCGTGTTTGACAAACTCGTCAAACAGAACTTTACACGGTCAAATATTTGGCAAACGTAGTAAAGTTTGACAAACTGTCTGATCGTGTACTGGGGCCTCAGCAGGCAGGCGCAGCAATGTGGCTGCTGGGCGACGGGCTGCCGGCGTGAGAAAATACTTAGGAAGAGGTGTGCGTAGGCGCTGCAGCCTTCAGTCGGAAATTGTAATGAATATAATTATATTGCAAAAAGTCAAGAAATGTCAGGGAGAATCTGAATGTTATGCAATCATCCACGACCCTAGAGGAAGTGAGTGAAGACAAATTCAGAGTAACATTAACAGTACTGTACTCCGACTCACTCGTATAATGGTTCACCGCTGAGGTGGACGCAATGGAGTTGTAGCCCAGTTCACAGTTCGTACAAATTGGTCGCCAATAGTCACCGCGACGAGCAACTTTAAGGAAATACCGTTAGTGCATTCATTGCCAAAGATTCTACACTCGACTGTCAACTGAAACTATCAATGGTCTTTGCATGAGGAACATAACAGGTTACAGAACTGTGAAACGAACGTCACACGGTAAGTGGCAAGAATAGTACAACGTAGTAGAGCGCGCTAGAGCGTATGTTCCCTCCATAAGAATACAAATCTCCATTACACAACACATATTTATACCAGCACTTTACCCAGTTCCTGAAACACATCTGAAACTCGTTCTTTTAGATAGCTTATATCTCTCTCAGCGGTGAGTTTATAATCTGATCTTCACGTGTGAAACAACTGTTCTTCAAGGTAATTCTTAATCTGTGAACTGAAGAACGACACATGGGGGCCAGATCTGGCGAATGTGAAGGCTGATCAAACAGTCAAAAACAAGTAACGAATTGTGAGTAGGTGCATTATCGTGGTACGAAAGCGATGAATTGTTCCGCTACAAACAGGGCAGTTTTTTCGGTTTGCTTCAGGCAGACGTCTCTGATCTACTCGGTATTGATCATTCGACTTTGTGACAAGTGCTTACGGTGCATTGACCCGTTGAAATAAAGTGCGCAGTGAGAATAATCTTCACACCTGACCGAATTTGTTTAGCATTCTTCGGTCCGACCGATCCGAATCCTTTCGCTGGGACGACTGAGCCTTAGTTCACATGTTTCATCACCTGTTGTGAGACATTTCAATTGTTCTGAATCGTTGTTTATGTGGCGACTCTCGTGTAATTTTCATTAACCGGTGGTTTTTACTTCTTTTTTTGTAAATTCAACTACTTGGGACCAAATTTTAGTGCCAGACGTTTCATGCTGAAAATACCAGAAAAAATTTCATAGCATGAACTATGCGATATGTCAGCATCATCAGAGACATCTTTGACGGTGATGTGGCGATCGATCACAATCTTTTCCTTATCTCTTTCCATGATTTCATCGGTTCATTAGGAGCATCCAGAGCGTTCGTCATCTTAAACCACCTCACGGATATCGACGAAGCGCTTATTCTACTATTAACCCTGGTTTTTATTCATAGCAGACTCAAGAAAAGCAATACTTAACAATTCTCAAATGTTTCTCTAATTTATTTTGTTATCGTCACAAAAATTACGAATTCTCTGACTCATTTATACATGAAATAAGTAATCGCGGTAGTACCAAATCACTTGCAACCTTCTAGACAGCTGACAAAAGATTAAATATCCGACACTGCTAACTGAACTGATACTTTTCAGACGTGTTTACCAACAGAAAATCGAAAACATTGGGGTAATCGAACACACGAGATTATAAAGCACCCGTAACTCCTTGATCACATTTCGTACATGGTTTCCAAAGTTATGGTTTATAGGGAAGTTTTACAGCACTGCGATGTGCGTATGCATCCGCAGGTGGCTCTGTGTACACAATAAACTCATAGCGTTCCCAAAACCAGTCTTGTGATCGAACGCTTAATTTAACTGGGCCTCTGAGTCCTCTTCACCATGTCATTAATCGATCATTAATATGCAAGCTCTAAAATATCTATGCAGAGTGTGTACTCAGGAAAGCGCTGGATGGCTGGGACTGGGATTTCAATTGGGGGCAGGAAAATCAACAATTTACGATTCGCAGATGATTCTACACTAATAACAGGAAGTAAGAAAGGATTTGTGTTCTCAACAGTGAAAGATATTAGTCTAAACCTTGGCCTAGAGATAAACATGAAAAAAAAACCAGTTATAATTTGCCAAGGCATCGATCAAAGAAAACTTACAGTATGTTTAAGAAATCTGGAAATTTTGAATGATTATATATATCTAGGCTCTCTGATCAATTGCACAGGAAAGTGTGATGAAGCGATAAGACGATGAATCATTCTTGACCGAGGCGCAATGCTGAAACTCACTGAGATATGGTAGAATCGGACAATATCCAAGACAACGAAGATTTGCTTTGTAGAATCATTGGTGTTTCCTGTATTCTTACACCAATGCTAGGCTCGGACGATGAAAGGTAGCGATAAGTGCAGCAGTGATGCCTTTGAGATGAGATGGCGGAGGCTGCTACGTGTACCGTGGATACAAAAAAGAACAAACGTTTCAGTGATAGAAGAACTTAAAATCGCAAGAAGGTTAATTTCTTGTGTCAGCCAAAGATACCTTCTGTTCCTTGGGCACATCTTGAGAAGGAAACGGGATAATTTAGAGAAGACCTTCGTCCAGGGAAAAATTTACGGCAGGAGACCACGTGGGAGAGGAGCAAACAGATGGCTGGGGCAAGCGAAGAAGATTACCAGCCTGCCTCTTCACATCGTAAGAAAGGCCGAAGATCGCTGTGGATGGAGACATCTGCCTGAAGATTCAACTACGTAAGAATAAATGAGGAAATGAGTTCACGACACTCAGAAATGAGTAAAGTGACTAATGAGAGAGAATATGCAAGTAGGCTGGCGCTCAATTATTTTTCAGGCACGTGATCTCTCTTACGCCTATTGATTCACTCTCAAGCAAAAGATACTAGAGGATTCTACAGAGATACCCAATATATCCGTTTAATGTCCTGAAGAGCAACTGGTTCACTAACGTGATCATCAATAATACCTGCCTAAATGATTTATAAAATGATGTCCTTAAGTTTCAGCTAGCAATGACATTTACTGTGGTCCACACATTCTGTGAACATCGGTGACAAACGACAGGGATCCCCAGAATTATGGTGACCTGTGGCCAAAACCAGCACTAAATCCGGCCTAAGCTAGTCATACTTTGTGTCCAATTTGCAGATGATGGAGAGGGCAGTCGTTGTTATGAGAATACCAAGTGCTTTCGTTTGGTGCACCTTGTGACTAGTGTTTCCTCTGATGTGGTCAATATTTCGTAGAGAATCTTCCCCCACGTCTGGTGTATGGTCATCTCGTTGCCTTTACCCGTCATCATCGCGCTCATGAAAGGCTCCCGTGTCGCAAACGCACTGAAAAAGAGGTTCAGCCGTTTTTCGGATTGGCTGGTGCTATATATTGGGGTACATATTTCGTTAGATTCGTGTGCTTTCTAGGTCATTCCCATTTGCCACACAATAGACTAAAATTATACCGGCGTATTCTTTACAGAAATATTGGCCCCTTGTATGTCCTATTCACGGCTGGCATTTAGGTGTTAAAATGCAACACGGTCATGTACAGTGGTATTCTGAGGGCTATTATGTCATTTAAGAGAACAGTGTAGTTTAGTGTATGGAACGTATGTTCTCAAACGTAAACACCGTGCGTCGCTGTGATTCCAAAGCTCTAGGCTTCATTTTAGGTTAGAGTTATACATTGTTGTTTTTGTACACGATTCAGTTTGCGCTCACAAGCTGGACTCGCCCTAATAACCATTACGTACAAATTGTTTTATGGACAAGAATGTAGCTCTTGCACAATTATTATCTTTCAGGATGTAACTGTGATCTATCGGAAACTTGTGTCAATTTTATGAAAGAAACGTACTCGTGTCTTTACTGAAACCGGAAGATTAAAGAGAAACAGAAAAGCATGAATGTCTGCTGGACTGCGCGCAATTTCTACTTTAATTATGGAATGTCTAAAATACTGATCATACACTACATACTGCTGCATGATGGACGAAGACATTTATTGTGCAAAATGAATAAATTTTGACGCATTCTGGGTTTTATTGGCAGTACTACAGAGAGAGCACAATCTCAGATTATGGAGGCACGGGGAAAGAAATCAGTTTTGCCCATCTCTCCAGTTCCTATAAGCGATTTACTGAAAATCTAAATTTGGATTCCTGGGCGGTGAACTGAATCGCCATCCAACCGAACGTTCATCGACGAACCACGTCTCTCGGACGATGTGCAGGAAACACAACGGCTTCATTGTCAATAAATTGGGGATTACTTTTGAGCAGTGGTTTTGATGTTTTTATTAAATTTCCTGCTAAGTTTAGAATTTAAAACTCCAAACCTGTTTGCTGATGATGTGAGGTAGAGAAAATTTCTAAGTTCGTTTATTGTAAATACAAAAAATGTGACACTAATGAATGGAAATGTGTGTATATTTTGCATAATCTTAAGATCACGAGACAAACATAACACAGACACTTCAGTTGGTGAACGTAGGTAGCGGTCCATCTACGTACCGTACTATTATGAAGAAAAACGGCCGGTTGCATCGTTTCGCGTGTGACATGTCAAGTGTAATGAAAAACATATGTCCTTGCTGACAAACAGGAAGTCAGTATGATGTTTGATGATAACGACAGCTAACAGAGAATCCGCAAGATGAACGCGAACTCCAGCTACAACATTTCCAAAATTGTTTGGGAAACATTCTTAGTATTTTAGTTTTAGCAACCATGGTTTCCGATGTATCCTATAGAGTAATAATAGAATTTTGGTATATTCCGTTTGTTACCACAGTTACCTTTGTTTTGTCAAAATATCACCACTTAGATGAAGCCGTCAACATTCAGTCCTGCATCGGTTGACCTTAACATGCCGCGTGTATCGCTGCTGGGAAAAAAAAAAAAAAAACACGGGACATAACTGAGCAGTTTTGGATGCACGCTTGAGGACGTTTCCAAAGAAGGCACACGACGCATATCGTTGACATTTGAATTATTGTGCAGATTTTCTTACTGCAATACTGGTTGAAACATGACCTAGGGTTAGAAATCGAACGAACTTTAAGTATTCTGTAACGAACCAACGGAGACCACGCCAACGTAACCCGAAAATATTCCTACTGTGATGCTACCTTATACTCGCACCTGTATAGATTTTATAAATCTTTCAGTTCATATTGTGTAAATATACTTACATCCTTAAGCTCAACCAGGCAGAAAGCGTACTCGTATTTGCAGCTTCCACAGCGTCTTATCAACGACAAGAATGATGTTTAAGCAACTGCCAGAATAAAAATCACCTTGCTCAAAATTTCAAGAGCTGCTTGATAAATAGGAGGTGAAGTGAAAGAAGGCAGAAGTAAGACAGTACATTTCTTCAATCCTTAGGTCCCAGCATTTTTTTTTTCTCTCTAATCTTGGTACAACTTTACACGACGTGCTTTGTGCGAAAGAATCTGTTACCTTATCAAAGTACGTCAGACGTTTTGCTGCATGAAAAATCAAAACGTGGGTGTCTAATACTGAAAAAACTGTTAATACGAGTAGTACCCAAGACTGGAGTGGTTTCTAAATTGATTACATCTATTTTGCCAGAATCTGCTACATAAAACAAAATAGGCCTGTATAATATTACATCAATTGTAGCACACGCCAAATAAGCGAGACTGTTCTGACACAAATGTCATATTTATGTGTCTCATTTACATAAATAAAAAGACAAAACATAATTCACGAAGTACCAGTATGAAGTGCCTAATAGGCCTACTACAAGCAAAAAGTTTTATGTTAGGATATAGTTCCACATTTCATTCATACGCTCCATTTTCCCAAGCATGAGATCGAAAAGTAGTAGTACGAAATTTTTATATAAATTTGGAACCGTCATATTCTTCCATATAATTTGTATGATGTCCCATTTCTTCTCCTTCCTCGTTCTAAGAAACAATCTTCTCGTCACTATTTCTGTGACTATTTCTGTGATTGTCAAAACTTATAGCCCGCTCAACTGCACTCACCGGTTTAGTTATCCCGCGTTTATTCTCCGGTTAGGCGTTATTACGTGTTCGCACAACGCTTTTTCCGCGCTATTCGGAGAGTAGAACTCAAAGGAACTGTTAACAGGGGACTACACAAATGATAGTGTAGCGATCGGACAAAAAATTTTCTATATATTTACTAAGACATGTCCGAAAAAACAGATACCATCGGTGACCAAGCAGCTCGTTAGAATAAAATTATAATGAAATGAACACCCTTAGCTGCTTACAGGCATTGACATACGTCAACGCGGACAGATGAAAATGTGTGCCCCGACCGGGACTCGAACCCGGGATCTCCTGCTTACATGGCAGACGCTCTATCCGTCTGAGCCATTTTTTTTAAAATCTCATTTTGTTCCCTTTCGTTCGTTGTATCTGCTCTGGGCGGACGTCGTAAGGCACCCCTTCAAGTTCGTCGTCGATCGGTTAACTTAGTTTTTTTATTACAAAGGGCAGCTAATCCTCTGACTGACCACGCTGAGCTATCGCGCCTGCTGAGCGATCGAGGGCACAGAGGAGAGCACGACTGCAGGGAGTTGTCTCTGTCACGCCTCCCGCGAAACCCACATTCTCAACGTATTGTCCCGCACTACATTCGCAGTGCCCCCGCCCATTATACTCATTACTCAAGTCGCGTTGCCGATTCCCGTAAGAGTTCGGGCACTGTGCATTCGCACAGAAGAAGAAGATGGTCAAGTGGCCTGTGAGACTTAACTATATATTGAAACGTCCCCTTTGAACAATTATACATGGCTGTGCTTAAACTGACAGACAATATTTTGTTAGCGCAACGCAATCTGACTTTCAAAATTCCCTACAAAAGAATGGCCCTGACTAACATTAATCTATACCTTTCACAAATCACTTACCTCACAAAAATCTTCGCTGCTCAAGCTACTGCAATACAGCGAGCGCCACTACTGCCAGCTAAATAAAAGATTCAAACTATGGAAGGCACTAACTACTGATAGGGATAGTTAGCAAATGAAAGATATTAATAGAGAACAAACAATGTATTTACTTTGATATCATCATATATAAATATAGCAGTTCATGACAAATTACAAAACTCCGCCATCTCTCTCCCCACATCCACCACTGCTGGCGGCTCACCTCCAACTGCGCAACGCTACGCGCTGTTCACAGCCAGCTGCCTAACACTACAATGGCGAGTATTACAACAATGCAAAGCAGCCACAGACTGCACACAGCACAGCCAGTGATTTTCATACAGAGGTGGCGTTACCAATAAAAAAACCTAAACAGCCTACTTACAATATTTACTAAGAGTCCGAAAGAACAGAACCATCTTATTAAATACATTAATTTTTCTTCTTACTTACAACGTCATCTAAGTGCTTACCTCCCCCTTTGACGAACACGCAGCTCCTACGGCCACAGAAGAGGACATCTTCACGTTACACCCTGCGCCTACCACCTGCGAACAGAGAGAAGGAGCAAACATTACATTACCTCTTCGTTCCTTATCGTGCACTGCCAACAGCATCTTTTTATAGCACAAGAAGCTCGCCGAAGAAGGCGTTCTTGGTGAGAGGAAGGCCGGGCTGTAAGGGGAGATGGGAGGCCCCTTAAAAAAAATCTGCCATGTTAGCAGGAGATCCCGGGTTCGAGTCCCGGTCGGGGCACACATTTTCATCTGTCCCCGTTGACGTATGTAAACGCCTGTAAGCAGCTAAGGGTGTTCATTTCATTGTAAAAAGTTTTCTGCAAAAATTTGGTTTTCTTGAACACACCGAGAAGATAATATGTAATCTTTCTTACCTGTTACTCCTGTTAATCGTGTATTTCCACTCTGGTAGTCTGAATCTACGGATTTCTCTAATAATTATAAGAACGCTGATCATTCGCACACCCAATCAACCACATAAAAAACAGCATTAGGGATTCATCCGTTCGAGTTTATTTGGCTCAGCTCATACAGCAACATCCCCTTTTGCCTGCGGGAAAGTTTTTTATTTCTAGATTTGACGGGGATTCCAGAGACATCACGTACACTATGCACGCATTCAAAAATCATCTTACGATTCGTTCAAAAACTGAGATCTGTTTCAAAATGATATGAATAATCGATAGACGAACGCGCTCTGGATGCTAGGCGCTTTGTCAAACAGGTTTTTTTTTTCTTCAAGAATATGAACTTGACTCCTCCCCTGAAATTGCCGCCCTGGGCAGATACCCCAGTTTGCCACACACGTAGACCCGGACCTGGCGACAAATCAAAGAAAATGGAAGCAGCAACATGGCGATATCCGTATAACTTGTTGAGATAGTGCCGACAAAAGGTGCTAGATTGATGTCGGCGATAATCGAGCCGAATCCGAAATTTCTCTAGTTGTGACGTATACACTGTGGTGTTACCGCCAGACACCACACTTGCTAGGTGGTAGCCTTTAAATCGGCCGCGGTCCGTTAGTATACGTCGGACCCGCGTGTCGCCACTATCAGTGATTGTAGACCGAGCGCCGCCACACGGAGGTCTAGTCTAGAGAAACTTCCTAGCACTCGCCCCAGTTGTACAGCCGACTTTGCTAGCCATGGTTCACTGCCTACATACTATCTCATTTTCAGAGACGACAGTTTATCATAGCCTTCAGCTACGTCATTTGCTACGACCTAGCAAGGCGCCATATTCAGTTACTATGTATTCTGAACAGGTAATACTGTGAATCATGTACCGTCAAGAGCGACGTTCATCATCAATGGATTAAAGTTAAGTATCCAACTAATTACGTCCGCTTTCTGAATTCTAATTCCTTGTCATGTTCCAGACCTCACGTTAGTCGAGTCCATCCCTGCTGTATGAGCTGGGCCAAATAAACTCGAACAGGTGAATCCCTATTGCTGTTTTTTATGTGGTTGATTGTGTGTGCGAATGATCAGCATTGCTATAATTATTAGCGAAATCCGTCGACACAGACTACCATAGTGGAAATAAACGATTAACAATAATAACAGGTAAGAAAGATTACATATTATCTCCTCGGTGTGATCAAGAGAATGAAATTTTGACTGAAAATTTTTTGCCACTTCGCTACACTACCATTTGTACAGTCCCCTGTTAGCAGTTCCTTTAAGTTCTATTCTTGGAATGGCGCGGAAAAAGCGTTGTGCGAAGACGTAATAATGCTTAACAGGAGAATAAACGCGGGGCAACTGACAGGGTTACTGCAGTTGACCGGGCTATAAGTTTTGACAATAACAAAAATAGTCACAGAACTAGTGATGACAAGATTGTTCTCCAAAACGAGGAAGGAGAAGAAACGAGACATCATACCAATTGTATGGAAGAATATGACGATTCCAAATTTATATAAAAATTTCGTGCTACTACTTTTCGATCTCATGCTTGAGAAAATGGAGCGTATGAATGAAATGTGGAACTATATCCTAACATAAAACTTTTTGCTTGTAATAGGGCTAACAGGCATTTGATACTGGTACTTGGTGAATTACGTTTTGTCTTTTTATTTATGTGGATGAGATACAGAAAAATGACATTTGTGCGAAAACAGTCTCTCTTATTTGGCGTGTGCTACAATTGCTGCAATATTATACAGGCCTACTTTGTTTTATGTAGCAGATTCTGGCAAAATAGATGTAATCAATTTAGAACCCACACCAGTCTACATCTACATCTACATTTATACTCCGCAAGCCACCCAACGGTGTGTGGCGGAGGGTACTTTACATGCCACTGTCATTACCTCCCTTTTCGAACAGAAAATGGTTCGCGGGAAAAAGGACTGTCTGAAAGCCTCCGTGCGCGCTCGAATCTGTCTCATTTTACATTCGTGATCTCCTCGGGAGGTATAAGTATGGAGAAGCAATATATTCGATACCTCATCCAGAAACGCACCCTCTCGAAACCTGGCGAGCAAGCTACACCGCGATGCAGAGCGCCTCTCTTGCAGAGTCTGCCACTTGATTTTTCTAAACATCTCCGTAACGCTATCACGGTTACCAAATAACCCTGTGACGAAACGCGCCGCTCTTCTGTGGATCTTCTCTATCTCTTCCGTCAACCCGATCTGGTACGGATCCCACACTGATGAGCAATACTCAAGTATAGGTCGAACGAGTGTTTTGTGAGCCACCTTCTTTGTTGATGGACTACATTTTCTAAGGACTCTCCCAATGAATCTCAACCTGGTGCCCGCTTACCAATAATTAATTTTATATGATCATTTCACTTCAAATCGCTCCGCACGCATACTCCCAGATATTTTACAGAAGTAACTGCTACCAGTGTTTGTTCCGCTATCATGTAATCATACAATAAAGGATCCTTCTTTCTATGTATTCGCAATACATTACGTTTGTCTATGTTAAGGGTTAGCTGCCACTCCCTGCACCAAGTGCCTATCCGCTGCAGATCTTCCTGCATTTCGCTAAAATTTTCTAATGCTGCAACTTCTCTATATACTACAGCATCATCCGCGAAAAGCCGCATGGAACTTCCGACACTATCTACTAGGTCATCACAGTTACCAAATAACCCTGTGACGAAACGCACCGCTCTTCTTTGGATCTTCTCGATCTCTTCCGTCAACCCGATCTGGTACGGATCCCACACTGATGAGCAATACTCTTGGGTACTATTCCTAATAACAGCCTGCGTGAGCTGAAACGCGTGCATTTCGGCCCCCACTAGTAACACGGTGTTGGCCCTTCTGCCAACACAACATACCCCTCGAACCGTTCTGGCCTTGCTCAAGCAGAGCACCGTTCCACGTGACGACGCGCTGTTCCGAGGCCGTGGAACGCTGCAACACGGGACTCCCCTGTTCACTTTGCGCCACCGCAGCGGGGCCTCAGATTGCGGAGCGGGATTTCCGCACCGGTATGCTAATACTAGTGGGGTACGTACGCTGGACGTGGGGTGTGCTACCGGCACTCAGCGCCGTGCCGCGGGCGCGCGGCGTCGCTGCAGCCGGCCGGCCAGGGGTTGGGGGGAACAAGGGCGGCACTTGTTAGTGGGGCTCTGTCAACAGCGCCCATTGTCTGCGCGACGAGGCTGCCCCTGCCCGCTTTCCCTCCAGCCGCCCGCCCCGGCGACACGCCGGCTGCCTGATACGTACAACAACTAGAGGCTGCAGGCCAGCTGTTCCCGGCACTATCTCTCCACGGAACACGCAGCGCAGACGGCTAAGTTGCGCCACTCCTGTCTCTGCTGTAAATCGGGAGCCCGCATAACGCAGTCACTAAATGCCAAGTGCCTTGCAGCGCCGCTGTATAGGCTCCGTTTCACAAATCTACATCCACGTCCGTACTCTTCAAAACACTGTGATGTATATGGGAAAGAGTACTTCCCCTGTACCAGTTCCATTAACGATGAAATGCGGGAAGAATGGTTTAAAGGCCTCCGTGAGCGCTTTAATTAATCTAAACTTGTCCTCAAATTCCTACGAGACTGATACGTAGCGGCTTGTAGTATATTCCGAGAATCATCGCTTAAGATTTTTCACTCTGCAGCGGAGTGTGCGCTGATATGAAACTTCCTTGCGGATTAAAACTGTGTGCCGGACCGAGAAGAAGGTCCCGAGTTCGAGTCTCGGTCCTGCACACAGTTTTAATCTGCTTAAAGTGGTTTCTTAAAACTATCTTCAAGTGACAGCCGCTCCGGTATCTTCAGCATTTCTGTGACTCTCTCTGACGGGACAAACAAATTTGTGACCATTCGTGCTGCCCTTCTCTGTATGCGTTAATATCCTCCGTTAGCCCTACTTCGTATAGGTACTATACACTTAAGGGATAGTCTAGGATGGATTGAGGAGAGAGGTGTATTAGGGTAGTCCCTGCAGTTATGCAAAGCCACTGTATCGGCGTGGAATACTGGTTAGCACATATTCCCAGTAAGGAACACACCCGGGTTCGAATTTTGGCCTTGGTATAAATTTCCATTCGTAGCTTGTGTCTGAAGATATCACAGATGTTTCCGACTCGAAAAGGTCTCTGCAACCTTACGGTTTCATTTCATTCTAGGGTGGATCGCACGAGTGATTCATAAACAATCTACTCCCTACAGTCGGCCGCGGTGGCCAAGCGGTTCTAGGCGCTTCAGACCGGATCCGCGTGACTGCTACGGTCGCAGGTTCGAATCCTGTCTCGGGCATGGATGTGTGTGGTATCCTTAGGTTAGTAAGGTTTAAGTAGTGCTAAGTTCTAGGGGACTGATGACCTCCGATGTTAAGTCCATAGTGCTCAGAGCCATTTGAACCATTTTGAACCTCCCTAGAATCACTACATTTTCCTAACATTCTACTATTAAAGCCCACGCTGCTACCTGCTTTACCTATGACTGAGCCTGTCAGCGCCCAATTTCATATACCTACAAACTGCTACGCCCAGCTACTTGTATGAGTTAACCCATTCCAACTGCAAATCAAACGATACCTTGTATTCTTTCCTTCTATTCTGTAAAGAGCACAGTAGCACATTTTTAACATTAATGCCAGTTGCCAGTATTTAGGGCAATCTGAAATCCTATCAAGATTTGACTAAATATTTGTGCAGTTTTTTTCCAGACAGTACTTCGTTATAGATAACTGCATGGTTTGCTAACAGCGCGAGGTTGCTAATACCATTTTCTTCTAGTTTATTAATATACATGACAACCAGAAAGGGTCCAAACACACTCCCTGGAGCACACCCGATGTTACTTCTACGTCTGTCGATGGCTGTTGATTCAAGATATCTTGCTCCGCCCTCTCTACCAAACATTCCTCAACCCAGTCTCAAATTACGCTTGATGCATCAGACGATAGTACTTTTGATGATAAGAGTAGATCTGGTACAGAGTCAGGTGCTTTACGGAAATCGTGAAATACTGGATTCGTTTCTCTGTCTTAATCAATGGCTTCCATGTGAGAAAAGTGAGAGTTGCGTTTCACGTGATCTCTCTCTTCAAAATCCCTGCTGGCTGGCATAGATCATTCTTCTCGAGAGACGTCACTGTCTTAATCATTATCATAAGCTTGAAGATAAAAGTAAGACATAATCATGGGATATGTCGACCTAGAAAGAGCGTTCGACAATGTAAAATGGAGCAAGATGTTCGAAATTCTGAGAGCAGTAGGAGTAAGCTATACGGGAGAGACGGGTAATATACAATATGTACGAGAGCCAAGACGGAATGGGACAGCCGCTGTGGCCTAGCGGTTCTAGGCGCTTCAGTCCGGAACCACGCGACCGCCACGGTCACAGGTTCGAATCCTCCCTTAGGCATGGATGTGTGTGATGGCCTTAGGTTGGTTAGGTTTACGTAGTTCTAAGGTCTAGGGGACTGTTGACCTAAGATGTCAAGTCCCATAGTGCTCAGAGTCATTTGAGCCAAGACGGGATAATAACAGTGGGCGGCCAAGAACGAAGTGCTCGCATTAAAAAGGGTGTAAGCCAGGCACGTAGTATTTCACCCACACTCTTCAATCTGCACATCGAAGAAGCAATGATGGAAATAAAAGAAAGGTGCGGGAGTGGGATTAAAATTAAAGGTGAAAAGATATGAATGATACTATTCGCTGATGACATTTTTATCCTGACTGAAAATGAAAAAGAATTACATTATCTGCAGAATGAAATGAACAGTCTAATGAGTACAGAATACAGACCGAGATTAAATCGAAGAAAGACTAAAAAATGTGAACTAGCAGGAGTGAGAACAGCGAGAAACTTGATATGAGGATTAGTGATCACGAAGTGCAAGAAGTTAAGGAATTCTGCTACCTAGGCAGCAAAATAACACATGACGGACGGAGCAAGGTGGACATAAGCGTAGACTAGCATTAGCAGGAAGGGCATTACTGGCCAAGAGAAGTCTGCTAGTATCAAACATAGGCCTTAATTTGGAGAAGACATTTCTGAGGGTGTACGCTAGGAACACAGCATTGTAGGGCAGTGAAACATGGACCATGGGAACACCAGAAAAGAAGAAAATCGGAGCATTTGAGATGTGGTGCGACAGAAGAATGTTCAAAATTGGTGGACTTACAAGGTAAGGAATGAGGAGGTGCTCCGGAGAATCGACGAGGAAAGGAATATATGGGAAACGACAAGAAGAAGAGAAAGTTTGATAGGGTACCTGTTGAAACATTAGGAAATAATCTCCATGGTACTGTAGGGAGCTGTAGACCGCAAAAACTGTACAGGAAAACAGAGATTGAAATACAGCCAGCAAATAGAGGACGTAGGTTGCAAGTGCTGCTCTGATATGAAGAGTTTGGGACAGGAGAGAAATTCGTGGTGGGCTACATAGCAGCGGTCAGAAGATGCCTGAAGTGGAAAAAAAGGAGGAAAAAACATCAGGACATTATCGGCTTTCTTTTCTTGTGAAATCTGAATAAAGCCTATAATTTAGCAAGGTACAATCTTAGTCCATGCCAATACGTTAAAATCAAGATCTCTATCAGCTGTTTGGGGCATCCATTTGCATGCAGCTTCTGGAATACTGTTCAGTTTTTCTTTATCTAAGTGGTGAAATCTTGCACAGCTTTTCGTTGAATCGAACGGTATGTGAAGAGAAGTAAAATTTTATTCCACTCGTAATGGTGGTTTCGAAAATACAAAGAAATTAGTGAAAACATGATTCGATGTTGAGTCAGTGATGTATAGGACTCAGCTAAGGTGCGATACCGTTACCAACTAGATGCGCATAGCCTTCCATTTGAGAGTATTTAGTTGTGTGTAACAATCACGAATTGAATACTAAGGGTCATTACATAACTAGCTCGTCAAAATCGCTGCGAAAATTTATGAAATATTAATTGCAAGAACTTTCTTTGTTCAGCTTCATATATTGTTCTTACATAATCTCGAAACTGTTTCCTGATTTACCACTGAAGAAGTACAAAGGTATATATAGAGCCTTACTCTGGAAAGCAAGAATTTTAGTCCAAACGACTACTCGAAGCTTTCCAGCAAGAATATTTAAAGTTCTTGCAGAGATATATTCAAGAGTTGAAAAGTTGGTTGTATACTGATCCACATTTATTGTTGAGGAATCGTCAGAAAAATAAACCATTCCTGCCAAACAGGTATATCGTCTTCCACTTATGTGAGAACGGCGAGCTAAAAGACTCACAGTGCAACAAAACGAGATATTCACTGAAGAGGTGGAATTCCGTCGTTTGTATTAAAAATAAATATATAAAAATGAAAAATTAAAAAAAGCGGTAATTGTCACATCAATATTGGGAATTTCGAAGAAACTAGGTTACTTACACTAATACACGTCTAATACTAATACAACTAGCTGTCGATTAACGTTTGATTTCAGTTATAAATGATGCAGGTGTAGCTTTCAACTCCACTTTGCATTATGCATAATGACAAAGTGGGCCTTTTGCCCTCTGGTATGTGACAGTCTTAGCAGTTGGTTTCAAAACTGACACGGTAGAAATAGAGGATATATGTGTCTATATATACTTACGGTGAAAGAGAACAAGAGACTGCCATGGCTGTAGTAATGGTGCCCATTTCTAGCCAATAGCCAGATTGTGAATGGTCGTCCAAATTCATCAGTACGTCATGTTGGGTAAGATTGTGTAACATATCTGCGCTCGTGGCGCTGCCGCTCTCGTACGAACGTAAATAATTCATCCACTTCCCTGTGTCCTCCAGATTCCAATTTATATTGCTTCTTTAATAACAGACCCCTGATATTCAGATGTGGGAAAAATATTACTCTTTTGACAGATACTGTGCTTTAGTAGATCTATTTCTTGTAAATTGACTATTGTACAGTTCACATTTTCTATGCCTTAATAAATATTTATGAGGTACACGTTCGCAAAGAATTCAGAATTTGGGACCATTCAGGAACGTGGTACAATGAACACCTACCAGAAGGGCCCGATCAATCATTTTCACAGATACAGACTTGTGAAAAATAGCTTTCGCATCTGTGCACAGCTACTGTTATTTGCGTTCGGGATTGGTTTTTGGCATTCTGCAAATCCTTCGTCAATGAGGAAGGAAGCTTTGTTTCTCACGTGGCGCAGTTTTTCACCACATTTCGGTTACTTCATAATGGGGTTTCCAAGACGTGGTTTGTCTGTTGAAGAAACTGTAATAAAATATATGATTTCAATGCCAGATGATGAATCTGAAACTGAAGATCCTCATGTTGTTTGCGAAATCTATGAATTACAAGAAAATGACGCTGGAACTATTGGACAGAAACAGGTCGAAGAGAGGGCAACCAACGTTGCTTTACCTACAGCAAGTATATTGGTACAGCCTTTATATTACTATTATTATTACTATTACTATTGTATTTCAGCTCATACAGTATTTCGGATATGTTTATAGGGGTTTTCTTAGTTAATTTCATGCTATAATAATGTGAATTTGTTTATGACGTATCTGAATTATTATACTATATATTTTCATATACGTCGGACAACACAGTGCCCTTAACCACAGCATAATAGCACATCAGGTGTTCGTCGCAAAGGAAAGGAAAAATTCAGGTGAAAGGAAATCCTCCCATTGGTTGTAGTGAAAAAGCTAATGATCAAACAGCATGATCTGTTACACCTGCCCTAGCTGTTCCTGGAAGACGGTAACGGTGAGGCATATACGGAGCAACAAGCTTTGCGTTGAAGTTACCATGAGGCCCATCATTTTTCCTGAACACAGCAACCAGAAATAAATTCACTGAAATATTGCTGTGTATGCGATTTGATGGAAGGACACACATTCACAACGACTAAGGACAAATAGCTGTTCCCTGTTACCGCTGAGTGGAATCATTTCTTTGCTCATTCCTTGCAGTGTTACATTCCAAGTGAAAATATCGCTGTGTATGAGCAGTTGTTTCCATGCAAGGTTAGGCGCTCTTTCGTTCAATATATCAATATTTAAGTAGAAAAAATTTAGACGGAAGTTTTGGGTTGCAGTTGAAACAAATTCTAGGTATCTTGTGAATGGTTGTCCTTATCTAGGAAAAGATGAGCAGCGCCCCACAGATGTTTCTCCCGCAGAGCATGTTGTAACGCGACTTATACAGTCATTTGTTTCCTCAGGAATAAATATCACACGTGACTATGTTTTCACAGCCAAATGCCCTGCTGAAATTTTAAATGTAAGAGTACAAGCATTGAAGGCACAGTGGAGGAATCTACAAGGGAAAGCCCTTGTAGCAAAATCTGCTATGGCGCATTTGCACAGAGCTACGCTTTGCAAGTCAGGTGACACGATTTCAACATTCCATCCGGGGACAAAGAACAAAAATGTGCTTCTTTTGAGTTCAATGCGTGACACAGTTACTATGAATGAAAGACATCCTGGAAAGCTACCAGAATCAGTGATGTACTACAATAACAACAAGTGCGGCTTGGACATCTTAGAACAAATGGCTTGTTTTTACGTTGTGAGGTACGGATATATGGATGTAGGAGAGGGCCCATGGACGTCTTTTCTTTCATTTTCTTTTTTGATGTATTGACTTGGCAGCTATAAATACATGCGTATTCTATAAGGATGTAACAGTTGAAGAAGTAAGCAGACGTCAGTTTATACACGAGTTGACGGAAGAGCACTCTGAATATTCATGGGTAAGGTGTCGCTATGCAGCAAATGACTTTGAATAAGCGAAATCACGATTGTAAGGTTGTAAATGTTGTCCCTTTACATAGTGTACTATTCAAAATTCTATGCTAGTACACATGTTTTTGCTAAGCATTTCACATTTTGGTATCGTATACACATGGATAAATTATTAGGTATATAATGTTCATTGTACCATGTAATTCTTAGGTGAAACGTATAAATAGTATGAAATAAATTATTGTATATCAAAATTTGATTACTATTTTTAAAAATACAACTAAAACCACACACGTCAAAATGACGGGTTGGTCCTTCTAGGTCGACCATCTGATGTTAATGTATTTGAAACAGGGAGTGAGGTCTCGACACTTACAATATACAGATAAATACGCTGAATTAATTACGTTTCTACGAGAACAAAGGCGCCATCAGTACAGATATTAACATGGTCCGTGGTAGAATGACAATGATGACATAACCTGAACAGTCCTACCAATCACAAGCCCTCCACACACTATAACGGGCCACAGGAACAGCAGACGTGATGGTCAGTTACTCCTGATGAAGACGATGAAGGCGATCATCGAAAGCTCCGGGTTTATTCAGATATGACGCGACTTTTTTTTTTTTTGGTCATCAGTCTACTGACTGGTTTGATGCGGCCCGCCACGAATTCCTTTCCTGTGCTAACCTATTCATCTCAGAGTAGCACTTGCAACCTACGTCCTCAATTATTTGCTTGACGTATTCAAATCTCTGTCTTCCTCTACAGTTTTTGCCCTCTACAACTCCCTCTAGTACCATGGAAGTCATTCCCTCATGTCTTAGCAGATGTCCTATCATCCTGTCCCTTCTCCTTATCAGTGTTTTCCACATATTCCTTTCCTCTCCGATTCTGCGTAGAACCTCCTCATTCCTTACCTTATCAGTCCACCTAATTTTCAACATTCGTCTATAGCACCACATCTCAAATGCTTCGATTCTCTTCTCTTCCGGTCTTCCCACAGTCCATGTTTCACTACCATACAATGCTGTACTCCAGACGTACATCCTCAGAAATTTCTTCCTCAAATTAAGGCCGGTATTTGATATTAGTAGACTTCTCTTGGGCAGAAATACATTTTTTGCCATAGCGAGTCTGCTTTTGATGTCCTCCTTGCTCCGTCCGTCATTGGTTATTTTACTGCCTAGGTAGCAGAATTCCTTAACTTCATTGACTTCGTGACGATCAATCCTGATGTTAAGTTTCTCGCTGTTATCATTTCTACTACTTCTCATTACCTTCGTCTTTCTCCGATTTACTCTCAAACCATACTGTGTACTCATTAGACTGTTCATTGAGTTCAGCAGATCATTTAATTCTTCTTCACTTTCACTCACGATAGCAATGTCATCAGCGAATCGTATCATTGATATCCTTTCACCTTGTATTTTAATTTCACTCCTGAACCTTTCTTTTATTTCCATCATTGCTTCCTCGATGTACAGATTGAAGAGTAGGGGTGAAAGGCTAAAACCTTGTCTTACACCCTTCTTAATACGAGCACTTCGTTCTTGATCGTCCACTCTCATTATTCCCTCTTGGTTGTTGTACATATTGTATATGACCCGTCTCTCCCTGTAGCTTACCCCTACTTTTTTCAGAATCTCGAACAGCTTGCACCATTTTATATTGTCGAACGCTTTTTCCAGGTCGACAAATCCTATGAAAGTGTCTTGATTTTTCTTTAGCCTTGCTTCCATTATTAGCCGTAACGTCAGAATTGCCTCTCTCGTCCCTTTACTTTTCCTAAAGCCAAACTGATCGTCACCTAGCGCATTCTCAATTTTCTTTTCCATTCTTCTGTATATTATTCTTGTAAGCAGTTTCGATGCATGAGCTGTTAAGCTGATAGTGCGATAATTCTCGCATTTTTCAGCTCTTTCCGTCTTCGGAATTGTGTGGATGATGCTTTTCCGAAAGTCAGATGGTATGTCGCCAGACTCATACACTCCTGGAAATTGAAATAAGAACACCGTGAACTCATTGTCCCAGGAAGGGGAAACTTTATTGACACATTCCTGGGGTCAGATACATCACATGATCACACTGACAGAACCACAGGCACATAGGCACAGGCAACAGAGCATGCACAATGTCGGCACTAGTACAGTGTATATCCACCTTTCGCAGCAATGCAGGCTGCTATTCTCCCATGGAGACGATCGTAGAGATGCGGGATGTAGTCCTGTGGAACGGCTTGCCATGCCATTTCCACCTGGCGCCTCAGTTGGACCAGCGTTCGTGCTGGACGTGCAGACCGCGTGAGACGACGCTTCATCCAGTCCCAAACATGCTCAATGGGGGACAGATCCGGAGATCTTGCTGGCCAGGGTAGTTGACTTACACCTTCTAGAGCACGTTGGGTGGCACGGGATACATGCGGACGTGCATTGTCCTGTTGGAACAGCAAGTTCCCTTGCCGGTCTAGGAATGGTAGAACGATGGGTTCGATGACGGTTTGGATGTACCGTGCACTATTCAGTGTCCCCTCAACGATCACCAGTGGTGTACGGCCAGTGTAGGAGATCGCTCCCCACACCATGATGCCGGGTGTTGGCCCTGTGTGCCTCGGTCGTATGCAGTCCTGATTGGGGCGCTCACCTGCACGGCGCCAAACGCGCATACGACCATCATTGGCACCAAGGCAGAAGCGACTCTCATCGCTGAAGACGACACGTCTCCATTCGTCTCTCCATTCACGCCTGTCGCGACACCACTGGAGGCGGGCTGCACGATGTTGGGGCGTGAGAGGAAGACGGCCTAACGGTGTGCGGGACCGTAGCCCAGCTTCATGGAGACGGTTGCGAATGGTCCTCGCCGATACCCCAGGAGCAACAGTGTCCCTAATTTGCTGGGAAGTGGCGGTGCGGTCCCCTACGGCACTGCGTAGGATCCTACGGTCTTGGCGTGCATCCGTGCGTCTCTGCGGTCCGGTCCCAGGTCGACGGGCACGTGCACCTTCCGCCGACCACTGGCGACAACATCGATGTACTGTGGAGACCTCACGCCCCACGTGTTGAGCAATTCGGCGGTACGTCCACCCGGCCTCCCGCATGCCCACTATACGCCCTCGCTCAAAGTCCGTCAACTGCACATACGGTTCACGTCCACGCTGTCGCGGCATGCTACCAGTGTTAAAGACTGCGATGGAGCTCCGTATGCCACGGCAAACTGGCTGACACTGACGGCGGCGGTGCACAAATGCTGCGCAGCTAGCGCCATTCGACGGCCAACACCGCGGTTCCTGGTGTGTCCGCTGTGCCGTGCGTGTGATCATTGCTTGTACAGCCCTCTCGCAGTGTCCGGAGCAAGTATGGTGGGTCTGACACACCGGTGTCAATGTGTTCTTTTTTCCATTTCCTGGAGTGTATATTCTACACACCAACGTGAATGATTTTAGAAATTCTGATGGAATGTTATCTATCCCTTCTGCCTTATTTGACCGTAAGTCCTCCAAAGCTCTTTTAAATTTCGATTCTAATACTGGATCCCCTATCTCTTCTAAATCGACTCCTGTTTCTTCTTCTATCACATCAGACAAATCTTCATCCTCATAGAGGCTTTCAATGTGTTGTTTCCACCTATCTGCCCTCTCCTCTGCATTTAACAGTGGAATTCCCGTTGCACTCTTAATGTTACCACCGTTGCTTTTAATGTCACCAAAGGTTGTTTTGACTTTCCTGTATGCTGAGTCTATCCTTCCGACAATCATATCTTTTTGGATGTCTTCACATTTTTCCTGTAGCCATTTCGTCTTAGCTTCCCTGCACTTCCTATTTATTTCATTCCTCAGCGACTTGTATTTCTGTATTCCTGATTTTCCCGGAACATGTTTGTACTTCCTCCTTTCATCAATCAACTGAAGTATTTCTTCTGTTACCCATGATTTCTTCGCAGCTACCTTCTTTGTACCTACGTTTTCCTTCCCAACTTCTGTGATGGCCCTTTTTATAGATGTCCATTCCTCTTCAACTGTACTGCCTAATGCGGTATTCCTCATTGCTGTATCTATAGCGTTAGAGAACTTCAAACGTATCTCGTCATTCCTTAGTACTTCCGTATCCCCCTTATTTGCTTATTGATTATTCCTGACTAATGTCTTGAGCTTCAGTCTACTCTTCATCACTACTATATTGTGATCTGAGTCTATATCTGCTCCTGGGTACGCCTTATAATCCAGTATCTGATTTCGGAATCTCTTTCTGACCATGATGTAATCTAATTGAAATCTTCCCGTATCTCCCGGCCTTTTCCAAGTATACCTCCTCCTCTTGTGATTCTTGAACAGGGTATTCGCTATTACTAGCTGAAACTTGTTATAGAACTCAATTAGTCTTTCTCCTCTTTCGTTCCTTGTCCCAAGCCCATATTCTCCTGTAACCTTTTCTTCTACTCCTTCCCCTACAACTGCATTCCAGTCGCCCATGACTATTAGATTTTCGTCCCCCTTTACATAGTGCATTACCCTTTCAATATCCTCATACACTTTCTCTATCTGTTCATCCTCAGCTTGCGACGTGGGCATGTATACCTGAACTATCGTTGTTGGTGTTGGTCTGCTGTCGATTCTGATCAGAACAACCCGGTCACTGAACTGATCACAGTAACACACCCTCTGCCCTACCTTCCTATTCATAACGAATCCTACACCTGTCATACCATTTTCTGCTGCTGTTGATATTACCCGATACTCATCTGACCAGAAATCCTTGTCTTCCTTCCACTTCACTTCACTGACCCCTACTATATCTAGATTGAGCCTTTGCATCTCCCTTTTCAGATTTTCTAGTTTCCCTACCACGTTCAGGCTTCTGACATTCCACGCCCCAACTCGTAGAACGTTATCCTTTCGTAGATTATTCAATCTTTTTCTCATGGTAACCTCCCCCTTAGCAGTCCCCTCCCGGAGATCCGAATGAGGAACTATTCCGGAATCTTTTGCCAATGGCGAGATCATCATGACACTTCTTCAATTACAGGCCACATGTCCTGTGTATACACGTTACATGTCTTTAATGCAGTGGTTTCCATTGCCTTCTGCATCCTCATGTCGTTGATCATTGCTGACTCTTCCGCCTTTAAGGGCCATTTCCCACCCCTAGGACAAGAGAGTGCCCTGAACCTCTATCCGCTCCTCCGCCCTCTTTGACAAGGTCGTTGGCAGAATGAGGCTGACTTCTTATGCCGGAAGTCTTCGGCCGCCAATGCTGATTATTTATCAAAATTTAGGCAGTGGCGGGGATCGAACCCGGGACCGAAGACGTTTTGATTATGAATCAAAGACGCTACCCCTAGACCACAAAACAGAAAACATTTTATACAAGTATATCGTAAAGAGAACCGTCGTTCTCAAAGTATGTTAGCGTTTAACGTTTCATCGACAAGAGGCTGGAGAGATGGGTCGAAAGCTTATAATGGACAAGAGCTGGCTAGGAAATCGTCCATGTCTTTTTGAAAGGAATCATTTCTGTATTCGCCTAAAGCGATACCAAGGAAAACCTAATTACTGATTAAGATCTGGCTTCCATAGATTGCGAATCCAGTGTCTTAACCACTGGAGTACTAGCCCGATCACTTAAAACATCTTTGTAATTATATCAATAAACCTCGTCAGAAAGATGAGAAAACTACATCGAGCTTATTTTGATAGCGACTTTCTGCGAAACTTCTGCCCGTATGATAGATGTAAAGATTGCGTTGTCAGACGGTGTATGGATATGTGGATGAGTCCATCAGGCTTTATGGCGCCTGTGATGCGCAATGGAATGCCCAACTACGTATGAACTGATCTAAAAGCATACAACACTTGCAACACGAGCGTCACTTCTCGGCCAATGTGATTTATTTCAAGATAGTGAGACGTGTCCCCAGATCGAATTTATTCACAGGTAGGCCGACGAAATAGTGATGGTAATACTTGTGTTCACTCTTAGTAACGTTAACCTGTTTGCCCCTTCATACAATATTTAGTCGGCTTCATTTAAACGTCATTGGTACAGTGGAATGAATAAATTTGTAAAGCACTAGAGGTTTTTGACGATTTGGAAGTTCCACGTGCAGATCAGGAAGAGAATAAATTGTACTCTATGGTTGTGTGGTAGACCCCGTGGGTTTTTCACCCGCTTAATCAGAAAGTACTTTCTTCGTGCACACACATAAGAGTCCTTTCCACGTGTTATTTGATAGTTGTCTTACATATATGGGTTGAGTGTGACTAATGATTTTGTGCGCGCGGGCGTGTGTGTGTGTGTGTGTGTGTGTGTGTGTGTGTGTGTGTGTGTGTGTGTGTGTGTATAGTGTACTGTAGTGTCATGTCTGTATTGTATAATGATGAGAGAAGGGAGAATATGAAATTCATTACCAACACATAGCCTATTCGTCTCGAATAACAGCAAGGGGGAATATCCAGCTTAACGTCGCCATC
This sequence comes from Schistocerca americana, assembly GCF_021461395.2. NCBI lineage: Eukaryota > Metazoa > Arthropoda > Insecta > Orthoptera > Acrididae > Schistocerca > Schistocerca americana. The sequence goes on along the minus strand of NC_060122.1, from coordinate 307,400,878 downwards.
GGACTAACAAGTCATCATCAAAGTCATACGCCCTCACTTCAGACTTTGTGGATATTTGGAGTTTAATTCAGTTAGGGTGCAGGTGACACACTCGAAAAGACCAAAAGGGTTGCAACGTTATTTTGTTACTTAGCACTGTGCCAGTGGGGTCACGCTAATGACGATGTTAACTATAAGTTATCGTCAGCTTCGTCGTCTGAAGATAGATGGTTACATCACTCCACTCCGCATGTTTTCGTTAGGCTGCGAAAATACACAGAAACATTTATCATTCTCTCAGATTCACTTCTGTTGTGTCTTTCCCAACGTCAGCGCTGCTGCTGCAGTCATTCTTCTCTTCCTTTTGTTGTCCGACTCATTCCTTAGAAGTTTAAAGTTGTGATATTCTGAGTTTGGGAGATATCTACGATTCTACAAGCTTCCCAGAATTTCTCAATTTCTTTTAGCAGTATTAGTTATGGTAATTGTTTGTCACAGACGTTTTAAAATTTCCTATCTGGTTGCTTTTCTCGTACGTTGTTAACGACTAAATAACAATAAATACGGAAGTACTGCGCAAACGAAAAGGTGATGGAAAAAAATACATAAAAATTAAGGATTGTGCACCTAATAGCAATGTGTAACGCTACAAAGGTACGTATTGTTGATTATGTTCTAAATCATTGTTGCACAAGAATGTTTAATTATGTCGAATATCTTACAGTTATAGATAATACACTGCGTGGTTTATCATTCGGATATATTTCGATATTGCGTTATGACAGCCTTGTAAAACAAATCACTGTTTGGTAAAACACTTAGACATCTCAGCCTTTGCCGGGAACTTGACTTGAAAATGTGGCACGAGGACAGAATCGTTAACGCCTTACGTCAACGATGCGATATTTCAAGAGGAGACCATTTTCTTGACACAGACGAATAAAAAATAGACATTTTCATGCACCAAGGAACCATTTTTAGAAGGTTATTTGTTACGACTCTTTCTTGTCCTTGAGCGGCATACTTGCATTCTGACGGTTTTAATTACAATCGATGAATTCAGGGAAGTGGCGAGAAACTGAATTCAGACAGTGTTCCTGTTCTCCACTGGGAGGAAAAAATGGCGGAACCTTTGCGTTAATTGCCGGAAAGCAACATGCGAATGGGAAAAAAATGGAATATCACGCAGGTTCACAGCAGAAAAATTATTGTCATTTTGCGTTCCGCCTTAACCACGTCGTTCTACAGATTCAGTAATGAAAACTGAAAAGGTGCGCTAATTCTTTGGTGTGTATTCTGTTTAAACTCACCACATTGTTTCCAAGGTGATTATGACCTGACAGCGTTTTTAGTGCTTGTTCGGTATTTGAACAAGGATAAAAATGCCCATATGTTGCCCAATTGATAAACCATTGTCGTTTCTAATACAAAAATCAAGTATTATACAGAGTTAGAATCACATAATACTTCTGAAATAAGACATTTCTATCTTTGACTGTTAGTTTTACTTTAAATCAAAATATCTGGAAGCGTTATGTATCCACGAAATAGCCGCAACAACGAACTAAAGCTCTGCTTGAAATCTGACAATTTCTTGAAACAAAGGAACACACAGCATTAAATACAGCCTGCGTATAAATTCTTGTTGTATTTTAACAAATTTGCAATAAGAGCACAAAATACATATGTTCTATGTGCTCTTATAGTTAATTTGTTGAAACACAAAATTTTGTACGGTGGATGGGATGGATTTAATGCTACGTGCTGTGTTTCAAGAAATTAAAGCAGAGCTGTAGTCTGTTGTTGCCGCTATTTCTTAGTTTCCTGTTTAGGCAACCGGCTGCATGCGCATCGTGAGGGTCAAATGTCGATTATTCCGGCACACTCTATACTGAACCGAGCACTGCGTTTGCTTTGTTCTACCGTAAAGCAGAGACCGTGGATTCTAGTACCAGACTGATATGGTTTGATTATATTTGATTTACTCTGGGAGACAAACGAACAGTGGTCTTAGACCTCTGGTTCCCACATCGAAACTGAATTTACTGTGCGCTTTCTCTCTTTCTCTCTCTCTCTCTCTCTCTCTCTCTCTTTCTCTTTTTCCCGTCAATTCAGCCAACACCCTTGAACAATAGTAAAGGCCCTTCCCTTACTAGGTCATTTCAGCCACAGTTTCTTCAGGTATTAATGACACTGAGCCAGATTGCTTACGAGCGTTTTGTGTGTTGCGACTGCAGTGTACGCAGGCCCCTATTCAGATTGCAACATTTTATTGCATTTTGCTTGGTAGAAAGTTACTCCCCGTGGCCTCTCTATGGGAAAATCAATTATGATCTCTGATCTCAGTCTTGACCATGTACAGCAATGAAATTCGTTCCCATTTACGCAGAGTTGTAAACCGATTATTTAAGAGACTGACAAGGGGAGGCCGCCAATTGTGAAATTCAGATTCGATTCATACTGGGCATAATAAAAGCTCATGGCCAGACGTGTAATGTGGCAAAGCACCAAGATGCACTTCTCAGCCGTTGTCGAGAAAATCAACAGTTAAAAGAAACCGTTGCCCTGAAATACTCTCTACACTCCATACGAATACTTTCAGAAATGACTTCCTGACACTTAAATCTATACTCGACGTTAACAAATTTCTCTTCTTCAAAACCGATTTCCTTGCCATTGCCAGTCTACATTTTATATGCTCTCTACGTCGACCATAATCAGTTATTTTACTCCCTAAATAGCAAAACTCCTTTACTACTTTAAGTGTCTCATTTCCTAATCTAATTCCCTCAGCATCACCCGATTTAATTTGACTACATTCCATTGTCCTCGTTTTGCTTTTGTTGATGTTCATCTTATATCCTCCTTTCAAGACACTGTCCATTCCGTTCAACTGCTCTTCCAAGTACTTTGCTGTCTCTGACAGAATTACAATGTCATCGGCGAACCTCAAAGTTTTTACTTCTTCTCCATGAATTTTAATACCTACTCCGAATTTTTCTTTTGTTTCCTTTACTGCTTGCTCAATATACAGATTGAATAACATCGGGGAGAGGCTACAACCCTGTCTCACTCCTTTCCCAACCACTGCTTTCCTTTCATGCCCCTCGACTCTTATAACTGCCATCTGGTTTCTGTACAAATTGTAAATAGCCTTTCGCTCCCTGTATTTTACCCCTGCCACCTTCAGAATTTGAAAGAGAGTATTCCAGTTAACATTGTCAAAAGCTTTCTCTAAGTCTACAAATCTAGAAACGTAGGTTTGCCTTTTCTTAATCTTTCTTCTAAGATAAGTCGTAATGTTAATATTGCCTCACGTGTTCCAACCTTTCTACGGAATCCAAACTGATCTTCCCCGAGGTCGGCTTCTACCAGTTTTTCCATTCGTCTGTAAAGAATTTGCGTTAGTATTTTGCAGCTGTGACTTATTAAACTGATAGTTCGGTAATTTTCACATCTGTCAACACCTGCTTTCTTTGGGATTGGAATTATTATATTCTTCTTGAAGTCTGAGGATATTTCGCCTGTCTCATACATCTTGCTCACCAGATGGTAGAGTTTAGTCATGACTGGCTCTCCCAAGGCCATCAGTAGATCTAATGGAATGTTGTCTACTCCCGGGGCCTTGTTTCGACTCAGGTCTTTCAGTGCTCTGTCAAACTCTTCACGCAGTATCTTATCTCCCATTTCGTCTTCATCTACATCCTCTTCCATTTCCATAATATTGTCCTCAAGCACATCGCCCTTGTATAAACCGTCTATGTACTCCTTCCACCTTTCTGCCTTCCCTTCTTTGCTTAGAACTGGGTTGCCATCTGAGTTCTTGATATTCATACAAGTGGTTCTCTTCTCTCCAAAGGTCTCTTTAATTTTCCTGTAGGCAGTATCTATCTTACCCCTAGTGAGACAAGCCTCTACATCCTTACATTTGTCCTCTAGCCACCCCTGCTTAGTCATTTTGCACTTCCTGTCGATCTCATTTTTGAGGCGTTTGTATTCCTTTTTGCCTGCTTCATTTACTGCATTTTTATATTTTCTCCTTTCATCAATTAAATTCAATATTTCTTCTGTTACCCAAGGATTTCTATTAGCCCTCGTCTTTTTACCTACTTGATCCTCTGCTGCCTTCACTACTTCATCCCTCAGAGCTACCCATTCTTCTTCTACTGTATTTCTTTCGCCCATTCCTGTCAATTGTTCCCTTATGCTCTCCCTGAAACTCTCTACAGCCTCTGGTTCTTTCAGTTTATCCAGGTCCCATATCCTTAAGTTCCCACCTTTTTGCAGTTTCTTCAGTTTCAATCTGCAGTTCATAACCAATAGATTGTGGTCAGAATCCACATCTGCCCCTGGAAATGTCTTACATTTTAAAACCTGGTTCCTAAATCTCTGTCTTACCATTATATAATCTCTCTGATACCTCTTAGTATCTCCAGGATTCTTCCAGGTATACAACCTTCTTTTATGATTCTTGAACCAAGTGTTAGCTATGATTAAGTCATGCTCTGTGCAAAATTCTACAAGGCGGCTTCCTCTTTCATTTCTTCCCCCCTGGGTGCGCAAGGTAAATTAAAAATGTCTAATGTGCAGTGTGAAAAATGAGTTTTTCTTTTGAATCATTGTAATTTATGTACAACAGCTGCGAAAATGACTAGCAAAACAGAGTTTGTTACCTCTTAACAACCAATGTAGTCAGTCGATTCTGTCAATATCCGCTTCCCTAAATCATCAGCACTTGCAGCAGTTAATTATTAAATTCATGGAAGAAGGTGAACAAAAATCGTTTTAATGTAACAGCCCAGGTTTGTTTTAAGCCGTTCAGATATTTAGCGGATATTAATGTCGTCGTATCTCATGCTCATCATTTCATAGAACAGATCGTGGGATTTTGTTCTGCATTATTTAAGGAATCATCTACGATCGTCTGTTTACTCTCCGATTTCTCTTTGGGAAGTAGTTCTGCACACACAGTTATGCACACTTCTGAATAAAAATAGTATTAAGAAACTAAATACACTGGAAACTTGGTTGTAACAATGGGGTTCAATAGTCTGTAGGAATACAAACCTGAATTTAATTACTTGGGACCTATTTCCTTCTTATTTGATCACTCACGAGCGCTCATGTATGTAGCTCGGCAAGTGGTTTACAGTGTTCATATCAGTAAACAAAAGCAATTGAGAATGTTTTACAACCAGCAAGTCGAGTCATTGAAGTCATCGGCCATCTGAATTGCGGTGCCCGCACCTACACTCTGACCGGACACCCTGCGCAGCACACCAACGACGCGCGTGTGGTCTAAGCTTTAGGCGTCATCCACTATGTAAAGAGGCGTGTGCAGGCCTTCTACGACCGTTTCATGGTAGCAAGGCAAGACCGCAACAAGCCGTCATGTTATTGCTGGAATCTCAAGACGCCGCCCCTGCAGGTGCTATTTTCAATGTCCAGTCAACGACAGGAGGCGTAACCAGCACGGTACTATTTATCACCGTACGTCACGTGCCGGGAAGTAGCCCTCACTTGATAGCTCCGCCTCGGCATTAGGCCTGTGCACCAGTCGTCGTCGAGAATTACGTTGGGAAATTGCGCCGATTTCTCTCTGTTTCCTTATTCAGAGAGCCTCCTGACCAGCGCTAACGTCGCAGTTTCTGAAAACGGATCTTTCTTCCAGACGAAAACAGACTTCTCGACCTAGGCATCATGCCACGCCCCACTGCCTTAGAGCTTCAATACAATTTTTCCAACAGAGTTACATGATAGAGTTCTCTCTTCCTGTAACTCACATCAGAGCTGTACTGTAAACTGTACTGTTATCTCTTCTTGTAATTACATCCAGAATAAACAGGACATTACATCCAGTGTATTCGATTGTTGTTACTGCTTCGTGCATCGATACCACTCGAACATGTAGATAAAATATGAAATCCATTGCTGTGTAACTGAATCGGCTAGACTTTTCACTTCTAACACTACTGTCTCGGTCGCCGTACATAGGTTGGTTGGTTGTGTTGGGGAAGGAGACCAGACAGCGAGGTCATCGGTCTCATCGGATTAGGGAAGGACAGGGAAGGAAGTCGGCCGTGCCCTTTGAAAGGAACCATCCCGGCATTTGCCTGGAGCGATTTAGGGAAATCACGGAAAACCTAAATCAGGATGGCCGGACGCGGGATTGAACCGTCGTCCTCCCGAATGCGAGTCCAGTGTCTAACCACTGCGCCACCTCGCTCGGTTCGCCGTACATATAGTACTTATTTAGCGACCGCCTACTTAATCAAAGGAAATCGGAAATTAATAACCTACATTACAACATGAGACCACTGTGAAAGAGGGTATTTTTAATTACAATATTGTTTTTAATTGTAAGAGGTATACGTAGGATGGGATACTAGATAAAAGAGGATATTTTGAATAAAATGTTCATTTAGTGTATCAGGCATAATCGCCTTGAAAAGTTCAGCAACTGTTTGGATAATTAAGATCATTCTCATCGATTGTTCCGTCAGATTTGCACACTTTGAATTAGATTACATGCTTCGGTCACACTGGGTCATCTTCAGATCTAAGTAGTTGTGTCAGCAATATGTCATATTTACTCAGAACCACATATGGAGCACTCTGATATGTGGTTAGGAGTAGACAAACCGTTTTGCTGACAGAGCTACTTAGATCTCAAGATGGGCCAGTGTGATCGAAACACATAATGTAATTAAAAACGTGGAACTGAGACGGAACAACAAAAGAGAATTATCTGAGATATGTACAGTCGTATCACGTTATTCACGAGCCACTGTGCTTGTGTGAGAAATATGACTCTACAAATAATACGCATCTATACATTTAAAACGGCCCTCTAATTCCATTAATATTGATTTTGTGCACAACCGATGACCTTACTAATAACACACGTACTCAATGGTACGTGGTAAATTGCGTAATGCCCTGACATTGACTGTGAAAATTAATTTCATGTCCCTTTCGTGAAATATTCATCACGGCGTTGCAGCAGATTAAGTGCTTAAGACGAGAGGAATACTAAATACACATGCGACATCAATAAAGCACGGTTGGGGAATGGCGTTAATAGTTACAAAGGTTAGCACTTTATTTGTTCTTAATACATATGATTGCCCAGAATCTTTAAGGGTGTAGATGATAACGTCTTCAACATGTGAGTACAATGACAACACAGGAAATGAAACAATCTTAATTGCTTGGTTCCATAATACAATTATTCAACAAGTTCATCAATGTGGGAATGTTTTTACAGACACAGTTCGCGTCATGTACACAACAGACATAGCGGGCGGTGTGGGACAAAGAAAACAGAAACGATTCATACGAACTACCATAACTATCATCAGTCAGCATGCTAAGATTCAAAAGTACATATTCCAGGATTTTACGAGAAAAAATGATTCAAATGGCCCTAAGCACTATGGGACTTAACATCTGAGGTCATCAGTCCCCTAGACTTAGAACTACTTAAACCTAAATAACCTAAGGACATCACACACATCCATGCCCGAGGCAGGATTCGAACCTGCGACCGTAGCGGTCGCGTGGTTCCTGACTAAAGCGTCTAGAACCTCTCGGCCACAATGACCGGCCATTTTACGAGAACTCAACTACTAAAATCAAAACAACTGAAGTGAAAGCAGGGGGAGCACAGAAATGTTTGCGCTCAAATGCCGTAATGACGAAAAGCATATTAAATTCTGTAAATCCAAGATGAGAAAAAGTTCGTTACACATGTTAGTAGTCGTTCTGCTCGTGATTCCTTGTATTACAACATGGAAATACATATTATTCACTGGATGCAGGATAAGAGACAGGTGGCAAAGCCCGATTACTAAAACCGTTGGGTGGCTTTCGGAGTATAAATGTAGATGTAAAACAAGGTTCGACACTGAAAGGAGACTCCTTAAGTCGCACAAAGTATACCCAAGGAAAATGGTGGACAATAACTAAGGTCAGTCACTAAAAGTGACGGTTCTTCAACTCAGAATAGTCTTCGACAGGTTATGTTGCTTGATGGGTTGACTGTAGTTAAAGATTCAAGACTAAAGCATGATTTAGCCTATTAGAATCAAACAAATTCCAAATGAATGAACTTCATGATCTCACTAACCAATACACATTCGATTTTGAAGTGAAACAAAGCACGAGATGTTAAATTGCTTTATCTATAGATGCACGTGTGCAAGTCTCACCATGGACAAAGGCTACCTTAGAAAATACGGATTAAATATAAGCAAAATTGTAATCACGAAGTTAACTACTGTATTGTAACCTTAAATGGAACCAACTGACGCATGAGTCATTGTGAAATAAAACATCAGCGTATAACTCCAAACACAAATCAGTTAACTCAAATGAATATATCACGCTGAACTCATGAGTCATTCACAAAGATGGTTCGACCGTTAACGAAATTCGGCTTGTCGTCCTTGCTGGCGAGTAGTGGGGACGGCCATAATCTCTACCAACTGCAGCAATATACTGTAAGGTTGGTTTAGCTCATGCTGTTAACTCTTTGGCACCTCGCAATGCTTCTAAAATAGAAAAATTCGTTCATAAGTGTTCTCGGGAAGGAAAGTCACTCAAGAAAGTCGTCTTGCTTAATAAATAAATATATATTCCAATTCATTCTATCTATAGAGGCTCATTTAAACTCTAAAAAGGTGAAATACAAAGCGAATCACATGTTAACAACACGCTCGGAAACCTCAGGTGACAAATATTATGAAACGGGACTGACGGTTTCAAATGTCTTAATGACGATGCCAATTCTCAAAATTTGAGTACGGATGTTGGTTTTGGATGTGTCGTTTCTCGCCGGCCGAAGTGGCCGTGCGGTTAAAGGCGCTGCAGTCTGGAACCGCAAGACCGCTGCGGTCGCAGGTTCGAATCCTGCCTCGGGCATGGATGTTTGTGATGTCCTTAGGTTAGTTAGGTTTAACTAGTTCTAAGTTCTAGGGGACTAATGACCTCAGCAGTTGAGTCCCATAGTGCTCAGAGCCATTTGAACCATTTTTTTTGTCGTTTCTCCGTGTGCCCTATACACGGTGTTTCTAAACATTTGTAGGAAACGTCTGGGTGCATTTCCTGAAAGCAAATATAACTAACATGTCCTTACTAGCACGCCTTCTGTAACGCAGCAATAGTCAGGTACGAATATTGCGCGAAATGAGGTTTAGAGTGTTTCTATAGCAACTGTTTATTCCCAAATATGGTATCAAATTGACGAGATGCATTCATAAATTTACGTAACACCTACACATGGAAAGTTTCAACACCCTATGCTACCCTCCATATCCGCATCCAGTGAGGCCTTTGGGCTGAGGATGACACGGCGGCCGGTCAGTATCGTTGGTCCTTCATGGCCTGTTAGGGAGGAGGAGGTGAGTGTATTCTGGTCCGCACCTTCATACATGAGCTGTTTAGCTGATTACAATCTTCGAAGCAGCTCATGTATTCAAGATTGCTGTCTTCAGAATTGTGTGAATGATGTCTTTGGTTCCTTTTTTTCCATTATTTTAAATATTCCGTAGAAATTTGACCTACCTTTTCTATGACCCCAAATCATTCTTTGAATATCGATTTGGATTCAGTGTGTAGAATGATATTATCATTGCTAATCGAGCCGGCTCAGTCATTCGACCGCTCAGTTTGAATTCACTGTCGTATTTGATGGTATAAAGAAAAACATACTCTGTCCAAAAATGTGGCCCTAAAAACAGTTCATTCCCCCATGTAATTTAAGCATTACAGAGGCCTAGCGGTTTATCGACAACACCCTACAAAAAAGCGGTGACTTCCACGTACAAAAACAAGTGTACTGGATTACACTGTAACTGGACCTTAACCGTAGACCGCTGGAATATGGGGTTCCTGAATGGTATAGCATAAACCTTATAACCTGGTAGAGTGAAAGAGATGAAAAAGTAAAATTCCATGTAAGTGAAATTATGGATTTTCTACGCGAGGAGGATGGTGTCATAGGAAAAAACCTCTGTCGCGGACTGTTTGCTCATAATTTTAAACTATTATGTTTTACAATGAACCGTACATTTTTGCCATATTCTCTTGCTTATCCACAGGTATATATGGGAGCAAATGGGAAGAAACTAGCTGATTTAAGGAACCATCAACCATACATAACAACAGAACATTGAGACTCTTATGGTGAAGTATCAGCTATGTTAGGTATGTTTTTCTATGCTTTCCTTCTTTATTGAATTTCTAACAGTGTAGCTTGTGCAAAATTTGTTGTTTTTTCTTAAGAGAAGCACTGGATAAATGGGTTTTTAATGGCCACTTGCTCTCGCAGCTCCTCGCTCTCTACCTTTCCAGTCTAGAGAGCCACCTACCAAAATGAAAACTGGACGATAAACTGTTCAGACAAGGAGAAAATAAATCTTTTGGAACGTGGCACTGCAGAAGAATGCGGAAGATTAGATGGTATGTCAAATAATTATTGAGGTGGTACTGGTTTCCCTACGGGCAGAAGATACTTATGGCACATATAGATTAAACGCGGGGAACGCTTGGATACTACGCAATCTGCGACACCGAATACTGTTAGCACATTCAAATAAATTTAGTCTGGGGTTGTTAGGCAGAGATGTAGAGTCTTGCACAGGTTGGACTAATATTTCCTGCACCAGATTAGTATCCGAACTCGAGATCGTAACAAAAGAAATCGTTCTTCCCAATAAGACTACATTTAAAAAAAGAAGACTTTATAAAGTGTAATGTTAAAACAGTTGCAAAACATTATCGTAAGTACTGCCAGTGCTTCACTACGAGCACGCCTGTTATTTGGCCAAAAGGTCCCTGACTGTATGACGTGTTATCACAATTTTCAGATTTCCGCCTCCAGCCTGTCCTGTAATAAAAGTTGAACGTGTTTTCTTATTCCACGTCGGCATCCACATTTTATGTGCTGCAGTGTTTTTCTGAAATTACAAGAAAATACTCCGAAAATTAAGATTTTTCGGACTGTTATAACGCATCCTAAAGAACAATACGCTCACGTACCTAGGAACAAATATTAGATTGAAATTCAAAAGCGTTACATTCAATAAAATCTTTTCGGTATTGAATAGTTTATCTGTCACATTATTAATCTACTGCACACCAGTAATCAATAAGTGAAATCAAATTAAGCAGAATTATTACCAAGAAGTCGTTACAAGTTACACACATTTTGCAACAGAAGCAATTGGAAATCAACATAAAAATGGTTCAAATGGCTCTGAGCACTATGGGACTCGACTACTGAGGTCATTAGTCCCCTAGAACTTAGAACTAGTTAAACCTAACTAACCTAAGGACATCACACACATCCATGCCCGAGGCAGGATTCCAACCTGCGACCGTAGCGGTCTCGCGGTTCCAGACTGCAGCGCCTAGAACCGCACGGCCACTTTGGCCGGCGGAATCAACACAAATTTACATTTTCAAGGCAGGTAAAATTGCCGAGACGTTAAAGAAACTGACTTCATTAGTAGGTACCAAATGTTCCATAGTTAAAGACTCTCTTTCGAGGTACACGACCGACGATGTATAGTTTAACTGCCTACATGTTTACTTATACAGCATGCCCCACTCGAAAAAGGCCCCACAAACATGTGTAGTAATCCCGCTGAAACTCCACCGCGTAACTTGTGACGTTTGACGTGACAACACTGCAATCGCAACATCGTTTGACGCAACAGCCAGTTTCCGCACGTCGCCGTGGTTCGAGCACAGTGTTCAATGTTTAGTGACAATGTATAGCTATTCTGTCGAAGAGCTGTGTTTCTTGTGAAACAATATGTGATTACTGGTTTCATTAGGACATGTTTGTTGAACGATTTGGTGAACAGAATATACCGTTTAAATGCTGCATGCAAAAACTAGTGAACAAGATGGAGAGCAGTGGAACGGTTTTGGATCTTAACGGTGGGGGACGGCGGCATTATCTGAAGAAAAAGTGACTGATTTGAAACAACGATTGTTGGCCTCTCGTACAAAATCTGCTCGACGTTTACTGTAGGAATGTGGAATGTCATGGAGCACATGCCACAGAGCTTCGAAAAAAAGTCAGCATTTATCCATACAGGTTACAGTTATTCAGGAACCGACTGTCACTGACAAAGACAAACGCGTTACATCTTGCCGACGGTTTCAGCAACTTGTTGCTCAGAGGCCAAGAATATTGCGGTACACATGGTTCAGTGATGCCCGGTTTTACCCTCTGGCTGTGTAAACTCTCATACTGTGGTGTAACGAAAATCCAACTTGCACTGGTCGAGCAATCCCTGCATTCACAAAAGATCGGCTTGTTCTGTGGAATATCAGAGCGTCGCACCACCGGATAAATGTTTTTCGAGTCTACTGTGACAAGTGCAGTTTATATCGAAATGTTTCGGGAATTTGTGAACCAGATGGACGAGGGAAACTTATCCTCGGCTGGTACCAACAGGATTGCGCTACATGCCACACATCTTGACTGACCGTGCCTGGGGTCGAATCATTTTTCCCCAGTAGAGTGATCGTAAGGACTGTGGCCCTCAAGGTCACCTGATTTAACATCACCCGACCTTTTATTATGGGATGGCCTAGAAGGCAAGGTCTACCGGAACAAACCACACAACTTGGAAGATTTACGGGAGAACATCATTCGTGGAATCTAGGTACTGACACCAAAGGTTCTGGATGAAAATTCGAGAATGTTGCAGCGTCGTGTTAAACTGGGGTTACAAGTCGAGGGAAGTCGCTTCCAGCAACTTTTGTGGTTCACCTTTATTTCCCTATGAATATGGTATGACGTGTTCATTTCATTCAATTTCCTAATTATTATGGAAGGCCTTTAAGCGAAATTTAACCAACTATTTGTTCGTGGAGCCGCTCTATAGTGGGGCACCTGTAACATATATTGCATTTTACTCAATATAAAATTCTGTACCTGAAGAATTGAAAACATATTTAGAATAGATTTAATATATCATGCAGCATTTAAATGTGTAGAACGCAAAATGTTTACAAATGAAGCGCAAAACACAACTTCACTTCTAACAATGACAAAGACTGTAGAAACTGGTGGAAACTGCTTATGGTTGTCTCTACTGCGCACTCCTTCGTTTGATTGTAAAGTACCTACTAAAAAGTATCGTGTGCCCATTCAGACATTAAACTCCAGGTACAGCACACTCCACTCTGAAATTTTCATTGCCATACTTTAAAAAATATGTTCACAAGAAATAATTATTGTCAATTCCTTAATACAGAACGTTGCATGCACTAACAAAGAGGCTGCCACATTTTCTCGGTGGTTGTATGTCGTCTTAGAGATCGCGTCCTCTGATGCTCGGTGCTGGTGAAAACATCAGCTCTACATGAAACAATGAAAACAGAGAGTTGTATGAATACATTCAGCCATAAATATCGTAAATGCAATAAATAGTTAGAACATGAATTTTCTCCCGAGACTCACTTCAATGTATGATGCTACAACAGTTGGAGGACATTAAAGAAATAAAAGACGAAGTTCGACTTGAACGAATCATAAATGCACATGTAGAATATCGCTTTACTGTCTAGCAGCGCTGTTATGAAAATAATTGCCAAGAGCACAAAGCTGCAGTCGATACCAGGTCGGTAAACGCTGTTGTACATCGTCTTGGCATTCTCACAATTTAACTGTGGTCCTGCAGCAAGGGCAAATAAAAAGCTTACATCATCGATAGACAGCTTTTGGCACGCTTACAACATCCAGGCAGTGAGCGATGCCTCCGCTGCGAAAAAAAAAGAGCGACATTGTAGTCAATTTGTACTCAAAATACAACAACCGATATGAGATGAAAAGCGTATCGAGTGCCGTTTCTGATATATTCATGCCACGATTTCGTGCTTCGTGCTGCATATTCATGTAGAATAATTCGATGTTTAACTTAATCGTCTTCACGTACAGTCTCTGAGAGAAAAAGTCAACCTCCACGTCTCTTCATAAAAATGAAATGCCCAACCTGGATGGGCAACTAGAAACATACATAGAAAATAGTTGATGTTTTTAAGTTCCCAGTTTTGATCAAACGGCTGCTTCTGATGTGGGTGAGTATACGTTGTTTGAAATCGAATTTCATCTGTAGAATTTATTCGCTTGTTTTAAAAACAAGCCAAGTATAATACTAATATTCATTCTCACGCAAGGAATTACAATATTTTACTTTGAGATTGATGATTTATTAATTTCCGTATCACATTTCGTGAACACCTTTCATTCAGACTCAAGTTTTTATAACCGAGAGCGGCTCCTAAGTATCCGTATATCCATACTCATTCAACTTTTTTTGTATTGTTCATGCCTTATAGGCAACACAAATGTGTGGAAAATGACAGTACCCAATATTTTCAGCAGAATAATGCACTTCCAACACTTTCAGTGTGTTTCCCTCATTGTTCGAAAGAAAATGTGAGCTATCTATGTAAGATTACCGATACCGTATAGCAAAAACATCGGTGTGACATCCTCACACTCCGAAGTACTAATGTGATGCTCTTTATGCATGTACTATGCGTGGTGTACAGTACAACCGTTGCACCACAACTGACGTCGTTCATGATACTGTGGCAGTGTAAGGGTGATCCTCGGAAATTATTACTTGGTGTCGATAAACATACGTGGATTCTGCACTATCCTTTAACATCAACAAGGACCGTTAAAATGAATATAAATCCTGAATATATTCAGGCTGGTAAATGAAAGTAACTCTGCACCGTAGTTTAAAGAATTGTATATCATGAATTACAATAAAAATCGTGCAGTTACTCAGGTTGTAATAAGTTACAGATGTAAGAAAAGTCGAAATGAATGTGATATTGGTTATTAGCAGCCGATGCCGCTCATAAATATTGATTATTGCCATCAGTTGTGTTAATAAATTCCTTTCACAAATTCAAAAAATAATTAGTGTTTTTTTTTTCTTAGAACATTACATGTAGTGTAGAACTTTGTGTCCGTTGTAATGAATGATCTAACATGGTGATCATGACCGCTTTTTACCATATTTGTAGTATCACTTACCTGAAGTATATTTGCAAATGGTTTGCAGTGACGCTGGTGTTAGTTGACGAAGAACTTGCTACACCTTGAAGGAGTGACACTGTCTTTCAAACTCCTATTAGGACTAGGAAAATATACACGTACATATCGCATGTTTGCACCTCCTAAGATGAAAAATATTAGTTGCATCTTATGCTTCCTGCTGAGTAGTGTGGTTAGTAAAGCCCCTCCCTAATCGCACGTGTTTACAGGCTCTGTTGTCACAAATGCAATTCCTTTTTATTTATTGAATGCCTCAACTTCAGTGCCCTGGCAATTGCGTTACTGTCTTAAAGTGTCTCACATGTAACATTTTCAAGTTCCTGATCACGACTTGAACGTTCTTTTACATTTGTAACATGTGCACATAGTTCACTCGATCACTCACATTTTATTCTAGTAAGTCTGGATGAGCAATTTTTAACTGTCTATTAAGGTAAGTCTCTGTATGTCCATCTCTTCAGAGATGGTTGCGGGACCTCGGCTGTTCAGTACAAAAAGTCAAACCAGACACCTTTCCGCCGTCTAAATTTCCAAACCGTTATTTTATTGGGCTACCAGTTTCGGCGATATATTACTCAATCATCAGGCCCCTGGGTACAGGCAACGCTGGTAACAGTATGAAATAGATAACAAAAGGAGGTGGTGCAAGTCGAAGACAGAGTGGTCCATTGATAGTGACCGGGCCAAATATCTCAGGAAATAAGCATCAAACGAGAAAACTACAAAGAACGAAACTTGTCTAGCTTGAAGGGGGAAACCAGATGGTGCTATGGTTGGCCGGCTGGATGGCGCTTCCATAGGTCAAACGGATATCAACTGCGTTTTTTTTAATAAACGAACCCCCATTTTGATTACATATTCGTGTAGTAAGTAAAGAAATATGAATGTTTTAGTTGGACGACATTTTTCGCTTTGTGATGGATGGCGCTGTAATAGTCACAAACGTATAAGTACGTGGTATCACGTAACATTCTGTCAGTGCGGACGGTATTTGCTTCGTGTTACATTACCCGTGTTAAAATGCGGAAAAGGTTGATATCGTGTTGATCTATGGCTATTGTGATAAAAATGCCCAACGGGCGAGTGCTATGTATGCTGCTCGATATGCTGGACGATATCATCCAAGTGTCCAGACCGTTCGCCGGATAGTTACGTTATTTAAGGAAACAGGAAGTGTTCAGCCACATGTGAAACGTCAACCACGACCAGCAACAAATAATGATGCCCGAGTAGGTGTTTTAGCAGGCTGTCGCGGCTAGTCCGCACATCAGTAGCAGACAAACTGCGCGAGAATCGGGAATCTCAAAAACGTTGGTGTTGAGAATGCTACATCAACATCGATTGCACCCGTACCATATTTCTATGCCCCAGAAATTGCATGGCGACGACTTCGAACGTCGTGAACAGTTCTGCCACTGGGCACAAGAGAAATTATGGGACGATGACAGATTTTTTGCACGCCTTCTATTTAGCGACGAAGCGTCATTCACCAACAGCGGTAACGTAAACCGGCATAATATGCACTACTGTACAACGGAAAATCCACGATGGAACATCAGCGACCTTGGCGGGTTAATGTGGCGTTATGGGAGGAAGGATAACTGGCCCCCATTTTATCGATGGCAATCTCATTGGTGCAATGATTGCTGATTTCCTACGTAATGTTCTACCGCTGTTACTACGAGATGTTTCACTGCATGACAGAATGGCGATGTACTTCCAACATGATGGATGTCCGGCACACAGCTGGCGTGTGGTTGAAGCGGTACTGAATAGCATATTTCACGACAGGTGGATTGGTCGTCGAAGCACCATACCATGGCCCGCACGTTCACCGGATCTGACGTATCCGGATTTCTTTCTGTGTAGGAAGTGAAGGATATTTGCTATCGTGATCCACCGGCAACGCCTGACAACATGCGTCAGCTCAATGTCAATGCATGTGAAAATATTACGGAAGGCGAACTACTCGCTGTTGAGAGGAATGTCGTTACACGATTGCCAAATGCATTGAGGTTGACGGACATCATTTTGAGCATTTATTGCATCACTGTGGTATTTACAGGTAATCACACTGTAACAGCACGCGTTCTCAGAAATAAGTTCACAAAGGTACATGTATCGCATTGGAACAACCGAAATAAAATGTTCAAACTTACCCACGTTCTGTATTTTAATTTAAAGAACCTACATGTTACCAACTGTTCGTGTAAAATTGTGAGCGATATGTTTGTGACTATTACAGCGCCATCTTTCACAAAGCGAAAAAAGTGGTCCAACTGAAACATTCATATTTCTTTACGTGCTATACGAATATGTACTAAAACTCTGGGTTCCTATTTAAAAAAAACACAATTGATATCCGTTTGACCTATGGCAGCGCCATCTAGCGGGCCAACCGTAGTGCCATCTGGTTTCCCCCTTCAAGCTAGACAAGTTTCGTTTTTTGTGGACTGGCAAGACAGCCAATCCACGAGGACGGGAGGCCGAAGGGCGCGCGTTTAAGCTCACGCAGGATGGCGTGAGGTCTGGAAAATGACAAGGTCTTTATAGTAGCAAAAATAGTACGTAGCTTTTGGAATACTTACTTTAATCTATAATTGGTGAACATCGGTCTGACGGTACATGCATCGCAAGATAAATAGCAATTGATAATGGCGCCTTGCTAGGTCGTTGCAAATGACGTAGCTGAAGGCTATGCTAACTATCGTCTCGGCAAATGAGAGCGTAATTTCTCAGTGAACCATCGCTAGCAAAGTCGGCTGTACAACTGGGGCGAGTGCTAGGACGTCTCTCTAGACCTGCCGTGTGGCGGCGCTAGGTCTGCAATCACTGATAGTGGCGACACGCGGGTCCGACGTATACTACCGGACCGCGGCCGATTTAAAGGCTACCACCTAGCAAGTGTGGTGTCTGGTGGTGACACCACATCGTTCTTTGTAGTTTCTCGTTTGACGCTTATTTCGAGAGATATTTGGCCCGGTCACGATCAATGGACCACCCTGTATACAGTGGCAATATGTTATAAGATCTCAATATCAAATTACAGAGGAAGTTACATCTAAGTTAATGGTAAATTAAGCGATAAAATAAGAGAACCGTTTCTCACTGTTTCAATTAGGGAGCGAACTGTATATGTCATATAATCGTAGAAAAAGAACCTACTAAACAAAGGTCAATATTGCACGTTATGCATAGTTAATCACGGTGTAATGCTAGTGCTGTGCCCATGAAACATCCGGAGTAAAACAGCATATTCATATACCAATGAGTACAGACTGAATATAAAACATTTGATTAATGTTGTTACAAATATAAACCACTTACTGGAGGTCAACCGCATAGGTATCTGTATGATCATGTTCCATAGACTAATAAAAACTAATAAAACGAGAATGTGATGTTACATCAGTGCAATTTATCAATCACAGATTCGTAATATGTAACATATTAAATAAACCATTTTCAATGAATCAAACTATGAATCTAATATAATATATCATATCGGATCCCCATTAAGCGTTAAGAATTGAAATATATGGAAATGGGTATAACCAACGTTATCACGAAAGTGATAACTCTGCTGCTAAGCAGGTGTGTGACTAGGTGATATCAGACCATAAGCTATTAAGTATGTCTGCACTACATATGCAGTATGTTAGCAAAACACTCATTTCGATCAGAACAGCCTCTATATGTCACGTAGCCGTGGGGAAGACAAAGGATAGTATGACCTCCAACGGGTAAACCACTGGAAAACATACACTCCTGGAAATGGAAAAAAGAACACATTGACACCGGTGTGTCAGACCCACCATACTTGCTCCAGACACTGCGAGAGGGCTGTACAAGCAATGATCACACGCACGGCACAGCGGACACACCAGGAACCGCGGTGTTGGCCGTCGAATGGCGCTAGCTGCGCAGCATTTGTGCACCGCCGCCGTCAGTGTCAGCCAGTTTTCCGTGGCATACGGTGCTCCATCGCAGTCTTTAACACTGGTAGCATGCCGCAACAGCGTGGACGTGAACCGTATGTGCAGTTGACGGACTTTGAGCGAGGGCGTATAGTGGGCATGCGGGAGGCCGGGTGGACGTACCGCCGAATTGCTCAACACGTGGGGCGTGAGGTCTCCACAGTACATCGATGTTGTCGCCAGTGGTCGGCGGAAGGTCCACGTGCCCGTCGACCTGGGACCGGACCGCAGCGACGCACGGATGCACGCCAAGACCGTAGGATCCTACGCAGTGCCGTAGGGGACCACACCGCCACTTCCCAGCAAATTAGGGACACTGTTGCTCCTGGGGTATCGGCGAGGACCATTCGAAACCGTCTCCATGAAGCTGGGCTACGGTCCCGCACACCGTTAGGCCGTCTTCCGCTCACGCCCCAACATCGTGCAGCCCGCCTCCAGTGGTGTCGCGACAGGCGTGAATGGAGGGACGAATGGAGACGTGTCGTCTTCAGCGATGAGAGTCGCTTCTGCCTTGGTGCCAATGATGGTCGTATGCGTGTTTGGCGCCGTGCAGGTGAGCGTCACAATCAGGACTGCATACGACCGAGGCACACAGGGCCAACACCCGGCATCATGGTGTGGGGAGCGATCTCCTACACTGGCCGTACACCACTGGTGATCGT
The DNA here is from genome assembly GCF_021461395.2 of Schistocerca americana. Taxonomy (NCBI): domain Eukaryota; kingdom Metazoa; phylum Arthropoda; class Insecta; order Orthoptera; family Acrididae; genus Schistocerca; species Schistocerca americana. The sequence continues at coordinate 307,381,169 of NC_060122.1, read as the reverse complement.
CGAGGGGACACTGAATAGTGCACGGTACATCCAAACCGTCATCGAACCCATCGTTCTACCATTCCTAGACCGGCAAGGGAACTTGCTGTTCCAACAGGACAATGCACGTCCGCATGTATCCCGTGCCACCCAACGTGCTCTAGAAGGTGTAAGTCAACTACCCTGGCCAGCAAGATCTCCGGATCTGTCCCCCATTGAGCATGTTTGGGACTGGATGAAGCGTCGTCTCACGCGGTCTGCACGTCCAGCACGAACGCTGGTCCAACTGAGGCGCCAGGTGGAAATGGCATGGCAAGCCGTTCCACAGGACTACATCCAGCATCTCTACGATCGTCTCCATGGGAGAATAGCAGCCTGCATTGCTGCGAAAGGTGGATATACACTGTACTAGTGCCGACATTGTGCATGCTCTGTTGCCTGTGTCTATGTGCCTGTGGTTCTGTCAGTGTGATCATGTGATGTATCTGACCCCAGGAATGTGTCAATAAAGTTTCCCCTTCCTGGGACAATGAATTCACGGTGTTCGTATTTCAATTTCCAGGAGTGTATGATGTTTAATGTGTCAGTAGCGACCTTTATGAGAAGATGGTTAATTGAAAATGTGGATGTGAAGGAACATACCAGAACACTGTGTCGGTATTATCAAGGCATTAGTGGTACATGTGTGTAATCTGAATAAACATTCATGTCAACTAATAAAAGTAGTGCTCACGCGAAAATGAACACTCGTCTTGGACTGTGAAAACAACGCAAAAAGGGAGGAATTCAACACCAGAATGCCAACAAATGTAGTGTAGCAACTGTTGTGGTTATCTGTAGAAGAATGAAGGTACAGTAGTAAGTAGGTCAAGGCAAAGCCGATTATCTACGTGTAACATGCAGTATTGGCCCCTGTGTAGTAGGTTATTCTCCACGATTATATGACGTACATATTTTTCTTCCTACTTTGTTAATACAGTGTGCAACTGTTCTCTTACTATGGCTTAATTTATCCTTAACTTAGATGAAACTTCCTGTGAACTTTGCTATTATTACATTATTATATATTACCACTGTATATAAGACTTGTACCACTCCGCCACTCGCCCACATCATGCCGTTTTCTGCTGCCGCCTGAAACAAAGTGAAAGGTTAAAGTATTGCTGCACCAGCGTGGGGTTGTTAAATGATATTCACAGCTCCCTGGTCTCTGTGACCTATAGTTTGTGAAGTACCGAACCGTACTTGATGCCATTCGAATACATTTTGGCTTCGCAGTGGATTCATGTAAACGAAGTCATATTGCGTTGCAAGAAGGATTAATTCAGGGGAAAGCTTTTATAGTTTCCACCCCATGAATGCTTTGCCAATCAAACACCATTCCTTTCTTGATTTATGTTTGTCATTTTTTACAAGATTTATCAGTTCGATTGTAGTTATAAAAGAATGAAAAAACTTCTCATTATTTTTGTAGACTTCAGTACGCCACTGTTCTCATTCATACTCCCCCAGCCATACACTGTTCTTATTTTATTGCGATGATACATGGATACTCCAGCAATTCAGAATGCAAACGTACTAAATTAGTTAATTTAATGATTTATTTGAGTTCTGAATTTGACAGCAGACTAAGGCAACAAAAGTGCCATTAGTAAATTCACTAATTTCATATATAAAAATTAAGAGTGGATCTCGCGATTTGAAGATCGTTCATAAGACAATACTTCTATATGTGAAGATAATAACATTGAACACTTGGACATACATTTATGACCTCTTGCAACAGGTTAGTTTATGGAAAATGATGTCGTTTGGATCTGTCTGGCTCATTTACGAGAGATAGTAGTTCAAAAATAATAATGATGATGGAAATATATTATCTTTAAACAAAGACGAATGGCCATCGGTTCTTGCAATAAAATGCCAGTAAGAGAGACTTCAGCCAGTGGAACATAGATAACAAGAAAATTGGTCCAGAATGAGATTTTCACTCTGCAGCGGAGTGTGCGCTAATATGAAACTTCCTGGCAGATTAAAACTGTGAGCCGGACCGAGATTCGAACTCGGGTTCGCAGGAGAGCTTCTGTTAAGTTTGGAAGGTAGGAGACGAGGTACTGGCAGAAGTAGAGCTGTGAGGACGGGGCGTGAGTCGTGCTTGGCTAGCTGAGTTGGTAGAGCACTTGCCCGCGAAAGGCAAAGGTCCCGAGTTCGAGTCTCGGTCCGGCACACAGTTTTAATCTGCTAGGAAGTTTCAAGAAAATTGGTAATTTAAAATTTTTGAAAGCATTCTTGTATGGATCACAGCGATCGGTGTAAAATGTTAAAAGTCAATAAAAACAATCTTGATCGCGTCTATTGGCAACCCAATTCGGCTCTTTCCTTGGATCATCTTCAGGCTTACGCCGCCATTATGGCTGCAGACTGAGCAAGATGCCCAGAAGTTCGATTCTCAGCATGACAACAGTACTTCTATGTATCTCGCTCCGTCTGCCAACAAATAAAAATCTGAAAACACGATCGAGACTTCAGCTGAAACTTCCGGGCTGAGAGGCCGTGGTCGATGTACGAGGGCAGTTCAATAAGTAATGCAACACATTTTTTTTCTCGGCCAATTTTGGTTGAAAAAACGGAAATTTCTTGTGGAATATTTTCAAACATTCCCTCTTCGTCTCGTATAGTTTCATTGACTTCCGACAGGTGGCAGCGCTGTACGGAGCTGTTAAAATGGCGTCTGTAACGGATGTGCGTTGCAAACAACGGGCAGTGATCGAGTTTCTTTTGGTGGAAAACCAGGGCATCTCAGATATTCGTAGGCGCTTGCAGAATGTCTACGGTGATCTGGCAGTGGACAAAAGCACGGTGAGTCGTTGGGCAAAGCGTGTGTCATCATCGCCGCAAGATCAAGCAAGACTGTCTGATCTCCCGCGTGCGGGCCGGCCGTGCACAGCTGTGACTCCTGCAATGGCGGAGCGTGCGAACACACTCGTTCGAGATGATCGACGGATCACCATCAAACAACTCAGTACTCAACTTGACATCTCTGTTGGTAGTGCTGTCACAATTGTTCACCAGTTGGGATATTCAAAGGTTTGTTCCCGCTGGGTCCCTCGTTGTCTAACCGAACACCATAAAGAGCAAAGGAGAACCATCTGTGCGGAATTGCTTGCTCGTCATGTGGCTGAGGGTGACAATTTCTTGTCAAAGATTGTTACAGGCGATGAAACATGGGTTCATCACTTCGAACCTGAAACAAAATGGCAATCAATGGAGTGGCGCCACACCCACTCCCCTACCAAGAAAAAGTTTAAAGGCATACCCTCAGCCGGTAAAGTCATGGTTACAGTCTTCTGGGACGCTGAAGGGGTTATTCTGTTCGATGTCCTTCCCCATGGTCAAACGATCAACTCTGAAGTGTATTGTGCTACTCTTCAGAAATTGAAGAACGACTTCAGCGTGTTTGTAGGCACAAAAATCTGAACGAACTTCTCCTTCTTCATGACAACGCAAGACCTCACACAAGTCTTCGCACCCGAGAGGAGCTCACAAAACTTCAGTGGACTGTTCTTCCTCATGTACCCTACAGCCCCGATCTCGCACCGTCGGATTTCCATATGTTTGGCCCAACGAAGGACGCAATCCGTGAGACGCACTACGCGGATGATGATGAAGAAGTTATTGATGCAGTACGACGTTGCCTCCGACATCGACCAGTGGAATGGTACCGTGCAGGCATACAGGCCCTCATTAAAGGTGGCGTAAGGCCGTAGCATTTAATGGAGATTACGTTGAAAAATAGTGATGTGTAGCTAAAAGATTGGGGAATAACCTGGTGTATTTCAATGCTGAATAAAACAGCCCCTGTTTCAGAAAGAAAATGTGTTGCATTACTTATTGAACTGCCCTCGTATAAAATTTCCACCTAACGTTTCATCTCCATCTGCAGGAGACATCTTCTGAGGTCGTCCGGCTACTGCCACTGAGGCTCCAGGTACTGTGCTTTAAAATATGCCCTCTTCCGCACACCATATTGACGCTTCAAGGGCTAGGAGATACGTGTGGATGTTACGCTGCTAGGTAGAGGCATGGCAACGTAGTGGAGAGTGATGTGCTGTTGTGGTGGGCGCAGCACAATGTGCGAGGATGGTCCCCTGGGAAGAGAGGCCGCAGGCGACTTCGCTCTGCTACACTACATTACATTAGGCCGCGCAATCAGGGCGAGCGGAGTTAGGTGGCGAGGCGAGGCGAGACGAGACGAGGCAAGGCAACCACCATGCTGCCACTGAGGGTAGTGAAATCAAGCGTGCATCCCAAGTACTCACAGGAATATAACACCACACCACTCCCTAAAAAATTAAGAACTTTTTTCTAACATTAGTTCTATTTTTACTATATGCGTGCAGAAGAAAACGTGATAATAAGGTGAGACCAGGGAAGAGGAAAGCTTTCCAAATAAGCATACATTATCTCAAGTAACCAGAAATCTATTAATGCACATTGAAATGGGTCGTGTCCCTCATGACGGGCCGTGCGGGGTGGCCGCACGGCTTGAGGAGCCATGTCACGGATTGCGCTGCCCCTCCTGCCGGAAGTTCGAGTCCTCCCTCGTGTGTGTGTGTGTGTGTGTGTGTGTGTGTGTTGTGTGTGTGTGTGTGTGTGTGTGTAGTTGTTAGCACAAGTTAGTTTCAGTAGTGTGTAAGTCTAGGGACCGATGACCTCAGCAGTTTGGTCGCTTAGGAATTCACATACATTTGAACATCGTGACAGCTTGAACTCTGCTGCCAAACATTCAGTGAGTTTGTGAACGTCTATAGAGGAATACCAGTCCGTTCTTACTCAAGAGCCGAGCCAGAGAAGTTTGTGATGTTGGATACTGGAGTCTGGAACGAAGCAGACGTTCTGACTAATCCGGAAGGTGCTCCACCGGATTCAGGTAGGAACTCTAATAGGACAGTCGCCTTCGTTAATTTCACTGTCAACAATCTAATGCCTGGCAGATGCTGCTTTACGACAGGATGCACAGTCATTCTGATGCAGTCATCATTTCTGAACTGTTCCTCTGCTATCGCGGTACACAGTGCTGTATCCTTCCGCGTTTAGCGATTTCACAACCGCAATAAGAAGACCAAACCTTAACCACCAAAAGTACCCGAAAGTACCCCCATACCGTAAAACCACCTCCTCCATGGTTCACTGCTGACACTGTGTATGAAGGCATGTAGCGTTTCTGTGGCGTGCACCAAACCCAAACTCTTCCATCAGACTGCCACTGGGTGTACCGTGATTATTCACTCCAAATCACACGTTTGCAGTCACTCAGTGTCCAGTGGTTTATGAGCTGCTCTATTGTTATATCTGATTCTTTTAAATCGCTACGTACAGTCAGTGTATTATCTGGACGGCAAGTAGCACTTTGGTTCTCAGCAGTGATTTCTTCCGCTGATTACACGCGATTGTTTAAACCGCCCTATGCAATGGTCGCTGGTCTCTACCGACAGACTCATTCTGCTGATACTGTTTCGTTACTAACTACACAATACCCCCCCCCCCCCCCAATCCTTCATATACAGTGGCGAGTCTGCCTCTTGTGACGTCTAGTGGTGAATTTTGCATCACAAGTGATGTCCGGAATCAGATAGTGTATTTCTTAAATTCGCCACTGTAGGGATACGGCCGTAAAACGAAAGACCATCAGTAGCTAGTAGGTGGAAGTGTGTGCATATCAACCAGCTTAACGAAACTAATATCTGCTGACCGGAAGAATTCAATTACAAATTACATCAGAAGAAAATATTTTTTTCTGCTCAGCGGTGAAAGCCCAACTTTAAGTTCTTATTCTCAGCTGGCTACTTTAGACGTGATTTTGTTGCGTCAAATTAACTTTATACACTCCTGGAAATTGAAATAAGAACACCGTGAATTCATTGTCCCAGGAAGGGGAAACTTTATTGACACATTCCTGGGGTCAGATACATCACATGATCACACTGACAGAACCACAGGCACATAGACACAGGCAACAGAGCATGCACAATGTCGGCACTAGTACAGTGTATATCCACCTTTCGCAGCAATGCAGGCTGCTACTCTCCCATGGAGACGATCGTAGAGATGCTGGATGTAGTCCTGTGGAACGGCTTGCCATGCCATTTCCACCTGGCGCCTCAGTTGGACCAGCGTTCGTGCTGGACGTGCAGACCGCGTGAGACGACGCTTCATCCAGTCCCAAACATGCTCAATGGGGGACAGATCCGGAGATCTTGCTGGCCAGGGTAGTTGACTTACACCTTCTAGAGCACGTTGGGTGGCACGGGATACATGCGGACGTGCATTGTCCTGTTGGAACAGCAAGTTCCCTTGCCGGTCTAGGAATGGTAGAACGATGGGTTCGATGACGGTTTGGATGTACCGTGCACTATTCAGTGTCCCCTCGACGATCACCAGTGGTGTACGGCCAGTGTAGGAGATCGCTCCCCACACCATGATGCCGGGTGTTGGCCCTGTGTGCCTCGGTCGTATGCAGTCCTGATTGTGGCGCTCACCTGCACGGCGCCAAACACGCATACGACCATCATTGGCACCAAGGCAGAAGCGACTCTCATCGCTGAAGACGACACGTCTCCATTCGTCCCTCCATTCACGCCTGTCGCGACACCACTGGAGGTGGGCTGCACGATGTTGGGGCGTGAGCGGAAGACTGCCTAACGGTGTGCGGGACCGAAGCCCAGCTTCATGGAGACGGTTACGAATGGTCCTCGCCGATACCCCAGGAGCAACAGTGTCCCTAATTTGCTGGGAAGTGGCGATGCGGTCCCCTACGGCACTGCGTAGGATCCTACGGTCTTGGCGTGCATCCGTGCGTCGCTGCGGTCCGGTCCCAGGTCGACGGGCACGTGCGCCTTCCGCCGACCACTGGCGACAACATCGATGTACTGTGGAGACCTCACGCCCCACGTGTTGAGCAATTCGGCGGTACGTCCACCCGGCCTCCCGCATGCCCACTATACGCCCTCGCTCAAAGTCCGTCAACTGCACATACGGTTCACGTCCACGCTGTCGCGGCATGCTACCAGTGTTAAAGACTGCGATGGAGCTCCGTATGCCACGGCAAACTGGCTGACACTGACGGCGGCGGTGCACAAATGCTGCGCAGCTAGCGCCATTCGACGGCCAACACCGCGGTTCCTGGTGTGTCCGCTGTGCCGTGCGTGTGATCATTGCTTGTACAGCCCTCTCGCAGTGTCCGGAGCAAGTATGGTGGGTCTGACACACCGGTGTCAATGTGTTCTTTTTTCCATTTCCAGGAGTGTAGATGTAACAATACAGGTATAAAACGACTAGCACATATTCGAAATTTACTATAAACCTCTAACAACCCCAGAACAACTAACTGAATCATACACCAAATTATAAAACACCCGAACTCACAAAAAACTTCACGTAATAACTGATACAGCTACGAATAATGGATACAGTAGTAACAAACAATCCGAGCAGAAGAACGAAATTAATAAACAAATAATATCAGTGAACACAAAGCCACAAACCACAACATAACCCAACACCAGCCTACACGCTCTGTACCATATCAGCAACACAGAAAAATCATGAAAATGTGGAGAAAGACAAAAATTGGTTCACAATGACATAAGAAAGTAACTCACACATCAAATCGCAATGTGCAACAGACAGCTGTTTCTAAGCTGACGAGAGATTTCAAAAGCGACAAGACATTTACTTATAGGACGAAGCAGGTACGTATCAGTCACAACTTGAGTTTTGTGAAGGGAGCTACGTGGGGCGGACAGGTAGAAAGATTAATGCCAGTTACAAAGAACATGAAAGTGAGTCACAAATCACTTCACATTCTGAGAGCATCTAAAAGAATATTTCACAGGGCAAGAGGAAGACATGAAAGGAATCATAATAAACAGTAAAAGGCACCTTATAAGCTCGCAAGAAAATTGACATACGCAGAAACCCAACCGCCGAAAAGGAAACTCTTTTCAATGACCAAACGTACACAAAAATAACTCGTTATTAACATTAAAGGTAAAACAGTGATGTAATGTCCGGACTGTTGACCATTGGAATAGCGCTATACAGTCCCTTTCTCTCTACTGTTCCATGATCCTCACCCTCCTCCCACCCCCAAACCAGCCGTATCCATTCCTTCGCATCTATTAAATCCAAATTTAAATTTCTGCCACCTCCTCCCGACCAACCGACCAATCGCTAGCCTACACTCTAAAAGTAACATAGCACAATGATAACTCTCCAGAAATATAAATAAAATGCCTACACGCACGCAAAGAGAGAGAGAGAGAGAGAGAGAAATGGAGGGAGGGAGGGAGGGAGAGAGGGGGGGGGAGAGACAGAGAGAGAGAGAGAGCAGAAATGAACAGGTTTGCTTCATTTATATTAATAAATAAGAACAGAATATCAATTCGATGGACTCTTACGATGGAAATCCCGCACAGTACTCGTACGAAAACTCTGCATAACAGTCATGGTGTACACAGCAGTAACTTACAAAATATGAAAACCACAAAACAAAGAGAGATTGACATGACAGTGTATCGATGTTTTATAAGTACTGTGACAGTGCAATCTCTAACCTATTACCAGACTAGAGGAAACGCAGATTTCCTCCAGATAAACTCACAGCTGTAGAATTGTAACTTATTATTGTAAAATTATGACGAGAAATAATTTGTAATCTATAAGTATCGCATATCAATCAAAACTGTATTATTCCGTTTCAGATTAAAGGAGGATGCATAAATGAAAAAGGTTAATCACCTCGGGAACATAAATAATTATAGACTGCCGTAAGAAAAATGTTTTTCGATTTATAAACCCAGTCTCCTAATTGAATGGGACCACCTATAAGTAAGGCCGAATTGCACTGACAGCCACGGTTGAGATCAAGATACCAAATAAATTACTTACTGCTTGTAAAATTTCTGAACGAAAGGCAGAGACAGTTGCTTAGGTCTGGGAAATCTGTGGCGAGCTATTTACAACTTACCGTCCAGAGTTTGGATACACGAGGGGGGGGGGGGGGGGGCGAGGGGGTTATAATTATTGCAGCATCCTCTTCTTTGCTTAGTACTAGACTGCCATATGAGCAGTTGTTATCCACGCAGATGATTCTCTTTTCGCCAAAGGCACATATGTTCTGTCTTCCTGAGAAGACGATTGGATTGGCATTCGGCGAAGCGTCATTCAATTTCGACGAACTCACTTTGTTGGAAACCCGAGAGCTTTACGATAGTACAATTGACGCGAGGAAGACAGGGCTTGAACCACCATCTCCTGCGTTCCCCACCAGGCCGTTCTGTTATCTAGCAGTGTTGTAGCAAGCGTTGTCGAAAGAGACCGACATGTTGACATGTGCATAACCCATCCTGAAGCAGTCGATTTTGTGAACATAGGCAGTGTCGCCCGAGAAAACGAAGTCATGGTCCACAACACCAATCGCTGTCACGCTCTTCGCTTATCACCGTCTCTGCCGAGGCGATTCAGTGCATAGATTATGCCATGACTGATGACTGCATGCCCATCATAACTGTCACTACCCGGTAGGTTTCTTGTGAACATAGTCTTTCTTATCTTCTTGAAGTCGACCGAAAGCTAGAAATGGCAGCGTCACGGGAAATGACATACGAAGTTTTTTGAGTAGTGGGAGAAAAGAATGTAAACGTCTGTTATTGAAATGAATGCATTCTCTTTCCTTTGCTTCAAAGGTGGCCATCATTAGTTGAACATACGTGGTAAACACACAACATTTTCAGCAGATGGCTTTCGTATGATGTGAAACAGAAGCGTACGCAAGCGCAGGAACAAGTTTGTAAGAAACTGTTCGCCCACTGCGGCTTCGCTGACTGATGTTGTTGAAATTTGTCGCAGCTAAGTATACACTTCAAAGTCGGAATACATTCGCACACCATTATGCGGCGACAAATAATACGGCAGTAATGAATGCAGTCTCTTTCCGCGTGCGTTGTCAAATTAACTGTTCCAGACCTGAATTTTTTCTGGATGAAGAAAAATTTTTCTTTGTGGTAATGCTCTTAAGTGATTTTTTAACGAGTTTAGATGCAAAAAAATGTGTACCCGTTCTCAAAACATACTTATAACACAAGGCTTCATTTTATGCACTAAAATAACTAATTACGAAATATTATCTATTGTAATAAATAAAAAATTACCAGTAATTAGCAAGCAAAATAACAACTACAATATTCAACTACACAGTGGAATACAGGAAAGCAAGCACATCCGTGTTGTCTGGTGGTCACGAGCTCCTGCGCACTGCTACATTGACTTGTTGATAGTTTCATAGTGATGCCCAACAGTTGGCAGTATTTGTGCATAATGAAAACGCTGAACATTCACAAATGCGCTCCTCTGGTTTCCATTCACAAGAAACATTTCCGTTGCAGCTAGCATACAGTGAAAGTTAATGTAAACAGTAGAAGTCATGGGGTCTAAAAGCATTAAAATAAATGTACTTACAGAAATTCTACGTATCTAATTTTAAATACCTTATAGTTAGGAGAAGAGTTCACTAACGAAAATAAATTGTTTTGAGGAGGCGAGGGTTTAGAGCTTTTAATTCTGTCTGAAAAATCAACCTGTAAGTCATTTTATTAAAACAACCGGTTTAGGTCAAGCATCAGACCATTACCAGGTATGAAAACGACATTAATTACAGGACACTAGATCAGTTATGATCATTTCTATCTAGATCAACGGTGTACACAGTCTGACTGAAGAAAGGTATGAAGACAGGAGGACAAGAAATGAAACGTCACAGGTAGAGAAGGTGTGTGCCGTTATTTCAGCATTACAAAAGCAGTTCGAACCCAATTACCAGTATGATGTTCCACCTCCCTGACGTCGAAGCTTGCATTGAGTTCACTGTGGAGGTTGTCATAAAGTTGTTGTATGCCCCCGCGAGGTAAGATGGTCCGTAACTGTTGCAACTCATCCTTGATATCGCAGGTAATGGCGGTAGGATGGAGTTCATATGCAAGCTTATCCTGCACATGTTCTGTCAGGGACAGGTTTGGGAATCTTACTGCCCATCCGAGTCACGCAGACAGGTCAGAGACAAGCCCCAGCTATGATGGAGAACCGTTCTGGTGAATAATGGCTCCACAATATTGTCGAATTAGAGGTATCGATTTTAGGAGGCACGATGTCCGTGACACGTCATTGTGCCGTCAGAGTTCGCTCAGTCACAACCAGCCGTGGCCTGATGCCCGATGGCTCCCAAAACCATGAGTAGCACCGCTGTGACTCTCCAAAACATTGTAAGAATGGAACATTTCCCCAGATCCTCGCCATGCCCGCCGACGACGGTGATCCAGATTAGTGCGAAACAGCGATTCATCGCTGATCACAATGCAGTGCCATCCATCAGCAGTCTGTGCTTCCCGGTCAGAGCTCCATTGCTGCGCGGTGTAGCCGCGTGGTCTTAGGGGTCTGGTCACGGTCCGCGTGGCTCCCCCCGTCGGAGGTTCGAGTCCTCCCTCGGGTATGGGTGTGTGTGTGTGTGTGTGTGTGTGTGTGTGTGTGTGTGTGTGTGTGTGTGTGTGTGTCGTCCTTAGCGTAAGTTAGTTTAAGCTAGATTAGTGAGTAAGCTTAGGGACCGATGACCTCAGAAATTTGGTCCCATAAGATCTTACAACAAATTTCCAATTTCCAGAGCACCATTCCAAAACTAGCCGTTTGTGTTGAGATGTTACGGCAGCCTACCACATGGAGTGGCAATTTCCTAGTCCGGCTGCTGCTAGACTCCGACCAATTGTGCAGGACGACACAAAATTTTGCAGGGTCATGTGCAGACGTGAAGGAATTTCGATGTGGTCGGGTGATAGTACGGCGATCACCCCTTGCAGTATCAGATGTTTTCGACTGAAACCTTGTCATTTATTGTGCCCGCCCTCATGTTACCGTCGAATTGCTGCACATCCAAATGCCTGACAAATCGGAATACAGCATGATTCGACCAGCAGGTAAAATGAAGGCCCTCAATGAGGTCCTTTCCTACTCCATCATGTGCTGATGTACGAAACATCTCAGTGTCCTTCGCTCAATATTGACGCTTTTTCATTCACCTTATATCCTACAAGGCCTGGTAACGATACTAAACAGGAATAACTCTCTAGGTACATGCCTGTCACAGAAGGGTATCTCTAACCATTCCCATTCCCACCGATGGATTATACGTGTACGAAGTTACGTTGATATCTGACCATGTCTCCTGGGTGCTTCACATTTTTGTTGTCAATCAGTGTATATAAACAACATGCAAATTAAAGAATGTAGTACTCGACTTTATATTAGGCAATATGGTAACAGATTTAACAAAAGGTCAAACAAATCGTATACTCTTCGCTCCTTTTTTAATATCTAAACATGATTTGTTCTCTGACGATAACCGTTTTAATACAGTAACGAGCAGTTACTATGCCAAATCACGAGTTTTCTAAAATACATACCCACATACCTCTGAATGCTACATTACTTATTGTAATTATAACAGTCAGTACATTCGGACTGAATCACTTTCCACTGAGGTGACAAAACTAATAACGTAATTCCTCATATTGTGTCGAACCTCCTTTTGCCCGACATACTGCAGCAACTGGGCGTGACTTGGACTCAATAAGTCGTTTGAAGTCCGCTGCGAAAATACTGGGCCGTGCTGCCTCTACAGCCGTTCATAATTGCTAAAGTACTGCCGGTGCAGGATTATGAGCACGAACTGACCTCTCGATAATGTCCCATAAAAGCTCGGTGTGATTCATCTCGGGGGACCTGGGTGGTCAGATCATCCGCTCGATTTGTCCAGAATATTGTTCATAGCAATTACGAACGAAAAATGGTTCAAATGGCTCTCAGCACTATGGGACTTAACTGCTGAGGTCATCAGTCCCCTAGACCTTAGAACTACTTAAACCTAACTAACCTAAGGACATCACACACATCCATGCCCGAGGCAGGATTCGAACCTGCGACCGTAGCGGTCGCGCAGTTCCAGACTGAAGAGCCTAGAGCCGCTCGGCCACCCCGGCCGGCCAATTACGAACAACTGTGGCTCATTGTTATCGCGCATTTTCATCCATAAAATCCCTTTGTCATTTGTCCATGAATAGCTGTAAATGCTCTCCATGTAGTCGAACGTAGCCATGCCCAGTCAACGATGGCTTCAGATGAACCAGAGGACCCAGACCATTCCATGTAAACAGCCCACATCATTACGGAGCCACAACCAAGTGGCACGATGCCCTGTTGACAACTCGTATCCATGGCTTCGTCGAGTCTGCGCCACATTCGAACCCTTCCAACAGCTCTTACCAACTACAATCTAGTTTCATATGACCAGGCCACGAGTTCCAAGTCGTCTACCCAACCGATATGGTCACGAGCCCAGGACAGACGCTGCAGCCGATGTCGCCTGCTGCCATAGCCCATTAACGCCAATTTTCACGCAATGTCCTTTGTCCCACATTGATTTATGCTGTTATTTCACGCAGTGTTGCTTGTCTGTTAACTCTTTGCAAATGCCGCTGCTTTCGGTCGTTAAGTGAAGGCCGTCAGTCTCAGCGTTGTCCAGGGTGAGTGGTAATGCCTGAAATTTGGTATTCTCGGCACACTATTGACACTGTGGATCTCGAAATATTTACTTCTCTGACAATTTTCGAAATTAAATGCTTGTATCCAACTACCACTCCTCATTCAAGCCATGTTAATTCCCATCATGCGGTCATAATCACGTTGGTTTGCTTTTCACATGAATCACCTAAGTACAAATGACAGCCCCCCAATAAGCTGCTGTGTTTTCCTTGTTTATGCGATACTACAACCGTCTGTATATGTGCATTCGCTATCCAGTAACTCTTTTGGAGTCTCGCATTTGGGGACTCACTGTAAAAGGACCACTTTTGACCCGATTTTTATCTTGACTGTACGCGAAAATGCTTAAATGTGTTGTGTATTTAAGTATGCACAAATCATCAGGAAATTAGAGAGCTATTTTATTTCTTAAACTGCCTCGTTCATGATCAATTTGCTGAAGAGTCTGGTGTCTCTCATTGTGAGTCTACAGTGTGTTACTTGGTGCCCGCATCAATCACTCGCTGGTGTGTGACCAATTCCTAGCAATTACCAACTGCTAACAGGAAATGGTTTTTCTTGTGATGGTACTAACCATCTTTCCACTGTTTTCTGGGTATCAGCTCACCTAACTGCCTTACGGTTTTGTGTTTTACTTTCCAGATGGCATAAGTAACGATATATTGTCTTGCAGATTTTACTAAATGAATGGCGGCGAGCAGGGGAAAGGTCGCATTCTTCTGGTCTTTTAGGTGGGCTCTGCGGTTCCACTCCCGGTAGCATGGAATGGGAAGCCATCGGGTACAAATTAGTCACGGCTGGTGGTGAATGAGGAAATTCTGACGTCATATAAACGGACAGGATGCTTACGAACATGTCATCTGTCTGATTCGTATCTAGACGTATCAGGGCTCCCATATCACTCCAACCGCATACGCCCCACACCCTTACAGCGCCTCCACCAGCTTGCAGAGTCCATGGATTCGTGACATTGTCTCCATGCTCGTACACCCCTACATCCACTCTATACAATTTGAAACGAGACTCGTCGGATCAGGCAACACGTTTTCAGTCATCAACAGTCCAACGTCGGTGTTGACAGGCCCAGGTGCTGCTTAAAGCTTTGTGTCGTGCAGTCATGAAGGGTACACCAGTAGGCCTTAGGTTCCGAAAGCTCATATCGGTGAAGTTTCGTTGAATGGTTTTTACCTCCCGGCCAATGACACAAAACGCTCATTTCTCAATGTTTCCACATATCGAGGAAACGAATATCGTACTGCAGTAACTTGGGACCGCTCTATCGAATGGGTGCGTAAAATTCCGATTTAAGAATTATTTTGTTTGTAACGAGAATCTAACCAACGATATCCGTCGACTCCAGCCGTCCAATGAAATACGAGATGATCACTGTTAGTTTATGCTAATTCCAGACATACAGTGCCAAAACGGAATTGCAAACTGGCTCTGAGCACTATGGGACTTAACATCTGAGGTCATCAGTCCGCTAGAACTTAGAACTACTTAAACCTAACTAACTTAAGGACATCACACACATCCATGCCCGAGGCAGGATTCGAACCTGCGACCGTAGCGGAGGCGCGGTTCCAGACTGAAGCGCCTAGAACCGCTCGGCCACACCGGCCGGCGGAATTGCAAATATTTACCGAAACACCAGAGACAATGCCGCTAAAGACTGTGAGGAGTAACACCCGGTAAATTATAGGAAAGGCAACAGAATAACGCACCAGCTCACACGTCGAACATCGCACTTAAATATCACAATACACAAAAATCACGCTTGAGTATGGGAAAAGTATCATGCAATATATATAAAAAGAAATTCATTACTGGAAACACCAGTAGTTGTCTTACAACAAACAAAACATTAGACTGTCACTATGAAATATGGCTGATGACAGACAGTTCAAATATTACCTCCTAATTTCATTGACATCTGCAGGTGACAACTCGTTGTTAATCAGGAAGTGAGGCCAGTGTGACGTACACAGGTGAGCTGGCAGGCACACAGCTCGGCATGTGGAGCCCGTGACACTTGCAGTGCGTCCCGGAGGTCGCCGCTTTCTCCACAGCCGCTGCACTTCAAAGCCCGCACCCGACTGGTCGTAATCGACACGGCTCGCAGCTGCTTGTGGACCCGTGTCAGTTCTCCTTGTATCTGCATGCGGCAAGTGCATTCCGTTTATATCCTAATGTCAGTACCTAAGCTGGGAATCCCATAAATACACCGAACACCCTAAAATTAGATTGGTGCCGACAATACAACTGAAACATAGTTCGATGATGGTTTAGGCCGGAAGTAATGTGGCTTCGACAATGACCTTTCTTTATTTTTCATTATTTTCTGCAGGTTTGATGCGGCCAATCCGATTACCTACTTTGCCACTCTCTACATGTCAGGGTGACATTTGTACCCAGCACGCTCAATTCTCTGTTTTCCCATACAATTTTTACCCGCTATATATCCATCAAGTACCATACAAGTTAACCATGGGTATTTTAAGTGACGTTCTATCATCCTGTGTTCCATCCTTCTTGTCAGTGTTTCCCTCGTGTTCCTCTCTTCGCCGATTCTGCGGAAAATCGGCTCATACATCAGTTCATATTGCTTTCAGCGGTCGTCTATAGCACATCATCATCATTTTCAGCTTCCCCACTGTCCAAGATTCACACAATGCTCTGTTCCCAACAAACATTTTCAGAAATATATTTCTCAAATCATGGCCGATGTTCGATACTAGTAATCTACTTCTGGCCAGTAGTACTTCCTTTGCCTTGCTTAAGTATCTTGTCTTGTCAGGTACATAAGGCAGCAGAATTCTTTGACTATGTCTAACTCGTGGTCCGCAGCTTTTATGTTCAGTCTATTACTAATCTCATTTTTGCTACGCCTCATTGCCTTTGCGTCCTTTCGCATTACTCTAAATCCATAGTTTGCGCTCTTTAGGTCATTCCTTCATACGTGTTCTGCAGCCGTTCAGCAGATGCACGTCTGTTCGTCCGTACACATCTCAAATGTGTGTGAAATCTTACGAGACTTCATTGCTATGGTCATCAGTCCTACCGAAACAGAATATAAAGTGGACCTGACGACACTTAGGGGAGACGTCCGGTACAAGGGTTGATGCTTTTGTACGTGGAGAGGTACTTAGCAAGATAACTGTAACAATTTCGTTCCGTACTGACGAAGTTTCTTGGTGAAAAAACCGACCATAATTCCTTGCGAAAATGGTTAGGTTTGTGATACCGACCTTATGTAACGTAGTGATGAAAGTAATTCACAGTGGGCTTTGTCCAATGTATGGACAGAAATTGATGAGCAATCCAATCAGCTACGCTGGTGCAGGCTATTTTGGTTCAAATGGCCCTGAGCACTATGGGACGTAACTTCTAAGGTCATCAGTGCCCTAGAACTTAGAACTACTTAAACCTAACTAAACTAAGGACACACATCCATGCCCGAGGCAGGATTCGAACCGCGACTGTAGCGGTCCCGCGGTTCCAGACTGAAGCTCCTAGAACCGCTCGGCCACCCCGGCTGGCAGGCTATTTTCCAGAGTCGTCTAAATGTTCATGACACCAAGAAGACAAAGGATTGCCTTCGCTCTGTTCTTCACTGTTTGTCTCATATATCTGATCTTGCTACTTATTGATTGTGCGCACAGTATTCTTGTGAAAACCGAGTGCTATATTTATAGTTCTGCAGATCCTAGATTTTAAAAAAGGCATTTTCTCGCGACATTCCTCTGATTTATTTTGGAAATTCCAACTAAACATTGTAAATGACTCTGACGCTTATACTGAACACCTTATCACTTTCCCTATGAGTCAGAAATTATTCTTCCTCGGAGAGAACATCAACGTACCACTCAGTCCACTTCTCCACACTCTACAGTGCCTTTAACAATGGTTCGTTTTGTCATTCTAAATGATAATGCCTTTGAATTTAGTTTTAACATTTCGTATTCCCAAAGACTGCAACACTGAGGTATATGTGTGAGTTGACGGATTCCAGTTGGGGCTCATTAATATTTTAGTCATTGAATTTCGTGAAGTGCATAATTTTACATTTACGAACGTTTAAAGCAAAGTGACAATTTTTGTACGACTTCGAAATCTTATCGAGACATAAGATCATATACTACTCCCCAACGATGGTTCATTGTGGTTTGTGTAGTACTGAGTTCAACGCATTTCGAAAATCGACGGAAATACCAAATGATTTGCTTGATCCATAGCTTTCAAGGTGACAAGAGGGACAAGTGAGTGTTCGGCTCTGTATGACTGACATGTTCGTAATACATGCTGGCTGGTATCGAGTAGGCCATTTTGTTAGTGGCGGTAAGTTCCTATGGGACCAAACTGCTGAGTCATCCGTCCCTAGGCTTACACACTACCGAATCTAACTAAAACTGACTTACTCTAAGGACAACACACATACACCCAAGCCGGAGGGAGGACTCGAACCTCCGACGTGGGGAGCCGCGCGAACCGTGGCAATGCGCGTAAGACGGCGCGGCAACCACGCGCGGCCGTTTTTTTTTTTTCGTGACATCAGACGCATAATCGCTTAAAATCATTGTATCATTTACTCTCTCTTAGATAAAGTATTAAGCATTCTTACATAAATTAACTAACATGATCGGGAACGTGACAGAGGTAGTTATGTCTGTTTGCAGCCATAGGTAAATTTAGTTCAGAAACAACGTCTACAGACAAAAATTGCATAGAGACAGAAATGAGTTCTGCTTCGTTATAATATGTCAATTCCATTCAAGCGAATCGTAACCAAATACATATACGTGACACACCGAGCGGTCATCTGGCAATGCCAAGAAGTGCCTTTCACTCTCGAAGCGGGATATTAATCGTAGCTCGCTGGCCGTCGAAATGACACAGTCTGTGCGAGTAGGTGGCGATGAATACGACGGGCTGGTTACAGAACAAGCTGCGCAACATCTGACACAGAAAATCAATCCCCAGTACATGGCATATTCACTGTTACCGCTATAACACGTGGCCTTCATAGTAGCTCTTGTTTCCACCACTTTCGGTAGCACCACGAGTCGCCGATGCCCAGCTTATGTCTGCTATATCCGGATATCGAGCAGTTGAAATTAGGGGGGAGGATACAAGTTACAAACACTCTCACCGACATTACGCCGGACACCACCTGACTCAACTTACAAAGCAAATGTATAGCAATAAAGTAAAAAAAAAGGGAAACATTTTGGCAAGTAACTGTGAAGGAACCTTGGGCAACAGAAGAATTATTTTAATTAACTGATGAAGTATGGATGTGCAAAAATGTCCAGAGTATTCACGAACACAGTTACGTAGGTCACTTACGACTGAAACAAATAGGAAGAGGAGGGAATGAATATCAAATGGCTGCAGAAAAAAATGTGAAGATATCTAGAAAGAAATGGTTGTCGGAAGGAGTGCTTCAGGATACACTAAAGTTAAAACATGTTACGGTGAAATTAAAAGCAACTGCGTCAAGATTAAAAAGGAAATCGGAATGCTAGTTTCACGCGCTGAGGAGAGGGCATAAGGGGAAAGACTACAATGAATGCTTCCACGAGGGCGTAGATTTGTCTGACGACGTTACGGAAGAAGAAACTGGAGTTGCTATGCAATAATCGTGACTGAGAAAAAAAGGGAATCGATAGGAAAAAATGGGGGATTCATTATTGGAGTCAGTTCAGTAGAACTTTGGAAGACTTCCGATCAAATGAGGAGGAGAGCATACAGAACATGCCATCATAATTTGTTAAACCATTGGGGAAAAGGGCATGCAAGCGACTATTCGAGTTAGCGTGTAGAACCCAAGGGTATGCATATATAGGACCAAATTTTCAAAAAAAAAAAAATCACCCACACATTCCTGAATAAAGCAAGGGTATGTAATAGTGAGAACTATGGCACAATCACGATAAAAGGTTGTGGAAGTTGTTGAAAAGAGTAATACACAGAAGAATGGAAACAAAACATAGCATGAGTTAGATGACGATCAGTTTGTGTTTCGAAATGGTAAGGGTCACAGAGGGGAGAAAAAGAAGAAAATGTAATCGTTTGATATGTGGCGCTGTAAAAGGATATTGAAAGTTAATTTTACTGAAATAGGTAATTAGCAGGTTCTCCGCAAAAAGAGAAGAATGTACAGAAATAAATTAACAAATAAGAAGGACTGGATGTTAGGATATGTGTGGGAGGTGTAGAAGGTGAAATCGGTATGGGAAAGCAAGGATGCGAATACATCCAGCATATAATTGAAGTGTGTGCAAATGTTACAGTGAGTAGAGGAGTACTCGTATTGGGGGACAACGAACCATCCAGAAGGCTTTTGAACCCCCGACCCTTTCCCCCTCCGAAAACTTCCTTCTTTACAATAGTATAGGATTGTTCATGTTAATATCCGTTTTGCCTATCAGAAAAAAAGTGTCATCAGAAAGTTAAAATATCATGACTGCAACATCCATATTCACTCCACGAATGTACTCCACAAGCCACCTTGCGATGTATGACGGATTGGACGTTGCCATTTTGCCCGTTCTCTGTTGATTTCGAGAATGTAGCGTGTGAAGAACGACTATCGATCGAGTGCCGCACCTCTGATGTGTCTGACTTTTTTGTCGTGGACATGTCGTAAAACAGTGTCCCAGATATGGATACAGATATTATCATAATTGATACTTTAATATGAACTCATTTCATTGTGCTGATTGTTTTTTCTCTGTGTGTTCTCGGAGACACATCACATAACTTCGTAACTGATGTTTCCTACAATCTCCTAACGGCGCCACAAAGTGGGCTCTGTCTGTTTGTCCAGACTATCCGATTTGTGTCCACCAGTCCACACTTCAATACTTGACTTGCTATACAGGGGAAAATATTAATAGCTTGATCGTGACTACAGGTACTAACCTAGGTAGAAACATACTACTCGCTACAGCTATAATGATAACACTGCAAATGAAGGAAATACTGAATTAATGTTGTTCTGCACACTGTATTTAGTCATCAATAAACACCTGTATGCGGGAAAAAGTAATATGTTGATAAATTCTTCTTAGAATGTGCAATCTTTGAATTTTAACAGTAACCATCTCTACGTTACAAAATACCACTCTTGTAGCAAATGGTGCTTGACTTGGTTGATCATCCCTGGAACACTTGCGCACATAATGACCGATGCTGTGAGGAAACATGCGGCTCTTTGTTGGCTCTCTCTCTCTCTCTCTCAGAGAGAGCATTTTAAAACTACACTTTCAGACTGATACCACTGGGCCGCAAAGATTTAAGGAAATAAAATTCATTCACGAAAGAAGTGTTCTTCGAACGAATCTCGAGTATTAGTCGTGGCTTTTATGAAGTTGCATTAACAGGAGATTATATATATATATATATATATGAAGGAAATACTGAATTAATGTTGTTCTGCACACTGTATTTATTCATCATTAAACACCTGTATGCGGGAAAAAGTAATATGTTGATAAATTCTTAGAATGTGCAATCTTTGAATTTTAACAGTAACCATCACTACGTTACAAAATACCACTCATGTAGCGAATGGTGCTTGACTTGGTTGATCATCCCTGGAACACTTGCGCACATAATGACCGATGCTGTGAGGAAACATGCGGCTCTTTGTTGGCTCTCTCTCTCTCTCTCAGAGAGAGAGAGAGAGAGAGAGAGAGCCAACAAAGAGCCGCATGTTTCCTCACAGCATCGGTCATTATGTGCGCAAGTGTTCCAGGGATGATCAACCAAGTCAAGCACCATTCGCTACATGAGTGGTATTTTGTAACGTAGTGATGGTTACTGTTAAAATTCAAAGATTGCACATTCTAAGAAGAATTTATCAACATATTACTTTTTCCCGCATACAGGTGTTTAATGATGACTAAATACAGTGTGCAGAACAACATTAATTCAGTATTTCCTTCATATATATATATAATCTCCTGTTAATGCAACTTCATAAAAGCCACGACTAATACTCGAGATTCGTTCGAAGAACACTTCTTTCGTGAATGAATTTTATTTCCTTAAATCTTTGCGGCCCAGTGGTATCAGTCTGAAAGTGTAGTTTTAAAATGTTCAAAAGTGTGCGAGTTCCTAAGGGACCAAACTGCTGAGGTCATCGGTCCCTAGACTAACACACTACTTAAACTCACTCACGCTAAGAACAACACACACAACCCATGCCGAAGGAGGACTTTGAACCTCTTTTCTTTTTTCATTGTTGATCGTTGTGTTAGGTCGTTGCGGACGTCGCACGACATCCTGTTTAAGTTCTGTGGTTGATCCTTCCACTCAGTTTTTTATTACAGAGGCCAATCGGCTCTCTGGCCGAACACGCTGAGCTAGCGTGCCGGCAACCTCCGGCTGGAGAGGCCGCCCAATTCGTGACACGGCGCCTTCAACCGAGCGGCTAGTATAGTTTTACTTCGTTTCCTTCCTCAGCCCACTCGTTTTACCTTAAAGCCAGCATCGTACACTGTTTGATGGTTTCACCTATCGTCAGCACTAACAACGACAGGTAGTTGCTCCAGCAAAGTGATTTTTCGCAGCTCGTGGTCGTGCGGTAGCATTCTCGCTTCCCGCACCCGGGTTCCCGGGTTCGATTCCCGGCGGGGTCAGGGATTTTCTCTGCCTCGTGATGACTGGGTGTTGTGTGATGTCCTTATGTTAGTTAGGTTTAAGTAGTTCTAAGTTCTAGGGGACTGATGACGATAGATGTTAAGTCCCATAGTGCTCAGGGCCATTTGAACCATTTTTTTTAAAGATTAACCGCCTTTTGAGTGCGGTGTTCCACTGAGTACAGGAACATTGAACACAGACTTAGATGTGTACTTAACTTGTAACATCTTCACAGCAGACCTTTGGACTTTCAGGCAGTGCTTCACTGAGGAAGAAATTTTTATTAATAATTACAATAACAAGTTTCGTCTCTTACAAAAATACAGGTGACTTCATTCGGTAAACGCCGTGACGTAATGACCATGTGTAGCCACTAAAGTCGTCATAGCGGCTCAGTGGTTTCATTTCGTAACCAGCCAATAGTTTATTACGGTAGCTAAATTTCTAATGTTATTGAATCATATTATTGCGTTCTGTGAGAATAGAGCTAGATTTGTCCCTGGGAGAACTGCAGTTTCGATGTAGCAGCTAAATTATTACAGTAATGGTTTAGAAAATCCGCAAACCATTAGAATTTGTTTCAAATTTCCACAACGTTAAAAAGTAGTCCATGATTATCTATAGCTCTGTACAGAATTGTGGCGCTCACTTGTGAATAATTTCACTTGTGAGTGCTTACCGGCTGTAATGATTGTCGTGCTGCATTATGACCTTTTGCCTTTTTCTTACTAATTACCGTTTGCTCTTTTTTATGTATTATATCCAGGTTCTGCCAGACGATGCCCGAAAGATGCAAACTAATTATAGAACAAATAAACAAAAGCAGCATTTTGCAGATGTTATTGTATAACAAGACATGTTCTATGCACACCGTGCAATACAATTTTTATAAGATAACGTATTACGGTTTTAACTTTCTTGTTAGGTAAGAAACAGCATTTTGGAGCGCAAGTTTCATGAGGTTAAGTTGCTCTCTGCGCAGAGTGTTCCCGAACACACAAAATTACTCACGCAGCTACTCAACAAACAAACGACTATGAAACTGCAAGCAGGCACCACGCTCAAACAATATTTCGATAGTAGCAGTTACGGTACTTATTCGCAGAATAAAGCGAAAATAATCCTTCCAAAATAATCCTTCCTAACATGCACGTTAGAATCTTTAGATGACCTAAACCACACACAGAGCGTCACTGTCCACACAGATTTATCTTTCACTTGTTCGCCATCGAAGTGCCGTTGCACACAGTTCAGTGCTCCCTCACACTAGTAGGAGTAAGTGACTTCGTTATGTGCTACTGTTCGTAGCGAACTAGATATCTCGGCTACATCTCTCTAACCCCGTAGTGCGGTAAACCATTTTGTTAGCTGATGTTTTGGTACATCAACATATACATCACACTCCGCAAGCCACATAATGGTGTATAGCGGCGGGTACTTTCGGTACCACTATCGGATCCCTCCAACCCTGCTCCACTCGGAAATAGTGCGTGGGAAGAATGATTGTCGGTAAGCCTGTGTATTGGCTCTAATTTCTCGAATTTGCTCCTCGTGGTGAATATGCGAGATGTATGTTTTCCGGCTCCTCATGAAAAGCGCTGTTCCGAAATTTCAAAAGTAAATCTCTCCGTGATGCACAATGCCTCTCTTGTAACGTCTGCCAGTGGAATTTATTTAGCATCTCCGTAACCCTTTCTCGCAAGCTGAACGATCCCTTGACGAAACGCGCCGTTCTTCGTTGGATCTTCTATGTCTCCTCTAATTGTCCTATCTGGTAGGGATCCCAGATACACGAATAGGGTGAACAAGAGCCCTATAAGCCACTTCTTTCGTGGATGAGTTATATTTCCTTAAGATTCTTCCGATGAATCTAAGTCTGATGTCTGCTTTCTCACTGTCTGTTTTATATGATCATTTAACCTAAGATCACTCTGGATAGTTACGCCTAGATATTTTACGGCAGACGCTGCCACCAGCCATTTGTTATCAATAGTGTAGCTGTGCAGTAGTGGATTTCTTTTCGTATGTATGTGCAGTATGTTGCAATTATTTACGTTCAGGATCAACTACCAGAGCCTGCACCAATCATCAATTCTCTGCAGGTCGTTCTGCAAATTCTTACTAACTTCTGGCTTTGCTACTTTGGTATAGACAAATGCATCATTCGCGACCAGCCTTAAAGAGCTTTGTATTATATCATTTATACATATTGTAAGCAGCAAGGGTCCTACCACACTTCCCTGTGGCACTCCGGATATTTTACTGTTTTTGCTAATACTTAGATAATCTTTAACTTTTATTTTACTTCATTGTATATCTGGTCAAAACAGACTGCGCATGATGTTGTATGACTGGTAACTGTGACTAGTGGCTGCTTTGCAATTTGTGTTATAATTGTGTTTTTTTTATAGTACGTTTGTGGTTAGTAGAGGACGGATACAGAGTCGACATTTCGTAGTACACAAAATAAACAGCAAATGGAAATGAAAAGCAGCCAATGAAGGAAACAAATTTCTTTAAAAACGTTTATCTCTGCTGTCATTGCTGTTGCTACTAAAATATATTCTCGTAGTTATTCAGTCCTCTCACTCTCGTCCAGCGAAAGTTGTTGAACCAAGTGGAGCAATCGACATTTTCAAAACATTTTACCAAACCAGAAGCTACACGAGTGAGTGTGAGAGAGGAACTTAGTGTTCCTGTAGGGACAGTGTTAAACTATAAAGGTAACGCAGTTATGCTCTTGGAGGTTGGGCACACTTGTCGCGACTGTATATAATTAGAGTCGGGACAACTCTGCATGTTGCCAAATTAAAGGTGACGTTACCTGAACTCGTGCTTGTCACGCATGGGACACGACACCCTACTGCCGCTGTCGGGATTTACTGAAGTGACAAGTCTCTCGTAATTTCGCAGTTGGCGAGACCGTCTCCACTGGCGGCTACCGGTACTGTATTTTCGTAGAGCAAACACGCCGGCATTCGGGCTAGATGGGCTTCAATGAATTATGCTGTCTCAGAAATTTGTCTGGGATTTATCTCTAGCTATTAAGGTTAGCGTCGTGTTTGGTCGTTAATAACGAGAGCCGAAATTAATTCCGAACCCTTTCATTTGTGATAAATCTCCTCGTGTTACCGCCGCCGTGCTACTGCAGGCGGGCGCACTGAGTATCTCGGCGACTGCAAGCGCCTTTATTCTAAGCTCTTCTCGAAGGTTGGCGATCGATCACGGCGGACACTTTGCAGGGGGAAGCGAAAGAGTTCCAGCATTAAAAACCGCTCATGGGTCCTTTTAATCATCGCCTTTTCCCCTTCGTCGCGCAGAACAAGACTCCAAATTGAAAGGTCTCATTGGAATTAAATTATGCTAAAGTTCGCCTACCTAACAACGAATTAATGTCTCCACCAACTTCACTGAAGACCGTTAAAACATTTCTGATAAGCAGTGGCGTAAATGCTATTCCTGCAGACAAGTCGTCAATTTATGACGTAGGAAAAAAGCTCAAGTAAAGGAAACAGGTGGTATCTACAATCAGCACTGTAATGTTGACAATGCCATTCGTAATATTAGTATTTCAAACTATATTTATTTACTTTTCGCTACTTCCCACTCGTTTTTACTTGATACGTCTTGCGAGGTTGTGCACTGGGAGGAAACTGCACATCACCGGCCCAGTATGCTCACCCTGATTAGAATTTACTGTTGATTTGCTAACATGACTAATGCGAATGCCGAGATGGAGACAGCAGAATTCCTTCCACATCGTTATTCTCCGTCTCCAGTCTGGTTCGGGAGCCATTGTCATAGTCTGCCCACACCCCATTTCCATTTCCTGTTCCATTGGCGGTTCCAACAACTGTCGGCGAGTCCAGTGGACGTCTGCAGAAGTTTTTCCTAAAGGCGGAAATATTCTACAATTACTACTTTTTGTATGAGGACGTCGGCCGTAAACAAAGGTAAGGGATAAGTGTGTTGTTGTGAGAAATTGCACAGTACAGACGCAATAAAGTCTCATATATCTCATCTTATAAGGTACTCGCTGACAAACCCGGTATTGCACGAGTATTGGTTTTTCCAATTTTCTGTTATAAACGAAAAAAGTTAACTGTATTTGTAGTGTACATTTCCATGTATTCGTGAAAATACCTCTGAAATTGTGAAACAGTCGTACAAAGAAATTTGCATAAAGTGCAGTTGTATAAGTCCAGTATCCAAATTAAGAAACACAGTATCTCTGTACTCTGGGCGCAGCCGTTCGTGCCTACAACGCTATTTTGTAAATACGACACAACACCTGCTCATAGCTCTATGGACAGTTATTGTTTTCGCCTACAGCCGCTTGCGCTTCGCAGTTAAAAACTGACAGAAACGCTGCAAGGTGTCAGGGATTTCCTTTAGTTGCCTCGACTGTAGGAGAGTATCCTACGTGTATTAAAACGTAGTGCATGTTACGGTATTTTTCCACGCATGTCAGAGCTTATGACGGTATATCACTTGACCTTTGCGCTGGTGTCGGTACAGTATATGTGGATACTGTACGCGAAAAATGTTACGAACAGAGTTAGTTGCAAAGAAGTAATAAATATAAACGCCAAGCATGATGTAGCAGTTTCTCACGCATCTCAGTGTTTATGACGTTATATATTCTGATCTATGTGACATCAAATGATAAAACTTTGTAGGTACGTTCAGCAGCATACACTGATGAGCCAGAAGAATATGACCACCTGCTTAACAGCTTGTTTGTTTGTCATAGTACTTGCAGAGGATCCTGATACAGTTTGCAATTCCTGTGTGATGGTCTTGATGGATTTCTGCCTATTACACATTACGACCCTCTTCAACTGTCTCTGTCAGTCAACAAACGAGGTCGGCCTGTACGCTTTTGTGCCGTATGTGTCCCTTCACGTTTCAACTTCACTACCATATCGGCAACTGTGGACCTAGGGATGTTTAGGAATGTGGAAATCTCGCGTACAGACGTATGACAAGTGACACCCAATCACCTGATCACGATCGAAGTGTGAGTTCCGCGGTGCGCCCCATTCTGCTCTCTCACGATGTCTAATGACTACTGAGGTCGCTGATACGGAGTACCTGGCAGTATGTGGTTGCAAAATGCACCTAATATGAAAAACGTATGTTTTCGGGCGTGTCCGGATACTTTTGATCTCATAGCGTAGACAGTTGATCCATTCCGCGAAACGAGAATCGCAACGGTTTTTTTTTCTCTTATCAGTAGTGATACTGGTAAGATATTGGCGCTAGAGATTCCAATATTTTTGAAAATGTTTTAATTTCAGTAATATAAATGTAACGTAAGGTCATGCTGGCAGCAGTCGACCATTATTATAATAATCAGTAGTTCTGCATTCTAGCTGACTGGGTTCCAGTGACAGAAGTCTAACATCAGGCAACGGATGACTTTGTCGCTAATATGACGCCTTTCTGAATTTATCCATCATTAGATATCCAGGATCAATTAATGCATGCAAATATGGCATGGCGTTTCAAGTTAATTGTGAAACAACCGATCTCATCAATCGCAAACAATGAGAGTAGTCTGCGAAAGTTTGCTTCAGATACTCGTACAACTTGAAACGCAGTATCTAACTGCAGACATCCCTCCGGGAAAGCCGGCCGGTGTGGTCGAGCGATTCCAGGCGCTTCAGTCTGTAACCGGGTGACTGCTACGGTCGCAGGTTCGAATCCAGCCTCTGGCATGGATGTGTGTGATGTCGTTAGGTTAGTTAAGTTTAAGTAGTTCTAATTTCTAGGGGACTGATGACCTCAGATGTTAAGTCCCATAGTGCTCAGAGTCATTTGAACCTCCTGGATATTCCAAAATGCGTCATATGAGCAATAAAGTCATTCCTTGCCAGATGTGCGACTTTTACCATTGCTACCCAATCAACCTGAATGCAGAACTAGTGATCGTCTTGATTTCAAGTTTGACGCGGGATAACAAGTGACAACATAAATATTTTATTACAAATTAACGATTTTTGATTTTTTTCATTTACTTGTACCGTGAGACCTTACTTCTTGACAAATTTCGTGATTCTAGGTCAATGGCTGTAGGTTTTGATGAGAGAGTTTTACTGTATTAAAATATGTGTTGTAAATGGCCATATATTTTGACGGTATTTAGATTCTTCTATTTTTTTTACACCGCCAAGGGTTAATAGACTTCATTCAGTATGTGACGTGAACTTCAACTTTTTGCGTTTATGTGACCGAAAGAAAAAAGTGTTTTTGTTTTTTAACAGTAGGATAGACAGACGGGCAACAAAGTGGTCTTACAATGGCTTCGTTTTCACAAATTGTGTCACGGAACACTAAAAAGCTAAACTAATGAGGAGTAGCAGAAGCGAGATTGGCAGTAAACTTATCAGAACTTAGGACTACGTATGAAACCAAGTTGAAATTTGCGTTTGTTTTTGTGTTCGTAACATCGACTATCCCTTTAGGTACTTATAAATGTGCCCTGTTATTTTACTGATAAGCAAAACGAAATATGTAACGCCAGCCCAAAGGTTAAGTTTGTATCGCTATCTGAGTCGAAAACATTTCTGAGGTAATTACACAGCACACAGTTTCATACATCCTGCGCAATGTAATGAGAAAATAATGACCGGCACATCTTAAAACACATAATACATGAATGAACAATTTCGTGGAGACAAGAGTTAGCTTGAGCATTTGTTAGCATTCCGTTTATAGAGTCCAAGAGAATACTGGGGAGGTTTGTTGTGAAAAGGGATTTAGCAGAAGCCTGAAATTCTACCGGTCGTATAACGATAGCGGTTGAATGAGGCAGTTCAACGACAGGTCCCATGTCAGCGCCAAGCTACACAGGCTCTTTCATACCATTACACAATTCCTGACATTAGCAGCCACGCAAAGAGAGTGAACTATTAAGTAGTAATGATAAGAATCAGCGTCCACTCTGTGACTGAATAATAGTTCATGAAAATAGCTTGGATGGAGGGAGGGGGGGGGGGGGAGGCTTATGGAGTTGATCAATCAGTGCAGGGGTACCGCACCATCTGGAGGGAGATATACATTGCAGACAGGTATTACCTGCGTCGTCCATATCCTGACAGCCACAGCTTCAAGAGGAGTTTGAAGGGGCACAGGTTCACTACATACCGAAATCAGGACATAAACGCAGCCGCCACCTGACACTATATTCGCTACAGTTCTTGAAATATCCCATGTAGCTGCAAAGGGCAGGTTTCTGCTTTGCCGGAAATCTGGTTTCCTGGGGGACAATGTAGAAAACAGGTGAAAAGCTTAATAGTTGCCGTAGTTCAGCCAGATGGTGGAAAAAATCGCCGCAATTCCACTGGAGGATGACGTGATCGTGAGACTGGAAGCCATGAAACACTCAATGAGGCAGTCTGCGCCTCAGGGTCACCTGCTGCCACAGACTTATTTCCTGAACAGGCTATATCTATTGTGTCTGAGGGTCTGGCGAGATCTAGGTCCTCAGTGGACGTCAGAATCTTCACTTCATTCTCAGACGCACGATGAGCCCCCCCTCCATCCCAGCTATTTTCATGAACTATTATTCAGTCACAGAGTGGACGCAGATTCTTATCATTACTACAAGGCAGTGGCGGTGTGGGTGCCACTGCAATTCCCTTGGTGTTGCGGGTCTTCTATCTGGATTTCTCTCGCTGATCCTTGGGTTTCTCTGGTTGGGAGGGCTTCACTGATTCAGTCTCCAGGTCTGAGGATAATCATCAAGCCCAAGCTGCTTTTGGGCACTAGCCACTGGCAGGTATCATATTTCCCACTAACAGAAACCAGGGTAGGGAGTGACCCAAGGGACCCCTTCCTAGTGAGAGGAGCCGAAGGTGACTTACGCTTCTCTGGCTGAGAAGTGGGGACTGGTGTCCCGATAGTTGGAGGGGGCAGTGCTCCTGAGGTAGGTGGCGTGGAAACAACAGGGATGGATGTGCCCCCCCCCCCCCCACCATCAAGTGAGTAGGTGTAGTCGTCTGGCTCTGAAAGCCGACTGGAATTCGAGGAACTGATGGGGCTACAACTGTTCTGGCAGTAGTGGCATAAGAGGCGGTCATAGCCACAGGATGTAGGCGCTTTAATTTCCTCTTGGCTCTGTGTGTTTCAGTCGGTCCACAGTCTTGTATTGGATGATTTTCCTTTCTTGCTGTAAAATCCTGCAGTCTGGTGAACAAGGGGAATGAAGCGCTCTGCAGTTGACACAGATGGGAGGCAGGCCACATGGAGTATTGAGATGGGATGGACGCCCACAGTCTCGACATGTGATGGTGGAAGTACAGTGGGAAAGACATATGGCTGAACTTCCAGCACTTACAGCACCGGAGTGGGGGAGGGATATATGGCTTGACATCACAGTGGTAGACCGTCACCTTGACCTTCTAGGGTAATGTGTCACCCTCGAAGGCCAAGATGAAGGCAATGGTGGTAACCTGATTATCCCTCGGACCCCATCGGACACGCTGGACTAAATGAACTTCTCGTCGCTCTGACACGTAGCTTGTCGTCAGACTGCAAAAGAATGTGCCTGTGGAATTCAATACCCTAGATTTAAGCTTTTACGAGGCGTGATGGTAACAGAAACACCCCCCCCCTCCCCCCCCCCAGCTTTTCACAAGCGAGTAATGCCTGTGACTGGGCAGAGGATGCCGTTTTTATCAAGACTGACTCTGACCGCATTTTGGACAAGCCCTCCACCTATCCAAACTTCTCCTCTAAATGCTCCACAAAAAAACCAAGGCCTCATCGACACAAAGGAGTCCTCATCAGGTCTCATACAGGGGCGAATAAGATTCGCTGCCATAATTAGCCTGGCGTTCGTCGCATGGTGTGGCCAGGGAGGGGTACGATTTAGGATCATACTTCCTTGCATTGTACTGAGAACTGCTGGCGTTTGATCACCAGCAAGTGATGATGTAGTACGCTTCATCGTGTGTCATCCACCCTGATGCTACCCACTCCGACCAGGGGCCCTCCCCACAGGCGCCACCCAGCCGCAGCAAACGCCATCTGGCAGGATGGCCATTGCCAGGAGTCCCTATGCCCCAGGGTGATGGGGATCTACTCCTTGCATACGTGGGGAGTTAACGGCGCAGGCATCAGCAGAGCGATCCCCGTGTAGTCAGGGGGCTACTACCAGTTGGGCACATGGCTGCCCCACCACAACGGACTGGCTACCGTGCTGGATATGAGGAGCAAATAATTCCATGGTCATCATCTGCGCAGAAAACGACACTGCACAGTGGGAGGAGGAAAATGCGCCCAGGAGGGTGTCCTCGCTCATGAGATGGAGGATGAAAGGGACTGCAATGCCACGACGAGAAAGTGGGCTAAAGATCTCAATACACAATGAACACGATGAGCCATGTAAGGTGCCCTTCCCCAATTGGCTCGCTCTTCGGGAAAATTTTGATAAATGGACGTCAAACCCTACAAGGGACCATCACATAAAGGCCGGAAGGTGTGAGACTCCTTTTAGTCACCTCTTACGACAGGCAGGAATACCTCGTGCATATTGTAAACCCAGAGCCCGGAGGGGGAGAGTCGGAGTTCTACTCCGAGGTGAAGACGGTGACACGGAAGATAGTCATAGCGGCCTGCATCAAACCAACCAGAAAGTCGATGACCTAGAATGACATGGCGGGCATATGTCGCCTGATTCTTCTCGGAATTTTAAGCGCCAAGTTCTCTCTCTCTGTCTCTCTCTCTGTCTCTGATCACTGTCGAAAGACAAGGTAGCGATCACTTATAAAGGGCAATGCTCCTGGTCTTTCTAGAGTAATGCAGTTAATGGCTAAAAATGACTATAACCTACCACTGACAGACGGAACATTTTTTGCCTAGTTACGCCACTTCTCCGAAAAAGCGCAAGAAAATAGTCATTCATAGAAGAACGTGTCAGTGTCTTTCGACCGTGTTCAGCCATCTGGAGTGTCCAAGAGTCCTGAGGGAGGTACTACCAGAGCGATCGAAATATCAGGGAATATGATGCAGCTTAACGACTTAGAATGTTTTATCACTGTGTACCGAATGCAGTATTTGGGCGTTCTGTCTCTTATCTTCCGCTTCAGTGCCAGTAGGGTCACTGAGTGACTGAACAGATGCTTTCTAACCTGTTTACAGTAACATAGTTATTATCTGTTCGATATCTCTTGTTCGCGAATCAAATTGTGGACAAAACCAGTGCACCCGTGCGAAACTTTTGTACGTTCGTAGTTTTAAATAATGTCAGTATTTGGATTGTGTGCAGTCGTTGGGATAATGGCAGCACTGGTAATAAGATGAAAACACCTTGAAAAATGAACCGAAAGTCATGAATTTATGATACATCCTTGTAGCTACAACTGCATGCACGTAATTTTAAACAAAATTCCTTACAAAGCGTTACAGTGCCTCGGTGTAAGCGGTATTTGATGTTGGAATATATTCTTCGTGTACTTTTTTATTTTTATTTTCTTTGAGGGACAGAAGATGTTGATAGATTTATTACCCTTGAAAAGGCTAACTGTAATTGTCCATAAACAAAGACGGGATTTGGTAATTACGCGTAAAATCCTGCTCTTTGAAATATCTTTTCCTTATACTTGTCTATAATGATCGCAAATGTAATTTTAACAAAGGACTGTCTTCTTGTCAATTGAAAAGGAATGCTTGAATCAGACGGTGTTAAGCTTATCCCTGGTATTGCAACAGTTTCGGCGGTGTCAGTCAGCTAAGCACTGATTGTAAATTCATTGAGTTTTGTTACAACCATGCATGCTCTGCTGACTAAGACTTGTTTGGCCTTCAGGTTTCTTATCAATATGATAATAGTGTTTTTCTTTACCATAAGTTTATGAGCGGTAATCCTGAAAGTTCTCATGAAAGTAATAATTCTACAGGAAGTTTGTCTTATCGGAATGTATATTCGTTTAGAAAAGTCAACTTGTACGAGGGCGGAGTATTGGATTACCGCAATGAGGAAGGTTATTATCCATGACAATGCTATATACACATTACCCAGTTAACAAGTACTTCAAAACAAATGGTTAGTTAGCTAGTTTACAGAGTAAAGGGACTAACTGATTGATTATCAGTCCCTTCAAAACAAATAAAATGGTCTTTCTAATAATATGAAAAAAGGAATCTTTTATTCCTGATCAATAAGTTAGCTTCGTTAAATATGACACTGAATATTTAGACGTCTCTTACATCAAAATGTCCCACATATAGTAAATTTTTGCGCAAAGTTTCTATCCAATGTCAAAAGACGATTAACGAAAACTTTCTAACGATACCTATTTCAACCCTGTACGATGAGTATTTGTTAGGAAAAAGGGGTGTTGACATTAGAAATGAGATATGCCGTTAACTATTACCACTACTAGCCACAAAATCTAATTAAATGTGATGTGGCAATAACAGTTTCCCGCCTACTGACTGTCAGATCACATTGACTCCCGGAAAGAGTCTCTTAGGAAAACAAAGACCATGCAGTTGCGTTAGTTTGGACTTTACGAGCGGCACCTTTGTAGTCGAGTAGTTAAAATTTGGAAGTTTGTGATAATACCCTATGAGACTAAACTGCTGAAGTCATCGGTCCCTAAGCTTAGACACTACTTAATCTTACTTGAACCAACTTACGCTAAGGACAACGCACACACCCATGCCAGGGGGAGGAGTCGAACCTCTGTCGGGGAAGGAGGGGAGGGGGGAGCCGCGCGAACCGTGACAAGCCTCCTTAGACCACGGGCAAGTCGAATGGTCTTCAACCCATAAATAAAACTGACTAGTACAGCTCAAGTGAACGAACAGTGAGCTTTAAGTCAGAACCAAAGAACAGAAAAACAACCTTATGTAAGACAAACCAATAGTTTGCGTTCGTGGAAACTCCACAAACCCGTTGGAAAGAGTGTTTATCATTACCGCAGTCAGGAAATAGTGCTGTAACGCACTGCTGAGATAATGAAACGGAAGCCGCAATGTACACGTCTAACTGCCAACCAACACTCCATTTTCGCCGCGCACGTCCACAGTCTACGTGCTGCAGTCGCCCTGCGCTGGAACTGTGCATACGCTTCGCCGCCACGGCGCACACAGGTCTGCACAGGGGCAACTGCACCGCTGGCGAGTGCGCCGGACGTTGGGTGTCTGCCCGGGCAGCTGCGGCCAACTTGCCGGGATGGTCCAAGTTGGCCAACGCGTGGGGCTGCCCGCCCCTAATTTAATAAGGGAAACAGAGTTCCGCGCGCCGGCGGCTATGCAAATGGGCGTTAGCTTTATTAAGCAGTTAAATGGCGCCAAACTGAGTTCTTTTTCGAGTCCACGGTGGGCGAAGAGAAGGAGGGAGTGGCTGCTACGCTGTTCCGCAGCTTCTTCTCAGGATCACATCAGCTTCCTTCTTTTCTCGAGTGTCCCACTCAGCAACGACACTGCGGAAACTCCGCCATCGCAGAAGTTTGTTTACTTCGGGATTCTTATCAACTGAAGCGCCAAAGAAACTTGCAGAGGCATGCGTATTCAAATACTGAGATATGTAAACACGCAGAACACAGTAGGGCGGTCAGCAACACCTATGTGAGACAACAATTGTCTGGCGCAGTTGTTAGATCGGTTACTGCTGCTACAATGGCAGGTTATCAAGATTTAAGCCAGTTTGAACGTGGTGTTATAGTCGGCGCACGAGCGATGGAACACAATTCGTCCGAGGTAACAATGAAGTAGGGATTTTCTCGTACAACCATTTTACGGGCGTACCGCGAATATCACATATCAGGTAAAATATCAGATCTCCGACATTTCTGAGACCGGAAAAAGATCCTGCAAGAACGAGACCAACGACGATTGAAGAGAATCGTTCAGGGGGACAGAAGTGCAAACCCTTCGTAAATTGTTGCAGATTTGAATGCTGTGCCATCAACAAGCGTCAGCGTGCGAACCATTCAACAAAACATGATCGATATGGGGTTTCGGAGCCCAAGTCCCACACGTGTACCCTTGATGACTGCACGACACAAACCTTTACCCCCAGCCTGGGCCCGTCAACAATGACATTGGACTGATGATTGGAAACATGTTGCCTGGTCGGACGAGTCTCGTTTCAAATAGCATCCAGCGGATGGATATGTAAAGGTATGGAGAGAACCTCACAACTCCATGGACCCTGTATATCAGCAGGGGATTGTTCAAGCAGTTGAAGGCCCTGCCATGGTGTGGGGCGTGTGCAGTGTGAGCGATACGGGACCCCCGATACGTCTGGATACGGCTCTGACAGGAGAAAAGTACTCATGACCATTGTGCATTGCGACGGACTTGGGAAGTTCCAGCAGGACAATGTGACACCCCAACACGTCTAGAATTGCTACTGAGTGGCTCCAGGAACACTCTTCTGAGGTTAAACACTTTTGCGGGCCACCAAGTTCTCAATACATGAACATTATTGAGCGTATCTCGGATGCCTCGTAACGTTCTGTTCGGAATGGTTTTCCATTCCCTCCAGTACTATTTCAGACATTAGTGGAGTCAATGCCACGTTCTGTTCCGGCACTTTTGCGTGCTACAGGCGGACCTACACGATATTAGGAAGGTGTACCAGTTTCTTTGGCTCTCCAGCGTACATGTCATGCATATTACTTTGTCGACATCGCCGCTTCGCTGACGCAAATTGTAACCATCTGTCGCTAGAGGGCTGTGAATTACAACGTGTAACATAGTAATGTGCAATGTAACTAAGTCAGTGCGTGAGAAACAGGCTGCAGTAACCTACACCTACACTGATGCTCATAAATTAAGGATAATTGCAGAATGTGGTGCCACACAACGTGGCACTACACAAAACTGGCGCTAATAGCACAGGCACATAGGGAACATACTTGACACGGATCTGTAAGTCCACGGTATTGGTGAAGTTGAGAAAACCATCCCGAAACACATGTGCTACAAAATGACACTGTTTCCTGCGCATGTACCCCGACATCAGTATGGGATATGATCACCATGCACACGCACACAGGCCGCACAATTCGTTGAGATATTCTGGATCAGGTGGTCGAGCAGCTGCTGGGGTTTAACCTCTCATTCTTACACCAGTGCCTGTCGGAGCTCCTGAAGTGTCGTAGGGGTTTGAAGACGTGCAGTGATATGTCGTGCGAGAGCATCCCAGACGTGCTCGGTGGGGTTTAGGTCTGGAGTACAGGCAGGCCACCCCATTCGCATCATATCTTCTGTTTCAAGGTACTCCTCCACAATGGTAGCTAACTGGGGCCGTGCGTTATCATCCATCAGGACGGTGGGACACACTGCACCACTGAGATGGCGGACACACTGGTGCAAAATGACGTCCCGATACACCTCACCTGTTACAGTTCCTCTGTCAAAGAGTTGTACGTGCACCAATCATAATCCCACGACCTCCACACACGTCCCTTTCAAGGACATTAAGGGGTTGGTATCTGGTTCCTGGTTCACACCATATGAAAATCCGGCGGGAATCACTCTTCAGACTATACCTGGACTTGTCCGTGGACATAACTTGGGGCCACTGCTCCAATGACCATTTACTGCGTTCTTGACACCAGACTTTACGGGCTCTCCTGTGGGCGAGGGTCAGTGGAATGCACCTTGCAGGTCTCCAGGCAAATAAACCATGTCTGTTCAGTCGTCTGTAGACTGTGTGTCTGGAGGCAACTGTTCCAGTGGCTACGGTAAGGTCCCGACCAAAGCTATCTGCAGTACTCCGTGGCCGTCTGCGGGCACTGATGGTGAGATATCGGTCTTCTTGTGGTGTTGTACACTGTGGACGTCCCGTACTGTAGCGCCTGGACACTTTTCTGCTGGATGACTGGGTGTTGCGTGATGTCCTTAGGTTAGTTAGGTTTAGGTAGTTCTAAGTTCTAGGGGACTGATGACCATAGATGTTAAGTCCCATAGTGCTCAGAGCCACTTGAACCATTTTTTGTCTGCTGGAATCGTTGCCATAATCTAGAGATCACACTTTGTGGCACACGGACCTGCTGTGTTTGACCAGCCTCCCGTCGCCCTAGTATTCTACCCCTCATAACGTCATCAGCATGTGTTCTCTGAGCCATTTTTAACACATAGTCACCATTAGCACGTCTGAAAACGTCAGCACACTTACTCGCTGCACCGTACTCTGACATGCACCAACACACCTCTGCGTTGGACTGCTGTCAGCGCCACCGTGCGACGACCACAGGTCAAATGCACTGCCTGGTCATATCCCGAGATGATTTAAGCCCGCAAACCGCGCACCAGAGCGTTGTTTCACCATGTGCCAACATCATCCTTGATTTATGAGCATGAGTGTACTTTCGAATTCGAAGAGGTTGTCCTCTCACGGAGGCCATCTCCTTTAGCATGACAATGCCAGAACACTTACGGGTGTTGCAACATCTGCAGCATTCCGACGGCTTGGGTCAACTGTCATCCTTCTCCAAACAATCTTGACTTGGAGCCGTCCGATTTTCATCTGTTTCAAAAACTTAAACACCACCTTCGGCGACTTCACTCGATAGTGCTGAATCGGTACAAAGACAGGCGAGGTTATGGCTCCGTCAACAAAGTCTACATCTACATCGATACTCTGTAAATCACACTTAAGTGCCAGGCACAGGCAATCATTCTACAGTTATGATATCAATAAACTCGTCTTCCGTTGGGAGAAATGTTTCGTCACCATGATGACTGCACTGATAAATAAATATGTAGAATTTAAGAACAAATATGTAGAAAGTTAACAACCTTTGTTTGATTTAAAAAACTTGAAAAGTTTTTACGCATAAAATTCTTAGGCATTATTTTAACGTAAGCCACCGTATTACTGATGACGCCACAGAGACATTTCTTCTGAAACAAAAATTGTAGCCAACTGAAACTTCTACCACGGGAAAATCGGAGACTTTTCTGTAGTTCAAATTCTACAAAGGGGATTCAGTAAGGGTGCGACACTTTTTTTCTGAAAGGATGTTGGCTTTATACAGAATTCCGATACACCATATAATTCACCGTTTTCTTGCCTTTGTACCCCTACTTTTCAGCACCATCCCCGTTCAATGTGAAGGTCTTTCGCCATCTTTCTGGGAGGACCTTACGCCCGCGTGGCCCCAAACTAATGCTCGATGTCTCGGCATCAGCAGCCTCTCCATTATCAACGAACTGCTTCCCGCCGAGTGCATCCTTCATTGGGCCAAACAGATGGAAGTCGGAAGGTGGGAAACGAGAAGTTTGATTCCATTTGTATGACGACAAACACGCTGAAGTCGTTTATACAGTTCAAAATTTTTGAAAAACACAGCCCTCAGTCGCGAACACAATTAATTTGTAACCTATGTTTCGGTGTCACAAGGGACACCTGCTTCGGACAAAATTAAAACTAAATAATACAGCATAACGTACCAAAAAATACGAATGCTGCGGTCATACCTGACAGCGTCAGATAGTCAGAATTAAACTAAAATGCAAGAGAGGTGTGCAAGCCACTAGGGGCTACTATGTGTCCTCTGCTACAGTCAACACAAAGGGTTTTAAGTTTTGTGTTGACTGTAACAGAGGACACATGGCAGCCCCTAGCGGCTTGCACCTCTGTTGAATTTTACTTTAATTCTATCTGACGCTGTCAGGTATGACCGCAGAGGATGACACGGCGGCCGGTAGGTACCTTTCGGCCTTCATCGCCTGTTCTGCAGGAGTTTTTTTTTTTTTAATTAACAAATGATGGAGCCGATCCTCATTGGTACACAAAACGGGTCAGAACATTGTTACACAAACAACGAAATAAACATGAAAAATTTAAACAGACGCAAAATGCCCAAGATTGGCGATCTTTTACAGAAGTTCTAAATTTATCGCGGACTTCAATGCGAGATGCTTATAACAGTTTCCACAACGAAACTTTGTCTCGAAACCTGGCAGAAAATCCAAAGAGATTCTGGTCTTATGTGAAGTATGCTAGCGGCAAGACAATGTCTGCTCTGCGCAATAACAATGGGGATAATACCGAAGACAGTGCTGTCAAAGCAGTTACTAAACACAGCCACCCGAAATGCCTTCACAAAAGAAGACGAAGTAAATATTCTAGAATTCGAATCAAAAACAGCTACCAACGTGTGTAACGAGGAAGTAAATATCCTCGGAGTAATGAAGCAACTTAGATCACTTAATAAAAGCAAATCTTCTGGTCCAGTCTGTATAGCAATTAGGTTCCTGTCAGAGTTTGCTGCCGCAATAGCTCCTTATTTAACAATCATATACAAGCTTTCGCGCAATGGAAGATCTGTTCCCAAAGACTGGTAAGATGCACAGGTCACACGAATATTCAAGAAAGGTAGTAGGAGTAATCCACTAAATTACAGGCCCATATCATGAATGTCAATATGCAGCCGTATTTTGCAACATATGTACATTGTGTTCGAACATTATGAATTACCTCGAAGGAAACATTCTATTGATACACAGTCAACACGGATTTAGAAAACATCGTTCTTCTGAAACACAACTAGTAGCTCTTTACTAGCATGAAGTGTATAGTGCCACTGAGAAGAGATTTCAGATTGACTCCGTATTTCTGGATTTCCGGATTGCTTTTGTACCACACAAGTGGCTTGTATTAGAATTGCTTTCATATGGTATATCGTCTCAGTTATGTGATTCGATTCGTGATTTCCTGTCAGGGAGGTCACAGTTCGTAGTAACTGACGGGAAACTCATCGAGTAAAATAGAAGTGATTTCTGGCGTTTCCCAAGGTAGTGTTATAGGCTCTTTGCTGTTCCTTATCCATATAAACGATTTGGGAGACAATCTGAGCAGCCGTCTTCGGTTGTTTCCAGATGTCGCTGTTGTTTATCGACTAATAAAGTAATCAGAAGATCAAAACAAATTGCAAAACGATTTAGAAAGGATATATTTATGGTACGAAATTTGGCAGTTGACCCTAAATAACGAAAAGTGTAAGCTCATCCACGTGAGTGCTAAAAGGAGTCTGTTAAACTTCGGTTAGACGATAAATCAGTCAAATCTAAAGGCCGTAAACTCAGCTAAATACCTAGGAATTCAGTTACGAACAACTTAAATTGGAAGGAACACACAGAAAATGTTTGGCGAGGGGGGGGGGGGGGAGGAGGAGGCTACACAAAGACTGTGTTTTATTGGCAGGACACTTAGAAAATATAATAGATCTACTAAGGAAACTGCCTACACTACGCTTGTCCGTCCTCTTTTAGAATACTGCTGCGCGTTATGGGATCGTTACCAGATAAGATTGACGGGGTACATCGAGAAAGTTCAAGGGGAGCACGTTTTATATTATCGCCAAATAGGGGAGAGAGTGTCACTGAAATGATAGAGCTTTTGGGGTGGACATCATTAAAACAAAGGTGTTTTTCGTTGCGTCGGAATCTTCTCACCAACTTTCTCCTCCCAATGCAAAAATACTTTGTTGACATCGACCTACAAAGGGAGAAACGATCATGACGATAAAATAAGGGCAATTAGAGCTCATACGGAAAGATACAGTGTTCGTCCCTTCCGCGCGCTATACGAGATTGGAATAATAGAGAATTTTGAAGGTGGATACATGAACCCCCTGCCAGGCACTCAAATATGATTTTCAGAGTACGCATGTCTCCCGCGTGCCCACTATACGCCCTCGCTCAAAGTCCGTCAACTGCACATACGGTTCACGTCCACGCTGTCGCGGCATGCTACCAGTGTTAAAGACTGCGATGGAGCTCCGTATGCCACGGCAAACTGGCTGACACTGACGGCGGCGGTGCACAAATGCTGCGCAGCTAGCGCCATTCGACTGCCAACAACGCGGTTCCTGGTGTGTCCGCTGTGCCGTGCGTGTGATCATTGCTTGTACAGCCCTCTCGCAGTGTCCGGAGCAAGTATGGTGGGTCTGACACACCGGTGTCAATGTGTTCTTTTTTCCATTTCCAGGAGTGTAGTTACTGATTATTTTGTAATTCGCTTCAGGGCCATTTTCTGTAAGATGGTTTGTTGCAGTACATTAGCTATTAGCTTCTTTCTCTCCTAGAGGAAGAGTTGATTTTCAGAAACATAAAGGCTCTAAGCACGTCGTTGCTGTGCTATTGCGAAAAAAGCAGATCAGTTAAGTAAAGGATTTATTGGTCATGCTGGAAAGTGTATTGTCAAGGTCATACACACCATCAATTATCGTAACTTAAGATATTTTTCATAGTTTTTATGATGCAGCTGCCTTGAAAAATACGTTTTCTTATGTTCCTGATAAAATGATTGCGGATTAGTAACATATTCTATTGAAAGTATTCCAACATCTTTGGTACATTTTTTTTTTATTTAGCTGTCTTGATCGTAAAGCTTTTCGGACAAGATTACCGGTTTCGGCTATGCAATAGCCATCTTGAGAATGTACCAAAGATGTTGGAATACTTTCAATAGAATATGTTACTAATCCGCAATCATTTTATCAGGAACATAAGAAAACGTATTTTTCAAGGCAGCTGCATCATAAAAACTATGAAAAATATCTTAAGTTACGATAATTGATGGTGTGTATGACCTTGACAATACACTTTCCAGCATGACCAATAAATCCTTTACTTAACTGATCTGCTTTTTTCGCAATAGCACAGCAACGACGTGCTTAGAGCCTTTATGTTTCTGAAAATCAACTCTTCCTCTAGGAGAGAAAGAAGCTAATAGCTAATGTACTGCAACAAACCATCTTACAGAAAATGGCCCTGAAGCGAATTACAAAATAATCAGTAACTACACTCCTGGAAATGGAAAAAAGAACACATTGACACCGGTGTGTCAGACCCACCATACTTGCTCCGGACACTGCGAGAGGGCTGTACAAGCAATGATCACACGCACGGCACAGCGGACACACCAGGAACCGCGTTGTTGGCAGTCGAATGGCGCTAGCTGCGCAGCATTTGTGCACCGCCGCCGTCAGTGTCAGCCAGTTTGCCGTGGCATACGGAGCTCCATCGCAGTCTTTAACACTGGTAGCATGCCGCGACAGCGTGGACGTGAACCGTATGTGCAGTTGACGGACTTTGAGCGAGGGCGTATAGTGGGCATGCGGGAGGCCGGGTGGACGTACCGCCGAATTGCTCAACACGTGGGGCGTGAGGTCTCCACAGTACATCGATGTTGTCGCCAGTGGTCGGCGGAAGGTGCACGTGCCCGTCGACCTGGGACCGGACCGCAGCGACGCACGGATGCACGCCAAGACCGTAGGATCCTACGCAGTGCCGTAGGGGACCGCACCGCCACTTCCCAGCAAATTAGGGACACTGTTGCTCCTGGGGTATCGGCGAGGACCATTCGCAACCGTCTCCATGAAGCTGGGCTACGGTCCCGCACACCGTTAGGCCGTCTTCCGCTCACGCCCCCACATCGTGCAGCCCGCCTCCCGTGGTGTCGCGACAGGCG
This sequence comes from Schistocerca americana, assembly GCF_021461395.2. Taxonomy (NCBI): domain Eukaryota; kingdom Metazoa; phylum Arthropoda; class Insecta; order Orthoptera; family Acrididae; genus Schistocerca; species Schistocerca americana. The sequence continues at coordinate 307,338,454 of NC_060122.1, read as the reverse complement.
TGAATGGAGGGACGAATGGAGACGTGTCGTCTTCAGCGATGAGAGTCGCTTCTGCCTTGGTGCCAATGATGGTCGTATGCGTGTTTGGCGCCGTGCAGGTGAGCGCCACAATCAGGACTGCATACGACCGAGGCACACAGGGCCAACACCCGGCATCATGGTGTGGGGAGCGATCTCCTACACTGGCCGTACACCACTGGTGATCGTAGAGGGGACACTGAATAGTGCACGGTACATCCAAACCGTCATCGAACCCATCGTTCTACCATTCCTAGACCGGCAAGGGAACTTGCTGTTCCAACAGGACAATGCACGTCCGCATGTATCCCGTGCCACCCAACGTGCTCTAGAAGGTGTAAGTCAACTACCCTGGCCAGCAAGATCTCCGGATCTGTCCCCCATTGAGCATGTTTGGGACTGGATGAAGCGTCGTCTCACGCGGTCTGCACGTCCAGCACGAACGCTGGTCCAACTGAGACGCCAGGTGGAAATTGCATGGCAAGCCGTTCCACAGGACTACATCCAGCATCTCTACAATCGTCTCCATGGGAGAATAGCAGCCTGCATTGCTGCGAAAGGTGGATATATACTGTACTAGTGCCGACATTGTGCATGCTCTGTTGCCTGTGTCTATGTGCCTGTGGTTCTCTCAGTGTGATCATGTGATGTATCTGACCCCAGGAATGTGTCAATAAAGTTTCCCCTTCCTGGGACAATGAATTCAAGGTGTTCTTATTTCAATTTCCAGGAGTGTATTTGTGCAGTGGAATCTCTTAGCAGACTTGCTACGCAAGTCGTATTCGCGCCTATCGGCTAATGTTCCTTTCAAACTGAGCTTGAAGACAGTAAAATCGTTTTCGCATAATACAGGGTGAAGCAGCTATAGTACAGTCATAATAATAAAAAATACAATGTTGGATTAAAGTTACAATTTTGAGAACCACGAACACCCATTGTAACGTATATGTTGACGCCATATATATGTCGCAATAGGTGTTCATGGTACTCAAAATAATTGTAACTTTAGTCGGAATTTGTATGGCTAATTCCTATGACTGTACCATCTACATGTGTAATGACACGAAATATCTAGCATACGGAATCTACTCGTGTATGAAAATGGTCATCACTGACCGAAATTAATAACCATATAGTGTTCCGTTAATGGATTTATAAACAAATGATAAAATTAATTCCTGAAACCCAGTTTAACTGTCGTAAGTACTACCTAAATCCACTTATGAAAATTTGTGCCGGACTGGGACTCGAGCCCGGGATCATGCTTATCGCGAGCGGTCGTCTTATGCTCAGACTACCCGAGCACGCTTCCGGGACCGAACAGAAACTGCCATATGCCGCATTTCTATCTATTTCCTTTAATAGATTATTAATTCGTGTACACCCACTCACAAACGCAGTGATTCCCGTTTTTAGAATCAAGACAACGAGAAGTAATAATCTTTGTCATTTTTATCACACACCCTTCTTTGTCTTGTCTTATATTTGATGACGAATTACAGTTTCAAATATTGAAAGTTGCCACTTAAAATTCAACTTAACGAAGGTAATACCAAAAGTGACGATAGTCTGTAACTTGTCGTTGTTTCGATTCTAAAATCTTGCACGCGAATCGAGAGATGAGCAAGTCTGGGTAATTGAAAGGTTAACATAGAAGAAGAAACAGGTATGTGTGTGACGTGTGGAAGTTCGTGTAGTTACAGGGAGCGTGCTCGTATAGCTTAAATGGTAAGGCAGCCACTAGTGATAAGCGGGAAATCTGGGTTCGAGTCTCGGTGGGCCACATATTTTCATATGTTGATTTATTTAGTACATCGTACCTAATACAACTAAGTTCAATTTCGGGACTAAATTTCAATATTTCAAACTGTATTCGTAGTTAAACATTCATAATTATAACCAAATACTTTCTGGAACACTGTGAAATCTTATTGTGACTATGTCGCAATTTGCGAATTCTATCTTCAGCCAGGTGAATTGTGGGGAAGTCGTCACCAAAAGATGTCAAGTCTCCTTCCAGAACTGTGTTAATTACACTACTGGCCATTAAAATTGATACACCAAGGAAGAATGCAGATGATAAACGGCTATTCATTGGAGAAATATACTAGAACTGACATGTGAATACACTTTCACGCAATTTGGGTGCATAGATCCTGAGAAATCAGTACCCAGAACAACCACCTCTGGCCGTATAACGGCCTTGATACGCCTGGGCATTGAGTCAAACAGAGCTTGGATGGCGTGTACAAGTACAGCTGCCCATGCAGCTTCAACACGATACCACAGTTCATCAAGAGTAGTGACTGGCGTATTGTGACGAGCCAGTTGCTCGGTCACCATTGACCAGACGTTTTCAATTGGAGAGAGATCTAGTCAATGTGCTGGCCAGGGCAGCAGTCGAACATTTTCTGTATCCAGAAAGGCCCGTACAGGACCTGCAACATGCGGTCGTGCATTATCCTGCTGAAATGTTTGGTTTCGCAGAGATCGAATGAAGGGTAGAGCCTCGGGTCGTAACACAGCTGAAATGTAACGTCCACTGTTCAGGGTGCCGTCAATGCGAACAAGAGGTGAACGAGACGTGTAACCAATGGCACCGAATACCATATAGACGGGTGATATGCCAGTATGGCGATGACATATACACACTTCCAATGTGCGTTCACCGCGATGACGCCAAACACGGATGCAACCATCATGATGCTGTAAACAGAATCTGGATTCATCCGAAAAATGGCGTTTTGCCATTCGTGCACGCAGGTTCGTCGTTGAGTGCACCATCGCAGGCGCTCCTGTCTGTGATACAGCTTCAAGGGTAACAGCAGCCATGGTCTCCGAGCTGATAGTCCATTCTGCTGCAAACGTCGTCGAACTGTTCGTGCAGATGGTTGTTGTCTTGTAAACGTCCCCATCTGTTAACTCAGGGATCGAGACGTGGCTGCACGATTCGTTACAGCCATGCGGATAAGATGCCTGTCACCTCGACTTCTAGTGATACGAGGCCGCTGGGATCATGCACGGCGTTCCGTATTACCGTCCTGAACCCACCGATTCAATATTCTGCTGACAGTGATTGGATCTCGACCAACGCGAGCAGCAATGTCGCGATATGATAAACCGCAATCGTGATAGGCTACAATCCGACCTTTATCAAAGTCGGAAACGTGATGGTACGCATTTCGCCTCCTTACACGAGGCATCACAACAACGTTTCACCAGGCAACGCCGGTCAACTGCTGTTTGTGTATGAGAAATCGGATGGTAACGTTCCTCATGTCAGCACGTTGTAGGTGTTGCCACCGGCGCCAACCTTGTGTGAATGCTCTGAAAAGCTAAAAAGTTGCATATCACAACATCTTCTTCCTGTCGGTTAAATTTCGCTTCTGTAGCTCGTCATTTCCGTGGTGTAGCAATTTTAATTGCCAGTAGTGTACATAGATATCATTGACCATTGTGCTTTTCCATATGGAACGACAGTAATCCGAGTTAGTTATACAGTTGTTATAGGAGAATAACTCAAAGGAGTTTTCTTTTTCAAAATCCGATCACAGTTTCGGAAAAATTGCACTATTTCCAACTTATATGTTACGAACATCAAGCTGGCTGCTGTGTTATACGGAACTATTGCATTAGGGTGAAGGAGCACTCCTGTCTGACGCAGCTAAAACGTCGAATATAGGAGAAAAGTTTAGCTCATAACATGCTAATCACAAATGGTTATATGCAGGTGAATCGACGCACCAACTGGAAGGCGATGGACTTGGCACATAAGGACGAGTCAGTAGTTAATTGTGGCATCGGTTTTGCTCTTGTTTCTGCCACAGCCTTGTGAGAAAGTTGCACGGTAAAAATTGAATTGATTTGTAAAACAACACTATTTGCTGTAAAGATCGGTAGAAAAAGGTTTCAGAAGAATATAAACATTTCCTTAAAATACCATTTATGAAATGAAATGTTCAAAATGCGCATCGACTACTGCAACACATGTGACCGACCTCTAGTGAAAATACTTCCGGAAAGACTGAAGAGATTCATTCGGCATTATAATGCTGCAACAACCAGTTGTTTTATCTTGGGTCAAGCAGCTTGCGCTAGACTTCATCTCTGAGTTAACGACAGAGAAAAATGTCCTGTGGCGTTGAATTAGTTGAATGACCAGAGCCTGTCCATCGACAATGAGAGAGCTGGATGAGCGCATTCCTAGCCACAAGCGAGTTTGAGCCGTGTACACAACGAGCTGGTCCTATTTTCTCTTTTATCAGATTTCTGACTGGTTTGATGCGGCCCACCACGAATTTCTCTTCTGTGCCCTCTAAAGTTTGTAAAATCTACAGCTCCTTCTAGTAAAATTGAGTCATTCCCCGATGTCTTAATAGATCCTGCCCCTTCATCTTGTCAGCGTTTTCCATATATTCCTTTCCTCACCGATTATGCGGAGAAACCCCTCACTTCTTACCTTAGCAGTCGACATAAATTTCAACATTCTTCTGTAGCATCAGATCTCAGATTCCTCGATTCTCTTCTGTTCCAGTTTTCCAACATTTCTTGTTTGCTAACATACAATGCTGTATTCCAAACGCACATTTTCAGACATTTGTTCCTCAAACTAAGCCATGTATTTGATGCTAGTAGACTTCCATTGCCCAGGAAAGCACTGTTCGCCAATGCTAGACTGCTTTTTACGTCGTCCTAGTTCCGTCCGTCTCGGGTTATTTTGCCGCCTAGGCGCCAGAATTCTTAAACTCCATCTACTTCGTTACCATCAATCCTGATGTTAAGTATCTAGCTGTTCTCATTTCTGATACTTACCTTTACTTTCGTCTTTCTTCGATCAATTCTCAATCCATATTCCGTACTTTGTTGAGTGTTCACTCCATCCAGAAGACGCTGTAATTCTTCACTTTCAGTGAGGACAGGTATTTCATTAGCGTATCTTACCTTTGATATCGTTTCACCTTGGATTTTAATTCCACTCTGGAACTTTTATTTCCATCATTGCTTCTTCGATGTATATATTAAACATTAGGGGCACCCTCGCAATTTTTGAAACTCCGAATAAACTTGGGGTGAGCTACAGGGGGAGAAAAGTAATATACAACAAAAGTCAAGAGGGAATAATAAGACTGACAGACAAACAACGATGTACTCGAATTAAAAGGGATGTAAGACATGGGTAGTCTTTTGCCCCTACTGTTCATTTTATACGACCTGAAAAGAGTATTCGACTATATAACATGGTGCTACATCTTGTACCATTCGAAATTTTTGAAGGTTTTTTTCAGGACGATAAATCCTACGAGCGTATTTTGATTTTTCTTTATTCTTGCTTCCATTATCAACCGCAACGTGAGAACTGCCTCTCTGGTGGCTTTACTATTAATAAAAGGCAAATTGATCGTTATCTACCACTTCTTCAGTTTTCTTTTCCATTCTATATATTATTCTTGCTAGTAACTTGGTTTCATGACCTGTTATGCTGACTGTGCGTTAATTCTCGCACTTGTCAGCATACACACCCATGTATTTCAAATGTTACTTCCTCTAAGAGAGCCGCTAGCACTTCAGTCAGTAACCTTTAAGGTTTATTCGGTGAAATGAGCACCTGTCACACTGTCACCAGTAACCCACAACAAATGTTCAGAAATTATTGCCTCTGATGCTCAATATGGCTGAGGAAGTACTGATTCTCAGCTGCTCAGTAATGCGTATTTCTGACGTCCATCTTTCTACGACCTGTAAATGTGGCTTCAATGGTTAAGAAAATATAGAATTTATTGTCCTTGCGGCGCATTACACCCGACCGACAGAATTCCATGCGCATTATACAGTCCTGCTGGCTAACCTGCTGGTGAGCTGTCACATGATACAGAACACTCTTTGTGCACAAAAACCGAACAGCCTTAGACTGACTTATTCCAAAGATACTCATCATATCCGTGAGGTTAACGCATGAATTGTGAATAACTGCTGCTTGAGCATCTTTGTTCATTCCGTTTGTTGAACCTTTGCTCCTTACCCTTCACGTAGTATTTCAGTGTCTGTCGCATAAGAATTATTGCATCTTCGTTGAATAGTCATTCTAGTTGGACGTCTGTCGAGATATCTTTGTGCATACAGTTCATCTGCTCTCTTCTCCATAAAGAAGTAGCGTTTGCAGTTTCCTTTTGTTTGTGAATGCCATTTATTTTTCACTCTTTGCTGCATACTTTATGATTAACACTTTTTCCACTGATGGTATTTCAGTCATTCAGCTTCTTTATCAAGTACATTGTTTAGAAGTATGACCATTGCGACCTTATAGATATGTTCAATTGGTCTTCAGCTTTCATTTCTATAATATGAATTTACTAAACGCAATTGGTAAATAAATGTTGAAATTCTGATTGTTGAAACTGTTCTCGCCTTCCGTTACAGAGGATCACAGTGGTTTAGTCATTTTCTGGTTAGAAATTAGTGAGTGAACAGTGAAATCATGTAGGGGGTGGAGGGGTTGGACGCAAAGACTGTGCATTCGGAGTCGAACGAGTTGGGGCCCGTTTCTTCTCCAATGTTAAGGATTCTTTCGTTTTCCGTAAATCACTTTAGGCAAATGTTAGGATCATTGCTTTGAAACAGAGACGGCTGATTGCTTTTTCCAGCTCAGTGCAAACCATACTTGTACTCTGATAACGCAGCCATCTACCGAACGTTAAAAACTAATCATACTTTTGTTAAACAGCAATATCGGTAGACATAGTTTCACCTTGCAGTTGTTAAATATGTATTACCTGAATGCGATCAGAGTACTGCACAAAACATATACGTTGCTAGATAAAATATGTATGTAGTAAAAGTACTTACATAAGTGTGTAATATAACAGTTTTAAATATAAGAAATATGTAAAGAGCACGTTGTTTGAGCAAAAGAGGAACTGAGGCAGAAGAAGCTTCTGCAGGTCCTCACGTAGGGAGTGGCGCTTAGCTCCCACAGCCCCCCCCCCCCCCAAAAAAAAGAGCCTTTCGCTAGATATAATGGAAATTATTTAGTACCAAACGTCCTTCTTAATATTATTTATTCCTCATTATGACAAAGTCAAGTGAAAGGAGTTTCGAGTATAGATGAGTTGATGAAGAACAGCAGAGGAAGATTCACGAAACTATATGAGGCTTCATCTCCTGTAGAGCAGAGGAGACGGTGAACAGTTTCATAACCTTAATAAATTTGTAATTGTGTTAAGACTTCCATGGAGCTGGTAGTAGATAGCCCGAGAACAGGTCTGAGCTAATTAGCTGCCTTTGTCTCAAAAAACGGTTCAAATGGCTCTGAGCACTATGGGACTTAACATCTGAGGTCATCAGTCCCCTAGAACTTAGAACTACTTAAATCTAACTAACCTAAGGACACCACAAACATCCATAGCCGAGGCAGGATTCGAACCTGTGACCGTAGTGGTCGCGCGGTTCCAGACTGAAACGCCTAGAACCGCTCGGCCATTCTGGCTGGCTCTCCAGTCTCAGTGCCATACTTAGCGATACAAAGGAAAATGTAGCTGCAACGGAGAGAATTGAGTAAACTTATGGTTAGCACCTTTGTTCAGAAACTTATGTAAAGTTAGTGTATTCCTCTCACGCAGAAACAAAATAGCGAACGATCTTGACTTTTCTTAGTAACCTTCTGTTAATTTCTTTTAAACTGTCGAGGTATCTGCTTTCCACTGCGTACCGTGTGAGACATATTTTAGTAATACTGGTGTAAATGAAATAAATATTTATCTTTTCGATTTACCCACCCCCTTTCCCCGTAACATAAACTTCTGTGCTAGCCAGACTGTGTGTGATATTATTCCCATTGTCACAAATAAAAATTCCTGATAAGCATATCGACCAATGGAAGAGTAGCAATATCGACAACTTTCTAGAAGTTGACAGAGTAGCAGTGAACTTACGAAATCAGTGGTCACGATGGGTCCGTTTGGCACAGGCATCTGTAGCGAGATTTATCTGGGGGTCTTTGTCGATATCTGCGTCACGGTCGACTGCCCTCGGGAAGCAGAAGCCACAGCGGCAGACCCGTCCTCAATTGTGCTTCGGCGTAATCCTTTCTGCCCGTTAACGTTCAGCAGATGTCGTAACTGCTACCTGTGGTGGTATTGCCTTCATTTATGAGGTCCAGAGGAAGGAGTTTAGGTGTTAAATGCGTCATCAACTTTTCATACGCAAAGAGATGTCAGCCTTGCGACTCATTCTCTTGCCAAACAGTAGAAAATATAGCAAAAAGTTCTCTTCAAACTATCGGTAATAGTTCTAAGGTTACCAGAATGAGATTTTCACTCTGCAGCGGAGTGTGCGCTGATATGAAACTTCCTGGCAGATTAAAACTGTGTGCCCGACCGAGACTCGAACTGCGATCTGCCTTGTTGTATTCCCATGGGTGAGCGTGCCCATTAGCTATTTCACATTACCCTTCCATGTTTGCTGCCTTCAATAGAATTCAGCTATGATCGGGTTGCTATACATTAGGTATGCCACAAGTATTTGTGCTGTTAGTGGTCCGCAACGTATAACACGGAGATGTAAAAATGAATGGGTAACGTTGGCGTTGCAGGCCGAAGAACAAGGCTAGAAGTACGAGACTTTTTCAGTGGTATCTCTTGCTAACAATACATATATCTCATTGAATGGTTATTATTAATAAGAGCAGGATATGATAAGATATGACACAATAATTTAAATAAATTTTGTGAGCTTATAACCGCAATTACTTCGATAATGCGTATGATGATTCACTTGGACAAAGCGGGCGGTCTCACGCAACGACTGTAAGCACCGGCGTTTGCGTACAGTTGTCAGTGCTAACAGACGAGCAGCTCTGCTTGACATAACCGAAGAAAATAATGTGGGTCAACGACGAACGTATCCGTTTGGCTAGTGCGGCGGAATTTGGCGTCAGTACACTATGGCACCAGAAAAATGACGCAAGTGCCTTTACTAAAAGCAAGAAATGGCATGCAGCTCCTCTCCTGTCCTCTTGACTATTCCGGTTGGACCCTAGTCGCCTGGAAAACCGTGAATCCCTATTTCAGTTCTTAAGAGACGAAGGTAGTGTTGGAGTGGACGCAGACTCCCACGCAGCCATGGACCTAAGTTGTCAACAAGGCACTGTGCAAGCAGGTCGTGGCTCCATAAAGGTGTGGGCTGTGTTTACATGGAATGGATTTGGTCCTCTGGTCCAACTAACCCGGTCATTGACTGGGAATGGTTATGTCCGCTACCTGGACAGCATTTGCAGCTATTCATGGACTACAGATTCCCAAACAACGATGGAACTTTTATGGATGACAATGTGTCATGCCACCGGGCTACAACCGTTCGTGATTTGTTTGAAGACCATTCAGAACAGTTCGAGCAAATGATTTGGCAATACAGATCGCCTTGCATGAATCTCATCGAAAATTTGTAGGACATGATCGAAAGGTCAGTTCGCGCAAATAATTCTGCACCGGCGACAATTTCACAAGGCTGTGAAGGCAGCGTAGCTTCATATTTTTGTGCAGGTAAGTTCCTAAGAAATGTTGAGTCCATGCCACGTCGAGCTGCTACACTACGCCGAGCAAATGAGGTCCGATACGATATCAGGAGCTGTTGTTGTTGTTGTGGTCTTCAGTCCTGAGACTGGTTTGATGCAGCTCTCCATGCTACTCTATCCTGTGCAAGCTTTTTCATCTCCCAGTACTGCAACCTACATCCTTCTGTATCTGCTTAGTGTATTCATCTCTTGGTCTCCCTCTACGATTTTTACCCTCCACGCTGCCCTCCAATACTAAATTGGTGATCCCTTGGTGCCTCAGAACATGTCGTACCAACCGATCCCTTCTTCTAGTCAAGTTGTGCCACAAACTCCTCTTCTCCCCAATCCTATTCAATACCTCCTCATTAGTTACGTGATCTACCCACCTTATCTCCAGCTATCTTCTGTAGCACCACATTTCGAAAGCTTCTATTCTCTTCTTATCCAAACTGGTTATCGTCCATGTTTCACTTCCATACATGGCTACACTCCATACAAATACTTTCAGAAACGACTTCCTGACACTTAAATCTATACTCGATGTTAACAAATTTCTCTTCTTCAGAAACGATTTCCTTGCCATTGTCAGTCTACATTTTATATCCTCTCTACATGGACCGTCATCAGTTATTTTACTCCCTAAATAGCAAAACTCCTTTACTACTTTAAGTGTCTCATTTCCTAATCTAATCCCCTCAGCATCACCCGATTTAATTTGACTACATTCCATTATCCTCGTTTTGCTTTTGTTGATGTTCATCTTATATCCTCCTTTCAAGACACTGTCCATTCCGTTCAACTGCTCTTCCAAGTCTTTTGCTGTCTCTGACAGAATTACAATGTCATCGGCAAACCTCAAAGTTTTTACTACTTCTCCATGAATTTTAATACCTACTCCGAATTTTTCTTTTGTTTCCTTTACTGCTTGCTCAATATACAGATTGAATAACATCGGGGAGAGGCTACAACCCTGTCTCACTCCTTTCCCAACCACTGCTTCCCTTTCATGCCCCTCCACTCTTATAACTGCCATCTGATTTCTGTACAAATTGTAAATAGCCTTTCGCTCTCTGTATTTTACCCCTGCCACCTTCAGAATTTGAAAGAGAGTATTCCAGTTAACGTTGTCAAAAGCTTTCTCTAAGTCTACAAATGCTAGAAACGTAGGTTTGCCTTTTCTTAATCTTTCTTCTAAGATAAGTCGTAAGGTTTGTATTGCCTCACGTGTTCCAACATTTCTACGGAATCCAAACTGATCCTGCCCGAGGTCCGCTTCTATCAGTTTTTCCATTCGTCTGTGAAGAATTCGCGTTAGTATTTTGCAGCTGTGACTTATTAAACTGATAGTTCTGTAATTTTCACATCTGTCAACACCTGCTTTCTTTGGGATTGGAATTATTATATTCTTCTTGAAGTCTGAGGGTATTTCGCATGTCTCATACATCTTGCTCACCAGATGGTAGACTTTTGTCATGACTGGCTCTCCCAAGGCCATCAGTAGTTCTAATGGAATGTTGTCTACTCCCGGGCCTTGTTTCGACTCAGGTCTTTCAGTGCTCTGTCAAACTCTTCACGCAGTGTCTTATCTCCCATTTCATCTTCATCTTCATCCTCTTCCATTTCCATAATATTGTCCTCAAGTACATCGCCCTTGTACAAACCCCCTATATACTCCTTCCACCTTTCTGCCTTCAATTCTTTGCTTAGAACTGGGTTGCCATCTGAGCTCTTGATATTCGTACAAGTGGTTCTCTTCTCTCCAAAGCCCTCTTTAATTTTCCTGTAGGCAGTATCTATCTTACTCCTAGTGAGACAAGCCTCTACATCCTTACATTTGTACTCTAGCCATCCCTGCTTAGCCATTTTGCACTTCGTGTCAATCTCATTTTCGAGACGTTTGTATTCCTTTTTGCCTGCTTCATTTACTGCATTTTTATATTTTCTCCTTTCATCAATTAAATTCAATATTTCTTCTGTTACCCAAGGATTTCTATTAGCCCTCGTCTTTTTACCTACTTGATCCTCTGCTGCCTTCACTACTTCATCCCTCAGATCTACCCATTCTTCTTCTACTGTATTTCTTTCCCCCATTCCTGTCAATTGTTCCCTTATGCTCTCCCTGAAACTCTCTACAACCTCTGGTTCTTTCAGTTTATCCAGGTCCCATCTCCTTAAATTCCCTCCTTTTTGCAGTTTCTTCAGTTTCAATCTGCAGTTCATAACCAATAGATTGTGGTCAGAATCCACATCTGCCCCTGGAAATGTCTTACAATTTAAAACCTGGTTCCTAAATCTCTGTCTTACCATTATGTAATCTATCTGATACCTTTTAGTATCTCCAGGATTCTTCCAGGTATACAACCTTCTTTCATGATTCTTGAACCAAGTGTTAGCTATGATTAAGTTATGCTCTGTGCAAAATTCTACAAGGCGGCTTCCTCTTTCATTTCTTCCCCCCAATCCATATTCACCTCAGTGTAAGTAGAGATTTAAGCCACATATTACATACACAAAAAATGTTTTGCTTCAAACAAAAAATGTTTTGCATCACCACGGTTCCTAGAACTCCTGAAAAATGACGTTGACTGTGGGTATTATATCATAGACACAATCCCTTTGACTGCCGGCCGGCGTGGCCAAGCGGTTCTAGGCGCTACAGTCTGGAGCCGCGCGACCGCTACGGTCGCAGGTTCGAATCCTGCCTCGGGCATGGACGTGTGTGATATCCTTGGGTTAGTTAGGTTTAAGTAGTTCTAAGTTCTAGGGGACTGATGACCACAGAAGTTAAGTCCCATAGTGCTCAGAGCCAATCCCTTTGACTGTTCAGACACGTCACTATACCCGCCAAAAGATGTAAACAACCAGGCATGAGCAGCGCTTATGAGACGGAGGGATCCGACAGCCGATCAGTTCCACGCATGCCACCATGGAGGAGGTACATGGCTCGTGTTTTCTGTAGTTCAACCACGCCTAGACGGTCAATACCGCGGTTCGATCTCGTCTGCATTGTTACTTTGTGCCAAGAAGGGCTTTTTAACAAGGGACGTGTCCAGGCGTCTCTGAGTGAACCAAAGCAATGTTGTTCGAACATGGAGGAGATACAGAGAGGTGGGAACTGTCGATGACATGCCTCGCTCAGGCCACCCAAGGGTTACTACTGCAGTGGATTGCAGCTACCTACGGATTGTGGCTCGGAGGAACACTGACAGTAACGCCACCATGTAGAATAATAGTTTTAGTGCAGCCACAAGACGTCGTGTTACGACTCAACCTGTGCTCAATAGGCTGTATGATGCACAACTCCACTCCAGACGTCCATGGCGAGGTCCATCTCTGCTACCACGATACCATGCAGCGTGGTACAAATGGCCCAACAACATGCCGAATGGACCGCTCAGGACTCGCATCGCGTTCTCTTCACCGATGAGTGTCGCGTATGCCTTAAACCAAACAATCGTTGGAGACGTGCTTGGAGGCAACCCAGTCAGGCTGAAAGCCTTAGACACACTGTCTAGCGAGTGCAGAAAGGTAAGGTTCCCTGTTGTTTTGGGGTGGCATTATGTCAGGCCGACGTACGCCGCTGGTGGTCATGGAAGGCACCGTGACGGCTGTACGATAGGTGAATTCCATACTCCGATCGATAGTGCAACCATATCAGCAGCATATTGGCGAGGCATTCGTCTTCATGGACAACAATTCGCCCCCTCTCCCCACCTCCCCCATCGTGCACATCTTATGAATGACTTCCTCCAGGATAACGAAATCGCCCGACTATAGTGGCCAGCAAGTTCTCCAGACATGAACCCTACTGAACATGCCTGGGATGGACTGAAAACGGCTGCTTATGGACGACGTGACCTACCAACCACTCTGAGGGATCTACGCCGAATTGCCATTGAGGAGTGGGACACTCTGGACCAACAGTGCGTTGATGAACTTGTATACAGTATGCCACGACGAATACAGGCATGCATCAATGCAGGAGGAGACGCTGCTGTGTGTTATAGGTACCGGTGTGTACAGCAATCTGGGCCACCACCTCTGAAGGTCTCACTGTATCGTGGTACAAAATGCAACGTGTGGTTTTCATGAGCAATAGAAAGGGCGGAAATGATGTTTATGTTGATCTCTATTCCAATTTTCTGTACAGGTTCCGGAAATCTCGGTACCGAGGTGATGCAAAACATTTTTTGATGTGTGTATTTTCAAATAAATACCTTCAGTTAGTCTCTTTAAGTAGGTTTCACACATAAAGGAGATAGCTGCGGTACCAAAGTAAAGGTGTATTTCCCTGGTCTTTGGTTAGTGCAAAGGGGCGGAAAATCATTAGTATTTCCACTCTACAGTAAAAATGAGTCTAATGGACTCAATCACACGTAGTGGTCGAAGAAACATTTTGTTCCTGACGAAGATTCACAAGACTATTGAAATAGAATTTCTTGGAAAACATATCTCAAAATTTAAACATAAAATAATAGTTACTCAAGTTACAAGTTAAGTTTCTACAGTGATTATACGAAAGAATTTTCTCCCTTTCTAGCAGCACTTTATCGTAACGGGCTGGAGGAACGAAGGGTACTTAGCGACTACAAAAAAGCGCAGGACATTCCCGTTTTCAAGAAGGATCGTCGGACAGATATACATATGCACATAATTATTGGCCTACATCGTTTACGTCAGTCCGTTGCTGAATTATGGAACATTTTTTATACTATTGTGTTACGACGTTTCTGGAGAATGAAGATCTCCTTTGTGAAAAAAAAAATGGATTCCGCAAACACAGATCTTGTGAAACTGTTCTTTCCGTCCGTCCATATGATTCGCAGCACTGTAGACATGGGCGCTCTGGTAGATGCCGTGTTTCTCGAATTCGGGAAGGTATTTGACACCGTCCAGCACAGCCACCTAATGAAAAAAAAAATTCAAGCTTCTTGAGAATTGGACCAGATTTCCGACTCCTTTGTACACAGATCTCAACACGTCGCTCTAACGGATCAAATTCGATGTATTTGAAGGTAATTTCGAGAGTATCCCAAGGAAGTGTGACAGGACCGTTACCTTTTGTATTATTTATACGAGTTTAGCCCACGCGAGAGCGTCGCAGAGACGCTCAGAAAACTTCAGTGGAGTCGCTACAATAGAGTTGTTGTGCATTACAGAGAGGTCTGCAATTATAGTTTCGAAAGATTATAGTCTGCGAAGAGGCTGACTACATAGTAACTCCTCCCATATACATCTAGCGAAATTATCATAACAAGAAAATGCGAGAAATTGGAGCTAATGCAGAGGCATACCGAGAATCTTTCTTTCCATGCGTCATGTGTGAGTGAAACTGGGAAGGGGAAATTAGTTCGTGGTACTATAAGTACCCTCCTGCACACGCTATTACGTGGTTCGCAGAGTATAGGTATAGAATTTGGGTGCGTAAATATCTTATTAATGATTACTTATGCAAGGAACAAGTTGTAGTCTATTCTCAAGATCATGAGAATACGTATACCACACAAAAACTCCATATATGCTCCTGCGTTATGGACCGAACGACGTAAATGTATTGGAATGTACTCAATTGATTTCTGCAGGAATGTGACAGTTACATTCCGAGAACAGCTCGTCCTATAGCTCATGCGGAGTTGTATTGTAGACCTCTTTCTTGGCCCGACACCATGACAAGAAGTCACAAGTCGTTAGGTCGAGTCTTCCGGGAGGCCATTCATGTGGTCCTCGCCATACCAGACAACGTCCTGGAAAGTTTTCGTCCAGCCAGTCATCAACGATGCTGGCAAAATGAGGTGGTACTCTGACTGGCTGAAAAAGGATATCCACAACATTGTGCCAATATGTCAGTGGCCACACATGTTCGCTCAGTATCTGGCGATGCCGGTCGCTGTTCATGGTGTCTCGCAGTATGAATGGACGAATGAGGCGATCCGCTGTCGTCTGCAGCAGAGTGTCAGTTTTAGTCGTCTTTGTGATTTTTCTGCTGTCATTTGTTTCTGCCAAGCAGTGGTGATTGTGTCGAGTGACGAATCCTCCAACGAGAAACACCGCCTCATCGCTCCAAACTATGTTCTTGAACAAATCCGGCCGATCGTTATGTCATGACAGTATAATTTCTCCATATTTCATACACCTGTCACAGTCCCCCAACGATAAATCCTGAACGTAATGCCGTGTCCAGGATTTCCAGATCAAGTCTTAGTTTAACACAACAGGCACCTGATTCCCGCTGGTTCCACTCTCACGAACTGTCTGGGGCTATAACATATCAGCACTGCGGGTGAAGATGTCCCTCACTGCAGCTACATTTTATGGAGATCGCGTCACCGAAGGTCGTGCTGCTCGTGGTTTATCCAAGATCGACCCAGTTGTCATTAGCTTGGTGGGAAAGTTCGAAATGGTTTTGTGAGCAGGTGTTGCATAATCGCTGAACATGGATTATAGATCGGCACATTTCAAACCGCGAAAGGACCTGTGCACGCACTTGTAAAATCAACGTTCCTGCCACCTAGTCGGTCACCGAAATGAATTCTCAGTGGTTCTGCAACAAAAAAAAAAAAAAAAAATGTTGATTGATAAATATCAATAACCTGCCACCTCGTCGTTTACCGAAATGTATTCTCATGGATGCTGTAACAAAAAACAATAACGTTCATTAATAAATATCAACAATTACAAAACTTACGGACATCTAAATCTAGGTAGGGACTTCTCATCAACGCTGCGGATGAACAGTATCTGTGAGATCTGTAAACAATATAAGGCTTTGATAATTGAATTAATTAGACAGCTTTTACTTCAGGACAATTAGTAAGGTAATTCTGATTCACTGATCTTGACATAAGTATCCCAATGAAGCCTTTGGAAATGTAATGATAATTAGAATAACAAATAAAGCGGAATTACAATAGGGGGAAAGAAACACAACTTAAAGGAGCATTTAGATCGAAGAACGTCACTGTAAACAAGGAACGAGTTATAGGTACCAAAAGAAAGGAGGTGCCAATTACAGACTAAGTATTTAAAGACTTCAACAGAATATAAATAGCCGCGCGGAATTAGCCGAGCGGTCTGAGGCGATGCAGTCATGGTCTGTGCGGCTGGTCCCGGGGGAGGTTCGAGTCCTCCCTCGGGCATGGGTGTGTGTGTTTGTCCTTAGGATAATTTAGGTTAAATAATGTGTATGCTTATGGACTGATGACCCTAGCAGTTAAGTCCCATAAGATTAAAAAAAGAAAAAAAATAAAGGTTCAGCTAGTAGTGTAACGGTATGTGTAGTGCACCATAGGCAAAACATCGCGAGTTCAAATACATTCACTTCTACATTTTTGCCGGCCGGAGTGGCCGAGCGGTTCTAGGCGCTACGGTTTGGAACCACGATACCGGTGCGGTCGCCGGTTCGAATCCTGCCTCAGGTATGGATGTGTGTGATGTCCTTAGGTTAGTTAGGTTTAGTAGTTCTAAGTTCTAGGGGACTGATGACCTCAGAAGTTAAGTCCCATAGTGCTCAGAGCCATTTGAACCATTTTTTAAATAAAGGGTAGAGGAAACTATTCTCAACTTTGGCAGCCCCGAAAGTATGATTTAAGAAAAACAAACAATGGTCCCATAAGGACCGAACCTGAGGTGACGAATGATTTAATAAGTATTCAACTGTTTCCATTCGACACAGAGGGGGGAGAAGGTAAATGTTATCAGCCTCGATACGTGGTACTGATAAACGCACACATGAAATATTAACCACATGCAGGGGTCGGCTGTTCGAGATTTGAGTGGCGGGCCGGTAATGCCCAGTGAGAGACTGGTGATTGAGAAGAGACTTTTTTATTCTTAGTTACAACATTTCTCCGTCGTCAACGAGAGGCAGACACGCCCCACTGCAGCGCAACGGGCCCTTTACGATCAGCGCGTGTCTGGTCCCCGCCACAGAAGGACGACGGCACCTGCGATGCTGACGTCGGACCTGGTAAGCGGGCCGGCGGCTCTGATACTGTTCAGAGTGCTACATTAGTAGCTTCACAATTATCCGGCCCTCCCGTGAAGCTGTCATTTGATTCAAAGTTGGTTCCCAGGTAGGTGTTTAGGAAAGTAAGGTTTTATTTACGAAACAATTCCAAGGTTTCGTCTGACCAGTACGGCTGCGGTTGTGTTTTGTTCAAGTGAGTGACTCCCACCATAATAATTGATAAATCAAACGTTGATCCCATAACATCTCACACAGTTCCATTAACTAATAACCCACTGCCTAATAGCTTGATGTCTGCCACTCCCATGAGCACACCTTGTTCGCAACAGCTCGCCACTGCCCTTGCATCGTCGGACACCGAGTATACCCAATGTAAACCCGCTCACTGTAAGTTTGGCTTCTGTTCTATCACCTACTTTGGTCGTGGGCGACCCTCTGGCTTGCACCTGAACAGCTGCATGGCAGCTTATCTCCTCCCGTATTGATCTTGCGTGTAGACCACCCCGGCCTGACATTGCTCTAGTTATTCGTTCATTACGATATTCCGATCTATGTCTTCTTTTAGTAATACTCCTCTAAATTCTCCACTGTTTTCAACTTTACAAGCTAGGAGTGAGCCGTGTAAGAACTACACAATGAGTGAGTCTCCGCCACCGGCACTCTCATTGAGACATACAACCGTGAACTATGCGTTCTCACCTCCACAGTTGCTCCACTGCAGCAGAAACGTAGGTTTTGCTACCAGGCTACGCTCTTAACTGTAGCTCTGGTCGTAGCTCTTTCCGCACTTTCCTCAGTTACTTCAGATATTGCTTGGATGTCAATAGGACAAGACTCAGTTGCCCATGCAGTGCCTGATGAGTGACTCGCTGCAAGCTGATTAACTCCACTTGTGCCAGTACAACATAGTGTCTCACATATTTCACAGCCACTTGGCGGTATGATTTTAAAACCATTTTTGTAATTATATGTGCTTATGATCTTTGTCAGTAGTTAGTACTTACGAAACAGTAATACGATGCTGTAAGAACAACTAGGAAACTATTACCTCAATGATTTGTAGTAAACACGCTGGGAATATCAGGGAAATTCATACTGCACGCAGCCCAAAAAATATCTTTTAATGTAACAGTAACTTCATGGCGGGAGCGCAACGCTGTCGTAATAGTGGAAGGCAAGTGGATAATTGCGAATCATCTATGGTGAGATACGGATGTGAAGTATTGGGTCGCTAATGCCAAACGGAGATTGTTCTGGAGTTGGTTTTCTAATATGTGTACATTTAAGTGAGCGAGCACGTGTATGGGCACAGTTCTTTGTTATAAGAAGATATGGTAATTAAATAAGATTTATGTGTAGCCCAAAATTTTTGAAGATACTCGTTAAGGAAGAAGGGCCTGTTGATAGTGATAAATACTGTTAAAAACACTGCGCCATAACAACAAACTCATCATAAAGTAAGGTCAAGCCAGGTATTTGTAGCTGTGTTAATTTTCTTTCATCGTTACTGTGCTGTGTAGTCAAACCAGAAACTAGGTGAGTGAAGCAATTGCTCCAAGTCATTAACCATCACCAGGGTACCATCTTTTCGCCAAAACTTCCGAGAAAGTCACAAGTAAAATAAAAAAAATGAGAGAACAAATACAATTTTACAGCAAACTTTCAGTCAAATGATTATTGATATGAGAGGCAGCAGCAATTATAGTTATTCGTTAGTGTTGCACTACGGTTACAGATCGTCAGTGAGATCAAAAGTTACTTTAAAGCAATTTATATTTCAATGACAGAAGTATGTTGACACTATTGCAACCAAAATAATTATATGGTTTTATGTTGTGTTTCACAAATAATTCCATGTTCTTATGTGCTCGTAACATTGCCGTTGGCAAAAAAGTTATTGCTATAAATGAAATCGTTTACAGCCTTAATCTGAGAAGTAACCACAAAGAAATAATATAGTTTTGGTCATGGTTCTGTAATTTTTTTTAACAAACAGCGCTACCGTGAGTTGCGTAATTCAGTACAGTTCCCGTAAAATGTAACTGATCATTACTTATTATTTGTGTTCGTAACTATTAGCACTGTATATTCCTACTTAACATCATTTTGTTCATGTTAAACGTGTCTTTAACGTCTCAGATACCCCGAGTGCACGTTGTTAAGCAGCTTCATTATTATTCACTCCCAGTTATTCACTCACGTGATTTCAAAGTCACATTAGTCATTAATCAAATTTAATTCTGCTCGTTTTTGAGCTGTCGACCGTAATGATTCTGCAATCTAAACCCATTCAAGCATTTATTTATTCAAAATTATTGATATCTACAGTGAATCAGTACCTCATTATGATATTTATATTTCGATCGTTGTTGTAATTAACAAAACCCCGTGCAGTAACGTTTAGTAAATGACCACCTGTATTACTTCGTTAAACATTGTTCTTCGGAATTGTTCTCCTGTTCCCATTAATTACGCAACTTTAGGTACACGTGTCACAAAACCTTTTATACACTGGCGAGTGTAAGTACGTTATGCACTCCATCACGTTCTGCACTCTAGCGTGCCAATCTTGCCATCTTGCGTATCAACCCGTCACACACACTGAACTGCCGCTGCGTACTGTGTTGCTTACAGTTCCCATCAGAATCTGCACTGCTTACCATATGGCAACGTCTTGACCTAGTACTTTTATCATCGCGGTTTTCCCGCATAATACGCCTACATTTTTGTGCTTTTACACAGGTTTGTGGATTACTTAGTACTCAAATTCACTGAGTTAGAATAGATGGGTCTTTCAAATCTTGTAACCACTTCAAAGCTACATGATCAGTGACTACTTCAAACTTTCCCCCCATCAAGGTAACACCGAAGGTAGGCTACAATGCCCACCGGTTATGCATCTCGTTCTGTGTGGAAGAGTAATTTGTCTCTGCTCTGCTCAGTTGTCTCGACGCTAAAGCACTAAGTGTTCTTTTCCATTGATCTTCTGATTCACAGATGAGAGCACGGTTCGATGAGTTGCATGGTGGTAAAACTCCTGAAAATCCAGGAACACGGATAACTCAACCCGACTCGAACACTTCCGTCAGTTTGTCAAATATCTTCTGAAACTCCTGACCACACAGATTTTGATATCTTTTTACAGCAATTGCATAAGCAGTCCGACTAAATCTGTGAACCCCCTCGAAATCTGCCATAATAATTCGTGCGGCCCAGGAACGACTGTAATTATATGCTCATCCCTGGTACAGGAAAATCTCATACAGAATATCTCTGAGATCGATCCTCTCACTATCCTTACGTGTCTCGAGTAATTCACTTCTTCTAACTCAAATTGACACTTTTTGACACTGTGTTAAATGTGCAGCCCATAATCTGCTGAATACCTCTCCCAATCGCTATCTGTGTTCATGCATATATCTCGAACAAATAATTACGTCGTTCAAAGACACTACGGCTTTAATCCCTTCGACACTCAGCCTAACAAACGCTGAAATGTTGCTGGTACATTCTTCAAACCAAACGGTATTCTTTTATACTGAACGTCCCAAAAGCAGCGAAAACGCAGTCATTGGCCTGTCTTTTGGAATCACCTCCAATTGATGGTACCCACTCCTCAAGTGCATTATCAAACATATTGGCGTGCTCGAGATTGTCAGTTGTTTCCGTGATGTTTGGAAGGGATAAGCATCTGCGATCGTCTTTCTTTTCAAGTGGTGATAGTAGTAGCGAAATCGATACTTCCTTGAACCGTCTACAATTTTTTTTGTGAACGATTACAATTCATGCCTCTCATAGGCTACTAATTTCTTCCGTTATCCCATCGGCTAGCTGCTGAGTAATAAATACTTCTACAATAGGCTGCAGATACTTAGGTACTCTGTACGGCTTACAGTACACAGACGTAAAGTTTCCAAGGAAACAATCATGCGATGGGTGCCAATGCCTTCTACCTACTACATCGCTTGAGTAACTTATTCCTTCTTCCACCTGATACACTATGCCACAATCCGCCTCCGCATTCGTTTTTCCTCCATTCGTTTTTACTGGGAACGCCTTTCGGCGGTTCTTGGGTTCCCTTTTGAGTTTATGAGGTTTATTGCCACCCTGACCAACGCTGGTATTATTCCTGTAATACTTGTGATAGTTCATACCTCCCCTATTCCTCTGAGGCTGGCGGCAGTGCCTCTGCACATTCACCATACGCCCACATTTAAAATTGTTTACATTAGCCGTAAACACAGTTCGTCTTTCTCTCACTCTGCTGGAACATCAGTTTCTTCAAAATCCATTGCCACCCTCACTACTGCTTGAAATACTTAGTTGCACCAGTGCGCACCCTTACAGACAATTCTGTAGCCAGACCCCTAAGGAATGTGTTAAGTGTGCTTTGATCGGTTTGTTTGGCTCATCTCCTTGCGGCACATAAATTTTTCTAATTATGTATGAAACATTTCATGTGGTTTCATTAGACCTCTTACCAGTACCAGCTGCTCACGAAAAAACTTCATACTATTCAGTTTCTTGCACCTTTGGAATAATCTTTGATTTCGCTGGACGATTTAAGATCATTAAAGACGCAAAGAATAGATAACACTCCATCTCAATCTCTAAAATTACTGACAGAAACAGCAACACACTGGGTACTCATCTTGGTGTGTGTAGAATCTATGAGTATGGCGATATACCATCAGACTCTCAGAAAAACATAATCTACACTCTTCTGAACACTTCGACAACTGTGAAAACTGTCGCACAGTCAACGTAACTGCTCATTCACCTAAGCTGCTGACAAAGATAATGCACGGAAGAGCGGAGAGGAAAATTGAGTGTTGTCAGATGTCAATCAGTTTGGCTTTAGAGAATGTGAAGGCACCAGAGCGGCAATTCTGACGGAGTCCTGATAATGGAACCAAGACTGAAGAAATATCAAGACACATTCACCGGATATGTCGACCTACAAAAAATGTGAAATGGTGCAATATGTATAAAATTCTGAGTAAAACATGAGTAAGCCACGGCCTAAATTTTGATAAATAATCAGCATTGGCGGCCGAAGACTTCCGGCATAAGAAGTCAGCCTCATTCTGCCAACGGACTCGTCAAAGAGGGCGTAGGAGCGGATAGAGGTTCAGGGCACTCTCTTGTCCTAGGGGTGGGAAATTGCCCCTAAAGGCGGAAGAATCAGCAATGATCAACGACATGAGGATGCAGAAGGCAATGGAAACCACTACATTAAAGACACGTAACGTCTATCTACAAGACATGTGGCCTGTAATTGAAGAAGTGTCATGATGACCTCTCCATTGGCAAAAGATTCCGTGATAGTTCCCCATTCGGATCTCCGGGAGGGGACTGCCAAGGGGGAGGCTACCATGAGAAAAAGATTGAGTAATCAACGAAAGGATAACGTTCTACGAGTCGGGGCGTGGAATGTCAGAAGCTTGAACGTGGTAGGGAAACTAGAAAATCTGAAAAGGGAAATGCAAAGGATCAATCTAGATATAATTGGGGTCAGTCAAGTGTAGTGGAAGGAAGACAAGGATTCTGGTCAGATGAGTATCGGGTAATATCAACAGCAGCAGAAAATGGTACAACAGGTGTAGGATTCGTTATGAATAGGAAGGTAGGACAGAGGGTGCGTTACTGTGAACAGTTCAGTGACCGTGTTGTTCTAATCAGAATCGACAGCACACCAACACCGACAATGATAGTTCAGGTATACATGCCGACGTCGCAAGCTGAAGATGAACAGATAGAGAAAGTGTATGAGGATTTTGAAAGGGTAATGCAGTATGTAAAGGGGGACGAAAATCTAATAGTCATGGGCGACTGGAATGCAGTTGTAGGGGAAGCAGTAGAAGAAAAGATTACAGGAGAATATGGGCTTGGGACAAGGAATGAAAGAGGAGAAAGACTAATTGAGTTCTGTAACAAGTTTCAGCAAGTAATAGCGAATACCCTGTTCAAGAATCACAAGAGGGGGAGGTATACTTGAAAAAGGCCGGGAGATACGGGAAGATTTCAATTAGATTACATCATAGTCAGACAGAGATTCCGAAATCAGATACTGGATTGTAAGGCGTACGCAGGAGCAGATATAGACTCAGATCACAATATAGTAGTGATGAAGAGTAGGCTGAAGTTCAAGACATTAGTCAGGAAGAATCAATACGCAAAGAAGTGGGATACGGAAGTACTAAGGAATGACGAGATACGGTTGAAGTTCTCTAACGCTATAGATACAGCAATAAGGAATAGCGCAGTAGGCAGTACAGTTGAAGAGGAATGGACATCTCTAAAAAGGGCCATCACAGAAATTGGGAAAGAAAACATAGGTAGAAAGAAGGTAGCTTCGAAGAAACCATGGGTAACAGAAGAAATACTTCAGTTGATTGATGAAAGGAGGGAGTACAAACATGTTCCGGGAAAATCAGGAATACAGAAATACAAGTCGCTGAGGAATGAAATAAATAGGAAGTGCAGGGAAGCTAAGACGAAATGGCTGAAGGAAAAATGTGAAGATATCGAAAAAGATGTGAGTGTCGGAAGGACAGACTCAGCATACAGAAAAGTCAAAACAACCTTTGGTGACACTAAAAGAAACGGTCGTAACATTAAGAGTGCAACGGGAATTCCACTGTTAAATGCAGAGGAGAGAGCAGATAGGTGGAAAGAATACATTGAAAGCCTCTATGAGGGTGAAGATTTGTCTGATGTGATAGAAGAAGAAACAGGAGTCGATTTAGAACAGATAGGGGATCCAGTATTAGAATCGGAATTTAAAAGAGCTTTGGAGGACTTACGGTCAAATAAGGCAGAAGGGATAGATAACATTCCATCAGAATTTCTAAAATTATTGGGGAAAGTGGCAACAAAACGACTATTCACGTTGGTGTGTAGAATATATGAGTCTGGCGACATACCATCTGACTTTCGGAAAAGCATCATCCACACAATTCCGAAGACGGCAAGAGCTGACAAGTGCGAGAATTATCGCACAATCAGCTTAACAGCTCATGCATCGAAGCTGCTTACAAGAATAATATACAGAAGAATGGAAAAGAAAATTGAGAATGCGCTAGGTGACGATCAGTTGGCTTTAGGAAAAGTAAAGGGACGAGAGAGGCAATTCTGACGTTACGGCTAATAATGGAAGCAAGGCTAAAGAAAGATCAAGACACTTTCATAGGATTTGTCGACCTGGGAAAAGCGTTCGACAATATAAAATGGTGCAAGCTGTTCGAGATTCTGAAAAAATTAGGGGTAAGCTATAGGGAGAGACGGGTCATATAAAATATGTACAACAACCAAGAGGGAATAATAAGAGTGGACGATCAAGAACGAAGTGCTCGTATTAAGAAGGGTGTAAGACAAGGCTGTAGCCTTTCGCCCCTACTCTTCAATCTGTACATCGAGGAAGCAATGATGGAAATAAAAGAAAGGTTCCGGAGTGGAATTAAAATACAAGGTGAAAGGATATCAATGATACGATTCGCTGATGACATTGCTGAGTGAAAGTGAAGAAGAATTAAATGATCTGCTGAACGGAATGAACAGTCTAATGAGTACACAGTATGGTTTGAGAGTAAATCGGAGAAAGACGAAGGTAATGAGAAGTAGTAGAAATGAGAACAGCGAGAAACTTAACATCAGGATTGATGGTCACGAAGTCAATGAAGTTAAGGAATTCTGCTACCTAGGCAGTAAAATAACCAATGACGGATGGAGCAAGGAGGACATCAAAAGCAGACTCGCTATGGCAAAAAAGGCATTTCTGGCCAAGAGAAGTCTACTAATATCAAATACCGGCCTTAATTTGAGGAAGAAATTTCTTAGGATGTACGTCTGGAGTACAGCATTGTATGGTAGTGAAACATGGACTGTGGGAAAACCGGAACAGAAGAGAATCGAAGCATTTGAGATGTGGTGCTATAGACGAATGTTGAAAATTAGGTGGACTGATAAGGTAAGGAATGAGGAGGTTCTACGCAGAATCGGAGAGGAAAGGAATATGTGGAAAACACTGATAAGGAGAAGGGACAGAATGATAGGACATCTGCTAAGACATGATGGTACTAGAGGGAGTTGTGGAGGGCAAAAACTGTAGAGGAAGACAGAGATTGGAATACGTCAAGCAAATAATTGAGGACGTAGGTTGCAAGTGCTACTCTGAGATGAAGAGGTTAGCACAGGAAAGGAATTCGTGGCGGGTCGCATCAAACCAGTCAGTAGAATGATGACTGATGATCAAAAAAAAAAGCTTGTCTCCTTCGCGCAGGTGTAAGGGAGCCATTTCCATGGAAGACGACAGATTCACACCCACCCATCGGCATGATGAAAGACGTATGAGGACCATGCAAAGCTCTGTCGCTGCGCCAAAGTCCAGTGCCGATGGTCACGTGCCCATTTCAGTCGTAGCTGCCGATGTCGTGGTGTTAACATTGGCACATGCATGGGTCGTGAGCTGCAGAGGCCATCGTTAGGAGTGTTCGGTGCACTGTGTGTTCACACACAGAATTAAAGCCTGAGATCCGCCACAGTTCGCCGATAATTCTGTTTTACCAATCTGCCCAACCTACGACGTCCGATATCTGCAATAAGGGTGGCCACCCAGCCCTACAACGTCTAGACGTGCTTTCACCTTGGTTTCGCCATGTTCTAGAGACACCCACCACAGCAGTCCTCGAAGTGTCCGCTACCATAAATCATCCTCACCAAGCCTTGCCTCCGACAGCCCGGCCTTGTCTTGTTAATGCTGCCTTACAGTTTTCTTTGATTTTAAGATCATTCAATCCTTTAGTTGTTGATTGCTGAACCTTCTAACAACCCTACCACAACAAAGGTAAAAAATTATGATTGTAGTGTTGCTCACGCTGCTAAATACTGCATTTTCAGGCAACAACAAAGTTATATTATGTGGCAGGTGTCATTAGAGCACAGTTGATAAAGTCATTTCATGAAATAATGGATAAACTCGGCACTCATCTTTTCGTGTTTCTCACGCTGGTCTCGTTGTGAACTCATGGCTCAATCGTCGAAAATCTAGGTAGTGATGATTCCAAGCTGGGATGCAAAGAGGCCTAGGTGTTATTCGGCGATATTCCAAAGTTTTATACATGTGTTTCATAAACCATTCTTGAAGATTAAACTTTTGCAAGTTAGGACAACGGTGATGTAAAAAGTAATCAACACTCCGAATTTAAGTTATACTTCAATTTTTTATTTCTTTTGTGCAACATCACTTCGCAACATAAAACATACTTGAAAAATCTTCCTCACTGTTAAAGTTCACATTTCATAAACTGACAACAATTTGCGTCTTTTCAACATGACGACCAAGACTTGACTCTCTAATAACTGCTTACGCGCCCAAAAATCAGAGTTACAAGTACGTCAAAGATCATAGTGACAAAAGAAAGAACACACGTAAGAATAATATCATTGAAATACAAACATCTCGATGTATCAAAGTACATCTACATTAATGAAATCAAATCTGAATGTTGTCACAGAAATATGTTAACTATTTTACAGAAACGCAGTAGAATATTGCTGGTATCGAGAGGCTGAGGCGAGGTGCCGTAATGGTTACGTAATTCAAGTACCATTACAACCTGTAAATTTTAAAATCGTTGTTACATTTCTGTTCCAAAATTTTTAGTTCCAAAAGGGCACTCCAAATCTTTTATCGTAATCCTGGACCTGTAAATTTTAAAATGTTGTTCTTGTTGTTGTGGTCTTCAGTCCGAAACTGGTTTGATGCAGCTCTCCATGTTACTCTATCCTGTGGAAGCTTCTTCATCTCCCAGTACCTACTGCAGCCTGTATCCTTCTGGATCTGCTTAGTGTATTCATCTCTTGGTCTCCCTCTACGATTTTTACGCTCCACGCTGCCCTCAAATACTAAATTAGTGATCCATCGATGTCTCAAAACATGTCCTACCAACCGATCCCTTCTTCTAGTCAAATTGTACCACAAGCTCCTCTTCTCCAAAATTCTATTCAATACCTCCTCATTAGTTATGTGATCCATGTAACTAATCTTCAGCATTCTTCTGTAGCACCACATTTCTAAAGCTTCTGTTCTCTTCTTGTCTAAACTATTTATCGTCCACGTTCACTTCCATACATGGCTACACTCCATACAAATACTTTCCGAAACGGCTTCCTGACACTTAAATCTATACTCGATGTTAACAAATTTCTCTTCTACAGAAACGCTTTCCTTGCCATTGCCAGTCTGCATTTTATATCCTCTCTACTTCGACCATCATCAGTTCCTTTGCTCCCCTAATTACAAAACTCCTTTACTGCTTTAAGTGTCTCATTTCCTAATCTAATTCCCTCTGCATCACCGGTCTTAATTCGACTACATTCCATTATCCTCGTTTTGCTTTTGTTGATGTTCATCTTATACCCTCCTTTCAAGACACTATCCATTCCGTTCAACTGCTCTTCCAAGTCCTTTGCTGTCTCTGACAGAATTACCATGTCATCGGCAAACCTCAAAGTTTTTATTTCTTCTCCATGGGTTTTATTTCCTACTAGGAAGTTTTCTTTTGTTTCCTTTGCTACTTGTTCAATATACAGATTGAATAACATCGGGAATAGGCTAAAACCCCGTCTCACTCCATTCCCAACCGCTGCTTCCCTTTCATACCCCTCGACTCTTATAACTGCCATCTGGTTTCTGTACAAAATGTATATAGCCTTTCGCTCCCTGTATTTTACCCCTGCCACCTTCAGAATTTGAAAGAGAGTATTCCAATCAACATTGTCAAAAGCTTTCTCTAAGTCTACAAATGCTAGAAACGTAGGTTTGCCTTTCCTTAATCTTTTTTCTAAGATAAGTCGTAGGGTCAGTATTGCCTCACGTGTTCCAACATTTCTACGGAATCCAAACTGATCTTCCCCAAGGTCAGCTTCTACCAGTTTTTCGATTTGTCTGTAAAGAATTCGCGTTAGTATTTTGCGGCTGTGACTTATTAAACTGATAGTTCGGTAATTTTCACATCTGTCAACACCTGCTTTCTTTGGGATTGGAATTATTATATTCTTCTTGAAGTCTGAGGGTATGTCGCCTGTCTCATACATTTGCTCACCAGATGGTAGAGTTTTGTCAGGACTGGCTCTCCCAAGGCCGTCAGTAGTTCCAATGGAATGTTGTCTACTCCTGGGGCCTTGTTTCGACTCAGGTCTTTCAGTGGTCTGTCAAATTCTTCTCGCAGTATCATATCTCCCATTTCATTTTCATCTACATCCTCTTCCATTTCCATAATATTATTTTTAAGTACATTTCCCTTGTATATATCCTCTATATACTCCTTCCACCTTTCTGCTTTCCCTTCTTAGCTTAGAACTGGTTTTCCATCTGAGCTCTTTATATTCATGGAAGTGGTTCTCCTTTCTCCAAAGGTCTCTTTAATTTTCCTGTAGGCAGTATCTATTTTACCCCTAATGAGATAAGCCTCTACATCCTTACATTTGTTCTGTAGCCATCCCTTCTTAGCCATGTTGCACTTCCTGTCGATCTCATTTTTGAGACTTTTATATTCCTTTTTGCCTGCTTCATTTACTGCATTTTTATATTTTCTCCTTTTCAATTATATTCAATAGGTCTTCTGTTATCAAAGGGTTTCTACTAGCCCTCTCCTTTTTACCTATTTGATCCTCTGCCGCCTTCACTATTTCACCCCTCAAAGCTACCCATTCTTCTTCTGCTGTATTTCTTTCCCCCCATTCCTGTCAATTGTTCCCTTATGCTCTCCCTGAAACTCTGTACAACCGCTGGTTCTTACAGTTTATCCAGGTTCCATCTCCTTAAATTCCCATTTTTTTGCAGTTTCTTCTGTTTTAATCTACAGTTCATAACCAATAGATTGTGGTCAGAGCCCACATCTCCCCTGTAAACGTCTTACAATTTAAAAACTGGTTCCTAAATTTCTGTGTTTCCATTATATAATATATCTGATACCTTTTAGTATCTCCTGGCTTCTTCCATGTATACATCCTTCTTTCATGATTCTTGAACCAAGTGTTAGCTATGATTAAGTTATGCTCTGCGCAAAATTCCCACTATATCTAACTTTAATCTATCCATTTCCCTTTCCAAATTTTCTAACCTACCTGCCCGATTAAGGGATTTGACATTCCACGTTCCGATCCATGGAACGCCAGTTTTCTTTCTCCTGATAACGACGTCCTCTTGAGTAGTCCCTGCCCGGAGATCCGAATGGGGGACTATTTTACCTCCGGAATATTTTGCCCAAGAGGACGCCATCATCATTTAATCATACAGTAAAGCTGCATGCCCTCGGGAAAAATTACTTCTGTAGTGTCCCCTTGCTTTCAGCTATTCGCAGTACCATAATGGTAAGGCCATTTTGGTTAGTGTTACAAGGCCAGATCAGTCAATCACACAGGCTGTTGCCCCTGCAACTACTGAAGAGGCTGCTGCCCCTCTTCAGGAACCACACGTTTGTCTGGCCTCTCAACAGATACCCCTTCGTTGTGGTTGCACCTATGGTACGGCTATCTGTATCGTTGATGCACGCAAGCCTCCCCACCAACGGCAAGGTCCATGGTTCATGGGGGGGGGGGGGGGAATTTTACAATATTGTTGCTTTTCCTGTCTGAAAAACAGCTTACGGCGAAGATACTCTCAAGACTGGTGAAATACTGAACATGTACAGCTTAAAATTTTTTTTTACCGTTTCTATTTGAGAAAATGCTAATACCTAAGTGGCTTCAAACTGTCAAATGCTGAACTAATGAATCCAATGAGTGGTTCTCAAATTATTATGGTAAATCTCTTTCTGTAATGGTAGTGAAGTCACATGTGCCTGGTTGAAATTTTACGAGTGTGTAAAAGCTCTGGAATTGTATTTTTATTGATTTCGATCTTGTTATTGTAAAGAGGCGTTATAGTCCTGTAAAAACAAATATTGCATCTGCTTAAAGGGTTACTTAAACAGTATTATGTAACTTTTGTTAATTTGTCTTAAACGTCTTGTTCGTCAGAGCTGCCTTATTGTAAGTGTGGTCTCTCTCGTTTGTCGCTCTGAAATCAGTCTGAAGCAGTTAGTATTGTTTTATATGTTGTTATTGTTGTTGTTGTTGTGGTCTTCAGTCCTGAGACTGATTTGATGCAGCTCTCCATGCTACTCTATCCTGTGCAAGCTTCTTCATCTCCCAGTACCTACCGCAACCTACATCCTTCTGAATCTGCTTAGTGTATTCATCTCTTGGTCTCCCTCTACGATTTTTGCCCTCCACGCTGCCCTTCAATACTAAATTCATGATCCCCTGATGCCTCAGAACATGTCCTACCAACCGATCCCTTCTTCTAGTCAAGTTGTGCCACAAACTTCTCTTCTCCCCAATCCTGTTCATGATGGCATAAGTACATCTTGTTAAATAAAAGATTACCAGCTAGTGTGAAGCAACAAATGGCTCTTCGTGAACTCAGTCTGCACCCTCCTCCTGCCCGTTAAGTTGCTGTCGTGTCCTGGAGCGTCGACTGAGATCTCAAATGATGTTTCATTCAGTCTCCATATAATCAGCTGTGGGACTGCGTAACAGGTACTGTAATCTGTTACGGTAAAGTTTACTAATACTTTCCTCCAGCAATAATGTAAAGCAGTGTTGTCGGCGTAACTGATGGAATGGGTGGATTCACTTGTGTAGAGACGACGCAGTAGTGGGTGTGATTTTTAGGCGGTTTTCCACATCCCGCTAGGTGAATGCTGGGCTGGTCCCCACGTTCTGCATCAGTTACACGACTCACATACGTTTGAACACGTTCGCACTATTTCATGGATTAAATTAGACACAGACAGCAGAGGTACAATACTTACATCCCGCGGTTTCGGGATGGCAGCAGGAAGGGCATCTGGCCACCCTATGCAACTAACATTGCCAAATCCGTAATAACACGGCCGATCCCACATTGGCGCGGGACAAGGCCGAAAGAAAGAAAGAAAGAAAGAAAAAAGTAATGTCACACTGAATTTTAATCCCATTCTGGAACCTTTCTGTTATCTCAATCATTTCTTCAGGTAGACCAAACACTATAGGTGAAAAAATGCAGACCCGTCCTACATCCTTTTTTTTTTGGTCATCAGTGTACTGACTGGTTTGATGCGGCCCGCCACGAATTCCTTTCCTGTGTTAACCTCTTCATCTCAGAGTAGCACTTGCAACCTACGTCCTCAATTATTTGCTTGACGTATTCCAATCTCTGTCTTCCTCTACAGCCGGCCGCGATGGTCTAGCGGTTCAGGCGCTCAGTCCGGAACCGCGGGACCGCTACGGTCGCAGGTTCGAATCCTGCCTCGGGCATGGACGTGTGTGTTGTCCTTAGGTTAGTTAGGTTTAAGTAGTTCTAAGTTCTAGGGGACTGATGACCACAGATGTTAAGTCCCATAGTGCTCAGAGCCATTTGAACCATTTTTTTCTTCCTCTACAGTTTTTGCCCACTACAGCTCCCTCTAGTACTCCCTCTAGTACCATGGAAGTCATTCCCTCATGTCTTAGCAGATGTTTTCCTTCCCATCTTCTGTGATGGTCCTTCTTAGAGATGTCCATTCCTCTTCAACTGTACTGCCTACTGCGCTATTCCTTGTTGCTGCATCTATAGCGTTAGAGAACTTCAAACGTATCTCGTCATTCCTTAGTACTTCCGTATCCCACTTCTTTGCGTATTGATTCTTCTTGACTAATATCTTGAACTTCAGCCTACTCTTCATCACTACTATATTGTGATCTGATTCTATATCTGCTCCTGGTTACGCCTTACAATCCAGTATCTGATTTCGGAATCTCTGTCTGACCATGATGTAATCTAATTGAAATCTTCCCGTATCTCCCGGCCTTTTCCAAGTATACCTCCTCCTCTTGTGATTCTTGAACAGGGTGTTCGCTATTACTAGCTGAAACTTGTTACAGAACTCAATTAGTCTTTCTCCTCTTTCATTCCTTGTCCCAAGCCCATATTCTCCTGTAGCCTTTTCTTCTACTCCTTCCCCTACAACTGCATTCCAGTCGTCCATGACTATTAGATTTTCGTCCCCCTTTACATACTGCATTACCATTTCAGTATCCTCATACACTTTCTCTGTCTGTTCATCCTCAGCTTGCGACGTCGGCATGTATACCTGAACTATCGTTGTCGGTGTTGGTCTGCTGCCGATTCTGATTAGAACAACCCGGTCACTGAACTGTTCATAGTAACACACCCTCTGCCCTACCTTCCTATTCATAACAAAACCTACACCTGTTATACCATTTTCTGCTGCTGTTGATATTACCCGATACCCATCTGACCAGAAATCCTTGTCTCCCTTCCACTTCACTTCACTGACCCCTACTATATCTAGATTGACCCTTTGCATTTCCCTTTTCAGATTTTCTAGTTTCCCTACCACGTTCAAGCTTCTGACATTCCACGCCCCGACTCGTAGAACGTTATCCTTTCGTTGATTATTCAATCTTTTTCTCATGGTAAACTCCCCCTTGGCAGTCCCCTCCCGGAGATCCGAATGGGGGACTATTCTGGAGCCTTTTGCCAATGGAGAGATCATCACGACACTTCTTCAATTACAGGCCACATGTCTTGTGGATACGCGTTACGTGTCTTTAATTCAGTGGTTTCCATTGCCTTCTGCATCCTCATGTCGTTGATCATTGCTGATTCTTCCGCCTTTAGGGGTAGCGTCTTTGATTCATAATCAAAAAGTCTTCGGTCCCGGGTTCGATCCCCGCCACTGCCTAAATTTTGATAAATTATCAGCATTGGCGGCCGAAGACTTCCGGCATAAGAAGTCAGCCTCGTTCTGCCAACGGCCTTGTCAAAGAGGGCGGAAGAGCGGATAGAGGTTCAGGGCACTCTCTTGTCCTGGGGGTGGGAGACAAGCTAGCAGATGATATTTTACAAGACCAGGAGTTTGATAGAGTAGTTCGAGCAACGGAAAAGGCGGGTTCCAATTGATGTGCTGACCCACTAACTCTCAATATCTGAAGTGGATAGAACACATCTGGGATGTGATTGAAAGTAGCGTCAGAGTTAATCGTACCCCTCCCCGGAATTCACCGGAATTAGGCGACTTGTGTGTGCAGACCTACCGACACCTCATTGACTTCCACGCCATGACGCGTCGCCCCTCTTATCCATGCCAAAGGTGACATACCGCGTGTTAGATAAGTGGTCATAATGTTCTGGTTGATCAGTGTACTATAACGACGACGAGAATCTAACAATTTACTAACTTAGCCGTTTCAAAAAAGCTGCCATACTTGTCCCGAAAGGCAATGTTCATGCCCCTTTTGACACCATATGTCGGTCCGTTATCACATTACGACAACAAATCAACTATTTTCCACATCGCACGAAATGTGTTTTATACACTCTCTACTCTGGTGCTGCCCCCTTCCTTCTGTGAGTCGCTATTGCACGTAGACGTCGAACATACGCAGTAGGTACGTTAATGTGACCGGACCGTGTATATTGTACAGTGACTTTCCGATCACGCTTGTTTGGGATAATACTGAAATTACCTTTTCATCCGACGATCTTGTTCCGTGAAGAGCGACATGTTGAGCTGTGTCTGCGAATAAGTTCTGAATCCAATCACAAATCTGGTCCGACAATCAGTAAGCTGGTATTGTCATATTAATCTCCGTTAATGTCTTTGAGATTATGTGAATCCTGTAATGTTCAACATAGAATATAAGGAGAAAATATTTAACAATATATCTCTCTTCATCCCGCTATCATTTCCTCTTCCGCAGTACTCTCGTGTGAGAATTGTTAAAAAATGTAGAACCCTTCTCCACCGAGAAAAGGTTCTTGTAGGTACCAAACAAAGGGGAAAAGTCTGTAAGTAAGAGTTGACGGTGTTGTGTGAGCAGTTGGCGAGTCTGCCGCCTCGCCTCGCCCTGGAGGCAATGCGGCGCCGAATTTAACGGGGCAGTGCCGCACGCGTGTTTGGCAGAATGCCCTGCGCGAGCGCGCGGCCGGTCGTCCATCAGCAGGTGCCTATCTGCGCGCTATCGGCTGGCTGCAGCGCTGGCCGTGTGCCCGATCCCTGGAGGGCCCAAGCGCAGAGAAAGCGATCCTCATCTGCAAGTCACAGCTGCCTCTCCCACCTGCCGCGTACGCTGTTTATGGCATCCCATACATTACAAAGTCAGATCTGTCGCTGTCGCCATTCCAATGGTCCTAAATACAGCTACACACAAGTGCAATATTCAATGCTCCGCATACTGATTAATTACTGTCGCCCTCCAACTTAATTGAATTACAAGATCTTGCATTTTCAGCTCAAAATATTTGAAACAGCAGGCAGCGTGGGGGGCGGATTAATGGGAGGAGTGGTGGATATACTGGAGAAATTTCAGCACGTCATTTGTTAATAGAAATGAAATCTGAACTTAACACATTATCGTAACAGCGATTCCACGCTGGCTGACCATGACAGTTTGATCTCGTTAGCTGTAAGACAAGAAATCTTTGGTCTTGTAACATGTATCAGAATATTTGGCTGAAATCTCTCACGCACTTTGTACTGGGTATTTAGGGCGTAAATGCAGATGCTTTTATTGGTGACCTAGGACACTGTACTTGCAAATTAATTTTGATAGCTATTGGGAGTAATTCGTTTTTACGTTAGTTAGTACCTCGAAGTAGATTTAGAAAGAACACATTAGTGCTTATTTTCCCTTGGGCAGCAGGTCAGGTGTTAAAAAGTGGACACGTGGATGGAAAACAGTTAGCCTACACTGACAAGTGTAATCCACTTAGCGGTGAAACTATGACCATGCAGAAAACATCAGGTTGTAAATTATGTGACTTGTTTTCGGGAAGACTGTTAGACGACGAGGAAAAACAACTCACAGAACTTCAAAATGGTTCAAATGGCTCTAAGCACTATGGGACTTAACATCTGAGGTCATCAGTCCCCTAGACATAGAACTACGTAAACCTAACTAACCTAGGGACATCACACGCATCCATGCCAGAGGCAGGATTCGACCCTGCGACCGTAGCGGCCGCGTGGATCCGGACTGAAGTGCTTTGAACCACTCGGCCACAGCAGCCGGCTCTCAGTGAACTGGGTACATATTAAGGTAACAATGATCACAATATTTGTACATATAGCCGCAACAGTGTATGTATATTAATCTCAGGCTTACATACTCTATAAAGGCGCAATGGTTCACCAGAGGTAATGAACTGAGTGCTAATGGCCAGCACTGAAACCAAAAGCATGACATATTGAAATTTGCAATAACAGCAACTTCCGAATCAGTGGTACCTTTTCCTTGTGAAT
The DNA here is from genome assembly GCF_021461395.2 of Schistocerca americana. NCBI lineage: Eukaryota > Metazoa > Arthropoda > Insecta > Orthoptera > Acrididae > Schistocerca > Schistocerca americana. The sequence goes on along the minus strand of NC_060122.1, from coordinate 307,302,588 downwards.
CGTGAAAGATATTTACGTGAAATCATAAAATTGTTTAAAATAAATATTTACGCAGAAACTCTACACAAAATGAACATACATGAGTTACTTTGTTTTCATTATTTTGTGAGAAACTGAAAATCCTGAGTGTTCCATAAAATAAAACAACCCTCATATCCGTTCCAGCGTTGATAGTTAAACATTTGGGTGGAAGAGAGCATCTGACCCTACGTTTGCCACCTGGATGTCGTGTTTTGGTTGACTTGCTTGGCATTAGATACCGTCTTTACAGTGTGCAGCTTTGGGTGCTCGACAACAAAACGAGCGTTTTCAGCCTCTCATGTATTGTTGCTTACTCAATGCTTTAAAAAAAGGAAGGTTGTACTGATTATGATGTTGGATTTAGGTGCTAAAGAAGTGATTAAGAATGTGATGTTACATCATTACAGAGTGAAGTGACGGCAGTTTGTCAGGTGAGTAACAAGTGCTCGCCAGTGGTACGATTCAAAAACATCTACTGTGCTCCAGCCAACTCTTCCAAGATATACGTTTACAGGAAGCTGTTGTGAAGTACATGGTTAGACTTCATAGCTAAATACAAACTAAAAAATGACTTCAACTTTCAGGATATTTTAGTCAAAGTCTAGAGCACGAGTACGCTCGGAATTTTATTACTAGTTATCTTAAATTTTGTAACTCATTTTCAGTTATAAAAATCTATATTTCAATATCTACAAGCAATATAAAACATTAACGGATATTTTTCATTAATAAGAAATATTTCTAAAAAATTTGAAAAAGAATAAAAAATAAGTATCTGTAAGTAATACAGCAGTGGGAAGCTTCACAGCTTAACATCTTAGTAAAACATGACAATGATTTGTACCATTTAAAGCCGGCCGGTGTGACCGTGCGGTTAAAGGCGCTTCAGTCTGGAACCGCGTGACCGCTACGGTCGCAGATTCGAATCCTGCCTCGGGCATGGATGTGTGTGATGTCCTTAGGTTAGTTAGGTTTAAGTAGTTCTAAGTTCTAGGGGACTTACGACCACAGATGTTGAGTCCCATAGTGCTCAGAGCCATCTGAACCATTTTTTTTGTACCATTTAAACGACTACATACATAGAGAAACAAACAGCAACCCACATTTAACAGTAGTTTACCAGATGGAAACAAACGATGATGAAGCTTGACATGACATGACAAGCCCCCTCAATCAGAATTGAGGAGCGCCGGAACAAAAACCGTTAAATCCGCATTTGCTGTTAATACAGAAAGTAACAAATAGTGACCTCTAAGTGGCTGCTCAAGCTACAAAAAGAAGAAACACACCATAAAACACTTGATGTCGCGTTGTGCTGAAAATTATTTTGTGGCAGCATCCCGTATCTCCCCCCTATAACTCAAACAAGTGAACACGGCAAAAGTGGATATATCGGGTGTTGTTCCGGAGCTCCTCAATTGAGCAAAGAACTGACGTACACAATTTAGCAAGGACACTAACTCACGTGCAGCAGTCAACACTAACACAACATAACGGAAGATAGAAGAAAAGCAAAAACACAACCCCGTAAAAATCATAATCACTGACAAAACAACGTTGCTCACACACATGATCTTGCAGCTCAACTGAGCACCATGCTCATGTACCTGTACGGGGTACCTGGGTTGACAGCTTACACTTATTACAGACGAGACCACAGCGTCCACCTTCGCGCCGTATTCGAGACACGGCACCGAGATAATGGTAGGCCAACAGCCTGCACCTGATGCCTTCACTCTGCGACATCCTTGCAGGTGCCGTACTCTGTGCATGACATCGAGAAGTGGCAGACAAACAGCCAGCCAGTGCTGGGTGCACACAGCTCAGGGCTGGCCTCGTAATTCAGCAGTCGCGGACGAAACTCCATAACACAGGCACTCCAACAGACCCTGTGCTCCCTTCGTCGTCCGTAAGCAGACTCCTGACTGTGCGCACCGACCAACACTGCTTTACTTCACCCAGTGTCACAGCGCACTTGCGACAAGCCTCGATTGCCAGAAACGTACTAGCATGGCTGAGGATTGTTTTTTAAACGTAAAATTTTACAATGTTTTACTAAGCTTAGTCATATTGAGGATGGTATGGTGCTGTTTTCCAGCCTGTGGTAGTGGGACCATTGGGAAACGCTGAATTTTTAACATTAACAAGAAGTTCCAGAGATGGAAGAAGTGACAAGCTGGACAAAAATCGCACAGAAAATTGTGAATCGAAGAGCAGACCTTTCGATCCGTTGTTTGGCATCCGAGCACTAAGCCACATGTTGTACACAACGCTTTTATTCATTTGAAGTTTTTCTACAAGAAATACCGCTAGTAAAGGAAATAAAACCACGACACTGCCGTAGTGCTCTACAACATTTATTGCGTTACTAACCGGTCTTCGGTTGTTACGCAATCTCAGGTAAAAACATAGAAATTTACCTATATACCTGATGATGGCGTAACAACGGAAAACCGGTTTATAAAACAGCAAACATTGTAGAATTTTACACAAGTGTCGTCTGTTTTCTCGCTTTACCATATAATTAAAAAAGGTTTGTGGCGAAATCTTGTAAAATGTCTGTAGATTCCGATTGTAGCTGCTTGTGGATTAGCAGCTACAAGCAGGCTCTACGGTTTTTTACTTTCAGTAAAGTTTTTTTAATTGTGTGCAGATTAAGCTGCGGTTGCTCACTTAGAAAACTTACGCACTACTGGCCATTAAAATTGCTACACCAAGAAGAAATGCAGATGATAAACGGGTATTCATTGGACAAATATATTATGCTAAAACTGATATGTGATTACATTTTCACGCAATTTGAGTGCATAGATCCTGAGAAATCAGTACCCAGAACAACCACCTCTGACCGTAATAACGGCCGTGATACTCCTGGGCATTGAGTCAAACAGAGCTTGGATGGCGTGTACAGGTACAGCTGACTATGCAGCTTCAACACGATACCACAGTTCACGAAGAGTAGTGACTAGCGTATTGTGACGAGCCAGTTGCTCGGCCACGATTGTCCAGACGTTTTCAGTTGGTGAGTGATTTGGAGAATGTGCTGGCCAGGGCAGCAGTCGAACATTTTCTGCATGCAGAAAAGCCCGTACAGGACCTGCAACAAGCAGTCCTCCATTATCCTCCTGAATGTAGGATTTCGCAGGGATTGAATGAAGGGTAGAGCCTCGGGTCGTAACACATCTGAAATGTAACGCCCATTGTAAAAAGTGCCGTCAGTGCGAACAAGAGGTGACCTAGACGTTTAACAAATGGCAACCCATACCATCACGCCGGGTGATACGCCAGTATGGCGATGACGAACACACGCTTCCAATGTGCGTTCACCACGATATCAGCAAACACGTATGCGATCATCAGGACGCTGTAAACAGAACCTGGATTAATCCGAAAAAATGTCGTTTTGACATTCGTGCACCCAGGTTCGTCGTTGAGTAAAACATCGCAGGCGCTCCTTTCTCTGATTCAGCGTCAAGGGTAACCGCAGCCATCGTCACCGAGCTGATAGTCCATGATGCTGCAAACGTCGTCGAACTGTTCGTGCAGTGGTTGTTGTCTTGCAAACGTCCCCATCTGTTGGCTTAGGGATCGAGACGTGGCTGCACGATCCGTTACAGCCATGCGGATAAGATGCCTGTCACCTCGACTGCTAGTGATTTGAGGCCTTTGGGATCCAGCACGGCGTTCCGTATTATCCTCCTGAACCCACCGATTCCATGTTCTGCTAACAGTCATTGGATCTTGATCAACGCGAGCAGCAGTGTCGCGATACGATAAACCGCAATCGCGATAGGCTACAGTCCGACCTTTACCACAGTCTGAAACGTGATGGTACGCATTTCTCCTCCTTACACGACGCATCACAACAACGTTTCGCCAGGCAACGCCTGTCAGCTGCTATTTGTGTACGAGAAATCGGCTGTAAACTTTCCTCATGTCAGCACTTTGTGTGAATGCTCTGAAAAGCTGATCACTAGCATATCGCAGCATCTTCTTCCAGTCGGTTAAATTTTGCGTCTGTAGCACGCCATCTTCGTGGTGTAGCAATTTTAATGGTCAGTAGTGTATGTTCATAATTCATAAAATACTTTACTAAGAGCCTGCGACTTTACTTGACTGTAGTTGCTCTTACATACAGCAGCCCATACGAGTAAAACCAGTTGTTTCTTTACCTGCGGTTACTCGTATTTTAGGTACTGGGCTATGCACAGCTTTGTTTACAAAGAATACGTTGATGTAGTAATAGGGTCGAGCTGCGCACGTTCGCATTTCTGCCCCACAGCTAAGTGGCTTGCAAATAACAACCCTTAGCTGTGAGCCTGCAGTAAAATAGTCTATGCATTGGCTAGAACTGCGAGTTAATAAAATACACAGGAATATAAAAGGTAAATGAATAATTCAATAGAAAGGGTTCTTCTCTAACGTCTGTAATTGATGTAAGCAGACAGAGTACTATGTTGAATAATCTTTATTCACGAAAGATCATCTCAAATAAGCTGAAGTGATCCTAAAAACGGTTATGAAATGCAGTAAAGTTACATTGAGAGCGATACAAAAATAGTAGCAAAATCACCAAACTAAATTGTCCTCAAAGACCTGCGAAAACGAAGTCCATTTCCTTATCACAATTCAAAATGGGTCTGAGCACTATGGGACTTAACATCTGAGGTCATCAGTCCTCTAGACTAGGATTCGAACCTGCGACCGTAGCAGCAGCGCGGTTCTGGACTGAAGCGGCTAGAACAGCGGCCGGCACAGGGTCAGAATTCACGAACGATTCATCAGCGCAAAGTAGTTCAGATTTCAGCATGATGATTCACAAATTAACATACACGATACGAAGAACAGTAACTCATGCTCTGTCTATGTTCGGTTCCATACTACAAGCGGAAGAACTAAGAGTGCTACTCTGGAGCACATTCACACCTCTCGAATTATAAAGTCCATTCAGAAGAACGATAGCTGCCGTTCACCTCCCAGAACAAATATCTCCACAACTGAATCACGCACGTTATCATAGGTAGGTCTGCCTCCTTCCAGAGCTCGACATGAAGCGTCAGAATCGCTGCCTTGGTCTCTTCACCGGAGAAGTCTGTATCGCCTCTTGACTAGAGCGGTGTTCCGCGACTGTCCAACTTTTACCATATGGTTTAAAATGACCAGTTCCTGGGACTGTCCAACTTTTACCATATGGTTTAAAATGACCAGTTCCTGGACTAAACTAATATGTTACAATAATATTTAAATGAAGAAATGTTATAAACATTGTCACACTCAGACTATTCAAAATTATTGTGAATAAAGGTTTATCCATAAACAAATACCACTCATGCTATATGACTACAGATTACCGCTAAATATTATTTAAACAATTCTTCTTTTGGTTCTCTTTCCAACTGTATTACCCGCTAACACATGCAATTGACCAGTTTCAGATTAGCATCACACTGGACTCGCATTCGGGAGGACGGCGGTTCAATCCCGCGTCCGGCGATCCTGATTTAGGTTTTCCGTGATTTCCCTAAATCGCTCCAGGCAAATGCCGGGATGATTCCTTTGAAAGGGCACGGCCGTCTTCCTTCCCCGTCCTCCCTAATCCGATGAGACCGATGACCTCGCTGTATCGTCTCTCCCCTCAAACAATCCAATCCAATCCAGCTTAGCACAGATTTTTAATATCACTTGGGATCAACATTTAAATAAAGTGACTGGGAAAGTATTAGACGTTTCTGTAAATAAAAACACAAGGAATGAAAGTGATATAAAAGGCGTCGTAAATCAATAAATAAAGTAGATACACATACGTAGCTTTCATGGGTGATATCGCTACGCTGAAGTAGCTTGAAGTTGTTGTTAATTCAGAGGTTCATTGTGAAAATGTATATTCTCTGTGAAATATTTTCTGCAGTTATATGGATATTGAGATACTGTTGCATCTTTGGATGTGCCTCATTTTTCGGAGATCGCAGATGTATACAGTTATGTGCTAATATATGACTGTGGGTCGAATCTTAGAGAACTGTAACTTTGTCATCTTTATGATTTTGTGACATTCCACCATTTCCTGGAGCATCTCCTACACAAAGGACAGGTGAGTAACAGCCGTCCAAATTCCCAGCTCTGAGATTTACCCAGTTTTCCAGGCTCACCTGGAGCGGTCGAGATGGCCAGCCCGACCGCGTCGTTCTATCGGCCCTGGGGCAGCACAGCTTCGCAAACAAATTGACCTTACCTTGCACCAATTCTAGGCGGCCAATTAGCTCCCACACATACGCGTAACATATTGGAGATGGTATGCTGTTGCCTCCCTCCAACCTGTGATAGGGAGACCACTGTGAAACTTGGAGTTTTTAATATTAACAAAATACTCCAGAGGGGGAAGATGTGATAAGTTGGACACAATAATCACGTAGAAAACTGTGAATCGAAGTGCACAACTTTGGATCCGTTGTTTGGCTTCGAAGTACAAAGACTCATGTTAAACAGAACGTTTTGGTTGATTTTATGTTTTCTACAAGGAATACCATTATTAAAGAAGAAAAAAAGAAAATAAAAAGAAAAGAACAAGAAACCCGACTCTGCTGTAATATTCTACAACCTTTATTGCTTCACAAACCGGTCATCGGCTGTTACGCCACTTCAGGTACAAAGATATTTACCTTTCTACTTAACGATGGCATAACAGCCGAAAAGTGGTTTATAAAACAACAAAGTTCTAGAATTTTACACGAGTGTCGTCTGTTTTTTCTCTTATGTTTTACAGTTAAAAACTTTATTAAAGAATTTTGTGCTAAAATCTTCTACAAAAACAAGTTTCCGCTTGCAGCTGCTTGTGGATTAGCAGCTACAATCTGCCTCTACAATATTTTAGAAGATTTTTACCACATAAATCTCTTAAAAGAGTTTTTTCAACTGTGTATGGATTAATGTTCATAATTTATCAAATATTTTACAAAGAACCGACGGAGAGTTAATTAATGAGCAAGTATCATTAACAGCAATATCGTTTTTCCTGGGGGAGCTAACTTCAAATTAGGATATAACTTCGCTTTTTTTCGGTAGAGGGAGAAGGTACGACATGAGAACTGATATCATGATACACAACTGGTTGCACGGCTGAAGTATATAGCTACACATAGCAGTAAAAAAGATATGTCTTACTAGCTGGATTATCCTGGAAGTTAATATCAGTTTGTAACGTTCCTTTTGTTAGTGGCTAGATTAAATTCTGATGGGCTTTATATTTTGTATGTTTTACTAGCAGCCTTACCGTTGTTCGGTGTGCAGTTTGTAGGATCTACATTTTGGTAGCTGGTTTTATGACAGGGTTGCCCTTCTGCTAGGCAGGGTAAAGGTCGAATAAAATAATTAATTAGGAATTTACACATTGGAAGTAAATAGTAAGTGACTATAATTATAGTGTAAATAGACCAGTTGTTGTAAGGACACCCATCCAACGGATGCATTTGTGCTATCTATAGCAAATAAAAAATGTAAAAAGGGTAAATGAAATAAATATACAAGCATATGACTGAGATAAAACAGGCTCTTGGTTTATCTACAACCGCTAAACCTTGAAATACTGATAAAACTTGGGTTACCTCGAAAGGTATCAGCTAAATTCCACTCCTGGCACACACATAAAGACACACTGAAAAGCCAAAGAAACTGGTACACCTGCCTAATGTCGTGCACTGTCCCCGCGACCTGTCAGAAGTGTCGCAACATGACGTGGCATGGACTCGAGTAATGTCTGAAGAAGTGCTGGAGGGAATTCAGACCATGATTTCTGCAGGGCTGTTTATAAAACCTTAAGAGTACCAGGAGTTGGGGTTCTCGTCTGAACAGTACGTTACAAGCCATCCCAGATATGCTCAATAATGTTCATGTCTGGAGGGTTAGGTGGCCAGCGGAAGTGTTCAAATTCAGAAGAGTGTTCATAGAGCCACTCTGAAGCAATTATGGGTGTGTGGGATGTCACAATGTCCTGCTGGAATTGCCCAAGTCCGTCGAAATGCACAATGGACATGAATGGATGCAGGTGATCATACGAGATGCTTACGTACGTGTGACCTTTCAGAGTCGTATCTAGACGTATGGCGGTTAGTCCCATATCACTCAGACTGCACACAACCCACACCATTTCAGAGAATCCACCAGCTTGAATAATCCGCTACTGACATGCGGAGTCCATCGATTCATGAGGTAGTCCCCATACCCGTACACGTCTATCCGCTCGATACAATTTGAAACGAGACTCGTCCGACTGGGCAACAGGTTTCCAGTCAGCTACAAACGAAAATCGATGTCGATGGTCCCAGGCGAGGCGTAAAGCTTTGTGTCTTGCAGTCATCGGCTCCGAAAGCCCGTATCGATGACGATTCGCAAGCTGACACTTGTTGATGGCTTAGCATTGAAATCCGCAGCAATTTGCGGAAAGGTTGCACTTCTGTCAGCTAAAAGAATTCTCTTTAGTCGTCGTTGGTCCCATTCTTGCAGGGTCTTTTGCTGGCAGCAGCCATGTCGGAGATTTGATGTTTTACCACATTCCTGATATTCAAGGTACACTCGCGAAATGGTCGCACAGGAAAATCTGCTCTTCATCGCTGCACCGCTGATGCTGCACACCATCGCTCGTACACCGACTATAACGCCACGTTCAGACTCACTTAAATTTCGGTGCCTGCTATTGTATCAGCAGTAACAGATCTAACAACTGCGCCAGTCACTTGTTGTCTTGCCGGCCGGGGTGACCGAGTGGTTCTAGGCTCTACAGTCTGGAAACGCGCGACCACTACGGTCGTAGGTTCGAATCCTGCCTCGGGCATGGATGTGTGTGATGTCCTTAGGTTAGTTATGTTTATGTAGTTCTAGGGGACTGATGACCTCAGATGTGAAGTCCCATAGTGATCAGAGCCATTTGAACCATTTTTTTGCAGGACAACCCACTTCACACGTCCAGAATTGCTACAGAGTGGCTCCAGGCACACTCTTCTGAGATTAAACAATTCAGCTTGCCACTGAAATCCCCAACCATGAACATTATTAAGCATATCTTGTATACCTAGCAAAGTGCTGTTCAGAAGAGGTCTCCACCCCCTGGTACTCTTCCGGATTTATAGACAGCCCTGAAGGAACCATGGTGTAAAATTCCTCCAGCACTACTTCATATGTTAGTCAAGTCGATGCCATGTCGTGTTGCGGCACTTCTGTGTCCCAGAAGAGGCCCTATATGATACTAGGCACATGTACCAGTTTCCTTGCCTCTTCAGTGTATTAACACTTCCAAAAATCATGTGGGATGATATACACATCAAACAAAAGATTAACATAAAGCAACGTAGCATAATAATCTAACTACTGTCTTCACAAAATATCGTCTGAAAAAGAGATTTTACTCTCCTTTTCACTTTGAAGACACTGGTTAGTCGTGACATAGTTGCAGATCGCTAAATATTGAATTAAATTGCAAAGCACAGAAGAAGACGCTGGCGAAGGAACTGATCCATTTCTTTGTCATACCCGTCTGAGTTAGTGGTCTGCCGTCGTCGAATGTTCCTTCCTTCTACCCTCTTTTGTGCTGTAACATTTGCATTGTCAGGATGCACAGGGCTGCAGCACTCCACTTCTGCCTCCAATGTTATGAGCTGTCTGGTTCTGTCTGCAAATTTACGTGTGCGGTAAGCTGTGTGATGGGTTTCCAGGACCTGACAAGCGCGGAGAGGAGAATGCTTTCTGAACAGGTACAACCTTCATTGCTTGACGATGTCCTCCATAGACTACCGCACTGCGACGGTAGCGGCCCAGGGCCGGTCGTGGCTGGTTTGCAGCGAGTGATGTATGCTATGACAATAGCGATAAGCACCGGGCAGCGATCATGCTGATGCAGATCTTATTGTCAGCTCACAATGGGGCCACGCCTACTCGTCATTGCTGTTTCCGTCCAAATTTATGGTATGTGCAGGGCTTGACCAAAAATGAAAATGACAGGGGTGGGAGCTACAGACGGCCAAACGTTTAAAAAAAATAGCATTTTTGACCTCGGTCAGACGAGGCATCAGACATTTACGTTAGCATAGTTTCCAGGTAGCTGTTGGAACAGCGGAAACTAAACAGAATGTTGATACGAAGATCGTGTGGCGAGTCCTCATGCGAAAACTATTTTTTTCAGCTTATTTTCAGTTTTTAAGCTGCTTGCACTCCAAAAATAACCCGAAATAGTGCTCCACATATTTTCATTAATATTTTCATGAAAAGGATAAAAAGTAAAGGCGAAGGAAATAGTTGTAATGGGTACACGAAAACTTGATATATAAAATTAGATAGTTTTATTATTTTGCAGATGATGATTTACACGAGCTGGGGTGATACCTCAAAAATGGGGAGAGCAATAAGCTTCGACAACTTATAAGCGCCACATTTTTGTAATTACGAGGGTGTTGTAAGTCTTCTATAGAAACAGAAACCTGGTACAAATTCATAAAACATTTTCTCTCATTCTTCAGTTTGGCAAATAACCGTGCTCAACTCGTGACTGCGGCAAATATTGGTGAGAATAGATGGCGATGTACAATCGAATGTAATCTGAAGTTTGTCTTCTCCAGTGAATGAAACTAATGAAAGTAATGGAACACAAAGTATTGTACCCTTTAATTACTATCCCTTCCTGAAATGTTATTTATAGAGACCTTGGGGATACTGTAAGTACAATTGTTTCTTGGAAATTTACTAACATTTTCAAATTTTTCTTCGCTTTTTACAAAAATATTAACAAATGTATTGAGTCTTACTTCGGTTTATTTGCAGCATAAGCAATGTAAAAATTGAAGATAAAAAACAAAAATCGTTTGTATAAGGTCTCTACTCTACGACTCTCCGATTACCATTTTAATCTTTCCATTGCTCCAACAGTCGTCTGGAAATTATGCTGACATAAATGACTCATTGTACGATATAGCAGTGACCGTGTTGTTCAAAAGTACAGTTCTATGTACTTCTGTACGACGCAGTCAGTGCAATATGTTATTTATCTGCTGACACCGTGAATGCGATTTTCAGTTAAAACGTCTCCCTTGTACGGAAACACACATATTGAAAGTACGACTACAAGTTGTATACCATATGGTTGACGACGTATTGAATTTTGTGTCTGGCCGAGAGTCGTGCTCGTACAGCGTAATCGTAAGTCGATCTCTCGACACAAACTGGAAATCCGGGTTTGTATCCCAGTCTGGCACAAATTTTCACTGTCGTCATTCCGTTATACAGTTGCTGGTTGTCCATATTCGCAACTGTGAATACATTTCATTTATAAATGGTTCATGTTCCGAGAAGGGCCTTATGGGATAGCGTGTTAGAAATAGCGTGTTAATAGTGTGTTAGAAAACTGATACGTAAAGATATCTTCATCAAAGCATCAAGAGAAGTTAAAATCTAGCTGTCAAACAAAACCTGTCGAAGCCAAAATTAGCGTAATGAGAACAGTGATAAAAGCGTTCAGTGACTTTGCAAGTGAAGTTTCTTCAACCGATGTAACAACTGTGAGAGACTTTGGTCTTAAGTAAAATCGGTAATAGGATCGAAATCATCTGTGACTATATCGGCTCCTAGACGGAGGATAACAAAGAGGAGACTAGAATAATGAATTCGCCATTCCGAAATTGTTTCATTGCGGAAATGGTAACACGGTCCCTCCATTCAATCTGCGCGAGAACGTCAAAACGGCAGTTACTGATACAAAAGATCGCGGAATAGAAAAGCAACTACACTCGCTTAGTAGCGGATAGGCATCAGCTCCAGATTAGATTCTCTTAAGATTCTACAACGATTATGCAATAGAACTTGCTCCATTCTAGCAGCTATAAATCGTACTTCACTGGAGTAATGAAGGATAGCTAGCGGCTGGAAAAAAGCGCAGGGTATTACCGTTTTCACGGAGTATCGTAGGGCATATGCACATAATTATAGACCTATATCGTTGAAGTGAACCTGTTGTAGAACTGCGATTTTCGAGTACGAAAATCTATAGGTGCACAGGTTGATGCCTTGTTCCTTGGCTTCAGCAAGGCATTAGCCACTCTCCCGCACCACCGCTAAGGGGGGAAAAAAGGGCTTACCGAGAATTAGACCAGATTAAGGACTGGATTGAAGTCTTCCGTGCTGATAGAACTCAACACATCGTTCTTCAGGGAAAAAATTTGAAAGAAGTAAAAGCAACTTCTGGTGTACCCAAGCGCGAGTGATACGCTGTTACTGTTTATAATGTATATAAATGATCTAGTAGACGGCGTCGGAAGCGCTTTAATAATAGAATGAAATTTTCACTCTGAAGCGAAGTGTGCGCTGATACGAAACTTCCTGCCACATTAAAACCGTATACCGGACCGAGAATCGAACTCGGGACCCTTACCTTCCACGGCCAAGTGCTCTATCGGCGGAGGTACCCAAGCACGACTCACGACCCGTCCTCATAGCTTTAATTCCGCAGTATCTGGTCTCCTAATGATCAGCATTGGCGGCCGCAGACTTCCTGCGTACGAAGCCAGCCTCATTCTGCCATCGGCCTTGTCAAAGAGGGTGGAGGAGTGGACAGAGGTTCAGGACACACTCTCGTCCTACGGGTGGGAAACTGCTCCTAAAGGCGGAAGAATCAGTAATGATCAACGGCATGAGGATACAGAAGGAAATGGAAACCACTGCATTAAAGACACGTAAAGTGTATCCACAGGACATGTGGCCTGTAATTGAAGAAGTGTCATGATGATCTCTCCATTGGCAAGGGACTTCCAAGGAGGAGGTTACCATGAGAAAAAGATTGATTAATCAATCTAATACGAGTCGGTGCGTGGAATGTCAGAAGCTTGAACGGCGTAGGGAAACTAGAAAAAGGGAAATGCAAAGGCTCAATCTAGATATAGTAGGGTTCAGTGATGTCAAGTGGAAAGAAGACAAGATGAGTGTAAGGTACTATCAACAGCAGCAGAAAATGGTATAACGGGAGTAGGATTCGTTATGAATAGGAAGATAGGGCAGAGAGAATGTTACTGTGAATAATTCAGTGGTGGGGTTGTTCTTATCAGAATCGACAGCGAAACACCGACAACGGTAGTTCAGGTACACATGCTGACGTCGAAAGCTGAAGATGAAGAGAAGGAGAAAGTATAAGAGGATACTGAAAGCTTAATACAATATGTTAAGGAATATGAAAATCTGGAATACAGTTGTAGGGGAAGGAATAGAAGACAGGGTTACAGGAGAATACTGACTTGGGACAAGGAATGAGAGAGAAGAAAGGCTTATTGAGTTCTGGAACAAGTTTTAGGTAGGAAACGCGAATACTTTGTTCAATGATCGCAAGAGGAGGAGGTGTACTTGAAAAAGGCCGGATGCTACGGGAAGATTTCAGTTAGATTACATCATGGTCAGACAGAGATTCTGAAATCAGATACTGGATTGTAAGGCGTACCCAGGAGCTGATATAGACATAGATCACAATATAGTAGTGATAAAGAGTAGGCTGAAGCTTAAGACAGTGATCAGAAAGGATTAATACTCAAAGAAGTGGCATACGGAAGTACTGAGGAATGACGAGATACGCTTGAAATTCTCTACGGCTATAGATACAGCAATAATGAATAGCTCAGTCGGCAGTACAGTTGAAGAGGAATGGAATTCTCTAAAAAGGACCATCACAGAAATTGGGAAGTAAAACAGGTACAAAGAAGGTAACTGCGAGGAAACCATGGGTAACAGAAGAAATACTTCATCCGATTGAAGAAACGAGGAAGTACACAAATGTTCCGGGAATCTCACGCATAGAGAAATTTAAGTTGCTGAGGAATGAAATAAATAGGAAGTTCAGGGAAGCTAAGATGAAATGGCTGAAGGAAAAATGTGAAGACATCGAAAAAGAAATGATTGTCGGAAGGACAGACTCGGCATACAGGAAAGTCAAAACAACCTTCGGTGACATTAAAAGCATGGGTGATAACATTAAGAGTGCAACGGGAATTTCGCTGTTAAATGCAGAGGAGAGACCGGGTAGGTAGAAAGAATGAAAGCCTCTATGAGGGGGAAGATTTAACTGATGTGATAGAAGGCAGAAGGGGTAGATAACATTCCATCAGAATTTCTAAAACCATTGGGGGAAGTGGCAACAAAACGACTATTGACGCTGGTGTGTAGAATGTATGAGTCTGACGACATACCATTTGGCTTTCGGAACAGCATCATCCACACAATTCCGAAGACTGCTGACAAGGGCGAGAATTACCGCACAATCAGCTTAACAGCTCATGCATTGAAGCTGCTTACAAGAATAATATACAGAAGAATGGAAAAGAAAATTGAGGATGCGCTAGCTGATGATCAGTTTGGCTTTAGGAAAGGTAAAGGCGCGAGAGAGGCAATTCTGACATTGCGGTTAATAATGGAAGCAAGACTAAAGAAAAATCAAGGCACGTTCATAGGATTTGTCGACCTTGAAAAAGCGTTCGGCTTTGTAGAATGGTGCAAGTCGTTCGAAATTCTGAGAAAAGTAGGGGTAAGCTATAGGGAGGGCGGCTAATATACAATATGTACAACAGCCAAGAGGGAATAATAAGAATGGACGACCAAGAACGAAGTGATCGTATTAAAAAGGGCGTTAGACAAGGTTGTAGCCTTTCGCCACTAAATCGAGGAAGCAGTGATGGATATAAAATAAAGGTTGAAGAGTGGAATTAAAATTCAAGGTGAAAGGATATCAATGATACGATTCTCTGATGACACTTAGATCCTGAGTGAAAGTGAAGAAGAATTACATGATCTCCTGAACGCAATGGTCTAATCACTAATGAGTACAGGACTAAGAGTAAATCGAGGAAAGACGAAAGTAATGAGAAATAGCAGAAATGAGAACGGGAGAAAGTTAACATCAGGATTTTTGGCCTCGAAGAAGTGGAAGTAGAGGATTTCTGCTACCTAGGCAGCAAACTATCTTATGACGGACGGAGCAAGGAGGACTCGCAATGGCAAAAAGTCTACTAATATCAAAAATCAGCCTTAATTTGAGGAAGAAATTTCTGAGAATGTACGTCTGGGGTACAGCATTGTATGGTAGTGGAATGTGGACTGTGGTAAAACCGGAACAGAAGAGAATCGAAGCATTTGAGATGTGGTGCTACAGACGAATGTTCAAAATTAGATGGGCTGATAAGATAAGGAATGAGGAGGTTCTGTGCAAAATCGGAGAGGAAAGGAAAGGAATATGTGGAAAATATTGATAAGGAGACGGGACAGGATGATAGGACATCTGTTAAAACCTGAAGGAATGACTTCCATGGTACTAGAGGGAGCTGTAGAGGGCAAAAACTGTAGAGGAAGACAGAGATTGGAATACATCCAGCAAATAATTGAGCAAGTAGGTTGCAAGTGCTACTCTGAGATGAAGAGGTTTAGGCCGCATCAAACCAGTCAGAAGTTTTATATATTAAAAAAAAAAAAAAAACTCGTGTCCTACCTTTCGAACTTCAGAGAAACTCTCCTGCACTTGCCTGCGAAAGGCAAAGTTTATGAGTTCGAGTCTCGATCTGGCACGCAGCTTTAATCTACCAATAAATTTCGCTTTAAGACTGTTCGCAGGTGATGCCGCCGTGTATAAGAAAGTAGCAACGCCAGAGACTGTATCGATTTGCAGAATACTACAGAGGATTGATAAATGCTTCTGGTCTGCCTATTGACCCTGAAAGAATGTAAGATACTGTGCATACATTGGGAAAATTAGAGGTAACAAACAGGGTTACCGATGATCGTTCTTTCCACGCGTCATTCACGAATGGAACAGGGGAGGAGGGATCAAATGGTTCAAATGGCTCTGAGCACTATTGGACTTAATACCTGAGGTCATCAGTCCCTTAGAACTACTTAAACCTAACTAACCTAAGGGCATCACACACATCCATGCCCAAGGCAGTTCCAGACTGTAGCGCCTAGAACCGCTTGGCCACCCCGGCCGGCGGAGAAGGGATCAGAAGAACCCTTCGTCATGTAGCTTTCAGAGTACTGATGTAGATGTAGATGTAGATGCACAGCCCGACCTAATAAAAGAAAAGAAGATTTTTTTTTTCTAGACGCTTGGCCACCAAGATGTCCCGCTTCATTTCTGGCCAACCGTAGTACGTACCACAAACTGGGACGACATCGGTAATGAGGAGTAGGCGCGATCCCCTTTTCAGTGACGTAAGGCCCCGCCAGGAAGCATCGAATAGTGCCAACGCTCTGTGACGCTGGCGGCAAGCGTTGAGATACCTTGCTGGAGCCAGTACGCTCGTAGACTGGCTGGAGTTCCAGGCGATGGAATACACATGACGGCATGGCCTTAGCGGATTCATTTCAGACCTCTCAACCATAAGGAGTAGCAGGTGGCTAATAGAGCAGTGGCTTCATTTAATCGCTGAGTCTAGAATATTTTACCCATTTGTTTGACCGACGAGAACAGCTGCCAACATGAGTAACGTAGAAGTAAATATCCTCGGAGTAGTGAAGCAACTTAAATCACGTAATAAAAGCAAGTCTTCTGGTCAGACTGTATACGAATTAGGTTCCTTTCGTAGTATGCTGATGCATTAGCTCCACACTTAACAATCATATACAACCGTTCGTTCGACGAAAGATCCATACCCAAAGACTGGAAAGTTGCACAGGTCACACCAATATTCAAGAAATGTAGTAGGAGTAATCCACTAAATTACAGGCCCATATCGTTAACGTCGAAATGCAGCAGTATTTTGGAACGTACGTACATTGTGTTCCAACATTATGAATGAAGAAAACGGTTTATTGACACACAGTCAACATGGGTTCAGAAAACATCGTTCCTTGAAACACAACTAACTCTATTCACATGAAGTTTGAGTACTATTGGCAAGGGATTTTAGTTCGATTCCGCATTTTTTGATTTCCGGAAGCCTTTTGATACTGTACCACACAAGGGACTCGTCGTGAAATTACGTGCTTATGGAATATCGTCTCAGTTGTGTCACTGGTTTTGTGATTTCCTGTCAGGGAGGTCACAGTTCGTAGTAATTGACGGAAAGTCATCGAGTAAGAAGTGATTTCTGGCGTTCCCCAAGGTAGTATTATAGGCCCTTTGCTATTCCTTATCTATATAAACGATTTGGGAAATGATCAGAGCCGACGTCTTCGGTTGTTTACAGATGACGCTGTCGTTTATAGACTAATAAAGTCATCAGAAGATCAAAACAAGGTGCAAAACGAATTAGAAATGATATCTGATTGGTGTGAAAAGTGGCAGTTGACCCTAAATAACGAAAAGTGTGAGGTCATCCACATGACCGCTGAAAGGAACTCGTTAAACTTCGGTTACACGATAAATCAGTCTAATCTAAAAGCCGTAAATTTAACCAAATACCTAGGTATTACAATTACGAACAACTTAAATTTGAAGGAACACACAGAAAATGTTGTGGGAAAGACTAACCAAACACTGTGGTTATTTGGCAGGACACTGAGAAAATGTAACATACCTACTAAGAAGACTGCCTACACTGCGCCTGTCCGTCCTCTTTTAGAATACTGCCGTGCGGTGTGGGATCCCTACCAGATAGGAATGAAGGAGTAAATTGAAAAAGTTCGAAGAAAGAGAGCACGTTTTGTATTATCGCGAAATATGTGAGAGAGTGTCACAGAAATGATACAGAATTTGGGCTGGACATCATTAAAACAAAGGCGTTTTTCGTTGCGGCGGAATCTACTCACAAATTTCGAATCACCAACTTTCTCCTCCGAATGCGAAAATATTTTGTTGACACCGACCTACATAGGGAGGAACGATCACCACAATAAAATAAGGGAAATCGGAGCTCGTACGGAAAGATATAGGTCATTCTTTTCGCGCGCTATACCAGATTGGAATACTAGAGAATTGTGAAGGTTGTTCGATGAAACCTCTGCCAGGCACTTAAATATGATTTGCAGAGTTTTCATGCAGATGTAAATGTAGATGTAGAGACTGTGCTGATCGAAAGCATGGCTTCAAAAGAGTGCTGCTACCGGCTGAACTGCCGGTATTTACACGTTCTCTGGCTTGGGTGTGTCATGATAGCTGGTATGCTTCAAACGCGCATTCAGCTGTGGAAAAACACATTGTGGTGCACGATGTAGCAACCCAGTCAGTCGCTGACAGCAGAACGCCCATTGCTCGGTGCTGAACTCAGCTGCACCATTACTTTTTTTTTAGATGGTCTGCAGATCCCTCGGATGGTTGTGAAGTGCTTCTTGAAACTTGGCCCACAACAAGGGCGACTTTTCCTTGTGTACAGGCATGATGCTTCCAGGAAGTAAAGACAAATTGTAAGCGAAAACATCTCTTCTGTCTTACCGTGTTATGACATTGCTTTTGTTGTGTTCCAGGGCTCAGACCTACTACAGCACAGCCAGATGCATCAGGTCACAGAGTCTGTCAGGTGCCAACAGCAAGTAAATAACAAGTATTTACAGTCTGATTTGATGAAGATTCCACTCAGACCGATGGCGCCGACTTAGCCACCAGTGGCACTCAGTCCACCACACTATTTTCCTATGCCGATAACACGTTCACAAGTGAGCCGGACACATATTATTCCACTCCACTAGTATTTCAGAGGTAGCCCAAGTCGAGTAAGGAGTTCCGATTGCGAGGTCAGCTTCAGTTCACTCCACTTTAAGCGAGTAACGTTGAACTCATTGAGCAGCACAGCCGTCATTTGGAAGCCATAAATCAACCATACTCCACTTGATATGTGTTGGGTCTTGGTCTTTGCGTCTAAATGACCAATTAACTATTAAAGTGTGCACCAGTATCAGAAATGATTATTTGGTTTAGGCTTGGTGCTATTCATATTCCGACTCTTCAAGAGTTTGACTGTATACACTGTGACTTGAGTAAAGGTTTAGATTTTCGTGAAACTAACATTCGTAGCTACGTAATAATTCATTGTGTGTATTACAGGTGTCGGTGACTGCTGTCACAACAGGTTTGTTTAGTTAATGACGTGAATGATTTTTCCATCAAACGGCCTTGGTTCTGGAAGTGGGGGGGAGGGGGGGGGGTGGAACAGTGTGTTCCAGGAACAGGTGGCGGCACATGCTTGTGGGAACAGTCTTGTAGGAGGCACCTTGGCTCATAGTGACAATACACGGAGCATACGTACAAGAAAATGGTCCTATGTCAGTATAATGACATTTTCCAAGCATCTCTGTCAGACAAGACCAGAGAATAACCAACACTAAAACATTTCCAAGAGAATTTCATTCATAAATAACAAGTCAAATATTACACTCATACTTTTACGCAGAAAACGTGTTGGCGAACAGTGAATAAGAACATATTTGGTACTAGGTAGAAGATCCCTGCCGGTCAGCCACGTCGTTACTCACTGACCTATAAACTATTAATTCTTGAATTATCATGTCAATAAAAAGTCAGAGACAATGTAGTGACTATCTGCTTCGTGGTTTTTGACTGTTTCGTGGTTTTACTGAAACGGCTGGTAAGATATTACAATTCAGATCGTGCCAAACTTCAGAACTGAGATCAAAGGTAGAGGTCAATAGTAGCGAGTGAGCAGTCAGTGGAACCAGATGATGTGGTGAGCAGAGGGAGTTGAAATTCTCGATCCAGTGTTAGAGCTGCAATTTTCAGTTGATATAAATACAACCTAGTGGGTTATCACACGTGATGCATTCGTATGAAGAAGCTATAAACAGGATGTGAGAGAGAAATAGTGTACAAGAAAAGTGTTTGGTACGTGACCCCTTTAATACGACCTTGCACAATCCATACCATAACTGTTATCAGGACGGGAAACTGGATGGCGAAACATGGTTGGTAGTCGTACTTTGATTTACACATACTTAATTTATCAACACAAGATTCCTGCAGATCATTCGCCACAATCTTCACTACAAGCAGCAGTTAAAACAAAACAAGTATAACCATAAAATGCAGTTCAGAAACAACTAGCAAATACAGTATTGGCGTGGCTTTGCCACACTTAACAAAAGCTTACAACTAACAGTAGAATTCCTATCAGAGTGGGCCAGCCACTTAATTGCATTTAAATACTACACGTCCCAAACGACACTTAAATCTCACGTGGTTAACCACAATTCAGTAGAACATAGGCATGTAACAGACGCAAGAAAGAGTGCCATGAAAGAAACCCAGATTACACTTAGTTGCAGGTCTAGCTTTATGTAACCCAAAAAGCATTTGTCTGGACACCAGAAAATCACAAATTACAAAACGCGTTTTACCCGCCTTGTCGGAAGGAGAAGATATACAAATCTTTTTGTATGGAGTCTTCGCCCAAAGTAACCCAGCCGTAGCAGGGTTAGGTAAACACAGCAGGACCTAGGCTGCGGGTTACACCTCACTCCCCGCCAAGGCGTTGGTGCTGACAGCAGCTTTTCACAAACACACGTCAATTGTAACTCTCTGAAACACACACAAAATACAGGGTAGAATCCTTGCATCAGAATTACGTGCATCAGTCTACAAAATGTTCCGTCCACAGCAATCACTGCATTTTAGATTGAAACCATTTAAGTATCACTTAGGTGCAGTTTTCAGTCACTTAATAAAGTTACAACTAAGACTTCACGGCGAAGCCAACATTTAACCAGCTCACAAGGAGCTCATCCACATACTTTTCGATTAACGGCTGTGTAAGTTTCACAATCATCTAGCGAGTGAAACGCCTCTCAACGCGTCGCTCAGCCACATTCACCAACGGCCAATTTACTTGATGTTGGCATACAGCACAACTCAGCGTCTCAAACAACTTAACCACATTCCTTCAGGGACCTTTCCTTTGATATAAATCACGAAACTTGGATCTCCGAGTTTCCCCAAAACACAGACTTGCCGACAAATACAATTGCGTGGTATATCGTGCTGATAGGGCACACCCGGTCACAGTCGACACTCCTTTCTCCGGACACGTCCCACGTCTCCCTCTTTTCCTTTTGAAAGCTAACGGCTGACTCTTGAAGCCCGCCAACCAGGAAGAAAGCCACACGATATGCAAAGATCTCTTATACAATCCAAAATCGATCGCAACGATATAACGAGGGTACCCGGTGCTGGCGCCAGTCCGCCACGGCTCAGTGTCATTCAGGTACTTATTGTGTGACAATAAATACTAATTTCTCCCTCTCCCACCCCCTATTTCTATGGTTTACTACTGTCTCTTTTGCCTGAAATGTGATAGAGAACGAAATTGGGTTATACTACAAAGAAGAAAGAAGTCGGCCACGTTAGGGAAACGATATATAGCGGAGTGACTGTGTACTCTTCCCAGTCATTCCCAAACCCAAACGTTCTCTCCTCCCACACTTCGCGAGAATTCTCCAGACAGGTCTGTAAAAAATTTCTTGCTCTTTTCCATTACACCCGGAGATCAAAAAGTCAGTATAAATTTGAAAACTTAATAAACCACGGAATAATGTAGGTAGAGAGGTAAAAACTAACAAACATGCTTGGAATGACATGGGATTTTGTTAGAACCACCCCATATTGCTAGACGCGTGAAAGATCTCTTTCGCGCGTCGTTTGGTGATGATCGTGTGCTCAGCCGCCACTTTCGTCATGCTTGACCTCCGGAGGTCCCCAGACCTCAGTCCGTGCGATTATTGGCTTTGGCGTTACCTGAAGTCGCAAGTGTATCGTGATCGACCGACATCTTTAGGGATGCTGAAAAACAACATCCGACGCCAATGCCTCACCATAACTCCGGACATGCTTTACAGTGCTGTTCACAACATTATTCCTCGACTACAGCTCTTGTTGAGGAATGATGGTGGACATATTGAGCATTTCCTGTAAAGAACATCATCTTTGCTTTGTCTTACTTTTTTATTGCTATTCTGATCAGATAAAGCGCTATCTGTCGGACACTTTTTGAACTTTTGTATTTTTTAGGTTCTAATAAAACTCCATGTCATTCCAAGCATGTGTGTCAATTTGTACCTCTCTATATACATTATTCAGTGATTTATTCAGTTTTCAAATGTATACTGACTTTTTGATCACCCTGTATTTAAACTGTTTTTCAGTTTCAATAATTTATGAAAGTGTAAAAAAAATTCGAGTTCGTTTGCGTCATGGTGCTTCTGGCTTTTCTACGGTAGGGTTGTACCTTCACAATATGTTTACATTTTTGCGGCTACATATACAGTTTTTAAGCGCAATCGCCTTCTTCTATAACTATCTTGCGATCAAATGGACTAAAATGGGAATAATTACGCCACTATCTTGCGATGTTTCGTAGCTAAAACTCTTAATGCTTAACTGAAATGAAATGTCGTGTGGCTAGGGCCTCCCGTCGGGTAGACCGTTCGCCTGGTGCAGGTCTTTCGATTTGACGCCACTTCGGCGACCTGCGCGTCGATGGGGATGAAATGATGATGATTAGGACAACACAACACCCAGTCCCTGAGCAGAGAAAATCTCCGACCCAGCCGGGAATCGAACCCGGGCCCTTTGGATTGACAGTCTGTCACGCTGACCACTCAGCTACCGAGGGCGGACAATGCTTAACTTAGATATCATATCGTGATAAAGTGCAACTACGCAGTGACGGCACAGTCGAAAGGTAGATATCTGCTACAGTTATTACGGAAAAGATATTGCCTATTATGAGCTGTTGGTTGGTGCAGCGTGACATGTCTGTAGTACTCCAGCACCACAGCTGTGCTGCAACAGCGGGACCGGACCGCCTCTGCTCTCCTACATAACGTTTCTCATGAAAAACTTAGGTCGTAGCGACAAAGTTTGGTGCTCCCTCGGGAAACACACGAGCATGCTGGAGGATTTCTCGTTACGTACCGCATACAAAGTACATTTTTAAATAAAGAGTAAGACATAGGTCCGAAATGTTATGGTTGTTGTTTAAGTCTGTCACATATCGCACAGCTATACTCTTAGATTTGATTTCATTAAAGGATCTTTCCTTCCTTGTCTAATTTTGGATTGGGAGAACATCAGCAGGAAATGCAGGCTAACTTGCAATATTGTATATCTTAGCGGAATTGTGAGACTGATATTTATGAATGCATATTTCGCACGGCTGACGTCTGCTAATTGGCTGTAGACGTAATTAATACATATTGTGTTTTTCGCCTAGTTGTTCCTCAGTTACCTGATTGTTGTTCGTTTATTTTTATTTCGTAGGTATATAGTTTTCAATCACATAGTTAATCCGTCCACTTGTGTGCCTTGTCTTAAATATTTTATTCTGATTACTTAAATCTGTTTATCTTAAACACAACGGTATCAAAATGCATACCAAAGGTACAGTAACACATTAAATACTGAGCCATACGTAAAAAATAATTGCGTGCAAGTAGCGTTTGTTCACGGATCATAGGAACAAGTGGCACTTTAGAAATTTTCTTCAGTTTACAGTTCGGTTTCATGCCAGACTGCAGATATCGAGGGAACCTGTAACAGTTTTCTATAAAAAACCATATTTACTTTATTTTGTTTTAATTGAAGTTTATAGTATTTAAAATACCAAAATATGCGCAAATTATGTAAGTTTAAGATCAATGGTTATTATCTGATTTCCAACATGTTAATGGTCATCAGTTTGTCTCCACTAGATTTAACTTTCAATTGACAGAGCAACCACAATATTAATTTAAATGTCAGACAAATGTGAGCTAAATATCATTTAATTAATGACAATTTCCTTTGTAGCCACATAATTAATACAGTATCCTACAGAGACGTCGTGAATTAAGATCGAAACAATTTTGTTATATCTACCAGAACAGAAACGAAATTTTTCCTTGCGAGGTTGAAGTGGTTATTAGTTTCATTAACAGTGAGTCTAGTGCGTGCACGTAACGGGGATATTAGTGTCGTAATTTCGAAAATGAGAGCGGCAGCTCTAGCCTACTCTTTTTATATTATTTCGTTACATCGGTCAGTTTTTACAACTATATCTAACCGATTCAGAATCTGAATTTTATTAAAACAATCAATGAGATTCATACGATAACGTATTGGAGTCTAGTTGTGATATGTGCAATTGTATGAAGACTCATAGGAAATCACGGGCTAGCAGGACAAGCGGATGCGGTTATATTTGCGGAAAGGGGCCAAAATAAGTTACTGTCAGATGCACTCAACATATAAACTTGCACAATGACACAAGCAAGAATCAAAACTCTCAAGGATTTAACGAAAGACGTCATTTGATTTGATTTAGATCGGCTGAAGGCCACATCGAAAATTCAAGGGACAAGGCCTAAGCAAGAAATTGAGGTACAAGGGGGTCTTATGGAGGTTTCACTTCTTTAGAAATTTTTTTTTTTATCTTCAGTATAAATAGGAAGAAAGAATTAGCTTAACTTTTTCCCTTACAACTCGGCTGAACGCCTCACATTAATCAAGAACAGTGTTACTGCTTAAGGCCGAGACAAAGATTTTCAAAGTTTAATCTAAATAGGCTGAAAACTCGGCTGAAGGCCGCATATCAACAAAACAATTTTACGGATTAAAGTGTAAGAAGAGGAGCTTTCAATTTGGAAAGGCTGAAGGTCTTATCTTAAAATATTTCGCGTAAAACTCGGCTGAAGGCCTCATACTAAAGAATAACAATCTTATGACTTAAGGGCAAGACAAGGATTTTCAATTTTTAATTTAAGAATGATTGAAACTCGGCTGAAGGCCACACACCATGCAGAAAACTAATTTACAGCTTAAGTCCTGAAAGGAAGAGCTTCTAAATTTCAACTAAAATAGGTTAAAGGCTTTATCCTAAAATGCTTCACATAACTCTGGGCTGGAGGCCACATACGAAACCCAAACAATCTCGCGGCTTGAAGTCCAGACAAGGAAATTTCCAGTTTTTAATTTAAGCTGGAAAACTCTGGTGAAGGCCACATAAGACCTAGAAATATTTCTTACGTCTTAAGGCCCAGACAAAATTTTCATCTTCTGATTTGAAAAGACTGAAAACACGACTGAAGGCCCCATACCAACATGAAACAATTTTTTTTAAGGCTTAAGGCCTAAGAAGAAAAGCCTTACAGTTTTAATAAATTAAAACTCTGCTGAAGGCCGCACAGTGTACTTAAGACTAAAAGGAAATCACTGTGTAAAACACAAGGAGCGGTGATCAGAAGGTTCCAAGGATCGGTCTGTTAAGGTAACACTAACGCACGTTTAGGTGAGACAGGGAGCCAGATCGACAACCTCTTAATCGGAAGGTAATCCAATCGATATCCGGCCGACGAACCAACCAACAAGATCGGTTCTGCTCCACCTGACTAGCATAAAGACAACAAAATGTCAATGGCACAACGTTCTGGATACTGGTGCCCAATCCAGCCAAGTCAGAATAAACGCTCAAAACCACTAACAACACCTCAGCTGTCGAACTACACGCCATGCTGGACAGCATCAACACGACAAAGAAAATACAAAAATGGCTCTGAGCACTATGGGACTTAACGTCTGAGGTCATCAGTCCCTTAGAACTTAGAACTACTTATTCCTAACTAACCTAAGGACAACACACACATCCACGCTCGAGGCAGGATTCGAACCTGGGACCGTAGCGGTCGCGCGGTTCCAGACTGCAGCGCCTAGAACCGCTCGGGCAGTCTGGCCGGCAAGGAAAACACACTGCCGAAAACCACGTCAACGACCAGGCCAGGTAACCGGAACATCAATGGCCACAAGGCAGAAGATACCGCTGGTACACTTCATCAATGAAGGGATGAATTAAATTAAACACCATACAGGAAGACGACTGCAATTCTAGCCGACCAATGCACACACGTTGTTGCTCATGGGAATCTCGCAGAAAGCGAAAAGCAGGATCAAATGAAGAGATGTGATAGCAGTTGAAGCTTTATAGTAGGTTAGGTGAGCACTCAAATTTAGTGTCCAGGATCGGCGGGCGACGAACTTCGCAAGAAGCGCATCACACTCCTACCACGCGTGACTGCCGCCAGAATCTCCGGCCTGACCACACGCCACGGAGGCTTCCTCGCTGTTCTGCCCCAACTGACCGACTGCCTAGGCCCGGAAATGGTCAATGGACCAAATACATGTCGGCCGATGAGACGATCGACCGAACTTCCATCGGGCAGTTCAACTGTGTCGCCAGTGGTCGGGGAGCACTGCGTGTCTGCCCCTCACTGGCGCTCCATTCCGACTTCACTGCTGCTGCGTCCCGACTGAACTCAAGACACACGACGACCCAGAAATACTATCAGTCGCTCCAGAGATGGCACAACAGTGCACTTATCGATAAGCACTGCTGCTACCACTCACGGCAGATGAGGCAGAAAGTTAGTAACGCCAGTAAATAGAATAAGAAAACAAGGCGGCAGGACCATAAGAGAAGATGACAAACAATAAACGGCATGAACACGAGCCGTGCACGGCTCATCATACTTCAGAGTTTGGTTAAAAAATTAAACTTATTTATAAAGTCAGACCAGTTGACATACAAATGGTCAATAAACACAAGCATTGAACGCTCATATCCTGTCAGTGTCTTGCTTTTCTATATGTTGCTTTATATGTTTTTACTATCAAAAAGGATAAGGCATATATTTTTTTAATAATGCTAAGGGATCGAAAACATTATGGTGAAATTAACATGGTTCTTCACAGTCAAAAATATCTGGATGATAAGAAACATGTGCAACAGGGAACTCTGTAGAAGAAAACAAAAAAAAGATTGTAAACATATAATGGTTATAGAATGAGATTTTCACTCTGCAGCGGAGTGTGCGCTGTTATGAAACTTCCTGGCACATTAAAACTGTGTGCCGGACCGAAACTCGAGCTCGGGACCTTTTCCATTCGCGGGCAAGTGCTCTGCCAACTCTTTTTTTTTTAAAAAAATCTCATGTTGTTCCCTTTTGTTCGTTGTATCTGCTCGGGGCGGACGTAGTAAGACATCCGGTTAAGTTCTTTGTTGATCGGTTAACTCAGTTTTTTTTTTTTTATTACAGAGGGGTGTTAACCCTCTGACCGAACATGCTGAGCTACCGTGCCGGCTGTCCAACTGAGCTATCCAAGCACGACTCACTCCCGTCCACACAGCTTTACTTCTGACAGTACCTCGTCTCCTTTCTTCCAAACTTTACAGAAGCTCTCCTGCGAACCTTGCAGAACTAGCACTCCTGAAAGAAAGGATATTGCGAAGACATGGCTTAGCCACAGCCTGGTAGAGTACCTGTCCGCGAAAGGCAAAGGTCCCGAGTTCGAGTCTCGGTCCCGCACACAGGTTTAATCTGTCAGGAAGTTGCATATCAGCGCACACTCCGCTGCAGAGTGAAAATCTCATTCTGGAAACATCCCCCAGGCTGTGGCTAAGCCATGTCTCCGCAATATCCTTTCTTTCAGGAGTACTAGTTCTGCAAGGTTCGCAGGAGAGCTTCTGTAAAGTTTGGAAGGTAGGAGACGATGTCCTGGCAAAAGTAAAGCTGTGAGGACGGGGCGTGAGTCGTGCTTGGGTAGCTCAGTTGGTAGAGCACTTGCCCGCGAAAGGCAATGGTCCCGAGTTCGAGACTCGGTCCGGCACACAGTTTTAATCTGCCAGGAAGTTTCATGTAATAGTTCTTTTTATTGCTTGTGTTTTAATAATGATGCATCTATATATTATGAGTAAAGAAGATATATCGTTTCCTTTTGACTCTGTCATGTCATAGTATTAACCGGCTTTACCCTAGTGTTTAACGCGATCTCTGAATAAATATGGAGACCTGCGTTCTCGAATTGGCGATGCCGGAGCTGGAGAAGGTCTTTTGGTGCGAGATAAAGTATTGCCTGACACTAGAATCGAACCTGTGAAATTTGACACAGGTAACGTGAAATAAAGCGCCTGATCCAACAGCATTTACTTAGAGCTATACAGGTAAATCAGGAAAAACTTAAATCAGGATAACCAGACAAGATCTGAACGGTCGCGTGTGAGGATGTTGCGTGTTTTCATTTTTGCCATAATGTCATCAGCCACATCATCAAGCATACCTATCGAATATCTTCACTGGTGACGAGACGCAGGCCTTTATGACAGTTTCATAAAAAAGAAATTGATAGCTGAACCCAAACAGAAAAACATCTCAAGCAAGGGTTTGTGCAAATCCTCAGAAGCTAATGTTGTGCATCTCATGGCATAAAGAATGTGTTCAGTGCTACGTACTGCATGCCCTGGTTTGTACATCGCTGCTAGCATTTGTTGTGAAGAATTGAGACACCCCTCGGTCGCTATATAATCAAAAACGAACGGGATGACTGCAGCTAATGACAACATTGTATGGAAACGCCCGCCATCATTTCGTAGATGATCCGAAAGAAGCTATGCCGAGCCTTAGTTGGTTAATAATCCGTCACTACCCTTATTCTTCTGTTCTTATGCTATAAAATGTTTCCATTTTACGATACTTATCTAACAACTATCAAGAAAATCTATTTCCGGTCGAAAATGAGCTATAGAGTTGGGTTAACAACACATTTAACTTTGCATCAGTCGGTTAAACGACAATGTAAAATGCTCTTATGGTAGCACGAAGAAAGGCAGAGTTAGGGGTGTAAGAGGAGCAACTACCTTTTAGACTTATCTGGCATGTTGGAAGAGGTGTAAAACAAAATGTCTTGACATATTTGCGATTTTATACTTATTGGTATTAGTACCCATGTCATATAATGCATCGTGTCAAGTGAAGTAACATGATACATGATGTCATATAGATAACATGACACATGCCATCGTATCATCCAACATGGCATTTGTAAAGTCGTGCAATATAGTACAAGGAGTCATTAAAGTTTAGCTTGAATGCATCCCGCTTCGCGATACTTCCTATTATACAGTAGATGCACCCCCTACTTGGATACTTCCTATTATAAAGTAGATGCACCCCCTACTTGGATACTTCCTGTTGCAGCTGTATCCCACTCTCTAGAGGCTCTAGATTTGTGTTTGTTTATTCTTACACCCCACATCATATGTGTAACAGGGGGTGAAAGAGCTCACTGCGCTGGCGAAGTAGGGCTAACTGGTAAAGAAGCACGAAGATGCCAAGGTGTTTCGATTTATATATTTTTGAAGCTATCAGGTGGGACGAAAATCAAGTTCCCTTCCTGTACTCCGTAAGTCCACCCAGCACATATTAGCTTCTTCTTTTATACAATAGGGGCATTATTCATTCCGGTTCCCAAATTTTACTCAACCAAAATTTTGACATTAGCCCGTCATAGCTTGGCAACTCATGTAGATTTTTGTCGACTCGAGCAACAAATGATCCGGTATAAGTTATTTTATTGACTTTATAATCATGGTGGTTATTTCATGGCAATGGATAAAGCTTTCGCAAAACAATGGGACGACCATTAATTGCATATATTTGTGTACCTTCTTAGAATGTCTGGCCCGATTCGCACTAGTCTCAAACACGTAAGTGGCGCGTAAAACTCGATGAAAACTTTTTTTTTTCACGGTAAAACCCGCGTGAAGGAAGATGTTTGAAAGCGAGCTTTGAGTTTCATCGTAAGAATGCTTTTTTTATTCATTTTATTCACCTTAAACCGTTTCCGACTATTCAATTCACGTGAGAACTAATATTACGTATTACATTTAGCTCGACTTTATACCATCAACTGCAACGAAGGATATAGATTACCGTATATAAACATTTAAAAGTGTGTGACATTGTGTCGACTATCGGGGGCAATCTGAACTGTTATATTATTCTTAAAAAATAAGGTTCGCCAAGCTCGCTCGTAAATCTTTTAATTGCGAATCAATTTAGAGGATCTCTGCAGTCATCATCGGATCTTGTAACATATTAAGAGAAGTTCAATATCTTTACAAACTTTCAAGTCACACCGTGATGTTGCGTCACTTTACAATATTTGTTACTTTTTATTGTAAAGCGACGCAACGTCACTGTGTGTCTCGCAAGTTTATAAAGATCGTAAACCATGTGAACATATTACAAGATCCGATTCTGATAGCAGAGATAATCAACTTGATTTTCTGAGAATAATATAAAGAACAAGTTTTGACTTTATCCATTTACCTATCTTCTTGCAAAGTTTGACGGTATTAGTACAAGTTTAAAGTATAGTAGTGACACACTACAAAAACCTCCCAGAAAAAGATGTCTTTTTTCACGTAACATCCAAAGGAAGCAAGGTCTGTAGTACAAAAAAAATAATAATAATAAATAAATAAATAAATCTTGGGCCAAATCTGAACCATATGTCCCGCTTCATTCCGGAGTTATTTGAGGGTGACTGTGTTTGCAAGTAGAATCCGAACGAGAGTGTTCTTGCACGGAAAGCCCGAACGGTACACGTATAACTGGCGCCATTAGCTCAGCATTAATTTCAACACGGTTGAAAGCTTTTGCAAAAAGAATTAGTCGATTTGCACAATTTGCCTGGGCGCAAGCTCCAGTTTGTCGTTCAAACCTTGCATAACATACTGTGGCAGATCTACAGAATGCCTATACAAATAACCACTGGTCCTGCCTATACCAAAAACTTTTCACCCCATGATCCTAGGTCAAATAGGAGCCGAACACCAAACTGTGGCCATTTTCAAAATGTTTGTTACAGCGGTTCCATGCTGTTACATTCAGGTGTGACAACGACAAAGTATTTTAGCATTCTCAGAACGGTTCAGATATTATGAGAGAATATATTTTTGATGATTAATGTGTCTCTCTTAAGTGTGTCATTCGTGTTCAGTAGCCGCGCGGAGTGTCGGCGCGGCTTGGAGCGCCGTGTCACGGATCGCGCGGTCTCTCCCGCCAGAGATTCGAGTGCTCCCTCCGGCATGTGTGTGTGTGTGTATGTTGTTCTTAGCATAAGTTAGTTTAATTAGTGTGTAAGTCTAGGGACCGACGACCTCAACAGTTTGGTCCTTAGGGATTCACACACATCTGTTGTTCAACAACCTAACAAAAAACGCTGCAATGTACGAATTGTACTAGTACAAGAGTACCTGCCTGCGTAACCGAGGTCACTAATCCATGCCTGTGTGGTGGCACCCAGCTCGGTGGTGAGGTGGTTCGATTCCTGATGGTGGAAAATTACCAATGCAATGTTTCAAAGTTTCAATACATGCCTTAGTTTGTCAGTCCCCTGTTGTTCGGGATTCTGTCACAGTTCTCCCATGAACGAAGTGCTCGTGTTGGAAAGGATGTAAGACAAGGATGAAGTCTTTCGCTGCTATTGTTCAGTCTATACATCGAAGAAGCAAAGACGAAAATAAAGGAAAGTTTCAAGAGAGGGATTCAGGGTGAAAGGATATCAATGATAAGATTCGCTGATGACGTCGCTGTCCTCGGTGAAAGCGATGAAAAATTACTGGATTTGTTGAACAGTCTAATGAGTACGGAATAAGTGGATTGAGAGTAAACGGCAAAACAAAGTAATGATAGGCAAAAGAAATGGGAATAGCGAGAAACTTAACATTAAAGTCGGTAGTCATGAAGTAGACGAAGTTAAGGATTTCTGCTAGCTTGGAAGCCAACTAGCGCGTGACTCACGAAGGAAGGAGGACGTAAAAGGCAGACGAGCACAGGGAAAAAGGCACTCCTGGCCAAGAGAAGTCTACCAGTATCAAATATAGCCGTCAGTTGTGGCCCAGCGGTTCTAGGCGCTTCAGTCTGGAACCGCGCGACCGCTGCGGTCGCAGGTTCGAATCCTGCCTCGGGCATGGATGTGTGTGATGCCCCTAGGTTAGTTAGGTTTAAGTAGTTCTAAGTTCTAGGGGACTGATGACCTCAGATGTTAAGTCCCGTAGTGCTCAGAGCCATTTACCAGTATCAAATATAGGTCATAATATGGGGAAGAGATTTCTGAACATGTACGTTTGGAAAACATAATTGTACGATAGTGAATCGCAGACAGTAGGAAATACGAAATAGAAAAGAATCGAAGTATCTGTGATGTGGTGTTACAGAAGAATGTCGATACATGGACTGACAAGATAAAGAATGAGGAGTTCTCCGCAGAATCGGCGGGAAATGGAACTCTGAAAAACACTGACAAGCAGAGGAGACAGGGTAACAGGCCGTGTATTAATACATCATGGAATGGCCTCCACGTTACTAGACGGAGACTGATGACTCTAAAAGAGGTCACCTTGATATTGTGTGGATTCTTTGCTCAAAGTTCGATCAAGCTAGAGATCTGAAATACGTTAAACTCATTAAATGAGTGAGAAGAGATAGAGTTGTAAAATATTGAAGATTTTCTCTAATAATTAGACGTATACGTCTTCGTCTCCATACTAATTCTACACGTGACCATATACTGCATGGTGGAGGGTACACTGTACCCCTACTAGTTATTTCCTTCCCTGTTCCACTCGCATATAAAGTGAGGGAAGGTGACTGTCCATATGCTCCGTAAGACCCCTAATTTCTCTTATCTTCGTGGTCCTAACGCAAAATGTCAGTTCTCTAAATTTTCGTAATTGGGTTTTCCGAAAAGAAAATCTTCTCTCAGTTACGTTTGAGTTCATGGAGCATTTCCTTAATGCTCGCTTGTTGATCGGACCTACAGGTAACAAATCTAGCAGAACGCTTCTGAAATTCTTCGATGTCTTTCTTTAATCCGACCTGATGAGAATCCCGAACACTCGAACAACACTCAAGACACTGGTATTCTACACACATTTTCCGTCATAGGTGAGCAACACATTCCCAGAATTCTTCCAAGAAACCGAAATCGATCATTCACCTTCCTTCCTATCGACATTAGATGCTCGTTCCATCTTACAGCGCTCTGCAACATTACAGCTAGCTGCCAATAAATTTTTTTGCGGATTTCTGACAGCATTGTGTGAAACTACCGACGTTTCGGTCACTGTGGCAAGTGACCTCCATCAGGGTGTTTTTCTTTTATTTTTGTTTCTTATATACCCGCGAACATTGTTGTTATCTAATTCTGATAGGCTATGAAAGATGGAGAGAGATGTAGGAAGTTCTTTATTGGTGTTTTTGTTATTTCTTTTCATTGGTGGAAACCCGACGTTTTGAATGGTGTTTGCGTTACTGCTTGTGATTGGTGGAAATTGGCGAATGAAAAACCAGGCTGCAGTTGTGACGTGGTGTTGTTTTCCTGCTTTCTAGCGCCAGCTAAGGCTCACCAGTAATCTATGTACCTGCGGCCGCTGAGGTCTCCCGAGCGCCTGTGTGTATTGCTTCACGTGAGCTGTCGTCCCGTAACGCTGCCACTGCTGACCGCCAAGACGTCTGAAGTCGATACCCGTCTTCCTGTTCATGTTGGCTGGCCGCTTGGCTATTTCTACTGCATCTCTTATCTTCCTCCTGGAAGTATGAGGCTGTTTCGTCAGTACACTAGCTTCACCAAAATCTGTTTGCCGCACCCATCCTGGTGTTCTGCTACCGCTGACTTGGTGTGTTGTTTTTGTCGGATATATCTTTCGTGTTCAGATATCCGTGTGCTGATGGGCTGCCTCGTCTCACCTACATGCACTAGTCCACATTCTCATCTGGTTTCATAAACTCCAGTAGCATGTAGTTCGTCAACAGCATCTTTCGTAGTGCGAAGAACATCTTATATTCTATTGCTGCTTTGGAAAATCGGCTTGATACCTGCTTAACGGAGAATTTTGCGCACCCGTTCAGTGACATATTGAACATATGGTAAGAGAGAGATGTTTTGTGCTTCCGTCTGCTCTCCTCTATTGTCTTCTTTCTTTGTCACCATACTTTTATCTGTTAGTTTCATCCCATAACCATTGGCACCAAAAATGGACTTGAGGTTTTGTAGTTCACCCTTCAGAAGTTCGTTATCGCTGTTTCTGTGAGCCCTCTTGATTAAAGCGTGAAGGGCGGATTTCTTCTGCGTGGGGTGATGATGAGGCATGTAGGATCCTGTCAGTACTGGTTGGCTTCCTGTATACTCTATGGCCCACTTTAGCATCAGATTTTCCGTATACTTCCACGTCTATCTCCATAGTGAACTGGATTCTGCTGTGCTGCTTGTTGAGTTTTTGGTGGAAATTTCGTAGCTCTTCGTCTCCATGTGGCCTGATAACGAAGGTATCATCAACATAGCGGAGCCAACACTCTTGGCGCAATTGTGCGGACTGGAGCGCTGTTTCTTCAAATGCTTCCATGAAGATGCTTGCTGCAGAAGGCGAGAGGGGAGCCCATACCTACACCATCTGTATGTTCATAGAGTTCCCCTTTCCACCTGAAATAGGTGGTCGTTAAACAGTGGCGCACTAGCACGCAGATATCGGGTGCCATGCGTTCCTCTAAGATGTTCATGGTATCTTGTACTGGTAAATTCGCGAATAAAGACTTCACGTTGAATCTAATAATTAGCTCTGTCGCCGAGGTACACTTTTCTCTTAAAGGTTCTGTAAAATTGGTGGAGTCCTTAACGTACGAATTTGTGTGGCTTACCAAATGTCGGAGCCTTGGACACAGCTCCTTTGCTATACTGTACCTCGGTGACTTAATTGTACTCACAATCGGTCGTAAAGGCCGCTTTATGGACCTTCCTTACACCATATATCCCTGGTGTCTGTGGAACTTGTGGAATGATTCTTCTGACGCTGTCAAAGTTCATTGTAGTTTTCTTTAGCAGTTCTTGCGTCGATTTGATTATCTTGACAGTCAAATCTCACTTAAGCTTTTTATACATGGGTTCACTCCATTCATTTGTTGTAATACCAGTCCCGATAGCAGTGTGGTCAGCGTGACGGATTACCTTCCTACGGGCCTGGGTTCGATTACCAGCTGGATCGGAGATGTTCTCCGCTCAGGGACTGGGTGTTACATTGTCTACATCATCATTTCATCCCCATCCGGTGCGTAGATCGCCCAATGTGGTGTCAAATGTAATAAGACGTGCACCAAGTCACGTGTTTATAATTGTAGCTAGCTATTTAATCGACGCGATTGTATCAAGCAACACACGACTAATACTGTATTTGACCACTGCAGGATTGTTTTCCATACTCTTCTGCATTAACTTATTTAAAGCATGTTGTTATTCATCACTCCACATAGAAATTCTGTATCTTCCTACAGACACTCGACGACAACACTTCCTCCTGCGCTACAGCGTCGTCAGCAGTCAGTCGGAGACTGCTGCTTCTCCTACCCGTCATATCGTTCATGTATACTGGGAACAAGTGTGATACTATTCCACGTCTCTGGGGCACTTTCAGCTGCCTGGGCTCTATTGTTTAAAACTTCTGAGAGCCACTCAAGTATTTGAGAAGCGATTGTGTATGCTTGGGCGTTGCATGATCAAACGCGTTTTTTCGTGTCATAGAGTTCAAACAAATGTAAATGAGAGTTCCCTATTATTATTTTGCAGATGGTATTAATCCCATTTAAACCTTCGTTACCAGATACTGTCTGTATCCTGCACTTTGAAATATACGGGTTTCTAAAGTGATTACGTTACATACTTTCAGAGATGATGGAGAAAGGTAAATGTATCAACGGGACGTAAGGGGTACTGGTCCGGAAACGATCGAGTCGAAATTTACGACGCGTGTTTAATAAGTAATGCATCACTTTTTTTCTGAAAGCAGGTTAATTTTATTCAGGATTCCAGTACACCATATTATTACCCCTCTTTTGACAGCAAAACCCTATTTTTCAATATAATCTCGGTATAGCATGGCGGCCTTGCACCACGTTACTGAGACGGCCTGTATGCCCGCATAGCACCATTCTACTGGGCGACGTCGGAGACAACGTGTCGCCGCGTCGGTAACCTCCCCGTTATGCACGTATTGCTTCCGCGGAGTGCATCCTTGATTGGAGAAAACAGATGGAAGTTGGAAGAGGCGAGATGCGGACTCCGCAGCTAATGAGGAAGAACAGTCCAATGTCGTTCTGTGAGCTCCGCCGGGTGCACAGACTTGTATGACGCTACTTGTGCAGTGGTGTTTGATTGTGATCTGTCAAGCATCTCAGATATGAGTGCCCGCGCGTTCCAACATTGCAGGAGTCAGCTGTGGCCGACTGGCCGGCACATGCAGTACCGAACAGGTTTGCGCGATCTTGTTGTGATGTCAGACGCCTCGCCCACTGACTCACCGTGCTTTTGTTCACTGCCAAGACTCCGTAGACAATCTACAAGTGCCTGTTGAAATGTGCGATGTCTAATTATCCGCCGAAAGGAACTCAATAGCAGCGCTCTGCTTGGAACGCACCTCCGTTACAGAAGCCATTTGAACGCTACTTACAGTGCCACGACCTATCAGAACTCCATCAAGCTATAGGGACTGAATCGGGAATATTCTACGATGTACGAGAACAAATTTCTCATATTTTCAAACAAACCTGGCAGAGAAAGAATGGTGTTAGATTACTTATTGAACGCCCCTCTTATAAGAGAAAATCGTTCTGGTACCTCTGGCAATGGAGCTCTTCCATTGAAAGCTCCCATACTTTCGGAGGTGCTAGTATCGTCCTAATCAAGGAAAAAATGTCCTAGTACCCATGGGCTCTAAAATGTACGTGTTAACTTCACTACTGTATAATACACTTCTTCTACTGAGCAACTTCCCAAAGCTCTTAAGGTATGCTTTATAGATCCCATGTCTGCTGGACTTCTTTTTTGTTTTGGTCCTTACTA
This sequence comes from Schistocerca americana, assembly GCF_021461395.2. Lineage (NCBI taxonomy): Eukaryota > Metazoa > Arthropoda > Insecta > Orthoptera > Acrididae > Schistocerca > Schistocerca americana. Next base: position 307,265,912 of record NC_060122.1, on the reverse strand, counting down.
CAAGGAAAGGAAAGAGCTTTCAGTAGGCGAGACACACTGCCAGAGGTATCAGAACGATATTCGCTTATAACTTTCTACTCGTTGGCGTCCGGGCGAGGATCCCTTACCTCAGGTTGATACGATCACCCTTCTCCATCATCCCTGAAAACTTATATCATCATGGAATCGCCATGGATTTAGAAGTGGAACGAACATTTAATTAGGGTCTGTGAATTATAATACTTCATACTAATAAAAAAGCACTTCGTCTTTAGGCCACATGTGGCCCATCGGGACCATCGGACCGCCGTGTCATCCTCATATGAGGATGCGGATAGGAGGTGTGTGTGGTCAGCACACCGCTCTCCTGGTCGGTATGATGCTTTTCTTTGACCGGAGGCTGAGTTCAACCCGAAAAATGGCAACAGCGCATGTCGGCCTGGATGGCCACCCATCCAGGGGCCGGCCACGCCCGACAGCGCTTAGCATCGGTGATCTCACGGGAACCGGTGTATCCACTGCAGCAAGGCCGTTGCCTCATACTAATAGAAGTGTATAATATAAGGAACTAGAGCACTTGCATCTAAGTACCCTGAGACGACAAAGGCTATGGGATACTTCCTAAATCGTGTCGGACCACCTTCTGCCCTCTTTATTGTATCACTCGACATATCATGGACTCGACAACTCGTGGAAAGACCCCTGCAGAAATAATTAGTCATGCTGCCGCTATAACTGTCAGTAGTTACAAAAGTGTTGCCAGTGCAGGATATTGTGCACGAACTGGCCTCTCGATTATGTCCCATAAATATTCTGTTGGATTGATGTGGAGCGATCTGGATTACCAAATGATTCGCTCAAAAATCCTGAATGTTCTTGGAAGCTATCGGGAACAGTTATGGTCCGGTGACGTGGCGCATTTTCATCCATAAAAATTCCATCTCTGTTTAGGGAACGTGAAGTCCATGATGGCTGCAAATGGTCTCCATGTAGCCGAACATAACTATTTCCAGTCAATAATCGATTCAGTTGTACCAGAGGATCCAGTCCATTCCATATAAGAACAGCCATCATTATGGCGCCCACATCAGCTTGTACAGTGCCTTGTTGACAACTTGGCTCCATGGCTTTTGTAGGGTATGTGTCACACTCGACTCCTATCATGAGGTCTTACCAAATGAAACTGTGACTCTTCTGACCAGGTCAATTGTTTTCCAGGTGTCTAGTGTCCAACGAGATGGTCACCAGCCTAGAAGAGGCGCTGCAGCCGATGTCGTGATATCAGCAAACGCATTCCCATAGGCCGTCCGCTGGCATAGCCCATTAATGCCAAATCTCACAGCACTGTCCTAACGTATACGTTCGTCGTATGACCCACACTGATTTCTGTGGTTATGTCCTACAGTTTTTGTTTGTCAGTTAAGTGAAGACCATCGGCCACTGCGTTGCCCATGGAGAGGTAGTGCTGTGGCCTTCTCCACCAGACATCACGGTGCCTAGAGGATGAGCAACCAAACTGACAGCCGGCAGCCGCGGGTTGCCCACTTCGCAGGCACACCGAAGCACTACACAACCGACAGGCAATATTGATGAATGGCCACAACAACAACAACAACAACAACACAGCAAAGACACCAGCGGCCACCAGGGGCCACTACCGGCCCAAATAAACATAAGGAAGAGGTCGCTGCAGATCCCAGAACTATTTTCATACGTCAAACCACGTAATGGAAAATAGTTCCGAGGTACTCATCCGTCGAGGCGCTATGAAGGCTGGCGCTCGGCCGCACATCGGCAGTTCATTAACCGCCAGCAGACGTGGATAGCTGCCGCCCCGGCAGCCCAGCTTGGATCTTCTCGCTGGTCTCTGGATTAGGCTTGGTATATCGGAGAAGTCTCTGGCGAAGACTAGTAGCAAATTATTTCAGTTGTTTTCTATATTATTCTTGTATGTAGTTGTGATTCGAAGACGGATCACTGTTTTGCGTTGGTGTTATACTTGGAGAATTTGTTTTGGTTAATTGAACAGTCTAGTAAATTGTTTTCGGACTTTGATCGTTAGTTTCTTCTGCTTACGCCGACATATCAGGTAGTGCCTGAAATTTGGTATTCTCGGCAAACTCTTGACACTGTGGACCATAAAATGTTGGATTCTGTACCGATTTCCGAAGTAAAATGTCTTATGCGTCTGGCTCTAACAACAGTTCCACTTTCAAAGACTGTTACTCCCCATCTTGTGGTCGTAATTACATCGGAAACCTTTTCACCTGAGTCACTTGAGTACAAATGGTAGGTCCGCCGTTGCACTGCCCTTTTATAGCTTGTGTACGCGATACTACCGCCATATCTGTATGTGCACATCGCCTATGTGTGGTGTACGTACTGTAAGACCTTCGGTACACACACCATCAGATTATTTGACTTGTCGCTCTAATGAAATAGGCGAGTGTCAGCAATATGTCTCGTGGTCTTATCGAGGCGTGTTCATCTTCTGCCGTTATGTCAGAAGATAAAAATGCCACTTGCACGCTTAGAGTAGCAGATTAATGGTGACCAAAAATTGACAATCTGAAGTTCTTTTGGCCTTGGTACGTTAATCTTATTCTCACATATATCTGATACTTGACAAAAGTGTCCATACATTTATCTTCATAGCTATGTGCAGACTGAAACTTGACTATAGACTGGTACAGACAGGTGGAGATAAATGCAGACTGGTACCGACTGGTGCACATAAATGCAGACCGACTAATCGGAGGTCTGTACACTCGTTACGATGACTTTTGCCAGTTCAGTACGTGAACTACGGCCTTACAAATGGTAAGCGAAGGTCCCCCAACACTAGACAGAGAGCATTTGCAGTCGTTAGGTGACCCGTGACGTGTATGAAAAGGTCCATAAACTCGACACATACTATTTGTCTTCGTTACCATTTGTAATTCAAGAGAACATGTGCGCGTACTACGATACATGAGAGTGGTTTACCCCGACTGCGGAGGTCGCCAGCTGCTCCACAGCGGATCGCAATCTGCCTGGGAGGGCGGTCTCCGCTGGCGCGGAATGGCAACTGCGGAGGAGCAGCCGCTATCGCAGGAATCAACAGGCGGGCGGTCCCTGTAACGTAGCCGGCTGCTGTTTATAGGGGCCGCCATCTGCGACTGCGGCGCCAGCCGGCAGAGACGTGAGATAGCAGTTGGCAGACCCATCTCCCGAAGCGGGTGCGACCGCCTCACCGGCGACAGGTGTGACCCAGATAACGCGCAGCCATATGTCTCTGCAGCAAGATGGAGTTCTTCGTTGCTCAACCAGACTGTTTCTCAGATGTATCTTCCTTTCCACGAATGTTGCAGACTGACACTTCCGTGAAAAGCACTCAGTACCTCTCACGAGGAGAACACAGGGAACCATCTTTCTTGTAGTTCATTGGATTTATGGGAGTTCAGAACTCAAACATCATTCCCCAAAGCAAGTGAATGCAACTCTCAGAAAATCTGGGGAAAATCGGCTTAGAAGTTTTACAACTTCTTCAGTCAGCCCGGCCGACAAATGCGAGAATTATCGCACTATCAGCTTAACACTTCACGCAGCCATGTTCCTGACAAGAACAGTAAACATAATATGGTAAAGAAAAGTGAGTATGTGGTAGACGACGAACAATGTGGCTTTAGCAAAGGTATAGCCAACAGAGAGGCAAATTTGACGTTGCGGCTGATAATGGAAGCAAGACTGAAGACAAATCATGACACGTTAGTAGGATTTCTTGACCTGGAAAAAGCGTTCGACAGTCCCAAATGATGTAAGATGTACGATTTTCTCAGAGGAATAGGGGAAAGGTATTCGGAAAGACGGGTAATGTACAATATTGACAAGAACCAAGAGTGAACAATAAGACTGGAAGACCAAGAACGAATTAGTCTTTCACCATTGCTACTCACTCTATACATCGAAGAAGCAATGACAGAACTAAAAAGAAAAGTGAAGAATGGGACTAAAATTCAAGATGAAATGATATCAGTGATAAAATTTACTGATCTAATTGTTGTTCTCAGTGAAAGTGAAAAAGAATTACAGAATCTGCTCGATGCAATGATCAGTCTAATGAGAGATTAAACCGAAGAAAGGCGAAACTAATAAGAAGTAGCAGAAAAGAGAGGAACGAGATACTTAGCATCAGAGCTGATGACCGCGAAGTACACAAAGTTAACGAGTTCTTTTACATAGATAATAAAATAACCCTTGTCGGACGAAGAAAGTAGGGCTTAAAAAACAGACAAGCACTGGCAAAAAGACAAGTCCTGGCCAAGAGAAGTGTACTAGTATAAAACCCAGGCCTGCCTTTGAGGAAGACATTGCCAAGAACATACGTTTGAGGCACAGTACTGTATGGTAGTAAAACTTGGACGGCGGGGAAACCAGAAGAGAATCGAAGGATCTGACATGCGGTGCTACAGTCCAAGGCTCAAAATTACGTCGACTCGTTAGGTAAGGAATCAGGAGTTTCTATGGAGAACTGCAAGGAAAGGAACATAAGGAAAACACCGACAAGAAGAAGGGCCAGGATGATAGGATGTGTTTTAAGACATCAGGGAATAACCTTTATGATACTACAATGAGCTGTGTATATATCCGGCATATACACTCCTGGAAATTGAAATAAGAACACCGTGAATTCATTGTCCCAGGAAGGGGAAACTTTATTGACACATTCCTGGGGTCAGATACATCACATGATCACACTGACAGAACCACAGGCACATAGACACAGGCAACAGAGCATGCACAATGTCGGCACTAGTACAGTGTATATCCACCTTTCACAGCAATGCAGGCTGCTATTCTCCCATGGAGACGATCGTAGAGATGCTGGATGTAGTCCTGTGGAACGGCTTGCCATGCCATTTCCACCTGGCGCCTCAGTTGGACCAGCGTTCGTGCTGGACGTGCAGACCGCGTGAGACGACGCTTCATCCAGTTCCAAACATGCTCAATGGGGGACAGATCCGGAGATCTTGCTGGCCAGGGTAGTTGACGTACACCTTCTAGAGCACGTTGGGTGGCACGGGATACATGCGGACGTGCATTGTCCTGTTGGAACAGCAAGTTCCCTTGCCGGTCTAGGAATGGTAGAACGATGGGTTCGATGACGGTTTGGATGTACCGTGCACTATTCAGTGTCCCCTCGACGATCACCAGTGGTGTACGGCCAGTGTAGGAGATCGCTCCCCACACCATGATGCCGGGTGTTGGCCCTGTGTGCCTCGGTCGTATGCAGTCCTGATTGTGGCGCTCACCTGCACGGCGCCAAACACGCATACGACCATCATTGGCACCAAGGCAGAAGCGACTCTCATCGCTGAAGACGACACGTCTCCATTCGTCCCTCCATTCACGCCCGTCGCGACACCACTGGAGGCGGGCTGCACGATGTTGGGGCGTGAGCGGAAGACGGCCTAACGGTGTGCGGGACCGTAGCCCAGCTTCATGAAGACGGTTGCGAATGGTCCTCGCCGATACCCCAGGAGCAACAGTGTCCCTAATTTGCTGGGAAGTGGCGGTGCGGTCCCCTACGGCACTGCGTAGGATCCTACGGTCTTGGCGTGCATCCGTGCGTCGCTGCGGTCCGGTCCCAGGTCGACGGGCACGTGCACCTTCCGCCGACCACTGGCGACAACATCGATGTACTGTGGAGAGGCCACGTGTTGAGCAATTCGGCGGTACGTCCACCCGGCCTCCCGCATGCCCACTATACGCCCTCGCTCAAAGTCCGTCAACTGCACATACGGTTCACGTCCACGCTGTCGCGGCATGCTACCAGTGTTAAAGACTGCGATGGAGCTCCGTATGCCACGGCAAACTGGCTGACACTGACGGCGGCGGTGCACAAATGCTGCGGAGCTAGCGCCACTCGACGGCCAACACCGCGGTTCCTGGTGTGTCCGCTGTGCCGTGCGTGTGATCATTGCTTGTACAGCCCTCTCGCAGTGTCCGGAGCAAGTATGGTGGGTCTGACACACCGGTGTCAATGTGTTCTTTGTTCCATTTCCAGGACTGTAATTGAAGGCATAGGTTGCAACAACTGCTAGTCTGAGGTGCAGAGGTTGGCACAGGAGAGGAATTCGTGGCGGCCACATTAAACCAGTCAGATGACTGATGACTCAAAAACAAATAGTTGAACGATATGTCGTTGAGCTTTCTGGCTCTGTAGTAGAATGCTCGCGTGACGCGTAGGCGATCTTGGCAAGGAATTTTTTTAAACGAAGTTGCATTTTCTACAAGCCTTTTCGTGAAGAATAAAATACATAAAGATAGAAAAATCCTTGCTGTAGTGAACGAAACACACTCAGAAAACTTTGAAGTCAGTTTTATCGAGCCTTTTTACCCTTTCATTGAGCGCTTTGTGGTATTGACATTTGAGTTGTGAACATCACAAAATTACATTCCCGGGTGGCCTCCTCGTCAGTGGTTGTCTTTTACATCTGCTAGCTTAGTTCGACGGCTGTTTCCGAGACAGGTAGGTCAATAACACATCAATCCGACGCTGGATTCGCAGGAGACTCCAAAAATGGTCCTCAATTACAAGCATACTAGCGAACAACTTGACCACGCCACAGTAAAATAATATTTCAGGGCAATACTAAGCATCCATCTGAAATTGGAAGATTTACGGCAGGCGAACACAAGAATATTACTTGAAATGTATTCGCAGTTACGAATACGGGCAACCGTAAGCTGTATAACTGAATCACGACACTGAAAATCTTTGCCGGACCGAGATTCGAGCCCGCTTATGCCAGCAGTCGCCATAACCGCCTTGGCTATCCGTTCGAGACTCACACGCCAGACACGAACCTCCATATGTCATGGTTCCTGTGGGACAGCCTGTAAACGTCCGCACATTAGGCAATTCCCATACCAGGGAGGACATTTTGATTGAAAGTCGCTGCCTGGTGTCGGCGGATAAATACGATGTTCAAGCATGTCCAAAAGAACATTGTGTCATTCTTCTTAAGAACACAGGCACTTCAATACCGAGCAGAAGACATATTTGTCCGCGGGATTCTAGGAACAGCTGTGGATTTATAAGAAACAACAAGCAAGATGGTATTGCGACCAAGTTACATTGTTCTGGATTTTGGAGTCCTTTTCACATGAGCATGACGATATACTCTTAAAAAACTAAACTCCGCCCGAACAGACCATGAAGGCCCAACGGTACATACCGTCCGCCGTGTCATCCTCAGCCCACAGGCGTCAATGGATGTCGATGTGGAGGGGCTTGTGATCAGCATACCGCTCTTCCGGCTGTATGTCAATTTACGAGACCGGAGCCAATCTCAATCGAATAGCTCCACAGTTTGCCTCACAAGGGCTGAGTGCACCCCGCTTGCCAAGAGCGCTCAGCAGACTAAATAGTCACCCATCCAAGCGCTAGCCCAGCCTGGCGGCACTTAACTCTGGTGATCTGACGGGAACCGGTGTTACCATTGCGGCAAGGCCTTGGTACGATATTTCCTTACATCGAAGATATTCAGAGGCGAACAGCCAGTATTGAAGTAAATCAGTGTAAACCTTACGCACTGAGATGACAAGAGTCATGGGATGGCGATATGCACTTACACACATGGCAGTAGTATCGCGTACACAAGAATATAAAAGGGCAGTGCACGGCGGAGCTATCATTCGTACTCAGGTAATTCATTTGAAAAGGTTTTCTGACATGATTATGGCCACACGACGGGAATTAAAAGACTTCGAACATGGCAGAGAACACTGGCGTTTTCCTAGAGTTGTCAGTCGTAACTACCAAATGACAACATTCTATGTATGAAAATTAATGTGTTCATAATGGTCAATTATGTATTAGCTGATTAGCCACTGTTCTGGCAGGATGTTTGCATGTGTTGTTTGGCTCCTTTATACCATTTTTTTCAGAAACCGTTCGCAGCTCGTGGTCTTGCGGTAGCGTTCTCGCTTCCCGCGCACGGGGTTCCGGGTTCAATTCCCGGCGGGGTCAGGGATTTTTCCTGCCTCTAGATGACTGGGTGTTATTGTGTCGTCTTCATGATCATCATTCACTCCCATTACGGTCGGAGGAAGGCAATGCCAAACCACCTCCGCTAGGACCTTGCCTAGTACGGCGGTGCGGGTCTCCTCGCAGTGGACCTCATCATCATTACAGAAACTTTGAACCACATGCGCGCATTTAGGATCTGTTCTTTTACTAATAGATCCATCATCGTGTTAAATATAACTCTTGGTTTTGTTTTAGGGCCACAGCTAAATTCTGCATGCATCTTACTGTTGACACTCGCAAATAATGCGGTAGTTCTAAGTATGTACCACTTTTTATCTTTAGATCTTTAAAACTTTGTGAGCTTTTGGCTCTTAATTTTAATATTCTATCTGACTTCTACTTATTTGTGGTATACTTTTCTATACGGCCTTCAGATGTGTCTGAAACTGGTTTTGAAAATAAAATTACTTTTATGCTACTGGTTGCTGATAATTTCGATATGCGTTGAAGATGGAGCCAGTGATTCTGTTCAGAGTGTTATGACAGAGTTTGATCTTTTTAATTCGACCTTTTACGGCATTAAATAAAGTTGGAGTGAAACTTTTGGACTTAACGTTAAAATAACGTGAACTAACTGGGAAACGTAAATGTACAACAGGACCTAAAAACTAAAGAAAAAAAACTAAACTTTGCGTGAATAGGCCATGAAGACCCAACGGTACCGACTGGCCGCCGTCTCATCTTCAGTCCATAGGCGTCACTGGATGCGGATATGGAGGGGCACGCGGTCACCACAACACTCTCCCGGCCGTATGTCAGTTTACGAGACCGGAGCCGCTATTTCTTAGTCAAATAGCTCCTCAGTTTGCCTCACAAGGTCTGCACTACGCTTGCCAACAGTGCTCGGCGGACCGGATGGTCACCGTCGAAGCGCTAGTCCAACAGCTCTTAACTTCGGTGATCTGACGGGGACCCGGTGTTACCACTACGGCAAGCCTGTTGGCCTGTTGGCTTACGGCAGGACCAAAACCAGCCTTTACTGATGATGGGTACACACCTGGTACAAACAAAAACGTCCAATCAGAGGAGTTCTTTTTGAATGAATCGAGCTGCTGGCCGCAGCGGATAATTTGAACACAAATTAGGTGTAGAATTTCACAGAATAGTTTGTGTAGCTATTAATTCGATTACTATATACACTGCTATATAAACTGTATGTTACGTTGCTCACTATAGATTCAGAGAATATTTATGTTATATGGCAGTAATTTGTACTAAAAAAAATCCACTGATTCTGATTTAAAGTAACTATTCGAAGAGCCCGATTATGACAAAGAACGTCGCATAATCGCTTCAGTTTCCCCACTGCTATCTCTGAACTGACAAGACAGTTGACACGATACATTTGAGTCTGTGAGCATAACAGCACTGGCTCACTCCCGCCAGCGATATTCGCCCCGCCAGCCACTTTGAGAACAAAGGCAGCCGGCGGCGCTTCTGCTCTTGGAGGCGGCGGGCGCGCCACTCATTACGGGGGTGGCGAGATAAGGCTAAGCAGACAAACAACAACCGCCAGCCCGCTGCCGTCCCCGGGCTCTGGTCTGCCTGGCGAGGGGGGGAAGCCGTAACAAGGGAGGAAGGCGAGATCACAGCACCCGCGCACCTCGACTCTTCCCCCGTACCCTCACTCAGCGTCATTACCGCCACCCGGTTACCTCCGGTCGTTATCCTCAGATTGCTCGCAGACGCCATCACCACCACCACCACCACCACTACCACCGGCACCTCGGCAACTTCTCGGCTAAGCCCGTCTGAGCTTGCAGCAAAACCTCCTTTCTGTGCACCCGTAACGACCCAGGTGAGGTTTCCACAAACAACTTCTGAGAGGGATCCTTTTACTGTTTCATTATGCGGTTAAAAACGGACTTTCACACTATCAAAATTACTGACAAACGTGCATTTCATCGCATTACCGTTCGCAGTATCGATAAATTACCCTAGAGGGTAATTTGGGATGCTACATTAAGCTCTTCGATGATGATGCTCTTGTGTGGTTGGCTATTATAGTTACGAACGAAAAATCGAATAAAGGGCAATTAAACAAGCTAACAATCCTAATTACGTTAGGTCGAATAGTTTTCCCGATACTGTGAATTACGACTTAGTACATTAACACCCTATAACAGAGTCTCTGAGGATACAAACAGTAGCCATACTCTTGAGGACAAATACTTTACCAAGTGTTCCACATGGCCACGGTTAATTCGGAGGCAGGCTTCAGCACGCGTGCTCATCTATGCCCGTACTAGTGCAAAAATCTCAGAAGTCTTCGCGAACGCGTTGACAGCCATCACAGTGCTTTTCCGGAGTTCATAGAATCCTCCAACATGGCTAGAATACACGATAGCTTAGAAGTATTTTCACGCAAAAAAAAATCCAATGGGCTCTACTCTGGGTACGCTAGGTCGTGATACTGACGAGCTGCGACCGATAAACTTTTTGTCAAAGAATCTTGCTACGTATCCCCGAACAGCCTCATGAAACTGTACCCGAACATCATCGCTCTTGTACCAAATACACATCCATTCATTGTAAGCAACATCATCCAAATACACATTAACAATATCGAAACACTCGCATAACTGTACTTGTAGATATACGGGATAGGCAAAATAATGTGAACGCACGTACATACTTAGGAATGGTTTATTAATAACGGGTTTGCCCGTAATATAGCTGCCATTCTGTTTGGAATACTTTCATATAATAATCGTACACTCTCCAGTGGAATGTTGTGAAAGTTTTCGATCAGAACTTGTAACTCCTGTAGCGACGAGGGAGGCAGAAACGTGCTCCGGAGCTGGCGCTTCAGTACCGCCCACAGTGGAATGTTATGCCGCTCTTAGATCAGAACTTGTTCTAACTCCTGTTCGATAATGTTCAAGTCCGGAGATTGTGACGTCCAGGGAAGACGCTGCAGTTCAGTTGCATGCCCCTCATGCCGCGATTGTACTGTCCTGGCTGTCGTCCTAAAATATGGCAAAATTGTGGGAACAACATTTGAATCATGGGGTTGCACCTGATCACATAAAATGTTCACATAATCGTTGCCTGTAACACCGCCTCTGAGAGTAATAATGGGACCAGAAAAATACCATGATATGGCTGCCCCCACCATCACATATCCAGCTCCGTGCTTGACCGCTGGAATCAAGCAGTCAGGATTCTAGGCTTCTTTTGGCACTCTCCAGACATAAACCTGGCCAGATGTTGGAAATAACGAAAACGTTGATTCATTTGACAATATGACGCGTTTCCACTGATCAGCCGTCGAGGATTTATGCTCCTGACAGTGTTTTACGCTTCTTTGCGTCGATTGTCGTCACTAATGGTTTCGGTATAGCAGCTCGACCATGAATATTTTCTTTATGGAGTTCTCGGCGGACAGTATCGATAGATACGGAGTGTCGAAAATGGCTATTGAGCTATGCAGTCACTTAAGCTGCCAAAATATTGTGTTGTTTTGACACATTTCGTGTTAGCGTACGACGATCTCTGTCATTTAGTTTTGATTTGCACCCACTATTACGTTTAGACGATTATGTCTCTCAATGTTTTGTGTAGGCTGTCATGAGTGCTGAAACAGCTGCTTTTAAACATTCAATAAATTGGCTGTCTTGGTTACTGATGCTCCAGCTAACCGGGCCTCGCCGACCGGAATGACCGATCGCTTCTAGGCGCTACAGTCTGGAACCGCGCGACCGCTACGGTCGCAGGTTCGAATCCTGCCGCGGGCATGGATGCGTGTGATGTGCTTAGGTTAGTTAGGTTTCAGTAGTTCTAAGTTCTAGGGGACTGATGACCTCAGATGTAAAGTCCCATAGTGCTCAGAAACGTTTGAACCTTTTTAACCGGCCCTCACAATCTGCCCTCTTTTAGGTCTTTCATTGCACGTCGAGCTCGGCCTCTAAACGCAAAAACGAAGTGTGCACTACTCGCAAGCAACCTGCACTGATGCCGAATTCTTACTGAACACGCACAGTCCAGCGCGACACGTGCCTTATTTGCGTTGTTGACCGTCAAACGCAACCATCCGATTACTACCACTGTTCACATTGTTTGCCTATCCCGTGTACATCGTATCGTAAATACATCTGGGTTCTGGACCTATGTTTATCACAATTACTTGCTTGTTTCATTGACTTCTAATCATTCCTTTCATTTGTTCCCATAAACACCCTCCAAAGCCCTCTCGCGATGCTACACACCGAGAAATGCAGGAAAACATGCGGGGGATCGACACTTGGTGGAGGGATTGACAGCTGTTCCCATTATGAACAAATACGTTGTTTTCTTGAAATAAGACAGTCTCGGTTGCCATATATTTTTCATTTACAGTAAAAGATGCGTTTCGCCCTTTTGGGATATCATGTGCTTGGCCAAGGGGTGAAAATGACAATAGGCATATGCAGACTAAAATGGGGAAATGAAGTTAATATAACAACTGAAAAAGGGCAATGTTTCAGGCTGTGCAGCTGTCACTACAAATAATCAAAGCTGTGAACTTAGTAAAAATTAATGTGGAAAACCAACATTCGTCCATTAATGTCCACATATCGAGTTAAGACAAAATTTTATAATGAACCATCGTCGTTTTTTTTTTTTATCTGTATTGTAATTTCATTCCTCGTATGAGGCGGGCCGGCAGCGGCCTACATATGCCACTCTCCGGCCAAAAGTAAAACAGATAGTAAACATGAGGATAGAAAAACATAAATACATGAATGGTAAGGACAGGAGATGTACATAAGAAATGAGATGAAGTCGTTCGCGGAAGGCACTGGTTTTACAAGAAAGTTCAACAGTGCACACAAACGTAGACCAACAGTTTTACATATGAACAAAGCAGCACACTAAAGAAAACACTGATGCATATAGACAAAGAGAACACTGTAGCACATGGGTGTCGATCTTCGGCACACTGAACACACTGATGAGATTGGGGGGGGGGGGCTGCCACTGGGTGCAGGGGATGGGCAGGGGGTGGGGGAAGGAGGGGAGGACGAAGAAGGCACTGTGAAAGAGGAAGGGTGAGGGGAGAGAAGAGGGTAGGGTTGGGTGTAGAAGCCCAGGGAAGGGGGAGGGAGTAGGAGAACTTGGAGAGAGGAGGGGGGAAAGGAAGGTGAGGAGGGAGAGAGGGAGCCCTTGGGAAAAAGGGGGAAGGAAGGAAAGGGAGGATTGGAGCTAATAGGAGGGGTATATCGAAGGAACGAGGTCATCATCAGGAAGGGGGAGTTCGCGGAAGCCACCCTGGGTAAGGGTGTGGAGAGTGTGACGATGGAGAGCAGGTGGGATGCAAGAGTACATGTGTGGCAGTAGGTTGGGATGGTAGAGGATGGGAGAGACAAGTGGTTGGGGAGGATTAAGCTTGCGGGAGGTGTAAAAGATCTGTATCCATTTGAGGAAAAGAAGGCACAGGAAAGGAATCAGGATGGGAGATGGATGCAATAGGCGAGGCAGAGTTCATGACATTCGAGTATTCGAAGGGACTTAGAGTAGTTGGGAGGGGCAGATATCCAGGCGGGGTGGGCATAGCAAAGGATGGGGTCGATGAGGGACTTATAAGTGTGGAGGATAGTGGAGGGGTCCAAACTCCATGTTTGGCGGGAGAGGAGTTGGAGGAGGCGGAGACGGGTTCGTGCCAAGGCTTGGCTTTGACTGTTCGGTGATGGGGGGGGGGGGGGGGGTTCCAGGAAAGGTGGCAGTCGAGGGTGACACCAAGGTACTTCAGGGTGGGGATGAGGACAATGGAACGACCGTGGATGTAACAATCGAGGAAATGGAAGGAAGGGGTGATGTTGAAGGAACCAAGAGATCAATAAATGCACTACGGAACCTGGAACCGAGAATAAAATGTCGAGTATAACTCGATGTCTCCTGGACAGGAAAATCATGACAAACCAAGAAAAATTTAAGAAATTTCTTTAACACGGAGCAAAACGCGTTCGTTCCGGCATACACTGCATGGAGAGTTGCGTACAGCTGACAAATAGTTAGTAATGCGGTCGAGAACAGAATAAGTCAGCCCTCCAGCGGCCACAAGAACATAGAGCAGGAGAGGCATGATTATACGACAGTAGTAGCAGACATTAAAGGTAGATGGCGTCGGCCAACCAAAGCGTTTACAAAAAGTGATTGCATAACTAAATTACGTATGCAGAAGACAAATTAGGTAAAACAGTGAGTAATTAAACTTTGATTTCGTACAAAAATTGTAATAAAATGGTAACAAAAGCACAAAATTGGTATGTGCAAAATGATAACTGTAAAGTGTAAAATTTATAAAACCCGTCAAGCTCTAAAAATTTAAATGACGCTAAAACATTAGTCAGACCGATAAACTAGATAAAAGATAAGGAATAAAAAAGTTAGTGACACATTAACAATAAACGTTTTCTGATGGGGTGGAATAGTGGGTATCATAAATTCATGAAAAGACTGGTTTCTGCTGACCAGTTGATCGTTCAACAAAATACATTTCTTTGTGCCAGAGAATTTCAGAATTTCAGTTTCCTGTAAGTGATTTAGCCTCTTCCCTTTGCTGGTAGTATGAAGTACGTGTAAATTGTTTAACATACGGGAGCAGTGCTCACTAGATTTTAGGTGCTCTACAAAGGCGGAATTGTGTTTAATTTGTCCATAATTGTTAAGAAAATGTTCACTACGTCTGGTTAGAATTTTCATATCAGTCAGGCCCCAAAATAAAGCCTCACAGTCCCGCACGCGTATTGTGTAAACTTCAGATTCAGCGTATTTGTCGTTAGTAGATATTTTGTTATGGATGTACCAATACTGGACTTCGCGACGAAAAGGCAAAGTCCACCCTGCATGTTTGCAAGGCCATACGATAAGGTGCTTAGAAAAGGGATTTCAGAAAACCTACTGTTCCACAGACCTAGTGGAAGTTTAGGTTCACCAGGATAGCTTTTGTGTTGATACAGATCATCTATGATGTTAGGATTGTATTCGTTGCTGATAGAATTAGCTAACCTTAAGCATATTATTTTCTCAGTGGAAGACTGACTTCGTGGAACTTGTGAAATGATAATTAAATCAAGACCCGAAGACGTCGACAGGCAGCGATATACATCAACGGGGACAGTCGAAAATGTGTGCCCCGACCGGGACTCGAATCCTGGATCTCCTGCTTACATGGCAGACGCTCTATCCATCTGAGTCACCAATTGCACAGAGGATAGTGCGACTGCGGGGATTTACCCCTTGCAAGCTCCCCGTGAGACCCACATTCACAATTTAATGTCCACACACTACATTCGTAGTGCTACAATCATTCCTCGAGGCAGACAATCTTACCGAGACCCGTAAGAGTTTGGACAATGCGTGTACACACAGCACAGAAGGTGGAGGTCAATGGCCGGTTGGCCTTAACTGTATGAAGATGGTATCTGTTCTTTCGGACATGTCTGAAAGAACAAATGGTTCAAATGGCTCTGAGCACGATGGGACTTAACATCTGAGGTCATCAGTCCCCTACAGCTTCTAGGCGATTCAGTCCGGAACCGCGCTGTTACTACGGTCGCAGTTTCGAATGCTGGCTCGGGCATGGATGTGTGTGCTGTCCTTAGGTTAGTTAGGTTTAAGTAGTTCTAAGTTCTAGACGACTGATGACCTCAGAAGTTAAGTCGCATAGTGCTCAGAGCCATTTGAACCACCACTTTGTCCGAATGACGTAGCACTCACGGTAGCTCAAAGTGTTCGTTCAGAGGGCTGGCTGTTCTCTACCATAAAAAGAAGGGTGAGTGAAGTATTCAATGATAACTTGACCAGATGTCGTATGACGTCCACACAGACCAAATGACGAGAACAATAACAATCAAAATTGGAAGAAATAATAATAAGAAAAGAGGCTTAGTGCTCAGAGAAAGTTCCTAGCAAGCAGGACACTCACGTTTAAATCCTGCTCCGGCACCAATTTTCGACTTTACCTATTGATTTACACCAATGCCCACTCGTAGCCGTTGTCTGTAACTCAATTGTGTTTTAGTAAAGACATGACTAAGATTCATAATTTACAATAAAAGTGGCACTGGTCTTTTCGTTGGAAAAATCAGTTTTATTGTAGCTTGAATAAGATTTGAATTACGGCATATTTTGACAGTTAAAATCCTGATCGCTTGGGATTAACATAATGAAAGACAAAAAATTTAAATTACACTACTGAACATTAAAATTGCTACACCACGAAGATGACGTGCTACAGACGCTAAAATTTAACCGATAGGAAGAAGATGCTGTGAGATGCAAATGATAGCTTTTCAGAGCATTCACACAAGGCTGGCGCCGGTGGCGACACCCACAAGGTGCTGAGATGAGGAAAGTTTCCAACCGATTTCTCATACACAAAGAGCAGTTGACCGGCGTTGCCTGGTGAAACGTTGTTGTGATGCCTCGTGTAAGGAGGAGAAATGCGTACCATCACGTTTCCGACTGTGGTAAAGGTCGGACTGTAGCCTATCGCGATTGCGGTTTATCGTATCGCGACATTGCTGCTCGCTTTGGTCGAGATCCAATGACTGTTAGCAGAATATGGAATCGGTGGGTTCAGGAGGGTAATACGGAACGCCGTGCTGGATCCCAACGGCCTCGTATCACTAGCAGTCGAGATGACAGGCATCTTATCCGCATGGCTATAACGGATCGTGCAGCAATTTCTCGATCCCTGAGTCAACAGATGGGGACGTTTGCAAGACAATAACCATCTGCAAGAACAGTTCGACGACGTTTGCAGCAGCATGGACTATCAGTTCGGAGACCATGGCTGCGGTTACCCTTGACACTGCATGACAGAGAGTAGCGCCTGCGATGGTGTACTGAACGATGAACTTGGGTGCACGAATGGCAAAACGTCTTTTTTTCGGATGAATCCAGGTTCTGTTTACAGCGTCATGATTGTCGCATCCGTGTTTGGCGACATCGTGGTGACACCACATTGGAAGTGTGTACTCGTTCATCGCCATACTGGCGTTTCATCCGGCGTGATTGTATGGGGTGCCATTAGTCACACGTCTCGGTCACATCTTGTTCGCATTGACGGCACTTCGAACAGTGGACGTTACATTTCAGCTGTGTTACGACCCGAGGCTCTACCCTTCATTCGATCTCTGCGAAACCAAACATTTCAGCAGGATAATGCACGACCTCATGTTGCAGGGCCTGTGCGTGCCTTTCTGGATACAGAAAATGTTCAAATGCTGCCCTGGCCAGCACATTCTCCAGATCTCTAATCAATTGAAAACGTCTGGTCAGTGGTGGCCGAGCAACTGGCTCGTCACAATACGCCAGTCACTACTCTTGATGAACTGTGGTATCGTGTTGAAGCTGCATAGTCAGCTGTACCTGTACACGCCATCCAAGTTCTGTTTGACTCAATGCCCAGGCGTATCAAGGCCGTTATTACTGCCAGAGGTGGTTGTTCTGGGTACTGATTTCTCAGGATCTATGCACCCAAATTGCGTGAAAAAGTAATCACATGTCAGTTCTATATTTGTCCAATGAATACCCGTTTATCATGTGCATCTCTTCTTGCTGTAGCAATTTTAGTGGCCAGTAGTGTTTAAATAGTGTGAGTAGCGTGCTGGAAATTAGACTTCCACATGTAGCATTCCTGTCATATGTTACTGCCCCATATTTTGAATTAACTCAGTTTCATACTGAATTGTGACTTCTTGATAAACTGTTTGTGTAAGTTGTAAGAAAGGTGAGTATATATGTAGAAGTTTCTCGCCATGCTCCTTAAACTCAGACGTTGGTAACTGCTGTACCATATTTAATTATATGGTTAACGATTTGACCACTATGCCTTCATTTAACGTAACGTATCTTTGTAGTTTGCGTGTTACCTTATTGATACGATAGTGAATTGTTCCATGTGCAGCGCTCCTGAATGTGAGATATGCATATTTGCAACTTGGTTGGTGTATACAATATGTGTCTATATGAAAAGCGTCACAGCCTAGCCGCGTTTTCTAGTCGGGATCTCGTCAAGCACGTGACACTTGACTTGCAGTGATTAGCCAGTCTTACAGCCATAAGTGCACTGTCAGTCTCATACTTTTGACGGACGACAGACGACGCTTACCCCAGGCGGGAGCGTTCCGTGTGTAATGTCATGGTTGAGCGATGCCTTTCTTGCACTGCAGTTTTTGAAAATTGTTACTGTTTCACTGATTACACTTATTTCATAATTGTGAAATTTGACAATGTAGCTAGCTTTTTACGACAAAATTCCATAATATATCTGAGTAACGTTCTGCATCGTCTGCAGGAGGTCTCATACTCTTCCGTAAGTAATTAATACATGGTGTGTAGAAGGAAACGTGTCACATATTCTACCATAATACAGAGCTGGTTAAATACGAGACAAAAATTTTGTAGCCATATATCTCGAAGCAAATATCTACTGAGACTTGGATTACACTGTTCTAGACAATCATATCTCAATGTTGCACGAGCTACTCTGTGTGGTTACGATTCGTCCGTTCACATTCTTCAGTATTTCTCACAAAAGGCCAAATTCGTACGAGCACACCTTTCTGCCCCAGGAATTGGTCACAGGTATAGTATACATCTTACTATAACGTGTGCGTGTAGTCGATAGGTATAGAACTCTTTAGATGTCTCAAAACCAGAAAGGGAAGAGATTAAGATGGGTTGATGTCGTGATAGTAAACTTCCACCACCAATACATCAAACGTTTGTGATCCATATTGCAGTACATGATGTAGAAAATGGGGGTAGTACGTTACTGGGGTAAATATTGATCAATTTTGGTAATTCCTTTCACAGAAATTGATGATAAGATGCACCTGCTGATCAGTAATGTGTACGGCCCCACGAGTATGCCACCCACAATTCCTCTCACGCACTGATACTTAAGCGAAGTTAAGACCTCACGTACAATGATATCTTGAGGATTTGCATCTGCTACTGTGTGTGAATCCCGCTTCATCTGTAACTGAAATGGCAGCTGTGTGCAGTGAATTATTAGCACTCCGTCTTAGAACCCACTGGTACATGTCACAGCCTTCCTGAGTCTATGCACAGACGAAGACTGCGGCAACACGCACGAAATCCCGTTATTTTAGTACTTTAGCATCTTTCAGAAGGTTATCAGAGAGACTAGCTCTGTTTACAAGTTAGTACTTTACCCATCCACGTTCACGCACTGTCACCTTCAAAATAGTCATACTGTACAACAATACAGAATTCCCAGCTAGAAATGTTGGCAGACTTAGACGTGGTAATCCTTCTGCTCTTGGGTGAGCACATTAAGATAGAACTTGGCAGCAACACGTCGCATGTTAAAATCACAAGTGTGGAATACCTACATTATTCCTTACTACACACCGAGAATAGCAGCAATATTGTGGATTGTCCTCCAAGGATCCTCATGCGCAAGTTGCATTGGACATGTTACACAGCTAATCTCGAAACTTTTCGATTTCCTGTGGTAAACATTTAATAAGATGATGCAGCAGTACATCAAGAAGAATTTTTATGAAATTTGCACCACCAACGGAAAACTGCGTAAATACATTAGTGTCTTTGTTCTTAATTTATTTGAATTGCTAGGTGTCAGTTGGATAATTATTTTCTTGCACTTGACGCCAAAACTATCAATACTCTTGTTAACTTAGGTTGGATTACCATCAACAGGAACCAACACCAACTTGTATCAGGTCCTTCCTCATAGAAAAGCAAATCAGTTTGTATACAGTTCAACAATATAGTTTACGTATAAAAATAATAAGTCTATAGGTTCCATTTCCAGATGATCAAACGATAACATATTTTAAATACATTTCATCTATTCTGAATTTCTAGTCTCCATGTTGCAGACATAAACAACAAAATTTTTGACCATTTATTGTGTAGAGTTGCAGCAAAATCTTGCGAATGAAACATTACTCTAAATTCACAAGCTTTCTGTTGAACTGGAGGATATGGGAGAGTCTCACCGAAATGACGCGAATCCTCCAATGCTTTAAGAGCAACTCTGCAACTAGTAGCCCCGAAAAAAAAGTGCTTCAAATGGCTCTGAGCACTATGGGACTTAACATCTGGGGTCATCAGTCCCCTAGTCTTAGAACTACTTAAACCTAACTAACCTAATGACATCCGACACATCCATGCCCGAGGCAGGATTCGAACCTGCGACCGTAGCAGCAGCGCGGTTCCGAACTGAAGCGCCTAGAACCGCTCGGAAACAGCGGCCTAGTAGCCCCGAGAAAGCCGATGAAAGCAAATGAGAGTGCTCTACAGAACAGAGCGTTACATAAATTAACGCTCAAACAAGTTACTGAGACCAAACTCGTAATGCCTATGGATACAGAGAGAAAACATACTGGGTCAAATCGTTCCAAGAATTGAGTAACGACACCATCATTTTAAAGGGTTGTAAGAGTTGCAAGAAGGCTCAACTCAGAGAAAGCTTAGTTCACAGACGAATAGGAGAATGATGTATACTCTCTTGGAAAAATCGAGACACATATGACTGATTACTAAAGGATTATTCCCGGAATAACCAATGAGTCTTGCTCATTACTATCCGACTACTTTTGTACTATCATCTACGGCGAACAGCCATCTAAAAGCCATTTCGCTGGCTGCAGCTCTTAACTGAATAATTCTCTTTTGTTCAACTTACCACCAGAAGTTTGTGGAGGAATTACGCGGAATTAAAGTAGATGAAATTTTTTACATCATACAAAAATGAAAAAAGGAGGGTTCCGATTGTGTGTTTGACAGGGGTTAGGAGATGAATAATAACAAAAGAAAATCAAGGGCACTGGAGCGTAGTCGAATTAAATCAAGCGACGGTGAAAATAGGAAAGTATACTATAAAACAGATGATGAGTTTTGCTACCTGAGCAGAAAAATTATATACGATGACCACAGCATGGGAGGTACACACATCAGAAAAAGTTTTTGCATTACCTCGGTTCCGAGAGTTCCGGAGCCTTTACAGAAAAATGGAACAGAGATCGACATGAACATCATTTCCGCCCTTTTTATTGCTCATGACAAACACACATTGCATGCCATACCACCATACAACGAGAAAATCAGAGGTGTTGGTCTAGATTGTTGTACACAACGGTACCTCTAATAACCAGTATCACGTGCTCTTGCATTGATGCAAGCCTGTATTCATCGTGGCATATTATCCACAAGTTCAGCAAATCACTGTTGGTCCAGATTGACCCACTCCTCGACGAAGATTCGGTGTAGATCCCTCAGAGAGGTTGGGGGGTCACATCGTCCAAAAGTAGCCCTTGTCAGTCCATCCCAAGCATGTGCGATAGGGTTCATGTCTCGAGAACATGCTGGCCATTCTAATCGAGCGATGTCGTTATTCTGGAGGAAGTCATTCACAAGATCTGTACGATGGGGGACCGAATTGTCGTCCGTGAATACGAATCCCTCGCCAATATGCTACCGATACGGTTGCACTATCTATCGAAGGATGGCATACACGTGTCCAACAGCCGTTACGGCTTCTTCCACGACCACCAAAGGCGTACGGCGGTCCCACATAATGCTACCCGAAAACTTCAGGAAACATCCACCTTGCTGCACTCACTGGAAAGTGTGTCTAAGTCGTTCAACCTGACCTGGTTGCCTCCAAACACGTCTCCGACGATTGTCTGGTTGAAGGCATATACGACACTCATCGGTGAAGAGAACGTGATGCCAGTCCTGAGCGGTCCACTCGGCATGTTGTTGGGCCCATATGTACCGCGCTGCAAGGTGTCGTGGTAGTGAAGATGGACCTCGCCAGGGACGTCGGGAGTGAAGTTGAGCATCATGCAGCCTATTAAGCACAGTTTGAGTCGTAACACGACGTCCTGTGGCTTCACGAACAGCATTATTCAACATGGTGGCGTAGCTGTCACTGTTCCTCCGAGCCATCATCCTTAGGTAGTGGTTATCCAGTGTAGTAGCAGCCCTTGGGCGGCCTGAGCGAGGCATGTCACCGACAGTTCCTGACTCTCTGTATGTCCTCCATGTCCGAACAACATCGCTTTGGTTCACTCCGATACCCCTGGACACTTCTTTGTCTAGAGCCCTTCCTGTCACAAAGTAATAACAATGACGCGATCGAACCGCGGTATTGCCCGTCTAGGCAAGGTTGAACTACAGACAACATGAGCCGTGTCCCTCCCTGCTGGTGGAATAACTGGAACTGATCGGCTGTTGGACCCCCTCCGTCTAATAGGTGCTGCTCATGCATAGTTGTTTACGTCTTTGGATGGGTTTAGTGATACCTCTGAACAGTCAAAGGGACTGTGACTGTGGTACAATATCCACATTCAAAGTCTAGCTTCAGGAGTTCAGGGAACCGGGGTGATGCAAAACGTTTTTTATGTGTGTCTAATTTGCAGAGTGACAAAGGCAAGGAAAGCGCAAATGAAAAAGAAAATTAGCTGTCTACATCAAATTTACATGTTATGAAGCGTTTTTGAAGTTATTTGTCTCGATCACAGTCTATAACGAAGTGAATAGTGGCCGATAAACAGTGCATGCGATAGCAGAATAAAAGGTTTTGCAATATGAAGGGACGGAAGAATAATGAAGAGAAGGTTAATCGAATAACTAATGAGGAAGTACTGAAGTAGGGAAAAAAGAAATTTTTGGCACTAGTTGGCTGAAAGAAGTTATGGATTGACAGGACTTGCACTGAAGCATGACAAAGTATATAATTTGTTATTGTAGGAATGTGTGGGGTTATAAGTTGTAAGGAGAGATTCGGTGTTGGCTGCCCCGGACACACTAGCATGGAGAGATACATTAAACCCAATTTCGTACTAAATTTCGTAGCTAAAACAACAAATATTTCTTTCTATTTCAACAATCCTACAACACTATCAACATGAAACTGTATCATGAAAGAGAAAGAGATTTCTACTCTTGTATAGAGACGAAGCACCGTATGTGAGGGAATATCTAAAAACATTTGAAATTCATCTGTTTCTACAAGCAACGAACAGCAGATCGGCAAAACAGATTTAACTGCTGATGCCTGAAAATGTCTTTCATAAATTCAGATGCGGGACTGCTACTCCGCAGTGTTGAGATTCTGTGAGCCAGTCAGCGGCATTTTCCAGCGCTGCCTGGCGGCTGCGCAATAAATTTCACGCGTACCGTACTTTTAAAATATCTGGCCTCGTCATCACTGTTCGGCCCTGCAGGTAATTTACGTGGTATGTTTGTGGTTTTATTGTTTCCCCGAGCAGTGATGAATGCCCTGTATTGTGCCGCGTTGTTGCGTTCATCATGCCCTTTTTCACCAACTGTGAAAGGAAAATAATTGGACGAGCAGGAGGTGAAACATGCAAGTTTACCGAAATGAATGGATAGACTTCTTTTCTACGAAGGTGCCTCCGTGTATGAAAATGACTATTGTATGTAACTTCTACAAAATCATGTGTTAGCGTTTCTACTACATAATGAGTGTGTTTCGCTCAAGAAGAAAGTTTTGGATCAAAATCTAACCGACGACGAGTTTATTAGACAGATAAATAACTGGGGTCGACAGAGATGAGTTCAGTCATCTTTTAGAGTCTTTGTGACAGTACGTCACATAAATGGACATTTGGGGAAAGGGAAAATAAGTTTTTGTTATGAGACGTGTGAACTATAAATTATTTCAAGAACGTGTACGTGTGCCGATGTATAACAAATAGTAAAGAACGTAAGTTATTAATATCAAAACGCAAATTTCGATGTAATTAACAAAACACAGTTTTTTGTATAATCTCTGTGCAACATAGGCCATGAAGATCAGAGACAATTCTTTGATTGAACCGACTCTCCTGTTTTGTTTCATCTAGCGGTAGGCAGCCATTGTTGCGCTGTCTGATAATTAACGTAAGGTTTATCTGTATTTTTGAAGAAGAATAATAGAAATCGTTATTAGAAAGTGTGTATTATTGACTTAGTTGTCACCTCTTACGATCGCAACGATTAATTATAATTAACAAAATTTTTGCAGAATTTCGTAGTGCAGGGAGCTCATCTCCCCTAGCAGGATATAGTCGACCATCACGCTGACGATTCATGTTATTAAATGTAAATGCGAGAGACATCTCAGTTTTGATCTTTCATTAATTGCAAAGTTAAAGACAGTAGTGATAGATTTCATTTACGAAAATTTACAGCACTGAATGAGTTCAGTATGTTACATTTTGGTCGCCTAACGGCGGATGAGATTCTCTCCAGTTTTGCCTTGCAAATAATGAACAAGAAATATTTAAAATCATTACACTCCGCAGTATCGCAGTTTATCTTTGTGTAGTTTGGTACATAAATAACCAGTAGTCCCTGAGACCCATATTAATAATTACAGTTTGCGTAAGAATACGCATATTTTCTTTTCCACGGTAAATGATAACAGCCAAACAGTTGCAGGATAAAGATTTATTAAAATTTTTGACCACGGTTTAGGTATATCTAAATATAGCTTCATCAGAAGTAAAATACACCTGAAGAGGAAGACACCTTCATAACAAAGCATCGGAACAGAGAGAGAATTTTTTTTTCTTTATTGTCATTTGTTCACCTTATACAAAGGCGGGCTGGCAGCGGATACATCTACTCCGCTCTTCAGACACAAGCACTACAATAATAGAGGAAAAGGAGACAGAAAAGTAACAAATCAGTGGCTAAAAAAAAAAGTTACAATAAAAAACATGAAGCCAGTCACACTCGACGAAAGCACACGGAAAACTGTCGGCACTGCACACAAACACAAACACTGACGAATGAGACGGTACAAGTGAACGAGGAGCGTGGCGGCGAAGAACACTAAATCACAATCACGACGGCACAAACACTAAGCTGATGGCGATGATCTCCGGCGCGCGAATGTCCACTGGGCGTGGTGGGGGGCAGGAGAGGGGCCGAGAAAGAAAAAACACTATAGCTTAAGTAACTGTAAAATTACCAGAGTATTACAAGCACAAAAACTTTTAGTCACTTACTAAACTCAGATGCTGCAGTGGAGATAAATAAAACAATTTTGCCAATGGCGTCGTCAGTAGTTAAAACATCATCTCCATTTATACAACATAATTGTTGATCCGAACGCAGCATAGAATCATTACCTCGCCTGTGAACTAGCGTGAAGAGGGTGTGAAAGCCCTAGGGCAGACAGGTTCACCGAGAGAGGGCACTTGTGGTATACGCGAGGCACTTGCGCACATTCTACCAAACGTACGGCCGAAACAATAAAGGAATTGGAAATCGAATTTCTGGAATATCTGGCATATGCTTCAGACCTGACTCCAGACGATTTCCATATGTTTTACCCAGTGAAGAAAGCGCTTATGGGAAGATGATATGCTACTGATGCAGAAGCCTTGATGCGCTGCAAAATTGGTTACAAATGCAACCTTTTTTCTGACAGAATCAAAACAACTTGTGAAACGTGGGAAAAAGTACGTTGAAGTGCAGATATTAGCCTGTTTAATTGTTTTCTTCCTAAAAAAATAAAACGAAGGAGCAAGAAAAATTAATTTCATATGGGTTTTTATAATACCTTATTTTATAAAATGACAAGGTTCGGCGCCGACTCAAAGAACCAGCAGAAACCGTCCGCCAGGGCAGGGGCCATGAGCAGCGGCTATGTGAATGTAGACAGGACAACAGCAACAGAGCAAAATAGTGGTGATGCCATGGAGGAATATCTAAGTTCGAAGGAGTAATCCAAGAGTGAAAAACTGTGGCTAGCGAAATCCGAGGCCAAACCAGTGGTGTGTAATAAGAGCAATATGAGGACGCAGTGAATACACAATTGAGGCAAAGTCTTGTTGCAGCTAGTTTTATAGTGACACCACAAAGCACTAATTGGCTAACAAGGTAGGCATATGTGGCACTGCAGCGCTGTAAGTCCACCACTGCAGAGGCGATGCTAGCACTTGCAGATTTAGCACTGTCATCTAGTGGTTGCCAAGTAGCTCCAAGCACACTACTTGGAATATATTGCGATACTACGCTCACAACACACCGTGTAACAGTATGTCACATAAACTGACATTTTAAAAAAGAAAAGGGTTTTTGTTTGTGTGACGTGTGAACTATAAATTATTTCAAGACTGCGTACGTGTGCACGATGTATAATAAATATTTTAAAAAATCTTATTATTACCATCAAAGCTCACAAATAGCGGTGTGATTAATAAAGAACATTTTTTGCCTACAATCTCTGTGTAATGAAAATGAACATGAGCAGAGATTATTGTTTTGTTGAACTCACTCTCCTATTTTGTTTCGTCTAGCGGAAGGCCGTCATTCTATAGCCGTATGGTATTTAATGTAAGTTTATAATTTAGCAAAATACACTTATAATTGTTATGAGAAAGAGTGTATTATTGATTTAGTGGGCACCTCTTATGATAGTAGTCATTAATTATAATTAACAAATTTATTTTCACAACTTCATGTTTTAGGGAGCTCGTCTTCCCTATCAGAATTTGGTCGTTCATTACGCTGACGATATTTTATAATGTCATAATATTAAATGTAAATGTCAGAGATTTCTCTATTTCGATCTTCCAATAGTTTCAGAGTTAGCAGAGAAAAATAGATTTCATTTATTAATATTTAGAATACTGAATGAGTTCAATTTTTTTTAAGTTCGGCCGCCTAACGGCAAACGGGATTCTCTCCAATTTTGCCTTGCAAATAACGAATATTAAACAATGAAAAATATTCCATTCAACGAGCATAACAATATCTCAGTTAATTCATGGAGTTTGGTTCAAAATGAGAACCAAATTAATTATTACAGGCTGCGTGAAAGCATACAGATTTTCTTTTCAAAATAGCAGCGCTCACGCGAACTATCTATTAGAAGTCCGTGAGTCGCTCGTCGTGTTTAAAATATTATTCCGTACGTACTTCGAAATAGCCGAGGTCCGTACGTATGGTATAATGGTATTGGGTTATTTCAAAGTCTCATACTAGCACATAATATTTAACAGAGTAAATGATATTGCAGTATTTAACAGATATTTATTTTTATTATGTACCGCAATAAGTAAAAGAACCAAAAACACCCGTGCACCGCGATAAATGGTCCTGTAGGGCATTCGAGATAGGAGTTACCAATACTGAAATGCAGGAGGATCTGCAGCGAATTGACGCATGGTGCAGGGAATGGCAATTGAATCTCAATGTAGACAAGTGTAATGTGCTGCGAATACATAGAAAGATAGATCCCTTATCATTTAGATACAAAACAGCAGGTCAGCAACTGGAAGCAGTTAATTCCATGAAATATCTGGGAGTACGCATTAGGAGTGATTTAAAATGGAATGATCATATAAAGTCGTTAAAGCAGATGCCAGACTGAGATTCATTGGAAGAATCCTAAGGAAATGCAATCCGAAAACAAAGGAAGTAGGTAACAGTACGCTTGTTCGCCCACTGCTTGAATACTGCTCATCAGTGTGGGATCCGTACCAGATAGGCTTGATAGAAGAGATAGAGAAGATCCAACGGAGAGCAGCGCGCTTCGTTACAGGATCATTTAGTAATCACGAAAGCGTTACGGAGATGATAGATAAACTCCAGTGGAAGACTCTGCAGGAGAGACGCTCAGTAGCTCGGTACGGGCTTTTGTTGAAGTTTCGAGAACATACCTTCACCGAGGAGTCAAGCAGTATATTGCTCCCTCCTACGTATATCTCTCGAAGAGACCATGAGGAAAAAATCAGAGATTAGAGCCCACACAGAAGCATACCGACAATCCTTCTTTCCACGAACGATACGAGACTGGAATAGAAGGGAGAACCGGTAGAGGCACACAAAAATGGTTCGAATGGCTCTGAGCACTTTGGGACTTAACATGTGAGGTCATCAGTCCCATAGAACTTAGAACTACTTAAACCTAACTAACCTAAGGACATCACACACATTCATGCCCGAGGCAGGATTTGAACCTGCGACCGTAGCGGTCGCGCGGTTCCCGACTGATGCGCCTAGAACCGCTCGGCCACACAGGCGGGCTGATAGAGGTACTCAAGGTACCCTCCGTCACACACCGTCAGGTGGCTTGCGGATTATGGATGTAGATGTAGATGTAGATGTAGGCTTTCCACCCTCACCCCCACCCCCATGCTTGTGGAAGCTTGGTATACCTGCATTGTCATCGAGTTATGAGCTATGTTTAAAATTTCAAGTCTCTTGCTCATCAGGAAATTAGTTTAAAAACAACTGCAGAATTTGTACTGAACAAGCAGACAGACAAGAAAACGAGCTAATAAGAACACGTTTAAAAATATATTTAAGAGAGCGAATAAATTCTTCGTGGCCTGTAACCACACAACCTTGTTGTTACAGCCTGAGAATGAGTTAGAGTGGTGTTTCGGCAAAATGTCAGCCGCCGCCGTTTCGCATCAATCGTAGCACGTTCAGAAGCAAATTCGGCTCGTAAAGCTAATTTGAGTGAGGGGAAGCGAGGTGAGGCACACGTCCGCATTATCCGGCGGCCGGCCGGTCCGCTTATCGAACAGCAATAAAGCAGCGGCCAGCGGCCGGCCATCAGCAGGGCAGGGCAGGGTTGGCGAGGGCGGGTCCCGCTGGCGCGGTGCCAGGAAGGCGGCAACCCGCTGTGCTGTGCTGTGCTGCTGGTCGCCCAGGCTGCGGTCTGGCTGCGGCCGCGAGCAGGAGGAGGAGGAGGCGACACGGCGGGGACTTGTCAGGCGCAGCCGGCCGCGGTTGGGCTCCCGCCAGCATGGGGCGGCGCTGCAGCGAGTGGGAAAGAGAAAGGCCGAAAAGGGAGCCGCAACCGGTCGTACGTTCCCTTTCGCTATACCGCTGCGTCCGGCCGCCAACAGGCCGCACCAGCCCAATTACGACCATGAACCGCACGATCACCTGTATGGGTGCACGCCATCCATTACCTCACTTTCCTAAATATGGAGCTTTTTCTTGTATGAAACCTTTCCTTCGTTGATGGGGCTGTAGTAAACGAAGTCGTACGATTAATTAGACTGTAATTTGGTTATACCTTGATCGATTTCGAGAAATTTTGGCAACATGTTGGAACTGAAGCGTTTTTGTTTATCTATCTAAATCTGAAAAACTGGCGAAACTGTTTATCTCAGAAACTACTAGACAAATTATCATGAGGGTTTCACAGGTAGCTTGAGCGTAGATTAGGGTTCTGGTACCGCGCGCCGTGGAATTTGAATCCGCGCCAAACGTCATGGACGTCCAAGACCCATAGAGGTCTCTGCACTGTAAGCTGTAGCGGCACGCACCTCCTGGCCTGCTTTTAGTGTGGGGGCGCCACAGTGGAACATGTGGTCCCAGCGGCCATAGTGGCGCCCCCGATAGTGTACTTAAACGCTGGCCACTCGCTCAGCCAATACCACCCTCACGTACCTTGGCCTCACCATTGACCGTCACCTCACCTGGATCCCTCATCTCCGCTCCATCCAATCCAAAGCCCACAACTGCCTCCGAATCCTCAAACTCCTCTCTGGCTGGACATGGGGGTTGCACCCCTCTACCATCCTTCACACCTACAAATCCTTAATCCGTCCCATTCTCTGTTATGCCAGTCCTGCCTGGATATCTGCCCCCACCAAATTCTATAAGTCCCTCCAGATCCTTGAGCGTCATGCCCTCCGCCTCGCCTTCCGTATATGCCTCCCATCCACCCAAGCGGATCCTCAATGATCTCATTCCTTTCCCCCATCTGCTCCTATTCCTCGAACATATCTGCATCCTCTACACCTCCCGCCGCCTTTATCCCCTTCACCCCCTGGTTGCTCCACTCCTCTCCCATCCCTGCCCTATGCCACGTCTTCACTGTTGTGTCCCCCCTACCCTCCATCTCTACACTCTTCATCCCCTTTCCCAAGGTGGCTTCCATCAACTCACCCTCCCAGATGATGCCATCTCTCCCTCCATTTATCCCTCCTATCAACTCTGATCCTCATTCCCCCTCCTTTCCTCTGTCCTTTTCCCGGGTTCCCTCTCCCCCCCTTCAATCCTTTTTTTCCCCACCTCCCCTCTCTCTGCCCCCTCCTTTCCCCTGAGTCCTTTTGCATTTCCCTCCTCTGCCTCTTCTCATTCCCTCTCGCGTCTGCCCTGCCCCTCTCCCCCTTTATGAGTCCTCTCCCTCCTTGGTTCCCCCCCCCCTTTTTCGTTATTTTCCTTCCTCCCTCCTTGTTCTTCCCCCTCCTCCAGTTCCCCCCCCCCCCATCTGACTTTGGCTCAGGAGTGTCATCTTTGTGCCGCCATTTTTCGTGCAGTGTTTTACAGTGAGTGTTCCGTGTTGTGTTTTTTTGGGAAGTATTGAGAACGGCCATCATACTGTCGCTGGGTGTGCTTTTATCTCTTACAAACAGAAACCAGACTGTCGCCATGCTTTTTAATTGTATATGTACTACGTTACTTGTCTGATTCCTGTGTATTTTATTAACATTGCCAACCCCTTTGCTTTCTGATTTAACTTTCCGTAATTTTCCGCCATTTTTACACTTTAAGTCACCGCTTTATTGCCTGTTTTTCTTGTTTCCGTTCTTCTTCCGTTTTTAAAAAAGTCTGTAGGCTGTAGAGCAGCGTACTAAGTTGCTGCCAGCCCGCCCCCTTCGGGGGGAATTGAAATTCAATAAAGAAAAAAAAAAAAAACGTCAGCCAGTAAGTCTAGTCTCGCTTACGTCGGTTTACACCTCGCTTTGCGCTAGACTGCTTACTTCCTGGTTTGTGTACTAGTTTCTTTCCTTGTTCGGTCTTGTTGTATTCGTTCGGTCCTACGTTGGTCGTGTTCCTCCTCTTCCGCTGTGTTGTTGTTCGCGGGCGTCTCCGCGGGTCCCGCCGCGCCTTCCGTCATTGCTACCCCGCGACCGCCCTGGTCACAGTTACAACAGGGGTACCGTATAACCTTTATTTAATCAAAGTCGGATCATGGTAAAAAAGATATCATGGTATAAAGTTTTATCTAAAACTGTCGTATCCGTCTGTTTGAACAGCTGATATCTTTCGTGGAAATTTCAAATTATGATAACGATGTTTTAGTATGGGGGCGCTCAACTGCGCGGTCATCAGCGCCTGTACAAATTCCTAATTTTTACCCAGTCCAATTTTTTTTTCGCATTACAGTCTAGCCACAGTCACAAATGAAGATGTTGATGAAGTGATGAGAACAACACAAACACCCAGTCCATGGGGGAATTTTCAGAGGTAACCTGATCATAGTTTGGGGCACCGTATAGGCTTTGTTTCATCAAAATATGACTACTTGAAAAAAATACCATAATTCAAAATTTTATCCTTGCTGATATTACAGATGCGAAAGAAACTCTGTCTGTTACGTATCCACGACGTTCCCACTGAAGAAAAATGTCTCTGAACACTATGTGACTTAACATCTGGGGTTATTAGCCCCTAGACTTAGAACTAGTTAAACCAAACTAACCTAAGGACATCACATATATACACGCCCGAGGTAGGAATCGAACCTGCGACCGTAGCAGCTGCGCGGATCCGAACCGAAGCGCCTAGACCCGCTCGGCCACAACGGCCGGCAAACCCGCTAAACTGATTTCGATGAATATCGACGTGGAGATAGCTTGAGCCCTGAGGATGAAAACAGCTCCCCTATGATGTGCCTTGTACAGAAAACTTATTGATTTGAGGAATATGATGCGCATTCTCGAAAAAATATTACCCTTTTTAGTTGGTGTGTTCTACGTGATACCATTCAAATTAATGAATACATTGCGTTCAATCCATACTTGCACACTATTTATTCCATAATGTATGCTTCAGATAATCCGTAGCTAC
Organism: Schistocerca americana; assembly: GCF_021461395.2. NCBI lineage: Eukaryota > Metazoa > Arthropoda > Insecta > Orthoptera > Acrididae > Schistocerca > Schistocerca americana. The sequence continues at coordinate 307,234,039 of NC_060122.1, read as the reverse complement.
TTCAATAGCACGATGTATAGACGCGCATTCCTGCCCTTGCACCTGTCTATGCGCTGCTCGGCAGAGACGCTGCGCATGCCGATGCATTGTGCGATAGGACAACTTGGGAGGTGGGGAGAGCGTGTTGCTTATACGATCAGGCAGATACGTGAGCGCAACAGATGTTATTTCACGTACAGTAGCTTAGTTACTCAGCCACCAATACTCATCATTATAGAACTAATGACACGCGAGCACAACCATGCGTAACAGCTACTATAAAAATAAATTATATTTTTTCAATTTATCTTCATCGATTTCGAGGCCTTTATCCAGGCCGAAAACAGCAGCAGAGGCTGTGGCTTCGTCAGTATTGCTTTGTGTCCTTTATTCATGTGGATTATAGCAACACTAGTGTCTAAGGCCTTCGAAATGTGGGTCTGCTTATGAATGTTAAGAATATTTATAAAGAGATACGAAGAACAGAAAATGAAAAAAACATGTTAATTGAGATCATAGAAGCGAGGAAAAGTAGACTAATAGAACGTAGTTCCTGATGGAATTTGTTTTGGGCCACATGTTTGGCACCTGCTACCTAGTTAAGCATTTGACCCAAAATGCGGAGAACCTGAAAGCTTTTTACCTTCTGTAGAAATGACAATTATTTGTGGTTCATAGGAATTTTGTTATCACTAAAAGATTTTCTTTTGACATACTTCTCCAGAGATAACTTTTTCTTCAGACTGCACTGAAAAACGTGCCCTATTTCAAAGTTGTTAATTTACAACTTACAATAATTTTGCTATTTGAATTCATTCACGATGCTGAATCCATTCCATTCATTAAAACCACTTTAATCCACTTAGAAAAGAAAACTTGCGTGCTGGTACTTAATACAAAACCAGTTTTGTATATAATTCATTAGTAAAAATTTTGACGATTCATTCTCATTCAGTCGAAAAACAACAGAAGACTTTAGATAGATTCAATCTTCTATTAATTTTCATTTACTTTGAGGCACACATTAATATAATAATTTCTGAACTTTTGGTATTCTAATGTACCAAAACATCTGGTGAAATTCTTGATACACCTATTCACTTTGCCATTTTTAGCTCCACTATCGCTATTTCTTCATGCGCAAATGAAAATAGGATACTCTGAGCACGTCTAGTCACTGAATACTGCATTACGGTTGTTGTCTGTGCTTCAGTAATCATGTAGGCAAAGGACAGTTCAGTAAAATGATTAATGCAAAGCAAATGGTTAAAGAACTTTGAAACTTGGAATATACAAGGTGCCAAACCAAAAAGAAAAGAGGTTTTCGATTAATTCGAAAAAATGAAAATAGAAATTGTTGTTGAAACACATACAAAAACAAAGAAACGGGTGGTACAAGAAATGAAAGAGTTGGTAAATTTATCCATTTTTGTGGATGAGTTAGTAAAAGACAAAGAGAGGAGTAAAAATCGTAGTACATTAGGAGCTGAAGGGTAGCATAAAGAAATGACAAGAAGAAAACGAGCGGTTGTGTCTTTAGAACTGAAGAAGAATATACACGATATAGCAATAGTTGGTGTATGACGCTGAGAATACAATCAAAGATACTTTTTATTAAGATTTGACGATGTGGTAAAATAAATTAATGTATGGTATGAGACTTTAATGGCAGTACAGGAAAGACAGAGAACACGAAATCGTAGCAAGATATTGGGGAGAAAACTGAAAACGAAAGTAGTAAATAACTGGATGATTTTTGCGGAGCGCACTCATCGAGCATACAAAAATGGTACTTTCCTCAGAAAGAAATACCTGTGTGCAACCTTTAAAGCACTGATGATTCATAACACATTCGATGATACAACCTAAAAATTCTGAATGAGAGACGTAAGATGTTATAGTATACAGAAGTGCAGAAAGTTTACCAGACCATTTTGCAGTCAAAGCAAAAGTTCCAGTAAGCTACAAGAAACTTATCGCCCACGGTAAGAATGAACGGAAATGGAAAATAGCTGAAGCATTCGCATATAATTTGGAAAGTTTACAAGATTCTGTGAAATTTTTATAGAAAATGAAGACTAGTCTAAAAATTAAATAAATTTTTGGGTCATCAATGAATCCATAGCAACAACATCATACAGTGAGGTGAAATAATTTATTGATAGTGCACCACGACAGGCCATAGGAACAAAGGATAGTTCTAAGAAGATGAATCCGAATGGTGAACAAAGGGTATTGAGGAAATGATGAAAGAGTACAAACAACTCTGTGAGAAGCGGTGGACACAGGGGATTCAGGCAGTGGTAAAAGAGAACAAACAACTACACCAAAAGCGGTACGGTACCCTCGACAGCGATAATAGGAAATGCTATGCAAGATGTAACTGGGAGGTTGAAAAGGAAATTTCAAGAACAAAATGTGTTATGGGGACAAAAGGTGTGAGGAGATCAATATGCATGTGGATGTACTAAAACAATGTATGTCTGGAAACCAAGTAAAATACGTTAGAGCAGATAGAGTAGAAAAAGCTAATGTCCTTATAATTAGAGCGCAGGAGTGGAAGGAGCATTACTAAAAGCTATTGAGCAAGAACAGAAATGAGTATGCAGAGGCAGTATATCAGCTGAAAGATGTAGAAAACGTGTATGCGGAACCATTGATGAAGATCTCCTATATGCTGAGAGAATTAATAGGAGAATACAGCAAAAGAGGACTGAAGTTAAACAACAAGGAGACAAATACTTAACAACGGGAGTGCAGTCGACAGATTTTGAAATATCCGGTGATGCAATCATCGACAAATGTGAAAGCTACAAACAGCTAGAGAGCATAATTAATCAAGATAGTCCATGTGAAGGTGACTTCAGAAACAGATTGAACTTAGAAAAGAGAACAATATTAAAATTCAACTCCCTTTTGTGGTACAAAAAAATTGGACTATAAAAGTAGCTTAATTAATGACTTTTTAAACCAAGGAATATATTACCTGATATCGTAACACATGTCCTATGATCCTGTTCGTTCATGTTGTCAGAGGTGTCTATACAGGGTGTTACAAAAAGGTACGGCCAAACTTTCAGGAACATTCCTCACACACAAATAAAGAAAAGATGTTATGTGCACATGTGTCCGGAAACGCTTAATTTCCACGTTATAGCTCATTTTAGTTTCGTCAGTATGCACTGTACTTCCTCGATTCACCGCCAGTTGGCCCAATTGAAGGAAGGTAATGTTGACTTCGGTGCTTGTGTTGACATACGACTCATTGCTCTACAGTACTAGCATCAAGCACATCAGTACGTAGCATCAACAGGTTAGTGTTCATCACGAACGTGGTTTTGCAGTCAGTGCAATGTTTACAAATACGGAGTTGGCAGATGCCCATTTGACGTATGGATTAGCACGCGGAAATAGCCGTGGAGCGGTACGTTTGTATCGAGACAGATTTCCAGAACGAAGGTGTCCCGACAGGAAGACGTTCGAAGCAATTGATCGGCGTCTTAGGGAGCACGGAACATTCCAGCCTATGACTCGCGACTGGGGAAGACCTAGAACGACGAGGACACCTGCAATGGACGAGGCAATTCTTCGTGCAGTTGAAGATAACCCTAATTTCAGCGTCAGAGAAGTTGCTGCTGTACAAGGTAACGTTGACCACGTTACTGTATGGAGAGTGCTACGGGAGAACCAGTTGTTTCCGTACCATGTACAGCGTGTGCAGGCATTAGCAGCTGATTGGCCTCCACGGGTACACTTACGCGAATGGTTCATCCAACAATGTGTCAATTCTCATTTCAGTGCAAATGTTGTCTTTACGGATGAGGCTTCATTCCAACGTGATCAAATTGTAAATTTTCACAATCAACATGTGTGGGCTGACGAGAATCCGCACGCAATTGTGCAGTCACGTCATCAACACAGATTTTCTGTTAACGTTTGGGCAGGCATTGTTGGTGATGTCTTGATTGGGCCCCATGTTCTTCCACCTACGCTCTATTGAGCACATTATCATAGTTTCATACGGGATACTCTACCTATGCTGCTAGAACATGTGCCTTTACAAGTACGACAAAACATGTGGTTCATGCACGATGGAGCTCCTGCACATTTCAGTCGAAGTTTTCGTACGCTTCTCAACAACAGATTCGGTGACCGATGGATTGGTAAAGGCGGACCAATTCCATGGCCTCCACGCTCTCCTGACCTCATGTCCACATAAAATATTTTCTTTCTTTGTGTGTGACGAATGTTTCCTGAACGTTTGTCCGTACCTTTTTGTAACACCCTGTATATTCCTCACCTCTACGATACTGTGATGAGCTTCCTCATTCCAAATACTTTATCTGTCCACCTAATTGATCTGTTGTCTTCTGTTCCCTATTTACCATTGTCTCTGATTCACCACAATACAGTGCTGTGCTCCAGACGTACATTCTCAGATATTTCATCCTCAGATTAAGGTTAATACTAACGGAATTGTCTTTGGCTGGGATTGCGTTTTTGCCTCGGTAGTCTATTTTTCATGTGTTGCTTGATTCGTTCATCGTGGCTAATTTATCATCCAAGGTCGCAGAATTTCTTAACTTCACAGACTTAGTGATCACCAGTTTTGATGTTGAGTTTCTCGCTATTCTTAGTTCTGGTACTTCTCATTTTTTGTCTTCGGTTTACTCTCAAACCATTTGCTGTATTCTTTGAACTGTTCATTCCAGTCGAGAGACTCTTCACCTTCAAGGAAGATAGTAGTGTCAAAAGCGAACATTATTTTTGATATTTTTTCATCCTGGACTTTAATCGTTCTCTCGAAGCTTTCATTTACTTCCATCATTGCCACTTCGATGGATTTGTTGAACAGAAAGGGAGAAAGACTGCACTCCTGTCTTCCCTATTTAAAACGCTCAGTTCGTTCTTGATCCTCTAGTCTTCATGTTCCCTCTTGCTTCTTGTGCATCTTATTACCTTGTTTCGCCACAGATTTCTCGAATATTTCTCATAATTTCCAACATCTTGCACTACCTATCATTGTCAAACGCTTTCTCCAGGGTGACAAATCTTACGGACGTGCCCTGACTTTTCTTCAGTCTTGCTTCCATTTTCAAGCGCAGTGCAGGACTGTCTGTCTTGTACTTTTACCTTGTACAAAGTCAAATGAATGGCGATGTAACAGATCCTCAATTTTCTTTCCAGTTCTTTGGTATGTATTGTCAGCAACTTGGATCCATAATCTGTTAAGCTGACTGTGCAATATTTCTCGCACTTATGAGCTCTTGCATGCTTCGTAACTGTGCGGATGATGTTTATTTTCCGAAAGTCTAATGGTACGTTACCAGTCTCATAATATCTACACATCAGCTTGAACAGTCGTTTGCCACTTCCGCCATTGATTTTAAAAATTCCAGTATAATTGTATGTATCCATTCTGCTTTATTTGATTGCTAATCTTCCAGAGCTCCTTAAAATTGTGACTGATATTGGATCCGCTATCTACTCCGTACTGACTCCACTTTCTTGTTTTTCACGCCATCAGACATCTCATCCGTCTCAAAGACTCAGTGTACTCTTTTCACTTATCCGTTTAACAGCAGACTTGGCACTCCGCTCCTAACCTTGGAACACTAGGTTTTAATTTCACGGAAAGTTGTATTGGCTTTTCTACATGTTGAACCAGTCTTTCCGACAATCATTTCTTTTTCTATTTTTTCACTTTTTCCTGCACCCATTTCGCATTGGCCTCTCTGAACTTCCTACTTATTTACTTCATTCCCAAGTGATTTATATTGGCGTCTTGCCTTCTTCGTTTTGTCTATCAACTGAAGCATTTCTTACAAGGCCTAAAATTTCTTCGCAGTTACCTTCCTAATACCTACGTCTGTCTTTCGAACATCTGTATATGCTCTGTTCAGAGATGCCCGTCCCTCCTCATCTTAACTTCCAACTGTGCTATTCTTTTACACGGTATCCATATCTTAAACGAACTTAAAACGTGTCTCGTCATGCCTCAGAACTTCAGTATGACACTTCCTTCTTCACTGATTCTTAAACTTCAGCCGGCTCTTCATCATTACTAAACGGTTTATAATTCTATATCTGCACCTGGGTGCGGGTTCTAACTAGTATCTGACTTCGGACTCTCTGTCGGACCATAATGCAATGCAGGTGGAATCCTTTCGTATCTCCGGATTTTTCCATGTGTATGTCACCCACGTGCGATTTTTGAGCAGAGTAATCGCTGTTCGCAGTTGAAATTTATTGCAAAAGCAGAATACTAAATTTATATAAAGCCATTATTGAGTCAGTTACCATTTATGTTTCAGAGTGCTGGACGATTCGAGAGGAGAGCCGCAACAAGCTCGAAGTTGTAGAAAGTGACTTTCTAAGACGGGTATTTCGTTGAAAACACAGTACAAATGAGGACATGTGGGTAGTAACAAACAGGAAAGATACCATGAAACAGAACGCAGTGAACTTTCCCGTTTTCGGCACTTAAGGAGAAGGGGACAAGAAATATGTACTGGTATGTAAACCTGCGAAAAGGAGGCTCGGGAAAAGGTCACCACTTAAATGGACTGACGGGTTAGAAAGGAGTATTGTCAATACACATTTGACAGCTGAAGGCGCACTAAATAGGTTGTTATGGAGGATGAGATGCGGTACGTGTAGGAATACTTAGTGTAGGCCATCTAGCAATTTATCATCATTACTTCGATCTTTCAAAGGGTCGATAGCAAGAATTTTGTGGGTCTAGTCTCATCGCAAAAGTCTCGTTTCAGCTGTTTATTTAGAAGACACTCCGAATCTTAGTCCTCATGTGTTTAAGATGCCGGTATGCGCTATTTAATAAAAAGTAACCGGACATCCACTAATGGACATTAATATAGCGTGTATCTGCCTTTTTTTTATAACTGCTTGACCTCTGTTCGGAACACTTTCAGTGAGGTGTCTAGGTGTCTCAATGTCTATCGAGGAATGGTAGCCCGTTCCACCTCAAGAGCTGAAACAAGAGTAGGTAATGAAGTTGGACGCTGAAATCTGGAGAGAAGACGACGTTCTAACTCAACTCAAAACTGTTCCATTCGGTTCAGATCAGGACTCTGTTGGGCAGGCCATTCTATTTCAGGAATGTTATTGTCCACTAACCATTGCTTCATAGATGCTGCCTTATGACAGGGTGCATGTTAAGCTGATACACTCATCGTCTCCGAACTGTACCTCGCTGTATACTGTGCACAATACTGTACAATGTGTTCATATCCTTCCACAGTTAGCATTTTCTTGAACGCAATAGGGGGACCAAATAATAACCATAGAGAAACACATCTTGCTTAGACGATGGTCAACAGCACGTACAAATTTTACAAAACGCATTACACTTTGCTCTCTGTGATTATGTTATTCATGCAGCTACCGGTTTCGGTTCTAAACTATCATCAACGGCCGAAAAATTATCACAGATATATTGTGCCATTATATTTTAATCTTTTTACAATTTTAGATTTTAATTCGCAGTTATGATATTCAGTAGTCATATGTCAAAGCATGTATGATATGTGATACATCTGTGATAATTTTTCTGTCGTTGGTGACAGTTTAGAATCGAAACCGGTTGCAAAATAAATACCATAATCACAGACAGCACAGTGTTATTCACTTTGTAAAACACAGAAAAACAGCCCTGCATCGTAACACCACAAGCTCTGTACCTCACTGTTGGCACTACATGTTCTCCAACCATTCGCCAAACTCAAAACATTCCATACGACAGCCTCTGGGTATAATGTGATTCATAACTCTATATCAGTTTTCTACAGCCTACGCTGTTCAGTGATATCGCTCTTTCCACCACTTCAAGCGTCGCTTAGTTTTTACCGCAAAACTGAGTGGGCCATAAGGAGCTGTTCAATCGTTCTACCCCATTCATTTAAACCACCTACGCACAGTAATTGTGCCAGCTCAAGTGCTGGTAGCAATTAAGAACTCAAGAGTTTTTCCTTGTAATGGAGTACATCGACTCTTTTAGAACTATGCTCCGCAATGCCCAACGCTCTCTGTCCGTCAGTAATAAAGTCTAAATAAACATTCAAATGTGTGTGAATTCCTAAGGCTCTGAGCACTATGGGACTTAACATCTGAGGTCATCAGTCCTCTAGAAGTTAGAACTTCTTAAACCTAACTAACCTAAGGACATCACACACATCCATGCCCGAGGCAGGATTCGTGAATTCCTAAGGGACCAAACTGCTGATGTCATGGGTCCCTAGACTAGCACACTACTTAAACTAACTTAAACTAACTTATACTGAGAACAACACACACACCCGTGCCCGCGGGAGTACTCGAACCTCCGGCGGGAGGGACAGAACAGTCCGTGGCATGGCGCCTCAAAACGGGCGGCCACTCTGCGCGGCTTACATAAAATCTGCCTGGATTAGCAGGGAGTACTAATTCTTGTTTGCACCTCTCAGTCATATTACCAACAGTCGAACTGGGATGCTTTAGAAGCTTTGATAAGTCCGTAATAGCCGGCCGTTGTGGCCGAGCGATAGTAGGTGCTTCAGTCCGGAACCGCGCTGCTGCTACGTTAGCAGGTTCGAATCCTGCCTCGGGCATGGATGTTTGTGATGTCCTCAGATTAGTTAGGTTTAAGTAGTTCTAAGTTCTAGGGGACTGATGACCACAGATGTTAAGTCCCATAGTGCTCAGAGCCATTTGAACCATTTTGAAGTCCCTAATGGATAAGTTACTGGGAGGACATCCGATGACTAGCCCGCATTCGGATTCAGTGTGCTCTCCCGGCCTATCTACTATGCTACCACTGTTTCTCTATTGATAACAGATCACTCGCTACCTTCTTTCATACTACACGTAGTACACACCCCAGATGGCTCTAAGCTCTATGGGACTCAACATTTGAGGTCATCAGTCCCCTAGAACTACTTAAATCTAACTAACCTAAGGAGATCACACACATCCATGCCCGAGACAGGATTCGAAGCTGCGATTAAGAACTCAAGAGTCATTCCTTCTACCGGCGTCAAACGATTTTTTTAGAACTACCCTTCGCAGTGCCCAATGGTCTCTGTCCGTCAGTACGTAAAGTCTAAATAAACGTTCAAATGTGTGTGAATTCCTAAGGGAGCAAACAGCTGATGTCATCAGTCCCTAGACTTACACACTACTTAAACTAACTTATGCTAAGAACAACACACACACACCCATGCCCGAGGCAGGATTCGAACCTGCGAACGGAGCAGCAGTGCGGTTCCGGACTGAAGCGGCCGGCTACACGCCCTAGGAACAATCTCGAGCACGTGGTATGAGACAGAACCAGAGATCATAGTTTTACCAGCTAATAGCTCTCTCTGTCCCACATTGATGGTGATGGAGGTGGTGATGATGCTATCTTCTGAGTTGTGCCACAGCACAAAGTTGAGTTAGCAACACCGAGTAGAGAAGAAACTACTGAACGACCCGAGTAAGCGCACAAACAGCAAGTAATGGTAGTGTTTGTTTTTCAGGCGGTGGTCGATGGCCCGCAGCCATGTACACGGTAGCGGCGCACCAGGGCTACGGCCGGTCGGAGCGGCGGCAGCAGCAGCGGCAGCAGCAGCAGCAGCAGCAGCAGCAGCCGGCGGCGGCCCAGCAGGCGGGCTCCCCCACCGGCCAGGCGGGCGCCGGCGCCGCCAGCCCGGGCCAGGAGCAGCCGCAGGGCGCGCCGCGGCGCAGCAAGCGCCAGCGCCAGTCCCTCACCGCCCGCCTTCTCACCTACATCAAGCAACGCTTCAGCCCCGAGGAAGGTACGCTTCCCGCCATGCAACGCCTCACTAACATGACAATCGAGACTGACCCGATCCTCTCCTCGCAGCAGTTCATGGTAGGACCTCAACCTCTCCGCGGCTGCCACCTTTATCTTTATCAGGAACAACTGACTGTCGAGTAACGTACATTAAATTTGGCTTCATTTCACTCACCTTCATCTTATCCTCGTGTTGATGACGTTTTTGTCGTCTGACCACACGGCGTCGAAGCCCCTGAGCAGTTCCTTGAAAACATGATCAACACACATCCAGTTCACTGTGAAAGCAGAGAGAGCAGTTTTAAAGATATTTATGTACAGGGTACGTACTCGTGGGATACGCTTTGTGTCCCATGTTCGAAATCAGCCACAGCTTACATTTTGAATAAAAATTGTCAGCGATGTCAGTGGAAGACTTACTTCTGCCAACAGGTGGAGGAGAGGACAGAAATTCCGTTTACTCATACCCTTAGGGGGGGGGGGGGAATTCACCCTAAAAGAGGGATGAGTCTGCAGTGATCAATCCATGAGGATGCAGAAGGCAGTGGAAACCACAGCAGTAAAGACCCATGATGCGGGGTTAGTGTCATGATGATCTCTCCATTGGCAAAAGATTCAGGAGTAGTTTGTCAAACGGATCTCCGTGAGAGAACTGCCAAAGGGGAGGGGACCATGAGAAAAACAACAAAAGAGTAACATTTTACGATTGTGGGTGGGGGGGGGGGGGTTGAGGTGGGGGTGCAGTAACAAATCTTTGAACGTGATAGGAAGCCTAGAATATATATGAAATGGGAAATGGAAGGGCTCACGCTAGATGTATTCGGAGTCCGTCAGATGGTCAGATGGAAAGGAAAGAGGACAAGTTCTTCTGTTCAGACGAATATAGGGTAATAACCACAGCGCAGAAAATGGTATACAGGGCGTAGGATATTTAATGAATAGCAAATCAGGAGAGATATCGACCTATTATGACCAATTCAGTGATATAATTCTCATCATTAGAATCTACTGCAAAACGACACTGACAACAATATTTCAAGAATGCTTGCAAGCGTCGCAAGCAGAAGATGAAGGGACAGGCATGTCAACTAGGTGAGGGAGGGAACAGAAGAGAGGATTTCGCGGAAATATGGTGTAGGCAGTTGTAAAGAAAGACGAGAAACACTAATTCATTTCTACTACAAATTTCAGTTGGTAATAGTGAATGTTTAAGAAACACAAGATGAGGAGGTATACTTGGAAAAGACATAGAGGGAGGGGAAGATGTCAGTGCCAGGGATGTGGCAAACTGATGAATGATGAGACGTGTTTGAAGTTCACTAGGGTTGTGGATACTATGATAAAGAATACAAGAGTAGGCATTTCAGTTGAAGAAGGGGGACACCTCTAAAAAGGGGTATAATAGATGTTGGACAGGCAAACAGTAGTACAAGGAAGGCAACTGAGAACAGATCTTCGGTAACAGAAAGACTACTTCAGTTGATTCACAAAAGCAAGTACTACAATGTTTATGAGACGACAGGAATACAGCAATATAAATCCCGTAGGAAATAAATAAATCTAAGAGCAGCGCAGCCGAGGCGATGAGACTAAATGGAAAATGTTTAGATATCAAAAAGGAACAAAAACAACCTTCGATGAAATTAAAAGGAAGAGTGGTAACATTAAAACGTAAAAGGGAATTCCACTGTCAAATGCAGAGCAGATAGCGGTTAGGTAGAAAGAGTACATTAACGGCCTGCATGAGGGAGAGAACTTGTCACATGACGGGATAGAAATAGAAACTAACCAATATGGAAGATATAGAGGCTACAGTACTAGACAGTGAGTGGATTAAAGAGTTCTGGATGACTTGAGATCAAATAAGACAGAATGAACACTCCATCGGAATGTCTAAAATCATTGTGGAAGAGGCAGTAAACCCAGTATTCACGTTCGGGAGTAGATTACATGAGACTGGCGATATATTATCAGACTTTGAGGAAAATGTCCTCCACACAATTCTGAAGATACCAAGAGCCGCCAAATGCGAAAATAATCTCACAATCAACTTAACATCAAATGCATCCAAGTTACTGACAAAAGTAATATATACAAGAATAAAGACAAACGTTTCGGCGTGTTAGATGACGAGCAGTTGGGTTTTAGATAATGTAAGAGCACCAGAGAGGTTATTTTGACAGTGGAAGCAAGACAAGATGTCGACGTGGAAAAGGCATTCGACGGTGTGAAATGGTGCACGTTGTTCGTAATTCTGATGGAAGTAGGAGTAAGCTACAAGGAAAGACGGGTGTAAGGACCAAGAAGGAACAATAAGATTGTAAGAGCAAGAACGAAGAGCACGGATTAAAAAGGATGTAAGACAGGGATGCCATCTTTCGCCCATACTGTTCAGTCTATACATCGAAGAAGCAATGACGGAAATAAAAGAAAGTTACAAGGGTGAGCTTAAAATCCAATTGATGCTCTCCTCTCCTAAATAAAAGTAAAGAAGAATTGCAGGATCTGTTGAATGGAATGAACAGTATAACGAGCACAGAATACAATTTGAGAATAAACCAGAAATAGAAAAAGGTTATGAGAAGTTGCGGAAATGAGAATATCGAGAAACTAAAAATCAAGATTGGTGACTACGAAGTAGACGAAATTACCTTGGGATCAAAATAATTCATGATGGACGAAGCAAGGAGCACACACGAAACCCATCATCACAGGCAAAGAGGGCAACCCTGGTCAAGAGAAATCTATTCATATCAAACTTGGCCCTTGATTTGAGAAAGAAATTTCTGAGAATAGACGTTCGGAGCACAGAATAGTATGGTAGCGAATCATGGGCAGTGGAAAAAGCGAAACAGAAGAGAATCGAAGCGTTTGAGATTTGGAGCTACAGAAAAATGTTGACAATCAGGTAGACTGATAAGATAAGGAAAAAGAAGGTTCTGGCTCAAATGGCTCTGAGCACTATGGGACTCAACATCTTAGGTCATAAGTCCCCTAGAACTTAGAACTACTTAAACATAACTAACCTAAGGACATCACACACACCCATGCCCGAGACAGGATTCGAACCTGCGACCGTAGCAGTCCCGCGGTTCCGGACTGCAGCGCCAGAACCGCTAGACCACCGCGGCCGGCTAAAGAAGGTTCTCTTCAGATTCGACGAAGAATGCAACATAATGGATTAACTGACAAGAAGAAGGGACTGGTCGATATACCATGCGTTAAACATCAGAAATTACGTAAATGGTACGTGAGGGGGCTTTAGAGGATAAAAAGAAAAGGCTAAGACACAGATTGAGATACATCCGCCAAACAATTGAAGACGTAAGGGGAAAGTGCTACTCGGAGTCGCAGAGATCTGCCTAGGAGAGGAATTCGTGGTGGGCCGCATCAAAACCATTCAGAAGACTGACGACTCAAAATAAATAAAATACAGAGCTAATACCGTTTCTGGGCGAGGACCACTTGAACTCCGAAATTAACCATCTGAAGTACGTGTCCGACAAAACGGCTACGGTTGAAGTGATATAAAATGGACTCTCTCCAAGAACTGAAAGGAGATACTATTCAACAATCACTCGGCGAGCCGCCGATACTACACTACTGGCCATTAAAATTGCTACACCACGAAGATGACGTGCTACAGACGCGAAATTTAACCGACAGGGAGAAGATGCTGTGATATGCAAATGATTAGCTTTTCATAGCATTCACACAAGGTTGGCGCCGGTGACGACACCTACAACGTGCTGAGATGAGGAAAGTTTCCAACCGATTTCTCATACACGAACAGCAGTTGACCGGCGTTGCCTGGTGAAACGTTGTTGTGATGCCTCGTGTAAGGAGGAGAAATGCGGACCATCACGTTTCCGACTTTGATAAAGGTCGGCCTATTGCGATTGCGGTTTATAGTATCGTGTTGGTCGAGATCCAATGACTGTTAGCAGAATATGGAATCAGTGGGTTCAGGAGGGTAATGCGGAACGCCGTGCTGAATCCCAATGGCCTCGTATCACTAGCAGTCGAGATGACAGGCATCTTATCCGTATGGCTGTAACGGATCATTCAGCCACATCTCAATCCGTGAGTCAACAGATGGGGACGTTTGCAAGACAATAACCATGTGCACGAACAGTTCGACGACGTTTGCAGCAGCATGGACTGTCAGCTCTGAGACCATGGCTGCGGTTACCCTTGACGCTGCATCACAGACAGTAGCGCCTGCGATGGTGTACTGAACGATGAACTTGGGTGCACGAATGGCGAAACATTTTTTCAGATGAATCCAGGTTCTGTTTACAGCGTCATGATTGTCGCATCCGCGTTCGGCGACATCGTGGTGACACCACATTGGAAGTGTGTATTCGATATCGCCATACTGGCGTTTCATACGGCGTGATTGTATGGGGTGCCATTAGTTACACGTCTCGGTCACCTCTTGTTCGCACTGACGGCACTTCGAACAGTGGACGTTCATTTCAGATGTGTTACGAACCGTGGCTCTACCTTTCATTCGATCCCTGCAAAACCCCACATTTCAGCAGGATAATGCACGACCACATGTTGCTGGTCCTGTACGGGCCTTTCTGGATACAGAAAATGTTCGACTGCTGCCCTGGCCAGCACATTCTCCAGATCTCTAATCAATTGAAAACGTCTGGTCAGTGGTGGCCGAACAACTGTCTTGTCACAATACGCCAGAAACTACTCTTTATGAACTGTGGTATCGTGTTGAAGCTGCATGGGCAGCTGTACGTGTACATGCCATCCAAGCTCTGTTTAACTCAATGCCTAGGCGTATCAAGGCCGTTATTACGGCCAGAGGTGGTTGTTCTGTGTGCTGATTTCTCAGGATCTATGCACCCAAATTGCGTGAAAATGTAATCACATGTCAGTTCTAGTATCATATATTTGTCCTATGAATACCCGTTTATCATCTGCCTCAGGTTCGCCGTGATGTACAGTATCCCCAGTGAGTCTAGCAGTAAGTAACAACATCAGTGAATCGATGCATCGATTTCCGAGCGCTGTTCACAATATCTACAGTGCATTAAACGTCGGAAACTAGGAAACCAGCAATTGCGGAACACAGCCTCACGAATAAACGGGAAATAAAGCTTGATTAAACATTTTTTGTCCCTGGTTTCCTCATATAGGGATTCAGCTTTTAAAGATGCGTTTGAAATAAAAATGGGCGAGAGAAGCTTCATCCGAGACAGTGGATGTAATCGTAGTAACCCGCTGAAGCGAGGTCTCGACGATGAGAAGAAAAAGAAAAACTGCATTGTTAATCTACAATGGCAACGGTGGCGCCATCAGCGCAGACGGTGGCTCAAAATGAGGCAACATGACGTTACTGCCGACCAACCACACGGCTTCCAGGCGCTATATAGGGCCTGAACAGCAGCGGCTGAGATTGTTCGTAGCTCTTGAGAAAGACGAAGATGGTAGTCGAGGTTTTACCCAGGACTGACGCGGCAAGAATTCGGAAAATAGTTTACACTTACAAAAATAAAGATAATGGGCAGAAATGTGGATCTAGAAAAAGCGTCCCGTTAGTCATCCACACACTTTTTCCAGAGACTCTGTCTTCCGAAGTACTCATCCCGCACTACAACGACAAGTGGTTTCTTCATGGCGCTCTGGATCACTTCGATAGCAAAAAAACGACGTCCTTTCTCTTGCGAACAGGATTATGACTTCTGGAGCCAGTAATCTCCGCCAAGGTCACCCGGGGTGCGAAGAGACATCCATCTCATTTCGCGTTTGTCTGGGCTCGCCACGGAGAATCATCTTGGCTCTTGGGTATGCCACAATCGGTTTCTAGCACTTCACGTAAGGGAGCTTTGAGCAGCTTAGTGTGATGGGTCTGTCTTTTTGTCATCCATTCCAAGAGGTTTCTGACTGCAGTGAACTTCAGTGAGAGGTAGTGACCTTCCCATGAAGATAGATGTTTTCCAGCCCATCTTGGAGATAACATTTTCAAAAAGTTTTTTGCGGTTAAAACAATATTCGTATAGAAACCACTACTGCAGTTTTGGCCATTTAGCTTTTTGTAAGCGAAGTATTGTGAACGGTAGATACAGGTGCAGATACCGATTCCTATCTCTTAACTTACACTGGGTCACGCATTTGTGTAATAGAATGACAAATTCTCACATTTTGACATTTGTTCAACCACAAAATATTAGTAAGACCTCCATTTGCATGTTATAAGTTAAATGATTCAGTTCTGTATTTGTACACTGTTGACTTGAAATTGCGAGAGCGGCTTTTAAAAATATAGATGTATTTAAAAAATTAATTCTTGGAAATAAAACTCCAAAAAGAGGCACCACTTCACATATCAGTACTATTAGTGGAAGCAAGATATGACGAATTAATGATACTTATATTTTGATAGTGAAGCTTAATGACTGAAAGGTCAGAATGGAAATATGTTCGTTGGCATCCAGCATCTTGGAGATTTGGGGAAACTCCTGTGCCACCTAAGGAGCTTCAGTTTATAATTCTGAAGCAGTTAGTTATGCTTCTTGTTGATCATAAAAATTACTTTTTCACTACGGATGTGCTATAGGAATCAGCGGTACGTTCAGTGTGTGTGTGTGTGTGTGTGTGTGTGTGTGTGTGTGTGTGTGTGTGTGTGTGTGTGTGTGTGTGTATGTATGTATGTATGTGTATGTGTACAATTTTGCTATTATCGGTGAGTGTTGTGATTCAGTGTTCACATTCTCTCTACGAAGACGCTTTACATCAGAGCATGAAGGAAGTAGTCAGTTGAAGATGGGCAATAATTACGATTAGGAACTTAAGTCAGATGGCAGTGAGGGAAATAAATTACATTTATTCCTGAACAAACATCGACTGTGGTGTTTCTGTATGAGGTCCTCCCCGTTGAATTTAAAGTTAGCCGTGTTATTGGCAGAAATTGCTAGGAACCAGCTGGAGGTGGTGCAGTAACACCTAGGGATGCGTATTTTTCAACCTAGTGGTGAGATCATAATATTGGGTTTGGGAACACTCACAAGTTGTCTCACACATTAAAACTTGTGTATTTATCCTACTTAAGACAGTTTTTGGCTGTGGCAGATGGTAGAATTAATCCAAGTCCACATATAAACGACAAGCACCTAATCTTCGGAACGAGGCGGTAGCTAAAGTGTTTAAAAACCCTTATAGTATGTTGATACATAGACAGGGAAGTATCTCGCCAGAAAATAGATCTACAGGATACATAAACCAAACAAATGTATTTTTAGCTCTGTTGATCTATTGTTGACCTGCAGGTCTCCACCATAATCGTAATTTGTGCAAGAGAATGACGTTGGTTTTAACTTCACTTGTAGGTGTAATGCCTGATTTCGTCTGGACTATCAGGAATCAGAACGTTCCTTCCCCTCCTCCCATGTGTTCAAATATGCAGGTTCAAAATCTCTTGCAATGAATAATGCAGAAAAACCGTCATACATGGATTTGGCTGTCCGTCTGCATTAATTTAATGATGAGAGGTATGAATTAATTAGTTATGGAATAGATACAATAGGTCAAGATCTACTTAGTTTAATATCCGTCATTATAACAGAAATAAAACAGAATTCTGCAGGATATTGTCATATGAAAGAGATACCAAAACTTAAACGAACATGGGATAGAACCATTTGCGTTATTCGTTAAACACGCCGGCCGCGGTGGTCTAGCGGTTCTGGCGCTGCAGTCCGGAACCGCGGGACTGCTACGGTCGCAGGTTCGAATCCTGCCTCGGGAATGGGTGTGTGTGATGTCCTTAGGTTAGTTAGGTTTAAGTAGTTCTAAGTTCTAGGGGACTTATGACCTAAAATGTTGAGTCCCATAGTGCTCAGAGCCATTTATTCGTTAAACGAATGTGGGTGGGTCACGTGGAAACTGGAAAGACAAGACTGAAAGGTAGCATCTCTGATTATCTCGGTCACATTTATATTCATTAGTGGCAAAGAAACGATTTCGTCTATCATATCTGGCAGGTATGTTAATCAGACATGCAAGAAATTAAGTGCATGCACATAGGATGCTTGAGCAACGTTGAAGAAGCTTGTGGACCAAATTCATCAAGATGGCGTCCACTTGCAGATCGGACAACGGAACTAATGGAATCATTGCTGCAGATCTGAAAAGATCTCGCGTCTTCGTAAAAATGCTTTCAGGATTACGAATACCTGCTAGACGCTACATACTATCGAGCATAATAGCGCTTAACAAACCGAAAGTCCGGTTCAGTGCCAGAGAGCAGCATCAACCCCGTCAGATTTTGATATCGGAGGGTCCCAGAGCTCGCCCTTGTGAAACTCTGACCCCACAGCCTCACAGCGTCTACATTCATGTAGATCTTCCGCGCAGGATTAGCCGAGCGGTCTCAGGCGCTGCAGCCATGGACTGCGCGGCTGGTCCCGGCGGAGGTTAGAGTCCTCCCTCGGGTATGGGTGTGTGTGTGTTTGTGCTTAGGATAATTTAGGTTAAGTAGTGTGTAAGCTTAGGGACTGATGACCTTAGCAGTTAAGTCCCATAAGATTTCACACACGTTCGAACATTCATGTAGATTTGATTTCGAAGATCAAATGACACTAAAGCTTTTCTTCTCTATCCTCCTAAGCACTCCACGAAATAAACAGGACCGCCTAAACTTAATTAGCCAATCAAAACGGGTAAATAGTGACCAGGCATTGAGATGAGCAGAGATCGACTCTTCGAAATCTCTTCCTAACAAATTTTTAAAATGTTCCAGCGTAAGTTACCACACAAGAAAAGAGAGACAGAGATGGAGAGAGAGAGAGAGAGAGAGAGAGAGAGAGAGAGAGAGAGAGAGAGAGAGAGAGAGAGAGAGCTGTTTAATGTTCTGCATGACATCACTCACTACGTGCCTGTTCTTAGAAACTACTACATTCCATAGTCCAGTCACTTAGACCAACAAGCGTGTCTCATCTCTTGGTGTGGCAGCTGCCTCAACGGTATCAATGATGATACCTGCTCTTTGATTTGAGAAAATGGCTTCAAATGAACAAGAGCTTTCATTTCTTTCATTCCAAACTACTCAAAATATGACCGACCCAGTGTCTCTACAAAGGAAGGAGAAAGACATGGGTAACTGTTTATCTCAGTGCCGCTGTGTCATGCCGAGTCTATTTGTAATCAATTCTCAAATGTGTATGCCACAAACTCTTGCAGCACACACAACAGGAACGCATGTCCTAGGTTTGTATATGATGCCATAGTACTCCATAGCAAGCTATCTGTTGCAGAAGTGGTGTCTTTCCTTTGAAGCTGCCCTTTGTAAATGCAAACTAAACAAGGTACTCTCTGTGAAGACACACAGAAGGACTTTGTGGTCAAAATGATGCAGATGCTAGCGGTTGCTGAATTACATATTTTGAGAAAAGAAACTTTGTGTCAGAAAAAGTATTTAGTATTTTATGAAACAAGCAACTTACAATTTGTAGCAGAACTTAGGCTCATGGAAACTGTTCAAGTAATGCATTAAAACTGCAGATGAAATGTTGTTCATATCCAAAAAAATCACTTTTTGTCTGTTATATAATGAGATCTGCATCTAGTATCTTTACATGCAATTTCTCTTCATCGTTCTCTAACATTTTCTACACCAATGACTTTAAACACTCCCTGGATAAAAAATCTATAAGGAATAATATCCAGTGATCACGAAGGCTATGGGACAGGATCTCTTCTTCCAGTTCAACAATGAGGTACCTATTGTTAAGGTGTTTACAGATCGAAGAGAGAAGGGCTGTTATTATTTGTAACGTATAATTGTTGAGGCAACGCATATCGAATAAAGGTCAGGAAAACCGATTTTTCATAACTGACGTAATATTTTTAATTTTTGATACAGAAATTGCGCCATTCACATGACTTAGCAATAAACAAGCGTTAAATCGTCTTGTAGTACTTTACCTTGTAAGATGCTTGTAGATCGTTGTTGGTAGTCGGAGACGAGTGTGTTGAATGTATTTTCAACTCTATAGTCATGGTTACTGAGGCAGCCGAAACATAATCAGCATTTGAAGCAAACGAAGAACACGAATTGTAGAAACTATGTCCGGTGTTGCAGTATAAAATCCAGGGACCAACTGAACTATGAGTTCAAAATTACTTGATATCAAGGCATGCACACGTTGTTTATGATAAGGTGACGAAATTATTTGATACGAACGCCTGCACACGTTGTTTGTGATAAGGGTGCAAAATTATTTGACTCCAATTTGTGCACACGTGAAAAGGGTGTAATTGCCGTCTCGCCACTATTCTTAACGCTGGATTCCTGTGTCAAGTACATAGCTCATTTCTGATTGTGTATTACTTATAGAGAAACGTCTACCAACCATGTAATTTTGAAGCTTTCGTGTAGTGTTACACTGCGGTCACCTTGGTGCTTAACAATACTGTGGCATTCTATGTGTCAGTTTCCGTAGATGTATTGGTTTCCTGTGTTTGCCCGTTCATAACAGAAAGGGTTCATTTATGTATAGTTCCTCCAAAGCTCTGGAGATTTAACATCCGGGCAACGATAAAAAGAAAATGATTTGATGTAAATCACTGTTGATAGAACAAATATATAGCTACTTTTCGTCCTGCTGGAGATCACATATTTTTGACAGATAATGATAATCCGTGGCAGGATAGTATTATACAGCTGTTTCGATAGGAAGATGGTCAACAAACTGCGAGAGAGATCGATCTATTTACGTACATAACAAGATACATAGTGACTACGATTCATTTCTATCATCACCCAGAGATTGGAGAAAGTGATCTTTGACTTGTTTATAACAGTGTGATGCTGAATGTCTCTGCATCCATTGCACAATAGCATGAACAACTCTGCCGTTCCAAAATAGTGGCTCCTGCCAGATGGCGTAAATTAATGGCTTTGTGGTATTGTTTGAGCTACAGTAAATAAATAAATGAAGCAGACCACGTCAGATAATGAGTTTAACCAAATATATGAGGCTTGTGACAGCAAAATGATTAATATACAGTAAAATATTTTCAAATGGTGATAGTGAACTTGCAACAACATAAAATGTTTGCTATTTGCAACATGGAGGGCCTTTTACCTTAAACAGATAATTATGAAAATCAAAGTTCTGCTCATGTACTGTGCGAGACTCGATAACTGCCATGACACTTATAGATTATGGTGCATATAAACTACTTAAACGTATGATAAAAACTTACACAGAAAATATATATATCAAATCAATGTGTAACACTATACAGTGTAATTTATATATCCATGTATTCACTTAGTGAGTAGAACGAGTGACTCTGAAGACATTGTTTAAAGGAATTTGTGCCTTGAATAGCTTTTCTTTTCACAGGGAGTATTAAAACTTTCAGCTCTACGTGCGATGGAACATTCTGACGCATTCTAATACTTACATGGGTTACATGAATCTGGTGGTACGGTCATTGACATCACAGTTCCTCTGCAGATTTCTGTTGTTATCTATGAAGTACGTACTATTTGGATTACTGGAGGAAGCACATCCTGATTTCAGAGATAGTGTAATTGGATACCATCCATAATGAGAAGTATCAGACGATTCGCTGCGATACGCTTCTCTACTTTTTGTCCATTGTTCAGCTTAGTCGTTGTGTTAACAATGAAATGTGACACAACCAACAGTCATCTTGCAGATGCACATTGACTCCTTTGCGCCATCCACAGTAACAGGCAATGAGCGGTCTTGCACCAACATGATGGTTAGAACAAACCGTGGTTCTTCGTATCTACACTCCTGGAAATGGAAAAAAGAACACATTGACACCGGTGTGTCAGACCCACCATACTTGCTCCGGACACTGCGAGAGGGCTGTACAAGCAATGATCACACGCACGGCACAGCGGACACACCAGGAACCGCGGTGTTGGCCGTCGAATGGCGCTAGCTGCGCAGCATTTGTGCACCGCAACCGTCAGTGTCAGCCAGTTTGCCGTGGCATACGGAGCTCCATCGCAGTCTTTAACACTGGTAGCATGCCGCGACAGCGTGGACGTGAACCGTATGTGCAGTTGACGGACTTTGAGCGAGGGCGTATAGGGGGCATGCGGGAGGCCGGGTGGACGTACCGCCGAATTGCTCAACACGTGGGGCGTGAGGTCTCCACAGTACATCGATGTTGTCGCCAGTGGTCGGCGGAAGGTGCACGTGCCCGTCGACCTGGGACCGGACCGCAGCGACGCACGGATGCACGCCAAGACCGTAGGATCCTACGCAGTGCCGTAGGGGACCGCACCGCCACTTCCCAGCAAATTAGGGACACTGTTGCTCCTGGGGTATCGGCGAGGACCATTCGCAACCGTCTCCATGAAGCTGGGCTACGGTCCCGCACACCGTTAGGCCGTCTTCCGCTCACGCCCCAACATCGTGCAGCCTGCCTCCAGTGGTGTCGCGACAGGCGTGAATGGAGGGACGGATGGAGACGTGTCGTCTTCAGCGATGAGAGTCGCTTCTGCCTTGGTGCCAATGATGGTCGTATGCGTGTTTGGCGCCGTGCTGGTGAGCGCCACAATCAGGACTGCATACGACCGAGG
This sequence comes from Schistocerca americana, assembly GCF_021461395.2. Taxonomy (NCBI): domain Eukaryota; kingdom Metazoa; phylum Arthropoda; class Insecta; order Orthoptera; family Acrididae; genus Schistocerca; species Schistocerca americana. Next base: position 307,211,681 of record NC_060122.1, on the reverse strand, counting down.
CACACAGGGCCAACACCCGGCATCATGGTGTGGGGAGCGATCTCCTACACTGGCCGTACACCACTGGTGATCGTCGAGGGGACACTGAATAGTGCACGGTACGTCCAAACCGTCATCGAACCCATCGTTCTACCATTCCTAGACCGGCAAGGGAACTTGCTGTTCCAACAGGACAATGCACGTCCGCATGTATCCCGTGCCACCCAACGTGCTCTAGAAGGTGTCAGGCAACTACCCTGGCCAGCAAGATCTCCGGATCTGTCCCCCACTGAGCATGTTTGGGACTGGATGAAGCGTCGTCTCACGCTGTCTGCACGTCCAGCCAGAACGCTGGTCCAACTGAGGTGCCAGGTGGAAATGGCATGGCAAGCCGTTCCACAGGACTACATCCAGCATCTCTACGATCGTCTCCATGGGAGAATAGCAGCCTGCATTGCTGCGAAAGGTGGATATACACTGTACTAGTGCCGACATTGTGCATGCTCTGTTGCCTGTGTCCATGTGCCTGTGGTTCTGTCAGTGTGATCATGTGATGTATCTGACCCCAGGAATGTGTCAATAAAGTTTCCCCTTCCTGGGACAATGAATTCACGGTGTTCTTATTTCAATTTCCTGGAGTGTATTAGCAACAAAAAGTCACGCGGGCCATTGGAATTTGTTCCAGCTGAGTACTGTAACGGCTGATAAGCCGGTGCATATCCGACAGAAGGGAACGCCTGTAGTTAAAACTATAACCCTATAAAACTCACTATTAAAAACAGTAAAGTACAAGGTATTAACTCCCGTAAGTGAGGTACGGCTTGGGACAAATGAATTAAAAAATGAGCGTGTACATCGAGCCGTGCAGAACCAATTCATACGTAAGTAACGAGACGAGCGTTCATAAATGGACGCTTTCTTATCATAATATTAGGATTTTGGGACTGCATATCACATTCTATGAGAAGAACCTCCTGTAACTAAACAATACCCAGGAATGTCAATCATTTCTGTCTTTAATATTTCCTTCAAGAGACGCACATTAATTACGAATCAAGCTGAAAATGCCTTGAATAAATTAATTCGGATTCTGATTACTACACAAGCGTAAATAAACATCGAGGAGTAATATTCTGGTGAGAAATCGAAGATAATATCCCCCGTAATGTATTACATCACAATGTATTCCTATTTTAACGTAAACTCTGCCCTATAAACATCGAGAATTATTAATTGAAGTTTTGGTTTCTCTGTACCTGGCTGTGTGGGAATGGTCGCTGGAACAACACAACAAATGCCATTACCAGATTATGGGTAGCAGCTCTGTGTTATACGCGCTGTTTCACTAAATGTGTTTGCCTCTGTAAGTTACGAAGTAATAGGCGACGGATATGTATATAGCGGTAGGTCACCATAAGAAACGTTATACTATCTGCATAGCTATGAGCATAAATGGTTCAAATGGCTCTAAGAACTATGGGACATAACATCTTAGGTCATCAGTCCCCTAGAACTACTTAAACCTAAATAACCTAAGGACATCACACACATACATGCCCGAGGCAGGATTCGAACCTGCGACCGTAGCAGCGGCGTTGTTCCGGACTGAAGCGCCTAGAACCGCTCGGCCACAGCGAGCTATGAACATAGTTTATTGTGATAGTATCCAAAAAGTTCCAGCAAAAATATACAATTTTTGAAATGGAGCAATAGTTTTTTTCTATCATGCACTGGAATCAGTAACACCAGCTGTGTATACATCAATTTAAATTTCACTCTAATCACTTTTAGTTTGGAAGCTACAACCCTTCAAAGTTTCAGGGGAAGATACTACACGCTGTACATAATACATGGCTGTATGGTGAGTGATGGATGTTCTGGTGGTGGGAAGTTGATTTAAATGAGACATTCAAATGTGTGTCCATGTTCCTGAATGCACAATGCAACGCGCCTTCTAAAGGATCTGTGGACGACATGTAACATCGCCGGAGTCACAGGGCAACATGCATCCTTGATGCGCCGTTTTAGATCATCTGCGGGCGACCTTGTGGGCCATGAATGAGGATCATGGCGCCCCAACCACCTTCCTGCAAACCTTTTGTTTAGTTCTTCCACAACAGCACACGCAGAATGGGCTGGGTGACAATCGTCCTACATCAACATACGGACTCTAGTGTATAGACACACATGTTCGAGGAGACCACCCAAACTGTCGACTACAGACGCGCGATATAACTCACCTGTCAGTGTACCTGGGAAGTAGTGTGGACCGCTGATTTCATCCCCAAGGATTCCACACTATACGTTAACAGACCACCCACGTTGACGGTCGACAGGTCGTACCCACCGAGGATTGTCGGCGGCCCAGTAGTGCACGTTATGGCGATTCACTGCACCATAATTTGTGACTTGCACTCATCAGAGAACATAACGCCTTGTAAAGACTCCAGTGTAAAATTACGCATGTCCCATTCACCGAATGTAACTCTCGCACGGAAATCGTTCCCATGCTGCTCCTGGGTCAGTGACAGACGGTATGGTTGAAACCTGTGGCCATGTGCTATACGCCACACAGATGTGAGACTGACACCAGCGACTGCAGCAACGGCTCGTAAACTGACACGATGATCGTGGTGTACTGCAGCTAAAACAAACACACCCTTCTTCCCAATTCTTGCAGTGCTTTGTCTGTTACTGCAGAGCATTACGAAGCTGCTTGTTTCCCGAAGTAGTCGTTCGCCACGTCAGAACGTTATGGCTGCCGGAGCTCTTCGCCTAGAATATCTCACGGAGTACGCCATGGCTGCTTCAGTGGCATCGTGTCGGCACTCGCCGAGCATCAGAAACATGTCGTGTATGCCATTTTCATCCGATGTCAGTAAGTGTGGTCCATTGAGCGCCGTTTTTTTGTGTGGCTCGAAGTCACGGGTATACGGCTGTGTGCGGCGACAGCCGGCAGTCTAACAGCACTTCGAGGAAGCTTCTCCCTCCGTGACACAGGCGACGTTACAACTTGGCTGCACCACATTTGGAAGGAGCATTGGGTTATGCGCAGCGTGTGTGGTGTCTGCCCCTGAAACTTTGATGGGTTGTAGCTCCAAACTTAAAGTGATAGGAATGTAAGTTATATTGATGTATAAACAGCTGGTGTTACTGATTCCAGTGCATGATAGAAACAACTGTTGTTCCATTTAAAAAATGTATCTTTTTGCTGGAACTCTTTGGATAATGTGACAATAAACTATGTTCATAGCTCCGCAGATAGTGTAACGTTTCTTATGGTGATCTAACGCAATAAATATTTCCGTGGCCTATTACTTCGTAACTTACAGAGGCAAACACATTTAGTGAAACACCCTGTATATACGAAGAAGACAGTGGCGAAATATCCTTCGTCACACACCGATACTACGAGAAGTCAACGCTAGTGATAGAGTGTTCGTTCTTGATCTCAGAACTGCAGTGTTTTTTGTGACAATGTGAATAGTTGCTGTGAGTAGCTACAAGACTATTCACTGTGAGAGGAGCATTCAAATTTTGTAACCACTCTCACTTGCCTCCCCTGAATCTGTAATTATAACGTCAATCTGACAAAAAAGCTGTCTGGAAGTAACAGATCACTATGGAATACAAGCGTAACAGCGTCTCACAGTAATCCAATTGATAAAATTGGAGAGAGCACTGGAACAATAGTGAGCCGTATCAGAGTTCACCCAAGCTGTACAATTCACTTTAATCTGATTAAAATTACGCTTCATGCCTTAGAACGCAATTTCACTAATCATAGCTCTCAACACCTCTCCAACCATCACAGGAGAACTACCGGCCGTTGCTAATGCACCACTGGCAAAGCGTTAATTGACTTGCAGTCTTCGAGTGGTGTGATACGTATTCGTAATCCGAAGGCTGGTGCACCATTGTAGCGTTTTGGATGAGAGGAAGACGCTTGAGTTAGTAACTGCGAAGTACTCCGATAAGTAAATTTGGAAAATTTTGACGCAGATTGATGCCATTTGGATCACCTCGGTAGTTGTTGAACGCCAAAAGTAAAAATTTTCTATTCTGACTGGTTTCTACTAAACAGTTGAAAGAATATAGCAGCGTATTTTAGTGAGTCACAACTGGTCTTAGGGTTTCATAGTCATTGAAACAGACACATGATATCTTTCGTCTCAGTCGTGATTGCCGATGCAACTACGAAGTGACTCCATGTGTTGCGCTATTTTTAGCCAGAAATTTTTTTCTTTGACAAGGCTGATCCGTGTTGCCGACAAATCTAAGTTTCTCACATCCATGTGTCAACGTTGTTGAAGCAGCTATAGTGTTTCCCGTGACAGATTACGAAGGATGTGTACGTTGGTAGTCGGTTTATAACGAACTATGAGCATCCAACAGTGATTCGGATTCCCCGCCCACCCCGGGCATCGATATGGAGAAAAGGACAGAGACATTCAGTCTACACGCTTCAGTCGTAGTGTGCTGTCATGCGAGGCACCGCCACAGCAGCGTGTCATGAGAGGCCAACCATAGATTATAAATATTTATGGAGCGAGCATTCGGATGCACGGAACGAGAATTTTTTCCGCAGCATCTGATTTTGGGACAGTGAATTTTAGCCCGTATAGCTCTTTAGATGAGTGCGTTTACTTCCCTGCTATGGAGAGATCACCTTCAGTACTACCATGAAGCTTTGTGTAGACTTTTTACAAACGTCTTAAAAATTTGATAGCAGCAAACTACAGTTGGCTTAAGGACGTGAAGAGTAATGGTACTGTTACTGTGGTTGTTCGTCACAGTATCATAGCTCCGATTGCACTTTAGAGTTTTGGTAACAGGGTAAATAGTGATAGCCAATAATATTTTTTTTACGTTTTTTGTTTCACTTATATACATTGTCGAATCTCTTTTCCAGTTAATTACGTTACAATGACAATGTATACGGCGTAGAAGTGCCACAAAAAATAGCGCTTTTGAAACTGTGGAATTGTGACAGTAAACAGAGTAAGCGATTTTCAACACCAGCTTTTCCATTGCCATTTTCAATTTTTCTTTATTTACCCTTCTGCTTTTTATAAGAAAGTAAAATATCTATAACATTTTTCCGCTATCTCATCAGAAAAGCAATACCATCCACGATGCACAAAAAATAAAAAATACAAGATTACTGTTCGAATTTAGGAGTAGTAATAAAAGTGACAACCTGTAACTTTTTAAACCTTGTTCTATTGCACTGTTTCATATTGTTTTAATCTGTTACAGTTAAATATGTCCGCTATCTCATCAGAAAAGCAATACCATCCACTGTGCACAAAAAATAAAAAATACAAGATTACTGTTCGAATTTAGGAGTAGTAATGAAAGTGACAACCTGTAACTTTTTTAACCTTTTTCTATTGCACTGTTTCATATTGTTTTAATCTGTTACAGTTAAATATGTTACAGTAACCCTGAATTGGAAACCGTCTCAGGCAGAACAAATGCTTAGTTACACACAAGGGTTTGATAACCTGTATAAATTAGAGGAAATTAAACGGAATACTATGTACAAAATTTATCTGCATGTGAACATAGCATCAGTATGTATACAGTGACCGGTAGTTTACTCAGACACACTTGGAAATTTAACTAACACTTGTCTCGTAAGCACATGACCATGAAGTCGTAGAAATTGTTTCTACAATACTAGACTTCGTAATAGTGTGTCTCGATATTTCTTAAGATACAAAGTGCTTCATACCAATATGACATTACAGTCCTACATTTGTTGTACATCAGTACGAAAATAACTGGTCCTCCTTTCACGTACTTCTCTGTACATTCGTACTAACGACAATACTGCGCCACAGCAGTCACTAAAGCTCAAACGGGCAGATGCGTATATAAAACAAAGAAAATACTTCTAATATTCTCTTTTACCGCAAATTTTAGACAAGCAGCTCCGTCCAGCAATCAAGTGACTAGCTCGGTTTGGAGTTCGTAACATGCATAACATGAACAGTCGGTTATGATCAACCCATAAATATATATACTATGGGTGGTCAACTGACGCGAGGCTACATGTACATACCGCGGCCCGACGCTTGGCAGTCACTCTCTCTCTAGTCTTTGGAGCCTTTAGCTATGTGACATCAAACAGTGGAGTTTTGATGTTGCCTGTACCAAGCTTGGGATTTGGATTGCTCTCCGAACTGTTACACATGCTTGAGACGGCTTGTATTGGTTAGCTATTAACCAGTGAACTCCACCATCATCGACCTCCGGAACTGACTGTTGCTCCAACAGTCTCTGCGTTACTAACAGTATGAGTGTTCATAAACTGTGTTCTACCTACTCAGAGTAGGATAGAACAGAAATTGTAAGCTATGAGACCCTGCTGCAAACGCCAACGATAGTGACGTTAGTGTCGCAGATATGATTTGCTTGCTAGCTCCGTGGGCAGCACAGAGAAGCTGGATTCTAGCTTTTCGCTGGACGTGTATATGTTTTCGGTTTTGTGGCTGGTCAAATTCAGAAACGTGTTCTGTAATTGGAAAAGTGTCCCGATGATCTCTCCTTGGCAAAATATTCCGGAATAGTCCCCCATTCGGATCTCTGGAAGGGGACTGCCAGGAGGAAGATGACCATGAGAAAAAGATTCAATAACCGTCGGAAGAATAACATTCTATGAGTTGTGGCATTTAATGTCAGAAACTTGAACGTGGTAGGGACGTTAGAAAATGTGCTGAGGGTAATGTAAGGTTTCAATCTAGATATAGTAGGGGTCAGCGAGGTGAAGTGGAAAGAACACTTTGATTTTGGTCACATGAGTACCGAGTAATACCAACAGCAGCAGAAAATGGCATAACGGGAGTAGAATTCGTCCATGATTAGGAAGGTAGGGCAGAGTGTGCTAGTGTGAACAGTTTAGTTGTAGGGTTATTTTTCTCAGAATCAACAGCAAACCAATGTCAACAACGATGGTTCAGGGATACATGGCAGCGTCGCAAACTAAAGATGAAGAGAAAGAGAAAGTGTATGAGGATATAGAAAGGGTAATACGATACATAAAGGGAGATGGAAGTCTAGTAGTGATGGGGGACTGGAATGCAGTTGTAGAGGAAGGAGCAGAAGAAAAGGTTAGTGGATTGGAACAAGGAATGAGAGAGGAGAAAGACTAATTGAGTTCTGTAATAAATTTCAACTAGTAACAGCGAATACTCTGTTGAAGAATAACAAGAGGAGGAGGTAACTTGGATAACGTTCCGGTGATAAAGGAAGACTTTAGTTAGATTACATCATGGTCAGACAGAGATACCTAAATCAGATACTGGATTGTAAGGCGTACCCAGAAGCAGATATAGACTCAGATCATCTCGTATATTAGCGATGAAGAGTAGGTTGAAGTTTAAGAGATTAGTCAGGAAGAATCAATATGCAAAGAAGTGGGATACGGAAGTACTACGGAATGATGAGATACGCTTGGAGCTCTCTAAGGCTATAGACAATAATGAATAGTTCAGTAGGCAGGACAGTTGAAGAGGAATGGACATCTCTAAAAGGGGCAATCATAGAAGTTGGAAAGATAAACTTAGGTACAAAGACGATAACTGCTAAGAAACCATGGGTAACAGAAGAAATACTACAGTTGATCGATAAAGGAAAGAAGTTCAAAAACGTTCAGGTATGTTCAGAAATACCGAAATGCAAGTCGCTGAGAAATGAAATAAATAAGAAGTGCAGGGAAGCTAAGACGAAACGGCTGCATGAAAAGTATGAAGAAATCGAAAAAGAAATGATAGTCCGAATGACAGAATCAGCATATAGAATAGTCAAAACAACCTTCGGTGAAATTAAAAGAAAGGGTGCAAACGGCTCTGAGCACTATGGGACTTAACATCTGAGGGCACCACTCCCCTAGATCTTAGAACTACTTAAACCTAACTAACCTAAGGACATCACATACATCCATGCCCGAGGCAGGATTCGAACCTGCGACCGTAGCGGTCGTGCGGTTCCAAACTGAAGCGCCTAGAACCACTCGGCCACTCCGGCCGGCTCAAAGTAAATGTGGTAACATTCGCGATTTCCACTGTTAAATGCAAAGGAGAGGGCTGATAGGTGGAATGAGTACATTGGAAACCTCTACGAGGTGAAGGATTTGTCTGATGTGATAGAAGAAGGAAAAGGAGTAGATTTAGAGGAGATAGGGGTCCAGTATTAGAATCAGAATTTAAGAGAGCTTTGGAGGACTTAAGAACAAAGAAGGCAGAAGGAATAGATAACATTCCAGCAGTATTTCTAAAGTCATTGAGGGAAATGGCTACAGAACGAGGTAGGTGTTTAGAATGTATGAATCTGGCGAGGTACCGGCTGAATTTCGGAAAAATATCATCCACACAACTCCGAAGACGGCGAGAGCAGACAGGTGCCAAAATTATTGCACAGCCAGCTTAACAGCTGATGCAACCAAGTTACTGACAAGAATAATACACAGACGAATGGAGAAGAAAATTGAGGATTTGTTAGATGACGATCAGTTGTATTTTCGAATAGGTAAAGGCATCGGAGGGGCAATATAAAATGGTGCAAGATGTTTGAAATTCTGAAAAAAGTAGGGGTAATCTGTGGAGGGGGGCGGGTAATATACAATACGTACCAGAGACGAGAGGGAATAATAAGAGTGGACGACCAACATCGAAGTGCTCGGATTAAAAAGGGGATAAGTCACGGATGTAGACTTTCACCACTACTGTTCAATCTGTACACCGAAAAAGCAATTATGGAAATAAGAGAAAGGTTCAGGAGTGGAATTAAACTCCAAGGTAAAAGGGCATCAATGATAAGATTCGCTGATGACATTGCTATCCTGAGTGAAAGTGAAGAAGAATCACGTGATGGAATGGAATGAACATCCTAATGAGTACAGAATATTGGCTGAGAGTAAATCGAATAAAGGCGAAAGTAATGAGAAGCAGCAGAAATGAGAACAGCGAGAAGCTTAACATGATGATTGACGGTCATGAGTAGATGAAGTTAAGGAATTCTGCTACCTAAGCAGCAAGATAACCAATGACAGAAGGAACAAGTAGGACTTAAAAATCTAGCACTGAAAAAAATGGCTTCCCTGGCCAAGAGAAGTCTACTAGTATCAACTAAGCCTTAATTTGAGGAAGAAATTTATGAAAATGTACGTTTGGAGCACAGCATTGTATAGTAGCGATACATGGACTGTGGGAGCACTGGAACAGGGGACAATCGAGGCATTTGAGATGTGGTACTCGTACATAAGATTATTGAAAATCAGGTGGACTATTTGGGTAAGGAATGAGGAGGTTCTGCACAGAATCGGAGAGGAAAGGAATATGTGGAAACCACTGACAAGGAGAAGGAACAGGATGGTAGGACATCTGTTAAGATATCAGGAATGACTTCCATGGCACTAGAGGGAACTGTAGAGGGCAAAAACTATAGAGGAAGATAGAGATTGGAATACATCAAGCAAATAATTGAGGACGTAGGTCGCAAGTGCTACAGTGATATGAAGAAGTTGGTACAGGAGAGGGAAAAAATATTCAGACGGTTACATCAGAGTAGCACTTCATATCATTGTAGCACTTAGAGTCAACGTCCTCAATTATTCTCCGTACATCCATTTTCCGATGAATTTTTGGACGACACCTATTCTTGTGTCTTATATGTAGTAAGGAGAAAACCGTCTGTTGTATTTACTTATTTTATTCATACATTTATTCGTTTTATTCACAGATTTATTCGTTTTATTCATAGATTTACTGGTTTTGTTCATACCCAACTAGTTCTGGTGTTACAATACACCATATTCGGGTCCCTCTGACTTCGCGTTATGGAACACTGATTTTTGAAACTTCTATAAAAAGTATAATAACGACTTCCCACTATCAACCTGAAAAAGAGGGTGATAGAGGGTCTGAAGATGTTGCACTCTACCACTCGCATAAGAATAAATCCGGTTAATACAGCTGTTGTTACTTTGAATTATTTTCTGGACATATTGGTATGTAATTTATTATATATTTCACCTCTGTCAGTGTTAATTAATGTAAAAATTTCAAGTTGCACCATGCCGGGGTAAATCATTCCAAAAGTCAGAGGATAGCATATGTCATATGTAATGAAGCACTGCGATGATCAAACCAAATTTTGGGTTGATGAGAAAATTTACTATTTACCTAAATGTATCCAATCTGTCTGCTCCTTACACTTTTTGCCCACTAGTACCATGGAAGCTATACCTTGATAACTTAAAATGTGTCACTCCTCCTGTCCCTTAATTTTTTCGGTGTCTTTTACATATTCGTTCCCTCGTCGATTACTGGGAGAGACTCTTTTTTATGTATGCATTTAAAATTCAGGGTAGTTCTGTCCCATCACACCATTAAACGATTCTATTCTCTTATGTTTCACTTTTCCCATACTCCATGATTAACACCTATCCACTGCCATGATCCTAGCCTAATTTCTCAGAAATTTCGCCCTCAAATTAAGGCCTATGTTTGATACTAACAGATTTTCTTTGTCGAAGAATGTCCTCTTTACCTGTTCAACTCTGCCTCTTACACCCACCTTGCTTTGTCCACCATACGTTACTTTGTAACGTAGGTTGATTCTTTCATCTACTACGTGGTCCACAAATTTTAGCGTTGAGGATATCGCTGATTTCCTATCTTTTAATCCACATTACTGTTATACTGCTTTCGGTGAAGTCTCTACAAATATCTCGTGTTCATTAGATAGTTAATTCCATTCAAGTAGTCCTGTGACCTTTTTTCATTTTCACTTTGCACTTCCAACTCAGTATATTATATTTGTGCGCACTGTACCAATAGATATTCTTCTATTCATAACAATATTGAACAAAAATTTTCTTCCACAATTATAGCTTAAGATGTTAGTAAGATTTATACTACATCACTGGAACATACTTTGTTAACTGTAATATAGTTATAGTTACGAACGTGCGAGTATTTCTGGAAATAATATCTGTAGTCCGTTGTAATTGGTGGTGGTGGTAGTAGTAGTAGTAGTAGTAGTAGTAGTAGCAGTATTCGTAAGTAGCGATGATAGGAGCTCAGTCCTATGGCAAGCAGCATTAAAAGAAATATATCATGGTGCCGATGTACTACATACTTGTTAGGAGAGACAATCCAATTCCCTGGAAATTTGCGGTAGTACAGTTGTCCAATAGGGTATGGAATTACCGAAGAGGTAGTTCTGTTTGTTGTACTGGGTCAGCTACTCTGTAAACACGACTTAAGCAGATTGCTGGATTCCTCATCTCACTGTGTAAATTGCCAGTAGTCCAGCCTCGAGTAATTACGACCACCACGTCAAAGCTTTACACAACAGGTTTTATCATAGCCCTAAATCACTCCATTTGTCTGTCATTCTTCATCATTTTCTTCGGATTGCTATTTCACGACCGCATGCTTATGGCTTCCGTAAATTCTAGGAGAGTATTAGTGGATGGAGGAGTATTAGCGGATACAATGTCTGACCAGGGCAACGAAGTTTGCTCGATACAGGATTATCGCAATAGGCCAAGATCGTCGTCGGGATATTAGCCAAGACAAAAACGTGAACGTGTCAGGAAGTTGAACACTGTACCCATTTTCTCAACAGCGGCATGGTTTCCAACATTATGGTCTTGGTTGACAAATTGTTTGCCGGTATGACAGTCTAACGCTAATAAGGACAAAAGTAGTTTTCTAAAAGTGCTTTACAGTCTGGAGCTCACATTGGCGCAAAAGCAGAATAAGTCTCTGTAAAGTTATATTTCGTTGCCACTGTGGACCCTTTGCCTACGATGCAGACCAAAACATGTTACAAGACATCCTGCAGGACGCCATTACTGTGGCTTCCTTGTGCGTGTCAGATGTGTAAAAAATGGCTCTGAGCACTACGGGACTTAACATCTGAGGTCATCAGTCCCCTAGAACTTAGAACTACTTAAACCCTACTAACCTAAGGACATCACACACATCCATGCCCGAGGCAGGATTCGAACCTGCGACCGTTGCGGTCGCGCGGTTCCAAACTGACGCGCGTAGAACCGCTCGGCTACACCGTCCGGCTTAGATGTGTAGTTGTAGGTGATTATAATGAATGCGTGTGCTGAATAGAGTCTCATGTTTTTACAGTTGGTAAAAATAGTGTTCACAATTAGTATCAAGTACATCCTATTCTATCTCACTATATCACTGTCAACGCTGTCGCATAATCTCACTACGTGAGACTTCGTTGAGACCGGTAATATTTGCCATGTGATCAGGAACCAACTGTCAGATTATGGTAACAAAGTACCAAAGCCCCATTTGGCAATAAAAATTATTGATCGACCAACTCAGGCAGGGTATTATGTCAGTATTCAAACCACATTCCGTTATGAAATCGCCCCTTGCAGATGTATAGAATTTCGCCTACGTGATGGTTTCAAAAATCGCACCCTCTTTCATCTTGAATGTGGATTAGGAACCGCATGCTGGCTTCCAAGTGCGACATTTTTCTTCACGTTGTATAAAACATGTAGTATCATCAACGTGGTAAACTTATATACAAAACCGACTAATAACAGGCTGTCAGCAAATAAATAATTCACTTCAGATGAAATTCATGCTGTAACTGGAATCTATTGTATTTTATACAAAATCAGTTGGGATTAGCACTTTATAATATGTGCTATCTAAGGAAGAATATTTGCATTTAATTTCTAAAAGATGACGCTATCAGAACTATCATTTCTCAGTTGGGCATGAATACGGGAGCTAAGCCAATCTGATTGAGATATGACTACCCAAATTCCCATTAAAAGGCATCTTCAAATCACAAATCATTGAAAAATCGACCAGTTTATAAAAATAACTATTTCACTGCCCCAAATGTTGCCATCTTTTAAGTCAAACATTGGCAGGAAATGTAAATAAAGCTGTATCTACCTTTCATTTTAGAGTTCAGAAGTAGACCGTTGTGTATTGGATCATCTTTCGGAGGTGCGTCCGAGACAGCAGTACTGCATCTTACCATTCTTCGGTTTCAGTCGTACAGCCAACATCAGGGCCAGTCGGTGACTGAATTAAAACTACTTGACAGAGTGACATAGTGTGTAGTTCTCGTAAAATGCGCACGCGTCAGTGGTAAGACAGTCACCAGAGTAGTGACAGTCATAAATGAAACTTATACAACTCTTTATTTTATGTATTAATTCGTTCATCCGGCGATTATCCTATAATGACTCAGGATTTGTCTGAAAATACATGTAAATTTCTTAGCTCAAAATATTTGCATACAGACATTATATGTAAGTACGTCTTATGAGGATCACATAGGTGGTGGCCGTGGAATTTAATGAAGGAACCATCTCAGCATTTGCATGAAATGAATTAGAAAAACCACGGAAAACATAAATCGGGATGACCAGGCAGAGCAAGCTTCCTCCTCTAGAAAATGAGACCAGCGTCCTAACAACCGCACATCCCCATTCGGTTCCTATCTGATGTATGTTCTTTCATGTAAACGTAGTTTTATTCTTCATCACTGCACGCATCAAGGACACCCGTTGGTGACTTCGGAACCATGATCTTGCTGTTATACACCTTGTACTGAATGCAGTCCGTTCGGAGAACTGAATCCAGGCCAGTAAATGTGCCACTATTGACGATACTGTTTCTCAGTGTAATTGTAAAAGTAAATAGCAAACGCTGGGTCACAAAACTGGCAGTGTTTACAAACTACGTGGTTAAATTGTATGGTACGAATTTGAATGTCCTCCAGTGATCATTTAGATCAGAAATTTCTCTGATTGTTTGTATGAGTTGTTGAGCTGGAAACCCTCGCCCACATTGATCATACACTCCTGGAAATTGAAATAAGAACACCGTGAATTCATTGTCCCAGGAAGGGGAACCTTTATTGACACATTCCTGGGGTCAGATACATCACATGATCACACTGACAGAACCACAGGCACATAGACACAGGCAACAGAGCATGCACAATGTCGGCACTAGTACAGTGTATATCCATCTTTCGCAGCAATGCGGGCTGCTATTCTCCCATGGAGACGATCGTAGAGATGCTGGATGTAGTCCTGTGGAACGGCTTGCCATGCCATTTCCACCTGGCGCCTCAGTTGGACCAGCGTTCGTGCTGGACGTGCAGACCGCGTGAGACGACGCTTCATCCAGTCCCAAACATGCTCAATGGGGGGACAGATCCGGAGATCTTGCTGGCCAGGGTAGTTGACTTACACCTTCTAGGGCACGATGGGTGGCACGGGATACATGCGGACGTGCATTGTCCTGTTGGAACAGCAAGTTCCCTTGCCGGTCTAGGAATGGTAGAACGATGGGTTCGATGACGGTTTGGATGTACCGTGCGCTATTCAGTGTCCCCTCGACGATCACCAGTGGTGTACGGCCAGTGTAGGAGATCGCTCCCCACACCATGATGCCGGGTGTTGGCCCTGTGTGCCTCGGTCGTATGCAGTCCTGATTGTGGCGCTCATCTGCACGGCGCCAAATGACGCATACGACCATCATTGGCACCAAGGCAGAAGCGACTCTCATCGCTGAAGACGACACGTCTCCATTCGTCCCTCCATTTACGCCTGTCGCGACACCACTGGAGGCAGGCTGCACGATGTTGGGGCGTGAGCGGAAGACGGCCTAACGGTGTGCGGGACCGTAGCCCAGCTTCATGGAGACGGTTGCGAATGGTCCTCGCCGATACCCCAGGAGCAACAGTGTCCCTAATTTGCTGGGAAGTGGCGGTGCGGTCCCCTACGGCACTGCGTAGGATCCTACGGTCTTGGCGTGCATCCGTGCGTCGCTGCGGTCCGGTCCCAGGTCGACGGGCACGTGCACCTTCCGCCGACCACTGGCGACAACATCAATGTACTGTGGAGACCTCACGCCCCACGTGTTGAGCAATTCGGCGGTACGTCCACCCGGCCTCCCGCACGCCCACTATACGCCCTCGCTCAAAGTCCGTCAACTGCACATACGGTTCACGTCCACGCTGTCGCGGCATGCTACCAGTGTTAAAGACTGCGATGGAGCTCCGTATGCCACGGCAAACTGGCTGACACTGACGGCGGCGGTGCACAAATGCTGCGCAGCTAGCGCCATTCGGCGGCCAACACCGCGGTTCCTGGTGTGTCCGCTGTGCCGTGCGTGTGATCATTGCTTGTACAGCCCTCTCGCAGTGTCCGGAGCAAGTATGGTGGGTCTGACACACCGGTGTCAATGTGTTCTTTTTTCCATTTCCAGGAGTGTATTTCCTGTCGGTTGTATTTCCACAGCTCCCTTGATCACTTAAACACATCACAATGAGTTTGAGCCATAATCTTGACATTACGATAATACATAGAATAACCATTGGAAATAAAACGTCCGGCCGCTGAAAGTTTGTTGGGCTGTAGGAGTCGGGTGTGTCACTGCTGTTCTATGCACTATCATTGTATATAGCATGTAGTTTGTATCGTGTAACCTTTAACACTATAAGGAATTTCATGAACGCTCGCATTACGTAATAGCCGGTCAACGTTTACAGACCCTAGAAGTAGCGCCGCCTAGGCCGGTGGAGGGAAGGTCACATTCACTTTACGCTTTTTAATTACTCCAACAGTTTTTGAAGAAACATTTCCCACTTACGGAAGAAAGTCTGTTGGCCTTACGTCTATTTTCGCTTACACTTCCCTTGGTACTTCTGGCGTTTCCACATACACAGCTGTCTTAATCAGATGTTTCGTATATGCAGTTTTACTGAATCCCTCTTCCAGTTGCACCATTTCCTCCTTCCGTCTGACAGCGTTAGACACTCCATGGACCCTATAAATATTTACCATATAGGTACCAACAGTAGTACAAGTGCATTTTTTATTGGATTCAGGTACAGAAGCAATATGAACTTTATGTTCGTAGCGATGCCCTGGTTGCTAATCTGGAAAGATTAGACTAGTATGAAAGAATACATGCCAACGTAATACAAAGTGGTTGCTAATTTAATTTCTAGGTAGCCACCCTCGCTGTTAACGTTTTCCTATGAAATTGTATGGATCACTTGATGCTAGCGAAGCTACAACATTGATATGGCGTGGAATTGCATTTGGGAGGACTAGAGTTGAAATCCCTCCACTCTAAGCCAGATGTAGGTCTTGCGAGTGTATGACATTCTGTATAGTGAATGGGACACAATATCTGTAACAAGACGAACAAAAAGACCATTTCTAACATTAGCATTTAAAAACACTGAAATATTCATTTTGTCCGATTTTTTGATTGCAGTCTAACCTCAAAAAGACGCAACAGAGGCAAATTTAGTTAGGTGAGAGCCCATTTGTTCCGTTTGCGACGTCTAGGGATCAACGTCTGGCCATATCTTATTGCATCGGAGGCCGGCCGAAGTGGCCGTGCGGTTAAAGGCGCTGCAGTCTGGAACCGCGCTACCGCTACGGTCACAGGTTCGAATCCTGCCTCGGGCATGGATGTTTGTGATGTCCTTAGGTTAGTTAGGTTTAACTAGTTCTAAGTTCTAGGGGACTAATGACCTCAGCAGTTGAGTCCCATAGTGCTCAGAGCCATTTTTGCATCCGAGCTTATACTTCATCTCTAATGACCTCGACGTCGACGGAGCCTTCAGTCACTAGTGTATACCATTCCTACAGTTCCAGATTGCAACATTCCAAAATTTTAGTGGGAGCCGGTCATAGGAAAATAAGGCAATTTAGATGACAGTTCTTGTATGTTTGTAAGTTATACGTCTTGAGGACCATAAAATTCTTGAAAGTGCATGTTGTATGAATTCTTCGTCTGCTATAGGCTGGATTTACTGCTTTGTTTACCCCATATGCGGAATCCACAAAGTGTCATTGTTTATGTTAACAGCAGAATTTAGAGGTGACATTTATGTGGACTAACGCAGTATATATGGGCAATACACTCTCGCTTTATCGCACAGTGTAGTAAATCAGTGGATAATCGCCACTTGCGCGCAAAATAATGCTAACACTTTTCATTAAAGGTCGAATGTACTGGAGAAATTGCCAGTTTCCAGCCTGCCTCCCGTAACTGCGTGGCAGTCAGCATCTAGATGTGTCAAATAACGCAACGTACTATCGTTAATATACCATATTAATTTTTTAAAAAAGGAGGGAAAATTGAATGTATTTCCGACGCCGATAATATTACCATATTTCACTTATTCATTTTTATTAATAAACAGAATCACCAAATCATTTCTCACACATAAATTTTATATATCGACTGTGGGTTTACATTTACTGTGCAGTACATTCAATTCCCTCGTATATATAATGGCACAGCACTATTTTTCGGTAGCGGAATGGCCTCCCTTTTGATATATACGAGTGCACATCTCCGGGGACCAGGGGGATGAAATATGGCAGCGAATGTAAAAATGAGCACGTGCTAATCTCATAAATTCTGCTCTTGCCTAACATAAATCCTCTTTCTCGCCTGCCGTATTATTATTCCACACTGTGAACTAAATTAAATACAACGTGATGAAATTCAATGCTGCGTGTGAGGTACATTTAATGAAGAGCGGGGAATGTGGGCTGCTGCCTTTGATCTGTACTACACCACAACATTAATGGCCCTTTCATGCACTAACTCGCGTGGCAGCGGTAATTCCGAATGCGAAACGTCGGCGCGAATTCGTTTACGGCGTGTTTACCGCAGTTGCTCGCGCCCCAGCGCTGCTTAACAACCCGGCTTTGTCTGCGACCAAGTGGGAAGGTCACGTGGTACGGCCGGGGAGCATGCCGGGAATCGCGCTTCTCCAGTGTAGCTCCGCACTGCGGACGGCTGCCAGCGGGCACAAATAGTTGCCGCGTTCGCCGCTAGGTGGGATGTGCGGCGGTATCTGTAGCTCTTCCCCAGCGCGGCTTTCTACTCTCTAATAAATGATTACTCGCCGATCTGCATTTCCTTGTCATGATTTCGGTACTAGTTAGTAAAATTGACAGATTAGATCTGCTTTCCATCTCTGTTCAGAAGGAAAACAGTTGCAAGTTTTCATTTGTAACTAAGAATATTACAGCGGGCTATTGGAGAACCTCAACTGAACAAAAGAAATTTAGCCCGCAGTTCTTTTTATTACATTTGTGGTAGTATCTTTACAGTTACGCACCATTTCTTCGAAGAATGAAGAGAAAATATACTCCATTTTTTGTGTTTCGAACGTCTATCGGTAAAAAGGGAACTTCGTTTTCTGTCTGTCTATCCGAGAGTTGAGGACGCTTTTTACTCAGGATGGGATAGACATGTCATGTTAAAATTTATGTCGCATACTAATGCATATTCTCCACAGGGTGGAAAAACGCCGTGCTTTTAACTTGTTATAAAAACTTGAAATTTGTAAAGCGAACAAGGGTGCTTAATTGGCAGATCGATTTTGTGCCTAATGCCTACTTTCCTTTGTTTTATCAATACTCTAATCACTGAACTCCTCTGTTTAATATATCCTGCAAGGCTACACCTAGTATAGACTGCTTTACATATTTACTTCGTTTTCTTAAGTCGTACGTGTAACTCTAGTGTTTCCGTCCCTTCTCTCTTTATATAAGATACTTCATTCAGTAGATAATCTTGTCCTTGCACTGGTACGGTGTTTACACGTCTTTTCTTGGAGCGGCAGTCCGCAGCGTACAAGGGCCCATCCGGCGGACTCGTTCCTTTAACCACTTCTCGCTTATGTGGCGTTTGAGAGTTAGCACCAACACATGATGCAGATTATGTGCGGCAGTCTGTTTTCATTCATTGGGCTTCTTTAACTATTTTTTGTAATTTTATATTATTCTGTATAGCCGGGGAACTGTTATTACTTATGTCATTATCTAAAATATCGCCACTTGAGCGTATGTCAGTTATTTTTTCTTAACTATTTCCTTTTAACATTATAACTTCGGTCGTGTTTTATTTGATCGCTTTCTACGAGGGTGAGTCAAATGAAAACCTTAAATATTTTTTAAATATTATTTAGTGTGCAGAACTGGTACAAAGCTGTATCACTTTTCAACATAATCTCTCCCACGCTCAATGTAAGTCCTCCAGCGCTTATAAAGTGCATAATTTCCTTTAGAAAAAGTTCATTTGGCAGTCCGCACAACCACTCATGCACCGCGTGGCGTTCCTCTTCGTCAGGACGGAACTTCTTTCCTCCCATTGCGTTTCTGAGTGGTCCAAACATATGGGAATCACTTGGGGCAAGGTCTGGTGA
This sequence comes from Schistocerca americana, assembly GCF_021461395.2. NCBI lineage: Eukaryota > Metazoa > Arthropoda > Insecta > Orthoptera > Acrididae > Schistocerca > Schistocerca americana. The sequence continues at coordinate 307,192,448 of NC_060122.1, read as the reverse complement.
GTATGGTATATGAGGAGGACACTCAAAATGCAGGACTGTGATTGTTACAACTGTTGTACGGACAGTGTGGGGCTTGCATTATCATGCTGCAAAAGGACACCCGCTGACAGCAATCCACGTCGCTTTGATTTGATTGCAGGCCGCAGATGATTTTTTAGGAGATCTGTGTATGATGCACTGGTGACAGTGGTCCCTCTAGGCATGTAATGCTCCAAAATGACGCCTTTTTCGTCCCAAAAGAGAGTCAGCATAACCTTCCCTGCTAATGGCTCTGTTCGAAACATCTTTGGTTTTGGTGATGAGGAATGGCGCTATTCCTTGCTCACTCTCTTCGTTTCCGGTTGGTGGAAGTGAAACCAGGTTTCGTCCCCAGCAACGATTCTTGCAAGGAAGCCATCACCTTCTCGTTCAAAGTTCCGAAGAAGTTGTTCATAAACATCAACGCATCGTTGTCTCATTTCAGGAGTCAGCTGCCGTGGCAATCACCTTGCAGACACTTTGTGAAACTGGAGCACATCGTGCACAGTGTGGTGTGCTGACCCAAGCAGCAATGTGATTCAGCGTCCTCGGCGGTTTTCCTTCACTATGGCTTCAACTGCTGCGATGTTCTGTGGGTTCACTACTCGTTGTGCCTGACCTGGTTGAGGAGCATCTTCCACTGAAGTCACACCATTTGCGATCTTCCTACTCCTCTCGTAGACATGCTGCTGTGACAAACATGCATCACCGTACTGAACCGTCATTGGTCGATGAATGTCAATAGGTTTCACACCTTCACTACGCAAAAATCGAACAATAGAACGCTTTTCTTCCCTGGTACAAGTCACAAGTGGGGCGGCCATCTTTATAGTGATACTGCCACGGTATGTGTGCATCTGCACTATGCTGCCACCTACAGGCCATTCTGCACGCTGTTTGTAGCAGTCTTACCAACTTACAGGATAACGGCGCGAAATTTCGGTTTGTTATTACAAATTTCAGGTTTTCATTTGACTCACGCTCGTATTACTATAACGACTTTTACACCTTATGAACCCACTGCAGACTTTACTGATTGTATCCCTCTTTCTATTTTACATCTTAAATTATTGTTGAAGAAAATGATTACAGTAGCGACATCTGGCGAACTTGCAACACAAACATTTTGTGGCCACTGTACGGCAGTTTGTTTCGAAGTGCTGCTGACAAGATGGTTCTTGTGTATACTATTACTCATACAAGTTTGACGGTGGTAGCGCTGATTTTGTGTTTAGCATTTGACGATGCCACTGCGGCTCCAGTATATTACGATACGTTTTTATAAAACGGGTACGCTTTTCATATTTAAAGCGTATAAATGCACATGTATGTCATAATACTTTTCTTAATGGTCTATTTTATAATTTTAGGCTGAAGACAATCTGCTAGTTGTATTTGGTTTTTTTCCATAATTAGTAGCAGATCGGACAATGATCATTGCTGACCGAAACCGGTAGTCTGAGGAATTAAAATTTTGTGGCAATGGAAGTGAAATAAAGAAAATTTATACATTTTTCGGGTCACTGTTCAATTCGCTACCATGTCGCTACCATGTCGCAGCTTCGTGAACTTGTATAATTTGAAAGACTGGCAAAAACAGTTAACCTAAAAATCTACTTCAGCTGCAGTCTACTACTCCTAACCGACATCTCTTCTTCGATTCTAGGAAAAATGCGAGAAAAAATGTATCTAAGGAAACCGGTTTTCCTTCTCACTTTGAAAATCAATATCCAGATCGTATTGTCCTTTTATTGCATCTCTTACAATGTCTTCATCACATTCTGAAAACTGCTTACAACATTTTACATTTGATGGATTACATGCTTTCTTGTTATTGATTATTTACTTTTCTTATGAGAGATATATTCTTGGTTTTGTTTTTATAGATATTGGCTCAAATGGCTCTGAGCACTATGGGACTTAACATCTGAGGTCATCAGTCCCCTAGAACTTAGAACTACTTAAACCTAACCAACCTAAGGACATCACACACATCCATGCCCGAGGCAGGATTCGAACCTGCGACCGAGCGGCCGCGCGGTTCCAGAAGCGCCTAGAACCGCTCGGCCACACTGGCTGGCTATATACACTCCTGGAAATGGAAAAAAGAACACATTGACACCGGTGTGTCAGACCCACCACACTTGCTCCGGACACTGCGAGAGGGCTGTACAAGCAATGATCACACGAACGGCACAGCGGACACACCAGGAACCGCGGTGTTGGCCGTCGAATGGCGCTAGCTGCGCAGCATTTGTGCACAGCCGCCGTCAGTGTCAGCCAGTTTGCCGTGGCATACGGAGCTCCATCGCAGTCTTTAACACTGGTAGCATGCCGCGACAGCGTGGACGTGAACCGTATGTGCAGTTGACGGACTTTGAGCGAGGGCGTATAGTGGGCACGCGGGAGGCCGGGTGGACGTACCGCCGAATTGCTCAACACGTGGGACGTGAGATCTCCACAGTACATCGATGTTGTCGCCAGTGGTCGGCGGAAGGTGCACGTGCCCGTCGACCTGGGACCGGACCGCAGCGACGCACGGATGCACGCCAAGACCGTAGGATCCTACGCAGTGCCGTAGGGGACCGTACCGCCACTTCCCAGCAAATTAAGGACAATGTTGCTCCTGGGGTATCGGCGAGGACCATTCGCAACCGTCTCCATGAAGCTGGGCTACGGTCCCACACACCGTTAGGCCGTCTTCCGCTCACGCCCCAACATCGTGCAGCCCGCCTCCAGTGGTGTCGCGACAGGCGTGAATGGAGGGACGAATGGAGACGTGTCGTCTTCAGCGATGAGAGTCGCTTCTGCCTTGGTGCCAATGATGGTCGTATGCGTGTTTGGCGCCGTGCAGGTGAGCGCCACAATCAGGACTGCATACGACCGAGGCACACAGGGCCAACACCCGGCATCATGGTGTGGGGAGCGATCTCCTACACTGGCCGTACACCACTGGTGATCGTCGAGGGGACACTGAATAGTGCACGGTACATCCAAACCGTCATCGAACCCATCGTTCTACCATTCCTAGACCGGCAAGGGAACTTGCTGTTCCAACAGGACAATCCACGTCCGCATGTATCCCGTGCCACCCAACGTGCTCTAGAAGGTGTAAGTCAACTACCCTGGCCAGCAAGATCTCCGGATCTGTCCCCCATTGAGCATGTTTGGGACTGGATGAAGCGTCGTCTCACGCGGTCTGCACGTCCAGCACGAACGCTGGTCCAACTGAGGCGCCAGGTGGAAATGGCATGGCAAGCCGTTCCACAGGACTACATCCAGCATCTCCACGATCGTCTCCATGGGAGAATAGCAGCCTGCATTGCTGCGAAAGGTGGATATACACTGTACTTGTGCCGACATTGTGCATGCTCTGTTGCCTGTGTCTATGTGCCTGTGGTTCTGTCAGTGTGATCATGTGATGTATCTGACCCCAGGAATGTGTCAATAAAGTTCCCCCTTCCTGGGACAATGAATTCACGGTGTTCTTATTTCAATTTCCAGGAGTGTATATTGTTTTGATGAATGTTGTAGTCGTTAATGTACTTAGGTCTCAGTATAATAAGAGCAAAATATGTGATTAAATACTCTTTGGTAAATCATGTAAAGCCCCAAACACTTGTTAATTGATGATTCATTCACACGACCGATTTCGCTACGTTACGGCAGCATTATCAGGTTATACTACATAGAAAGCATCCTTTTAACGTACTTAATTAAAAATTAAGGTCATCCAATAAAAATAAAGCTAAATGCGAAGTACTTACATTGGTTTCAGATAGATTAGTATAAGCAGACGCAGCCGGCCGGTGTGGCCGAGCGGTTCTAGGCGCTTCAGTCTGGAACCGCGCTACCGCTACGGTCGCAGGTTCGAATCCTGCCTCGGGCATGGATGTGTGTGATGTCCTTACGTTAGTTAGGTTTAAGTAGTTTTAAATTCTAGGGGACTGATGACCTCATATGTTAAGTCCCATAGTGCTCGGAGCCACTTGAACACACAGACGCAACCAAGGTTAGTAGTTACAGAATCCAACCCAATGAGGAGAGAAATGCTCAACAAGTCATAACAGTCAGAGCACTAAACGGAATAGTGCAGGGGATGATGCACTCGGACAAAAAGAACAGCAGTAACCGTAATAAATGTGAGTAAAATGTAATACAAGAAGCACAGGATAATATACGACCAGTAGAACATCATTCTGAGAAACGTAATAAGTTAACTGGCCCCGTTAACACAAAGAAAAATACACAGAGAAGGGAAAAATTATGCAGGTTTAATGATCGAGAAGCGAGAACATAAGATATTGAGCCTAAGGGCACATCCATGTGGATGTTGAATAAGGATGAAGGATTAAAAGTGTTAAAGGACCTTATCAGATTATAGACTTTATTTAAGACACACGCCAATAACAAACTAATCGGAACCGAGAATGAACCTACCAAATAGTAAGAGACCCCATTTATAATGATAAACCCAGGAAACCAGAAGAACAGATTAATGACATGGTTAACATAACTTGAATGACCAAATATACCAATTCACGAAATTTACTTGCCCTATAGTTGGTTGTCGCGAGGGTAAAGCACTGGAAGGGGTCATTTGGCGGGGAGGGCTAGTGAACGATGAAAGACCACAACACTCCTATGCTTGGTGTGGCCCCTTAACAGTGTCTAGGATCGACAGAAGTAATAAAAGCGGGGGCGTTAGTTTTGCTTGTTTTATTTTGTTTTAGGGCGCAAAAACAAAATAGCTCATACGATCCCATGTCTAAACTGATAGAACTCGAACACAATGAGAGGAGATAAAAACGACTACACGGCTGTCCCAATCGACGGAGCAGAAGACAGCTAAAAACAGGGACGTGGAGAAAGGTCTATAAAATACGCCATAGAGAGAAGGAGGTCCAGAAATGAAACCTAAATGGCCTTCGCAATATTGCTACGACGGATAGAAAATAAAACGCGGTCGACAGCCCGTGCGTTGTTCGCTAAAACGACCGAGAACAGAGGCTCAAACACAAACGGGAACGTAAGAGGTTGAAAAAAGGTCATTCCGTCAGGAAAATAACGGACTGTCAAAAGCTGCACAAAGTAGTAGGGAAGCACCACTTAATAAATGCCAATGGCGAAAAAGACAGTGCACAGTACGCAACCTAGTTGAAGTGTTCTAGCTGCGAGAGGGCGGAGAGGAGGTCGTCGCAGCCGCTGGGAGAGGCTTAATAATACGGAGCTTATTCCGTTAAAGGGAGGATTAGTGGTGATGCCAAAATGACACCACCTCCTAAGGCTGGTATTACGCTATCATATATCTTTTGACAAACGTTCGATCAAATACATGATCAAATATTCGCCAAATTTGTTTGACGAAGACATTTGACGTGGCGCTAGGGGCTTTATACTGTCATCATATTTTTCGTCAAAAGTTCAAGGTGGCTGATAACTTGTTTTTACGCGCAGCAGTTGCACGTACCACAATTGCATTTGGAAGAGAAACGGGGTGGATGGGAGGGGGGGGGGGGGGAGGGGGGGGCGGAAGAAACGTACGTGGGTGGAACCGTGGGTTTTACGACGAAACGATAAAATCATTCAACAAAATTTGTTACGTGAGCTTCTAGACGTGAGCTTCTAGTGGAGGACGTCAAGTTGTACATAAATTACTTAAGAATGGAGGAGCATACCTTTCAGTATTTTCTCTGTGAAGTATCTCTTCATATCACAAAGCATAATACTCACTTAAGAACTGCTATATCTGCAGAAGAGAGGCTCACAGTAACACTTCGATTTCCTGCTACAGGAGAAGGCTACTCCAGCTTGCAGTATAGCGCTCGAGTACCACAGTGAACTTTAATTAAAATAATGCTTGAAATGTGTGAAGCAATTTATAAAGCATTAAAGGACCAATATCTGAAAGTAAATAAATGTTCAGTACACCTTATGGGCATTAAGAACAATTTTTACTGTAGATCAAGGTAGTAATCACATTTTGTGTCCCACAACTACACAATTAATAGTAATGTTAGAAGTTGATGAGGCGCTTACTTTCGCTTTCTCATGAGAGTAGCTTGAGCCGGGGCCATTAATTTACTTTTTCATGTCGTCAGCCGTGCTCCCTATCTTACGGGCAATGACCTCCACAATGTTTTTTGTAGCTCTCCTCTCTTGCTAATCTATTTTTTTACTCAGGGTTTCTCAGGTTGTAAAGCGCCTCATCAGCTCCACACATTTCTATTAATTTTATAGTTAACGGCACACACGAACTCAACTTCGTAACCCTTCCCATGATGGTGCTCATTAGATAAATTGGAGTCCATGTACGTAACTGCATGTCCCGTTTCACGGAGCTGTGTGCTTAACGCTGGCTTCGAAATGACCAAATTAAGATGTTCTCGGAAACGTGTATTAAGTGACCTATCAGTCTGGCCCACGCGTCTCTTTCGACTGTAGTCAAATTGTATATTGTAATGATCAGACGCATCAAATCTACGAGCTGTAGATCGTTATCTATGCGAATATTTATAATAAATGCAGTGAGGTATAAAATGGCTGGGGTGATGATTTTTGCTATGAGACTGGGACCAGTCATCTCTGAAATATTACTATAGTACGTCAGCCAGTGGTAACTATGGCCGTCAAGGTTGTTAGTAATAGGGTGGAGAGTAATGCCATAAATAAGACCAGACCTCAGACCAGAACCACTTTTGTATAAAATTTCATTATCGGAACTACTAAAAAAATCGACACTTTAACCATTATGTAAACTCATGTAATGAATGAGTTGGTACTCTCTATCGAATACCTAGCGAGGTAAGGGCACGTCATGCATCCTATTTAGAATTGTTCTAACAGTGGCCATCTTATACTTGAGAGTACGTTTTGAAGTGCAGTGGATTACTGAGTCAATAAATTTAGGTTTTCTGTAAAAATTATACCAGCAATGTTATCATGTGTTTTAAGTGAGAAAGTGAACCCGACTCACTATGTTGTGTGGTAAACTGAATCTTCAGGTGGAATTCATTTAATTCATCCAAAAACCGGACACTCTCTTCCCTATTGCCATCATAGTCCAGCAAAACGACATCGACGTTTCTACACCAGTACAGGAATTTTCGTCGTGGCATGCGATTTTTTCCATGAAATCCCATTCAAAACTAGTCATAAACATGTTAGGTAAACAAAGGCAGAAGGAGATCCCATTGCCAGTCCATTTTTGTGTGTGTAGCAAGTACCGAAACCTATAATAGTCAAACTACAATACTATGACCTCATGTGTTTTTGGCATATCTCTCAAATCCAAAAATTATTGGAAATAATACTTGAGACTTGCTAAGTAAGAATACTGGAATACATGTTAAACAAGTCACAGGACACTGTATATGTACCGATGCAGTTTCGCATGTACCTCCTCCTTGTTATCCACAAAATAATCTTTCTTGTGTAGAGTATTGAATATTCCTCCCGGCCCCAGCATTAACAATGAGATGCATAGGCTGCTGTTCCTTATGAAGCTTTACAGCGGCCTGTAATCTAGGGGCGGTTGGTTGCATAGAGTGTAGATGCTTTTCTGATGTCCCTCAGAAAACATTCGGTGGAATTAAACGATTACCTTAGATTAGATACATACCCTATGTGATCAAAAGTAACCGGATACCCCGAAAAACATACATATGTTATATTAGGTGCATTGTGCTGCCACCTAATGCCAGGTACTGCATGTCAGCGACCTCAGTAGTCATTAGACACCCGTGAGAGAGCAGAATGGGGCGCATCGCGGAACTCACGGACTTCGAACGTGGTCACGTGACTGGGTCTCACTTGTCATACGTCTGTACGCGAGATTTCCACACTCCTAAACATCCCTAGGTCCACTGTTTCCGATGTGATAGTGAAGTGGAAACGTGAAGGGACATGTACAGCACAAAAGCGTACAGGGCGACCTCGTCTGTTGACTGACACAGACCGCGGACAGATGAAGAAGGTCGTAATGTGTAATAGGCAGACATCTATCCAGACCATCACACAGGATCCAATGCAAGTACCATGACAGTTAGGCGGGAGGTGAGACAACTTGGATTTCATGGTCGAGCGACTGCTCGTAAGCCACACATCATGCCGGTAAATGTCAAACGACGCCTCATTTAGTGTAAGGAGCGTAAACATTGGACGATTGAACAGTGGAAAAACATTATGTGGCGTGACGAATCACGGTACAGAATCTGATGATCCGATGGTAGGATGTGGGTATGGCGAACGACCGATGAACGTCAGCGTGTGTAGTGCCAACAGTAAAATTCTGAGGCGGTAGTGTTATGGTATGGTCGTGTTTTTCATGGAGGGGCCTTGCACCCCTTGTTGTTTTGCGTGGCACTATCTCAGCACAGGCCTACATTGGTGTTTTAAGCGCCTTCTTTCTTCCCACTGTTGAAGAGCAATTCGGGGATGGCGATTGCATCTTTCAACACGATCGAGCACCTGTTCATAATGCACGGCCTATGGCGGAGTTGTTACGCGACAGCAACATCCCTGTAATGGACTGACCTGACAAAAAATGAAATGATCGTATGACACTGTTGGCCAGGAGATCCCATACGGGATCGACCGCCAAGTTCAAGTCTTATTTCAGTCTGCGCCACATTAGACGACTTGCGGCCGATAGGGTCCTGACCCGAATCCTACAGAACACCCCTGTGATGTTTTTGAACGCAGACTTCGTGCCAGGCCTCACCGACCGACATCGATAGTTCTCTTCAGTGCAGCAGTCCGTGAAGTATGGGCTGCCATTCCCCAAGAAACCTTCCAGCACCTGACGTAACCTATGCCTCTGAGAGTGGAAGCTGTCATCAAGCCTAATAGTGAGCCAACACCATACTGAATTCCAGAATTACCGATGGGGGAAGCCAAGAACTTGTGAGTCATTTTCAGACAGGTGACCGGATGCTTTTGATCACATAGTGTACATGGCCATTGGGTCAAATCTACTTTTGACAATATTGTACAACAAAAAAGAAATGTTCCACTTTTTCAGCGTAATCGTTCTCCTCAATTACACTCACTGTCATGCTCTTATCAACTTGTAGAATTATAGCTTGAAACCGATGCAGCCTATCATTAATAAATGTCAAAATTAAGATCTCAGAACATCCATCGCCGACAACCCAGTCCTGCATATTTATAGAGATAACTTTGTTGACATTTGTTGACACCTCCTTGCGCTGTTCAGTGGTAAGCTTAGCGCAACATAAGGCCGAAACAATGTTCGAAATTATATTACTTGGCGGGCGCCGCGAAATAACAGTATAAGTATCATAAGAAATCCCCTATCATGTACCTGCGTACAAAACAAAAATTAAGTCTGTGTTAGTTGATCTTCACACAGACGGTTACGGGACCTCGGCTGTTCGACATAAAATGTCCAAACAAACACCTTCAGCCGCCTGAATTGCCCCTGTTATTTTATTTGTGCAACCAGTGATAGCGCTACATTACGCCATCTTCTGCTCTCCTAACCGATGTGTAGGAAGAATACTATCTCTGGTCCAGTCAAAATAGGGGAAAGCATTCAGTGACTGGTATCTGTAGATTTCTTTATGATACAGCGAACCCTTCGATCATCACTTGCCGACTGTACTGCAGTACAATGACATCGGTGTCAAGCGCAGGAATACATGCAAAATGTGTATGCAGACGACGCTTCCAGATTTTTTAATAGTTACAAAACGGATTGGAGATACCTTCTTATACCCTGCGAAGACTTGCTTTCGAAGATTCACGAACGATTATTAAGTAAAGAATCTAGGAATATACTACAGCCTCCTATTTAACGTTTCAGTAGTGAGCACGAAGAAGAATACGCTACTTAAAGCGCGCCCAGAGATATTTAAAAAATAACACATGTCGCCATCGTCAGTTTCATTCACGAACTGGGCTCCTTAGTGTGCACAGTCAACTTATTTCCCCCTCCCACCGCAAGCAGTTCCCTCCACTGTACGCGTCCAGTGGCAGGTGCCGGCAGTCTCGGAGACACTTGCGTCGGCGTCTATGTTAGCTTCGATGTCATTGCTTTATCAACAGCAGACCGTTGTGTTTGCTGAGCGTCTTCCTAATTAGACCCAGTGCATGACTCGCCCGGTCCTGATTGGTAAGATTGTCCTTGGTGCGAATTCCTATGGCTTCTCTAGAGACACTGACCCTGTATTTGGAAATGTGCGCTAAAATCCTGGTACGTTTGTATTCAATCGCATGATTCTCTGATAGACAGTGCTCTACGATCGCCAACTTTAGGAGTACGTTAGCAGAGTGTTGCCCTGATGTTCTCGGCATCGGTCTTAGGTGGTGCGCATTGTTCGTCCAATATATGTCTTACGCAGTGGCACGGAATGTGATATACTCCGGACATCGTCAAACCGAGGTCATCTTTGACACTCACTAATAATACCCTTCTTCATTCGGGCAGGCAAAAGACTGTACTTATGGGGTATTTTTTCAGTATGCGCCTGACTTTTTCCAGACAGCGTGCCGATGTACGGTATAAGGGTTGTGGCTGCGTCTCCCTCGATAATTTCTTCTGTCTCAATAGGTTATATCTTAGTGCTGGGTTGAAAAGCACGCTTAAGCTGACATTATGAGTATCTGTATTGTCGAAACAGTTCTCAGGTGTTCCAGTTCCTGGGGCACTCTCTCTACGTCTGAGATATTGAGCCCCTTGTGTATTAGGGTTTCTTAGTGCCCCATTCTTCTGTGCAGGGTGGTGGCAGATAACTACGTGAGCGAGCTTTGCATGTTCTCGGTTTATTCCTTGTGGGAGGAAACAACAGTAGCATTGCCGTTGTCATCAGATAAGGTAACAAACTCAGGGCAATCTCTGAGGTTGGTCACACTCTTTTTTCTGGTAATGTCTGACTTCGTAGTCTTAGTTATCGCCAGACTTTGGCAAGTTCCACGACGCACTTCTGCCTCAGGCGGTAGTCGCACGGCAACCTGTTCAACTCCACTGACGATGTCTGCGACCGGTGTGAACATGGCATGGGAGGAATGTTAAGTCCTCTCTCAAGAACCGCAACCACGTCATCACTGACCTTCATGTTAGTCAGATTGATGACAGTCTTGCACTGGCCTCCAGTGGTTGCATACTTGTATTTGGAGCACTTCAAGGAAGAGCTCAGTACCGTATACCGGCGCACTGTCGGGAAGAGTCGAGCGCGTACTGGAAAAACACATGAGAATGTCTCTTGCCTGTACAATATAACACGGGCTTTATTAGTGTTTGTCAAAGATGACTTGGATTTGCAGAAGGCCGGGGTGTATCAGATTCCGTGCCATTGTGGCAAGACATACTGTATATTAGACAAAATACGTACACCAACGAAGAACGATGCCGAGAACACCAATCGGCACACTCGACTGTTGTACTCACACAAGCCGGCGGTCGCAGAGTATTGTTTACCAGAGGGTCAGGTGATGTAGTACGAACGTACGAGGATTTTATCACAGATTTCCAAATACCGGTACAGTCTCGTTAAAGAATCCATAGAAATTCACACAGGGGAAAAACTTATGAGTCGCGATTGCGACAGTAATCTCAGCCAGTATTTTAGCACAGTCTTCCAATTACTGGGACAGTGTCGTTTAAGATGCCATAGAAATTCGCACCAGGGATTATCTTATCAATCGGTACTCCGGCTGTAATGTTAGAAAGGCTTAGGACCCAGCGCTAGATATAATTAGGAAGACGCTCACCAAACACAACGATCTGGCGATCAGGGCGGACAGAGTGACTGCATGGACGCTGTAACACACGGCGACGTAAGCATCGCCGCGACGGCTGAAACGCGTCTTCAGGCTCAGATCCCAGAGGGGACGGCTTCCGGTTGGAGGGGGTGTAAGTCGGCCGCGCGCCCTTGGGAACTCAGTTCGCCACTGCACCTGACGATGGCAACATGCATGATCGCCGAAGTACTATGACCGTTGGACACTATGGACCTGCATTTCAACCGTGGACTGTTAGATCAACAAAATCACTGGGAGAAACTGAGAAATCACATTATACAGAATGTATCAAAAAGAATCATCCGATTTGCCACGTCTATATTTCTGAAACTAATGAACATGTACCATGAAATTTGTTTTTCGATGAACCTGAAACTCAGAAAGCTTTTCTCATACCATTTCATAGATGTTCAGGATGCTCCTCTTGCGATGCACAGCATATGTCAATGCGGTATTCAAATTGTTCCCACACTGCGGCGAGCATGTCTTGAGTTACAGGTTTCACAGCTGCTGTTATGCGATGTCTCTTCATCCATTGTTGTTGGTGACTGAGGCACATAGACATCCACAAGAAATAATCGCATATAATCGGATCCGGTGACTTTGGAGGCCAGTAATGTAAGGCTGAATCATTTGGTCCATTGCGAGCGATTCATCGTTCAGTAACCTTTTGATTTAAAAATTCCCGCACTTCAGATTCCAGTGTTACGGTGTTCCGTCCTGTTGGTAAACGAAGTTGTTCGAATCAGACTTCAATATGGGAAAAGCAACTTCTCAAGCATTGCAACGTCACCCTCCAGTACTGGTCGTGGTAAAAGTCTACCTATGTAGGTAGATAACCGTCGCTTTGACATGTCCTACCGCTCCTGCAAGCTACCGTCTGTAGTAAATGGTTTCTTAAATTCGTGTGATCCACGAAATTACTGGCCGCTGCGAGCTATTGCTGGGTATTAATAATTTATACGGAAGGTTTTAACGAACCGGTAGAAATTTGAACGCAACAGATAACGCATTTTTTTAACCACTACAGAAGACACCTATACAGGGCTTAATAGGCAGTATATAGCTTTTATTTTCTTTCATGACCCAGAATTCGACTGTGGTACTGACTGCCACCTATTCTTTATGATGGAAGGAGTAAATAATCAGTCCAGGGTAGAGATTAATTGATATTTATTCAGTACCGATGGTATTTCAACAAGTAGTCGTGATTCTCTTGCAATGTACATCACCAACACCGGTCTCTAGTTAGCATGGTTCAGTTTCACCACGTAATTATGGAATGACACCAAGGAGCGCAGACCTGGCTTCAATGTAATTTTATACAACCGCACAATTATACCTAAACCCTCGGTTATTACATTCAGTTGCTATAGATTACGTAGAACAAGTTCCGCAAAGACAATACATGCAAAACTAGGTCAGGGTGGAAGAGTATTTCGCAAATCTTTATCAAATCAGTGGGTATTAAAATCCGGTACTTTTCCTAGTGGCACGAGTATTTTACTTAACGCACAACATCGCCAACAAATCAAATCGTTATGGGGGTGCACAAGAAACATCACTTCAATGCTGTTCAACCCACATGGCCAAGTTTCAGTAGCCAACAGAAACCCAGAAAAATATGGACACACACGATTATTCCTTCCCTATTTTACACTCGCTCACTAGCGTATGATTATTCATCGTGTACTATATACACTCCTGGAAATGGAAAAAAGAACACATTGACACCGGTGTGTCAGACCCACCATACTTGCTCCGGACACTGCGAGAGGGCTGTACAAGCAATGATCACACGCACGGCACAGCGGACACACCAGGAACCGCGGTGTTGGCCGTCGAATGGCGCTAGCTGCGCAGCATTTGTGCACCGCCGCCGTCAGTGTCAGCCAGTTTGCCGTGGCATACGGAGCTCCATCGCAGTCTTTAACACTGGTAGCATGCCGCGACAGCGTGGACGTGAACCGTATGTGCAGTTGACGGACTTTGAGCGAGGGCGTATAGTGGGCATTCGGGAGGCCGGGTGGACGTACCGCCGAATTGCTCAACACGTGGGGCGTGGGGTCTCCACAGTACATCGATGTTGTCGCCAGTGGTCGGCGGAAGGTGCACGTGCCCGTCGACCTGGGACCGGACCGCAGCGACGCACGGATGCACGCCAAGACCGTAGGATCCTACGCAGTGCCGTAGGGGACCGCACCGCCACTTCCCAGCAAATTAGGGACACTGTTGCTCCTGGGGTATCGGCGAGGACCATTCGCAACCGTCTCCATGAAGCTGGGCTACGGTCCCGCACACCGTTAGGCCGTCTTCCGCTCACGCCCCAACATCGTGCAGCCCGCCTCCAGTGGTGTCGCGACAGGCGTGAATGGAGGGACGAATGGAGACGTGTCGTCTTCAGCGATGAGAGTCGCTTCTGCCTTGGTGCCAATGATGGTCGTATGCGTGTTTGGCGCCGTGCAGGTGAGCGCCACAATCAGGACTGCATACGACCGAGGCACACAGGGCCAACACCCGGCATCATGGTGTGGGGAGCAATCTGCTACACTGGCCGTACACCACTGGTGATCGTCGAGGGGACACTGAATAGTGCACGGTACATCCAAACCGTCATCGAACCCATCGTTCTACCATTCCTAGACCGGCAAGGGATCTTGCTGTTCCAACAGGACAATGCACGTCCGCATGTATCCCGTGCCACCCAACGTGCCCTAGATGGTGTAAGTCAACTACCCTGGCCAGCAAGATCTCCGGATCTGTCCCCCATTGAGCATGTTTGGGACTGGATGAAGCGTCGTCTCACGCGGTCTGCACGTCCAGCACGAACGCTGGTCCAACTGAGGCGCCAGGTGGAAATGGCATGGCAAGCCGTTCCACAGGACTACATCCAGCATCTCTACGATCGTCTCCATGGGAGAATAGCAGCCTGCATTGCTGCGAAAGATGGATATACACTGTACTAGTGCTGACATTGTGCATGCTCTGTTGCCTGTGTCTATGTGCCTGTGGTTCTGTCAGTGTGATCATGTGATGTATCTGACCCCAGGAATGTGTCAATAAAGTTTCCCCTTCCTGGGACAATGAATTCACGGTGTTCTTATTTCAATTTCCAGGAGTGTATTTTCAGACCGAAACTGCAGTTTTTCAATGCGGTGGTTGCTCCAACCGACCACGTGGTGCGAAAGCAAGTTCACAAATAAAACATATGCAAAATAAATAAAAATCCCCAAAATATTACTGTAAGTGTAAGAGCAGATTCAAATACATTGAATGGTGAATTTCCGTTAAGCACAGAGCAATAACGAGGCCGTGGGCTTAAGGCACATGGTACGTTGCCTGAACAAGGCACTAACGCATGGTCTACTGAAGTTCGAGTAAATTAAGAAAATCAATTCCCTTATGGGGTTCAGTGGTATTTCGCACCTGATTTCAACATCTGGACTTCATTACAGAGCAGATTTCAGACAATCTAATACCTAAGTTAACATTACCAAAACGAGAGCTGCGTCTCCTTGTCTGTCCAGCACCACGACCCAGGAACAGGAACATGTGCTCTTCCAACCGAATTCGCCTAACCGTTCCGCTTACAAATGTGGTGGGGCTGGCGCGCCAACCTGACAGAACCAATACGCGCGCCTACGTGTCATCTTTGCCCTGACCTGAAAACTTGGTCTCTGCTAAGCTTGTTCACGCTTGGGGGGCTGGTACTACCCTACTCCAGAACGACCATTCATGCAGTGTTACAATCTGTGCCTGAGGCTTTCTGCTAGTTCACACTCTCCCTCATTTATACCGTCCAGGCCGCACAAAGGAAAGGAAAATGGGAAACGTGGTACACAACAGAAAAAAATTCAACAAGTAACACTGTTTAGTCCATTCTCTCCTTTTGGACACCAGCTGAGGTATTACCTGCAAGAGAAGAAACTCTTGCTAATAATTTTTGCGTGCTAGCAGAACATTGGAACGGTACAACAAGTTCCGTTTCAGCATATCGAGATATGTGCTTCCTGTGAGAGTGTTCTCGGCAAATAAAAATGGACCATACAGCTTTTCCCTAGAAACTGCACAAAACACATTAAATATTGGAGAGTATTCTCATGTTGTACAACTTATGTGGTTGTTCCGTATCCCATGTTGTCACACTGCGATTGTTTACCTTTCCATTTAAATGGAATGTTGCCTCGTCACTAAACAGTAAGCGTGGAAGAAAACTGCCATCCTCCATCCTGCAAAGAACTAACTTATGGAACTCCATACGTTGTTGTTGTCATCTTCACGAAGAGCTTGCAGTAGCTGAATTTTGTATGGTTCCATGAGTAAACGTTGACGCAACACACGCCAGACGGACATCGGGGGCATGTTGAGATGTCGAGCTGCACGGCGAACGGATCTCTGCGGACTCCTTGTGAAACTATGGCGGATACGCTCAACGTCTGATTCAGACTGCCCGGCGATATGCCTTTACACAAACAATCTGTTTCCCGGAATTGTTCAAGCAATCGTCTAATGCTCTGTGCTGTAGGAGGATCCACACTATACCTCGTACGAAAGCCACGCGAACAATTATTACTGACAGGCACTGCACAAAACGTAGAACACAAAACACTTTCTGTTGTTTCGACACCATTTTTACAAGAACTGAAGTGGATGCAGACTGCTGTTTCCTGGCTGGAACCATGTAGAACTCGAGAGTCTGCTCTTTCCAACAGCACGCTGTTCACGCACATATCTGAAATAGTGTAACAGTTGTGATGTCTTTAAATCGGATGAGTCTTTTTGATACACCCATTATTGTTAAGGTTACAAACTCTGGACTGGAATTTAATATGACAATCTGGAGGTACACAACGACTGTTCCGTTTTTCATCTAACAATAACCACTCGATCTTATTCCCATAGGTGTAACTAACCTGTTTCTAATTTGAACTGTTGTCTGAATGATATGATGGGTACACGCTCACTCATACAGATAACCATCGACAACCTTAGCATAGACCAAATGTGCCAAATGTGATTTCCTATTAATCCCCTCCTTTTAGAACAGAGTATATTACCTCATTCTTTACAGTAAACAACATGCAATACCTTAATCCTCAAACACATAGTAAACCGCCTGTTGAACGTCTGGTTCACATATCTGAGAACACATTCACTCCTGAAACACAGTTTATTGAAAAGAATGTTGTTGTTGTGGACTTCAGTCCAGAGACTGGTTTGACGCAGCTCTCCATGCTGCTCTATCCTGTGCAAGCTTCTTCATCTCAGAGTAACTACTGTAAACTACCTCCTTCTGAATCTGCTTAGTGTATTCATCTCTTGGCCTCCCTCTACGTATTTTACCCTCCACGCTTCCCTTCAATACTAAATGGGTGATCCCTTGATGCCTCAGAACATGTCCTACCAAATGATCCTTCCTTTCAGCCGAGTTGTGACACAAATTTCTCTTCTCCTCAGTTCTATTCAGTACCTCCTCATTAGTTACGTGATTCACCCATTTAATCGTCAGTATTCTTCTGTAGCACAATATTTCGAAAGTGTATGTTATCTTCTTGTCTAAACTATTTATTTTTCATTTTTCACTTCCATACATGACTTCACTCCACACAAATACTTGCAGAAAAGACTTCCTGACACTTAAATCTATACTCGATGTTAACTAATTTCTCTTCTTCAGAAACGTTTTCTTTGCCATTGCCAGTCTACATTTTACATCCCCTCTGCTTCCACCATGATCAGTTATTTTGCTCCCAAATAGCAAAACTCATCCACTACTGTAAGTGTCTTATTTCCTACTCTAATTTCCCTCGGTTTGCTTTTGTTGATGTTCATCTTATATTCTCCTTTCAAGACACTATCCATTCCGTTCAGCTGCTCTTCCAGGTCCTTTGCTTCTTCTGACAGAATTACAATGTCATCGGCGAACCTCAAAGTTTTTATTTCTTTTCCATGGATTTTAATTCATACTCCAAATTTTTCTTTTGTCTCCTTTAACGCTTGCTCAGTATACAGATTGAATAAAATCGAGGATAGACTACAATCCTGTCTCACTCCCTTCCCAACCACTGCTTCCCTTTCATGCCCCTCGACAAATAGAGAAAAAGCTTCTACAAGTCGAAGTTCCAGTAGAGAAAAATTTCTGCAAATTATCTTTCCAATAATATAAATCTTTCGTACAATTCGCCAGTGCCCCAACACTCTTAGGCACATTAATTAATTTTTTTGCTATTTTTAACTTCATTGCATGATGACGCATGGGTTGTGTAGACGTATGATGTAAGCAGGTTCAGTACTACCTGTCCTTGGCATAATTATCTACAGTAACTAGGAAGAAAGGAATTCTTCGAAAATATAGGAAATTAATAAATTTGTATAAATGATGAACGACCAAGCAATTACTTGAAACCTAGAGAGTATGCGATTAGCAACATGTCTAGCAAACGGTCAACCAGAATGGGAGACTCTAAAAGCTGATAATGCTTTGAGATTACTGGTGTAATATGTCTGTTACAAGGGATTTGTATTCAACTATCCCACCTCTCTCAGCCCAACTCGCTTCCTGATAATCGTGCAGATGATTGTAGGTTGTCCCATATAAAAGAATGAAACGTAAGATCTGTTCGAATACAGAACTTAAACAGGATGAAAAAAATAAAAATCACAGTCTGTGCCTGCAGACTGCTTACTTGGAAGAAGGAAAGTGGTGTTAAATGCCCTTCTTTTACGTTACGTTGTTATGACAACTGCATTGCAGAGAATTCACACCTGAGAAAGTCTTAGCACACACCAGGATGACCCTCTGGTTAATTATTTTACATTTCCACATCCTAGATGATCTGCTTGATAAATGCATCAAGGGTAGAGGGTTTTTCACTATGGGGGCTACTCACAATGGGAAAATTTAGTGTTTTAGTATGCCATATACTGATATCCTACGAAGAGTTAGAGTTATAAGCAGGAACTGCATTAGTTCTATTTCTTTTCCAGGAATCAGTATTATTACAGAATTTTTTTGTTGCAACAAAAAATTTTCACGTAACAACAAAGGGTGACCAAAGACCAAAAAGGTACACAGAAGACCTTGTGGCGTGCAGTGGTATCGGTGTTCTGCAATTCTGGGGCACGACTACAACAAAAGCAATTACTTATAGTTAGCATATATGAGATTTCATTTAATCGCTGTCTCTCCCGGTTAAAGATAGTTATCCTGTTGAAGAAATCTCCACCTGGGAACGTGCAGCAATGTTGTTTGACAAACAGTGTAAATGGCACTAAGTTAAGAGTGATCTCATACAATTTACCGCTACTGTTACTCAAGGTGGCAACACTTTTCCTTAAACAAAATGAACAGTTTTTGGACACAATACTATACGCGCACATTGATGTATTCTTTCTGTCAAAAATATTTCGTAAAAGTTCTTTGAAATAATTAGTCTTCATACATTATCAGAGAACCATTTCTATCACGTAAGATACTGTTTGCGCTATATTTAAAGATTGTTCACAATCTAAGTGGAATTTATTACCTCTGAGTGGGCTCTGGGCCACCAATATACAATTATTATAAATAACTGACTATCAAGGTTTTTTACTGTTTAAAAATTCGGTTTGAAACTACCGCTGCATTATTTCACTACGATGTCGGCTAACATAAGACAATCACTTATCGAATCTGGTTCAGGCATTGTTTTACTATTAACAAAAAATATATATTAAATCTTGTCTACACCTTTACTATATCCATTAACATTTAAAAGCAATTTTCAATGTTAATCACTTTTCATTCAGCATTCTACCAATACACCGCGCTGTAGATCAATAGCCGCTAATCTCTGCGCTACATTGTAGCTGAACAGAAAAACTTAACACTTGTATAGGACGAGAGCCATATAAAAATAACATTTAAAAGCATGTATTGATTTCCATGACACAGAA
The DNA here is from genome assembly GCF_021461395.2 of Schistocerca americana. Lineage (NCBI taxonomy): Eukaryota > Metazoa > Arthropoda > Insecta > Orthoptera > Acrididae > Schistocerca > Schistocerca americana. The sequence continues at coordinate 307,172,732 of NC_060122.1, read as the reverse complement.
ACTCTATTATATTTGCAAATACTATTTAAAAACATTACAGTTTTTACAGACCTCAGTGCTACAAGACATCAATCACGTCCGACCAGTACAACAGTTCGAAAAAGAAGAAGGATTGTTCTAGAAGAATTATGGATAACAAAAGATGGAGATTTTCTTTATCTTTTCCCGTAGGTGTTGTCTGAGATACAGGTTTTCACAGAATACTAAATTGTGTCACTGACAATAATTATTTATTATTTTAGTAAAGATGAAGTCCTTTTTTATTAATACCACGAGAATGTTCACTCAGATTCCACGCACAACCATTTCGTATTTTCTGAATAAATATATATGTGGATATTACAACCTCGTGACCTTGTTGTTTAGCACCCTCAGCGATAAATCACCACCACCATCGTACATGTATAAGCCATCGGAGGGTATCAGTATGACTGGTGCTGCAATTATCCGTGACAAGTTTGAACATTTTATTGTTAAGAAAGCTGGTAAGGTATATAAAGGGTGGTGAAGATTTCAAATAAACGATCACTTCGAAAGACACGAAGGTGCCCCGTAACCGCGTGAGACAGCGTTATCAGCGCCTGGCACACTATTAAGAGGCACCATTTTGGGTCTCCTTTCGGTCATCTGGTCGAATCTTGGAGTATGCAGATTTGTTGGGCATTTTGATGCACGAAGCGCAGTGGCGCAGTGGTTAGCACACTCGACGCCCATTTGGGAAGACGCCGGTCAATCCCGTGTGCGGGCATCCTGATTTTTGTTTTCCATGATTTTTCTAAATCGCTTCAGGCAAATGCTGGGTTTGTTCCTCTAAAAGGATACTGCCGAATTCCTTTCCCAACCTTCCCTAAGCCGATGGGCTCGATGACGTCGCTGTTTCGTCCCCTCCCACAAATTAACCAACCAACCAACCAACCATTACGGTGTAGGAATGACCTGATGTAGGGTTGCGTACTCCTCGTCACACACGATCACCGCAAGGGGAGTGGGTCGCCGTATTTTGCAACAAGCCCATCTACGCGAAGCTTTAGAGAGCAAGTAATGGACTCCCTGCTACATTCGATACCATTGGGCCCCAATGTGTGGAGACTAGTAGCAAAAGAACTGGGATATTACCGTCCTATACGTAGGCTGCCGTTAAGGCACAGCACAAACGACTGTGTATGGAGCTGTGACGTTAGCGGGAGCATGCACTGTTGATGAATGATGTCACTTTGTGTTCAGACATGGATGACGCTTCTGTACTGCCCTGGGAGACAATCATCGGTGAGTATGGCGGTGACTTGGGCAGTGTTCCCATTCTTCCAATTTTTTTGTAAAAGGCACAGAGGTATTTCTGCTGGCGTCTTGCCGTGGGGGATCGGGTAAGTCTTTAGTTCAGGGCTATTGGTGATTGATGGAACTCTAACACTAAGACGGTAAGGGACTGACATCCTGTGTCGTCGTATGTTATCTCTTATGCGCCAGAATCTTGGTCCCATCTTTCAACTGGACAATGCTCGACCACAGACGGGACGTCACTCTATGAACTGCCTACTTGAAGGTGGGGTACTCCTGTAGCAAGCAAGTTTCCTGATCTGTCCCTAATAAAACATGGGTGGGACCAGCTCCAACGTTCCAGTGCCATCATACAGGGACTCAAGGACTAGTTAAACATTTGTATCCCAGCTGGCTTCGGGAGAGGACACACGACCTCATGTCACACTTCTAACCGACTCAGTGCATGGATCCCGGCCACAGCGTGTGGAACGTCATAGTGATAAGTAGTTAACACAGACAAATTTGACTCGATATTGTGATCACTGAAATAACGTCATACGCCCAATAAACACGTGAAAGGTTTCTTTTCATTTATTCCTCCGTTTATGGTGCTTCCCCTTTTTTATCAGATTAGCGTACTTTCTCTTGCACTAATCGGTGTTGTTTTGCAAATTTTCCATTACGAAACAATCACGTTACGATTTCAGTACTGCACTTAAAACCCAGAAGAAGCAAGAGTGTGCTCAACAAGGGATAGACAAGAAAATCTTCTTCGGCTCCCCCCCCCCTCACCCCCCCCTCACCCCCCCCCCTAAAGAAAAAAAGAAACCTTCGCAAATCTTGGCAAATTGAACTCGCATCCTTGTAGCATATGCACCCAGAATTGTTCGACGTGGATCTAAAGACTATTACGCAACTTGCCGTCCTCCGTCCTCCGTGAAACTGAATATACCAGATGATACGTGCTGCCGGCCGGAGTGGCCGAGCGGTTCTAGGCGCTAGTCTGGAACCGCGCGACCGCTACGGTCGCAGGTTCGAATCATGCCTCGGGCATGGTTGTGTGTGATGTCCTTAGGTTAGTTAGGTTTAACTAGTTCTAAGTTCTAGGGGACTGATGACCTTAGTTAAGTCCCATAATGCTCAGAACCATTTGAACCATTTGATACGTGCTAAAGGCTTCCAGCAACGATGTGTCTACTTCGCGATGATGTGTCCCGTGTTGCTAGTCAACGTCAAAAACTATTTATATTATACCTTAAATGTAAATCTAGGCATCCGAGGCCGCTCTCACAGTCAATAAAATTCTTCCGGGTTTGTGACAGCATTGTTAACTATAAAATACACCCTGAGGAAGGCATCTTGCAATAGTCGCCGAAACGTCGAAATTTTATAGTTGACAATGCGGTCACAAACCCAGAAGAATTTTACTGACTGATACAGACCTTACTAGATTGTATCTGAAAGTTACCTGCCTGACACCACAATAATATGTGCAAATCTGATAGCAGTTATCCGCTTTACAAAATCATAGGTTGTAGGTAAGCATCAGGAGATGGCTGTTTTTGTATATTTGGTGAAAAATAAACAAAATTCTCCAATAGTTTTGTGGTTTAATTTGTAAGAAATTGAGGTTCTTTACTTCCATCCCTTCCATGAAATTAATACGTGTAGGCCAGGTATATTTGACATGCGGTTAGCTGCTTCAAAATTTCTGAAGATGCTCGCGTCTGACGAGGGAAGCATTTCAAATAAAAGAATGTTGTAAGCGACTTGTGGGTGCTAAAGAAAAAGTAATACGAGTTTCTACCACTCTCCACCAAGCTCAAATCATAGTAATGGTTTTATTCTACGTAGTTACTCATCTGTATCACTTGGCAAGATTAGGGTTCAAGTCTTCTTTTACATCTAACCAGACAAAATTTGCGAGTGAACGTTACAATATTGATAGTAAATGAGGACTTCAATAATTAATATGATAATAATAATAATAATAATAATAATAATAATAATAATAGTAATAATATTAGATGTAGTAATTAGTATATCGAATTTCCTCATTAACACGTCCTTGTCGAATGTGGGTAATGACATGTAACAGAAATGCGTGGCAGACGTACGGAAAGCATCAAATGTGAAGAAGACATTGACTGTTCTGGAGAAGATCGAGAAACAATAGGATAACATTAGCTGGGGTTATGGAATGAAGAAAACAGATAGAGATGAGAAAAGCATGGGTAATTTTCAAAGTGGCAAATGCTGGTTCCGTGTTGGGCAGAAGGAAAACAGCTGAGGCATGGTGAGAGGGAAGCTACGCCGATCGAGACGAAACTTTAATATCCTCTTAACCGGAGACTGAATTTGGGTAAGACGTCCTTTGCCGAGTAGGTCGTACGGCTGAAATAGACGACGTGAAGAAAGATTTAGTGTTATGCAAAGTTAATGGCAAGATGATGGAGATATTCGGAATGGTATTGGGGCTATTGAATATGATAGTTACCTGATAAGTGAGGAGAGGCTTTGAGGAGACCAGGGACTAAACTGATGAAACAAAAACAGAAATGCGAAAATCATGTTGCCTTTCCGGTAGCATCGGTCCTAATACAATATTAATGACTTTGATCAAAGGACTTAAAAATCCACCTGTAATGCAGATCGATTCTTATGTTGTGTGAAAGTGGTTGCAAATAGTTTATTTGATGGCGTCATATCACTAGCTGCAGTTGTGTGACGTTTCAGGAGAATCAACGAACTTTTTAGTAGGTGATACACCAGACGAATTCTAGTAAAGCATACCATATGACCTGTGTCCAATCTTTATTGATAGTAGAGGTAAAGCTGATAGAATTTAACCCAAACAAATACATGCTATTAATAAGTGTTTAAGTTCAAAGTTATTTATTATAAATGACGGGGAGGGATAATTTAAGCCAGGACACTAGCACAAATGTTTTTTTATTAAGCCATTTTCGTACAAAATAACAAATATATAATATTTTTGAAACTTATTTACACATTTCATCATAAAAGCATTTACAGAATTCAATAATAAAAAGAATTGTCTGTAAAATTAATAACAAGTGCAAACTTCAGCTAGCTGAATTCATAAACACCCTTTCCCTCAAGTGTCAGTGACTTTATTAAACAATAAAAACTTTAACCAGCTGTATTAATTAATCACTCTTGTCTCATACCAGCAAATGAAGTATATTTCCGGTTCGCTGGTGATGGAATGAGAAGCAGAGTGGCGCCTTTTAATGGTAATAATAAATGGACAAGGATAAGAAATAACTAGTTACTATGACAGAAAGCAGCAGAACTAAAAACAGCATTTAGACAATTAAAACATCAATTTAAACACCGATCAGATTTTTCCATTGTAGTCGCGGCTTATGCACAAACATACTTAGCTAAAACTTTGAAACATTTAAAATTACAGCAAAATTTAAAGAAGGTAGTAATGGTTAAGTGCCGTAAATTATATTCTGCTTTGGCACTCCCAGGATCAACACAGCTTAGAAACAACAAACACGAGTTATATTAAGGCATGACTTCGCAATTGAGATAATGATAGGAAAGAAATACAAAAGTCAACCGTTATCATTCGACTCAGAGGACTATCAGTAAGTGTTATCACACAGAATAAATGACACTGGTGACCACAAATTTCAGTGCCAGTATCGTGTGAGACCCGAAATACAACGTTTAACATTTTCTCACGAAAATAATTGTCCTCCATAACCAGACTGGAATAACGATTTCGCTGCTGCTACGGTCGCAGGTTCGAATCCTGCCTCGGGAATGAATGTGTGTCACGATCTTAGGTTAGTTAGGTTTAAATAGTTCTGAGTCTAGCGGACTGATGACCTCAGATGTTAAGTCCCACAGTGCTCATATTTTTGTATTTCATTTTCAAAATTTAAACTTCATGTTAATTTTTGTTAAACGGCTTAGGAAAGCTGCCATAATGAAAAGAAAAGAAAGATAAATAGCTAACAAAGATAACCAAGTAAAAAAAATAAAAGAGACAAAAACAAAACACGATCAACTATGACCCGCCTCCACGTGGCGGGACATGTGCAATGGTGCGATCGGATGCGGGAACTGGTGTGGAGGTTCAGCCATATCAGTACCCATATACCGATCGCAGCGGCTAAGTGGACAATAAAGACCCACCCTAAGCAGTTAGGTGGTGGGCCGTAAAAGCAGGGCGGCAAGTGAAAAAAAATTGCTCAGAGCTATTATTTTGAATAATGATTTCATAGTCGTCGGTGACGCGTGCCAGTGTAAATGCAGTCACACCCACTCCCTTCTTGAGCTGCTTCACGAATAGCCAGGCCAGGCTTGGAGGAAATTCACGTGATACAAAGACCGGAAGGAGAATCCTCCCGCTCGGCCACAAAGCGGAGCGATACACTGATAAGCCACAACATTACGAACTCCTGCTTAACTACTTATCGGTCCTTGTTTAGAATGCAGTGCGTCACCGAATCTGCTTATCAAGGATTCGACAGTTTGTTAATAGGTTTCTGGAGGTATGTCGCCACAGATGCCCACGCACAAGTCATGTAATTTTGTGATTTGTGTACACGGTAATGACACGTGATACCGACCCAAATGGATTCAATTTATTCGCATCAAGCTAATTTCGTGGCAAATGCATTAACGTGAGTACTTTATCAAGCCCCTCGAACCACTGTAGCACGGTTTTGGCTTTGAGACTCGGACAATTGTCCTGCTCGAAGATGACATTGGCGGCGGGGACAACATCAAGCATGAAGGGGTGAAGGTGGTCCACAACTGTCAGCATGTCTTCTATTACTACCACAGGGTTCAAATGGCTCTGACCACTATGCGACTTAACTTCTGAGGTCATCAGTCGCCTAGGACTTAGAATTAATTAAACCTAACTAACCTAAGGACGTCACACACATCCATGCCCGAGGCAGGATTCGAACCTGCGACCGTAGCGGTCACGCGGTTCCAGACTGTAGCGCCTAGAACTGCACGGCCACTCCGGCCGGCCTACCACAGGGCCGATGTGAGCACAGCAGAATGTCTCCCATACCATGATACTGCTCCCAACAGCCTGCATCCTTGGCGCGGTGCACACTTCGAATCTCCATTCGCGTGCATGACGGTGTTTATGGAGACGATCATCGACCTGGTGTAGCAAAAGCATGATTCATCCGATAAGGCGACACTTTTCAATTGATCCACGGTCGAATCTTCACGACTCCGTGGCCACTGCAGTCGTAATTGACGGTGTCGTTGGGGCAACATGTGAACACGTAGGTGTCGCCTCCTCGGAGCCCCATGTTCAACAATGTACGATGAACGATATGCTCCGAAACACACATGACTACACCAGCATTGTGCTGTTTCGTCAGAGACCACATGTAATGCATTGCAGAGCTGGAATCCTCCAAATCCGACGTTCTGTGAAGAGTCGTGGACGTCCAACCACTTACGGTGCAGTGATAGTTCCACTGGGGTTCTATTGCTTTCCATAGATTCTCACTACAGTTGCACGTGAAAATCCTACCAGCTACTCCGTTTTCGAGATACTCTATGTAATAATAATATCACCTTTGTCAAAGTCACTTATATCAGTAGATTTCACAATTTACGGCTGGTATCGTTGCTAGAATTATTCTACATTCGTCTTTGATCCACTTACACACTTTCTTTACCGTGTCACGTTTCCACAACTCGGCCAAGCGGGTATGACTAAGTACACAGCCAACCTTTGAACGGAGATATTGTCCGCACCTCCTCCAGCACACGACTGTCCCAGTTACTCTGACCGCTCCGGATAAGTCGGCATAAGCCTGTTGCTCCCTGTGGGCAAGGAAGGTAAACTCTTGAGTCGTGGAAAGGCACAGTCACACACGCATTAACGATCCCGCGCACTTGCACGGGGAAGTAAATCCCGCATCTGATTTACATTCAGGCTCGAATTCTCTTGACAACACAACCTGTAGCTCATCTGAGTTCGTCTTGGCGTTTTTTTATGATGGCAGTACCGCTCATAACCCGACTGATTCGCTCTTGTGTCTACATTTACTCTGCAGTCTTTTTGCAATCAATCATCCTCAATGTAAACGGGCGTTGGTGGTCAACAAACGTGATCATTTCTGCCGATCCATCTTCCAGGGAATGTTAGGTTTAGATGATATTTCACCTGACGATTAGAATCTGCAGAAGCGTGTGAATAATTCTGGAAGCTCGTTTTTAATGAGGCTAGATAACGGGGTCCTGTAAGACGGCGCCGCAAGCTTAAGGGATACAGTACAGTTCGCCAACAAATCATGGGAACAATCACAGTTGAAAAATTTATTTACGCGAACTTAATCACAGCTTAACAATTTGGGTGTCAGAAGTAACACGAAATCGAATAATACACTCCCAGAAAGTGGAGTACCAACAAGCAAAATGAAGAATACTTATCTCTGTAAGCAATACAGAATGTGTTATTCGAATTACGCCTCTGGTAGCCGAGTGGTCAGCGTGACGGAATGTCACTCCAAAGAACCCGGGTTCGATTCCCGGCTTGGTCGGAGGTTTTCTCCGCTCAGGGACTGGGTGTTGTGTTGTCCCAATCAATATCATTTCATCCCCATCGACGCGCAAGTCGCCGAAGTGGCGTCAAATCGAAAGACTTGGACCAGGCGTACGGTCTACCCGACGGGAGGCCCTCGTCACACGACATTTCCATTTTTTTATTCGATTTAGTATACACATGCACCTAATAATAGATTTACTAAATCTTCTGAAAAGTATGCATTAAAAACCCCCATGAAAAATTAAAAAAATATCAGTGCTGATAAAAGGCCACGAACAACGCAGTAGATAGTTTTTTCACGTTCCTGAGCTACAATCAGACAATGATTTTTAAATGAACACACCCCCATTTGACTGTATTGTTGTTTATGTAATTACAACCCAGGTTTAGGCCTTTTATCCAATTTCCAAGTGATGGATTTTATGTCATTAACATATGTTGCAGGACACCAAGCTCAAAATTGGCCATAAATCAAGAAAAATATTGGCTTCCCCTGAAATGCCAGATGTAAAATCATCATCTTGTAAAAGATCAGTAATTAAATAGACAACAATACAGTCAAAGGGCGGTGTGTTCATTTAGAAAAAGAGACGTGGTTAATTGTACAATATTTTTCAAAGACAAGCTCTCAAAGTTTTTCTTAGAACGCCTGTAAATGTTCCGCGTGTTCAACCTTCGTTACACGGCACACAGCCAGTCGGTAGTCCATTTCTGCCCATGCCGGCCCAAGCACATCAGTTGTGACGGTCAGAACAGCTGCTTCAATGCTCTTTGAGGTTCAGTGGTAGAGCTGGTATGTAAACGCTGTCTTTGATGCAAGCTCACAAGGAAAAATCTCAAGGCGTCCAGTACGGTGACCGTGTTGACCACTCGAGTGGCCCAGGTCAAGCGGCCGCAGCGTGGCCTACCCAGTAATATGGCGAAGTTTAATTCAGGTGGCCTCGTACACAACTGTGCAAAAAATGAAGGGGCGGTATGATGTTGGAAGACAAAATCTCTGCTATCATTTTCAAATAGTAACGCGAGCCTCATCATGTCGAGATTGTTATGAAATGAAATGTCGTGTGGCTAAGGCCCCCCGTCGGGTAGACCGTTCGCCTGGTGCAGGTCTTTCGAGTTGACGCCACTTCAGCGACCTGCGGGTCGATGGAGATGAAATGATGATTAGGACAACACAACACCCAGTCCCTGAGCGGAGAAAATCTCCGACCCAGCCGGGAATCGAACCCGGGACCTTAGGATTGACATTCCGTCACGCTGACCACTCGGCTACCAGGGCCGGACGACGAGATTGGTGATACAACTAAGAATTCTCTAAGCAAAGGAGGAGGCTCCGTAGACGCAGCCAGCACGTCAAGATTCTCTGAATCATGGACGGGTTCGGCAGTTACATGCGTATTTTTTGTGACCTATATCCACGTCTTGTGTTGCTTGACCTTTCCCAAAAAGATGAGAAGTGGATTCGTCACTGACGGTTCTGCATATCACTGCAGACGTGCGGATGACACGATTTCTCATCGTGGTTTACGGCTTGCAGGAGCTGCAATATATACGGCTTCACTCGTAATCGCTTACGAAGGTTTTTTCAACACTGATGGCTGTGGGATACTCAGTTCTGCACTAGCTCAATAGGCAGAAGTTGTGAGACTTCAAAACATTACGTTCTGTGTCTCCTGTGACACGACCAGTCGTCCCGAATGCTTTACATGGCATTAACAACTATTGTAAGTAGGCTGTTTAGGTTCTTATATTGTTAACGCAACCGCCACGTAGCGCTCTGTATGAAAATCACTGGCTGTGCTGCGTGCAGTCTGTGGCTGGTTTGCATTGTTGTTGGCTATTGTAGTGTTGGGCAGTTGGCTGTTAACAGCGCGTAGCGTTGCGCAGTTGGAGGTGAGCCGCCAGCAGTGGTGGATGTGGGGAGAGAAATGGCGGAATTTTGAGAACGGATGATCTGGACGTGTGTCCATCAGAAACAGTACATTTGTAAGAATGGATGTCATGAACTGCTATATATAGTATGACTTTTGAACACTATTAAGGTAAATACATTGTTTGTTCTCTATCAAAATCTTTCAATTGCTAACTATGCCTATCAGTAGTTAGTGCCTTCAGTAGTTTGAATCTTTTATTTAGCTGGCAGTAGTGGCGCTCGCTGTATTGCAGTAGCTCGAGTAACGAAGATTTTTGTGAGGTAAGTGATTTGTGAAAGGTATAGTTTAATGTTAGTCAGGGCCATTCTTTTGTAGGGATTATTAAAAGTTGCGCTAAAAATATTGTGTGTCAGTTTAGTGTTGATCAGAATAAGTAGAGAGAGTAACGTCTGAGAACGTTCAGTTTTGCTCAGCTGTTTGAAAAGCAAATAACGTAAGAGGTTTATCAGCACAGTAATTCATTAATTTTTCTAAGGGGACGTTTCGCACTATTGTCCTACAATTTCCTGTGTTACATCACTGTGCTGTTGTAAACTGTTGTGTCTTGTGAAACTTAGAACGGAAAGCTTTTTGCACACTCAATGTCGATTGACAACGGGCAAATTCTAGCAGAAAAGATGCTTCCTCTGCCTGAAATTCACAGCCATTTTCGGCAAGTACTGTTGGTAGCGACACAGCCGACGGTTCTCCAAGTAACTCGTCAACACCGCGTTTTCTTCTAAGAAAATTGTAGGTAGCGTCTCATGGCATGAGTTACGCTTTCGCCTGGGTCTCTGACAAGTCTCCAGGTTCGTAGTAATGGTTCCAGTGCACGACCGCCGAGTGCCGATTACGCCCACACACGTGACCTTGATGGTACGGGCCCGCCGCCTGGGTGATTTCCTCACGGGTTCCCAGCCTGTTTTCCGCTCTGCTGGACTCTTTGAGGCTGAATACCACGCCGCGCCTTTGTGCAGTTTTATCCGCTGCCGCCCACGCTCCCACCTGCTAGACTTCCCATCCACCGCGCGTAAGCACAAATCCTTCCTTGCCATTCGTCTCCCTGGTGGGTTTGTACACCCCCCAACGCGTTGCCATTTGACCTTTCAATTCCTGTCAGTGGTCTGTGTGGTGTCACCGCCAGACACCACACTTGCTAGGTGGCAGCCTTTAAATCGGCCGTGGTCCGCTAGTATACGTCGGACCCGCTTGTCGCCACTGTCAGTGATTGCAGACCGAGCGCAGCCACACGGCAGGTCTAGAGAGACTTCCTAGCACTCGCCCCAGTTGTACAGCCGACTTTGCTAGCGATGGTTCACTGACAAATTACGCTCTTATTTGCCGAGACGATAGCTAGCATAGCCTTCAGCTACGTCATTTGCTACGACCTAGCAAGGCGCCATTATCATTTGCTATTTATCTTGTGATGCATGTACCGTCAGACCGATGTTCACCAATTATGGATCAAAGTTAAGTATTCCAGCAGCTTCGTACTTTATTTGCTAGTCTCAATTACTTTACCTGTCCCAGACCTCACGCCATCCTGCGTGAGCTTAAACGCGTGCCTTTCGGCTCCCGTCCTAGTGGATTGGCTGTCTTGCCAGTCCACGAAAGCCTGTAGCTCTTCAAGGCGATTAAATATGTGTAGCATCTCCCGCAGACGTGCGACTGGCACTATAAGCGTAGAAATGGTTCAAATGGCTCCAAGCACTATGGGACTTAACATCTGAGGTCATCACCCCTCGACTTGGAATTACCTAAACATAACTAGCCTAAGGACATCGTACACATCCATGCCCAAGGCAGGATTCGAACATGAGACCGTAGCAACAGGGAGGTTCCAGACTGAAGCGCCTAGAACCGCTCGGCCACAGCGGCCGGCTATAAGCGTAGACGCCAGGTAGTTAACACCTTGGTGTTTTCCAGTACGATACCAGCCAATCGCTGTGTTTTTGAAGGACCACTCACTTGGTGCCTTGTGCAGATGTCATTTTCTGATCTCGCAACACGTACCCTACCATCCTGTTCTTCTTATAGTTACTGTCTGATATGGGGTGTTCCAGGAGTAACAGTAAATATTTTTGGAGATGGTAGTGTATCTTAATTCTAATAAAACATTCCATATATGTGTCCAGTTTTTATTTATTACAGAGGTACAACTTTTAGAATGTAGCCCAAACAAATACTGACACAGGTATTAGGCGAAGGAAAATGATTATTCAAAGCTGATTTCTCATGAATTCCACCCGCGGCTTCAATACGCTTCCAAATTTTCCTCGCAATGCCATGTGTAGCTCTTACCTGCTGCTACGCTCGCATAGACTGTATGGCCTGCAGAGATTATTTTTGTTTTTTATTAAATCGAATATTTTTGTTGTTCACAAAGTGCAACATCCAATATTTTCGCGTTAGTAAAGGTCATATAAGCATGGCCCTTTCCGAATGTACTTCTCACCAAAAAGCGATTCTGGTAGCTGGAGTTCTAAGTTTTTGTTAATCATGCCTATTGCGTTGTAATGGAGATATTTCTTTAGCTCTAACCGAGAAGTGAAATACCAACTTTCAAAATTAAGCTTTAAAATTTTTTTAATGTAACGGAATATTTTCTAAAAAATTTTCATCTCCTACGCTCTCCCGAAACACTGAAAGTTTTATTTTTTTAATTCTAATCGAGAAGTCAAACACCAATAGCCGTAGACGTAAACTTATAAATCCTTTAGTAGTTCTGCAGTAATTATTTAGTTTCAAATAAGCTTTCATGAAGTATTTTAAGCCTTGTTTTGAACTTCCAAGAATGTTGAAACACGTATTTTTTATTTTCTGACAGAGAAACGGAATACTAATTTTCATAGTTCTAGCTTCAAAAGTCCTTTGATCGCGATATACTTTCAAAAAGTCTTTCATCCCATATTTCATCCTCTTAGGAGAGATTGTCCGGACAATCTCTTCTTAAATGATGCCTATAGTATAAGATCGAAACTCTCAAGTTTCTATCTTTAGTGGTTTGGGTTGGGTGGTGAGGTGAGGAGTAAGTGAATCAGTCTCGCCCTGTTTCACCCCTTGAAGGGTTGACTTTCCAGGAACAGTGAAACACCTTTTTTTTCATCTCCAACCGATATGCAATACATCAGTTTTCAAAGATTTAACTTTCAAAATGCTTTTGCAATGAAATAGTTTCATAAAACATTTCACTTCCTATTCCACCCCCTTCGGGGTTGAGTTTCCACCGACAATGACATTGGTATGTTTATTTCTTACAGGGAAGCCAAGTACAAATTTTAATAGATTTAGTTTCAAAAATGCTTACACAATGGAATATTGACATAAAAACTGTCATCCCCGATTATACCCCCATAAGAGTTCAATTTCCAAAAGCATTGAACATGTATTTTTTTTAATTTGTAACCGAGAAGTCAAATACAATGAAGCGCCAAAGAAACTGGTACTGGAATGCGTATTCAAATACAGAGAGATGTAAGCAGGCAGTTTACGGCGATTGTCTGCAACACCTATATGAGACAGCATGTGTCTGGGCCAGTTGTTAGATCGGTTACTATTGCAACAGTGGAAGTTATCAAGATTTAAGTGAGTTTGAACGTAGTGTCATAGTCGGCGCACGAGCGACGGGTCACAGCATCTCCGTCGTAGCGATACAGTGGGAACTTTCGCGTACGACCACATCACGAGTGTACCGCGAATATAAGGAACCCTATAAAACAGAGATACTAAAACAAACTTCTTTTTAGTTCAAGAGAGTTGTTTCACGCATAAACTACCCCTCCTCTCAGCTTTCACACGGCGAGCTATCTACTTCAGCTATTACTGTATGAGAGAATGCTCACCCAGCAGCAACGTCTTGTTCTCCTAAACTTTTTAAAACGGTAGCTACTTTCTAAATCAGTCCCAATTTTCTGTAAAAGTTGTAGCTTGTCAGTCTCTTTCACTGTAATGTTAACTGACCTGCTACCTGTCACAAAGGAAGTAAGTAGTGACTCTTACCCTCGGAGTGAAGTGTCTCCTGGCAACCTCGTAGGAGCTGCCACAGTCATCCTTTCCGTGAATATCGCGTTACATCACCAATAAAACAAGAGAAATACCCTGTAAAGATTCGACGTAGCTGTCAGTTACACGAAATTGTATTTTGTTCACCATCTCGACGTCAACAAGATGGAAAAATTAAGGAAACAGTGAACACAATTGTTAGTATACATTATGTATAGTAGTTTAGGAGGTGTACAACAGCACTTTTGCCAACTTATTCAGTTTTGTTTCTGCTACAATAGTCATACATTGAATTTTCCCTTGTTTCTCGATATTTTGAACTATGTCATTTTGTACTCACTTTTAGTATTTTTTTTTTTTTAATACGCTTCCGCCACAAGCCGATCAGAATTAATGTGCAATACATTTCTACTTTTAAACGGTGTAATATGCCGTCGGTTATAAACCTTCCCTTAGATCGGCGTCTGGTAGCGCATCTCTACGGCGGGCTGGCTGGAGCAGGCTGTGGTTCGCGGTGATGTCGTTGTGTGCTTTCCAGGAAGTTGTTGTTATTGCTCGTGCAGCTGAGGAGGCAATATTGCTGACGAAGTTTGGTACCTCTGTGATTTTAGTGATTTTAGTGCCGTCACTCAACATCAATCCCGACAGGGAGTGAATCACACTGTCGGGATTGACGTTGAGTGATGGTACTAAATTCTCGTAATGCTCTCTCTTCGTATTGACAATATAGTCACCGTATTTATGTGACATCAAGGGCGAAAACTGAATTTTTCAGTCCCTTGGAAGTTCGTTCCACATTTACATTCCAAGTGGTTTCCTGTTTCATGTCATGAACTACCTGCATTGACTAACACCAGAGTGATGGCAGAGAGCTCAATGCAGCAGCGACATCTTAGTTCCGTGGAGCAATGCTCATCTCTTGACCTATGGCAAGGGTAGATGCTGGTTCAGATCTCGCTGTACAGACGTGTATTGCTTCAGTTTCTTTCTTTTCCTCTGCAAACAGCCAGAACAAACAGCCAAGGAAACGTTTGTGTTGCGCCAACTGAACGAGAAGCTTCTTGTTCTTTATTTTTAATTTTAATTATCAACCCTATTCTGTAACACAATAAGCTTAATTCACTGTTAATAAGTATCTAATATTGCTATCATTCGTTCACTGGAAAGGACTTTCTTATCCCTCTTTGGTAGCGATGCATATGCCCAGTGGATCTGGATAAGTGGACCGTTGAATTTCTCGCCAGGCAGAGTAAACCATTTTACGTCAGCGTCTTGTTTTAGGAATCATAAGAAAAGCCTAATAAGCAAAGACGACAACGGCAGGCAGATGGCGCAAGCGAAAATCTGCAACAATTTCTGTTACATTCGCGTCGCTGTACTCAAAAATCTAGTAAGTGGCATGGATTCTGCCCCTACAGCTGACTGCTGCGAATTTGACTCAAACCAATCACGTGCGCACTTCCCTCGACAGCCCGTATAAGACGAAGATGACAAGCACTTCAGTCCGTCGGAATGAACAATGAACACGAGTAGATGCAGATGTTCACACAGGATGCTTACGTAAGTGTCACCCGTGAGAGTCGTATCTAGACGTATCAGGGGTTCCATATCACTCCGACTGTACACACTCCATACCATTACAGACCCTCCACCAGCTTCAGCAGCTTGGACAGTTCCCTGCTGACATGCAGGGTCCATGTATTTATGAGGTTGCCACCATACCTATACATGTCATTCTTTTTCTGATGCCTTTGTCCAGCATTGTCGTAGGGTCAGAATGGTTTGGGTTGATTTGGACTGGTTAATTTATGGGGTGGTCGGATGTCCTTCCTGTCGCCACCCCGTTGGATGAGATGATGATGGTGAAAACCACTCAACACCCAGTCTCTGACCGGAAAAAATCTCCGACCCAGCCGGGAACTGAACCCGGGCCCCTTTGCATTTCATTCCGTCGCGCTGACTACACAGCTACAGAGCCGGACCATACGTATGCATTTCCATCCGCTCGATACAATTTGAAACGAGGCTCGTCCGATCAGGCAACATGTTTCCAGTCATCTACAGTCCAACGTCGGTGTTGACGGGCCCAGACTGGGCGTAAAGCTTTCTGTCGTGCAGTCATCAAGGATACACGAATGAGACTTCGGCTCCTAAAGCCCATGTTGATGATCTTACGTTGAACCGTTTTCACGCTGGTACTTGTTGAGGACCCAGAATTGACATCTGCAGCAGTTTGCGGAAGGGGTGCACTTCTGTCACGTTGAACGATTCTATTTATTCGGCGTTGGTCACGTTCTTGCAGGATATTTTTCCATCCGCAGCAATGTCGGAGATTTGATGTTTTAAAGGATTCCTGATATTCACGGTACACTCGTGAAATGGTCGTACTGGAAAATCCCCACTTCATCACTACGTCCGTGATGCTGTGCCATCGCTCGTGCGCCGACTGTAACACCACGTTCAGACTCACTTAAATCTTGATAACCTGCCATTGTAGCAGCAGTAACCGATGTAATAACTGCGCGAGACGCTTGTTATCTTATATAGGCGTTTCCGACCGCAGAGCCGTATTCTACCTATTCACATGTCTCTGTATTTGAATACATATGCCTGTACCAGCTTCTTCGGCGCTTTAGTGTATCTTATCACCAAAATCAGTGGAAGTTCCTTTTATTCCTTTGTACAAAACAAATAAACCTCGACACTAACAAAACACATGTAGCGATGTATCCTTTCTGATACCTAACAACAGACGAAGTACCCGATATGCCCAACGCTGCAAGGATACTTTTCGGACATGTGTACCATCACATCACCGAAAAAGTAGCACTAATTGAGATAATGTTAAACGCCAGTGTACAATATTCCAGTTACTCTGTGAACACTCCTCGTACAAAGATACAAGGACAAACAACAGTTGGAAAATTGTATCTCGTGCACATGTGACATCGTCATTGTTCAACATCTCCACAGGAAGGTAGACTGCGAATTCTTCACAATACACGTAACCAACTGCAGGTATCGGAGGTATCTCAATAAAATTGTTTTAGGTTAAATGCCTGTTTTCCTGTCTCTGCCCTTAACTTTGCTTTTACGAATAGCTTAAGGACACGATTATTCTTATTTAAATGATTTTCACACTTTTAAAAATGTGTGCCACAGCTGCCTACAAATTCAAACGAGGCGCGGTCCGCTGTTGTGAGACAAGCGACACACAGATCGCTCTGCAGGTTGCTGGCTGTTCCTGCGGATAGTTCTGCTTCCATTCGCACAGAGGTCTCTCGAGCTGCGAACGTGACCGAGTGGATCGATACCACATCGGCGGTCCTGGCGGAGGGTGACAGAACCACTTGAGATTCCCGCCCTAGTACAAACGCAGTTGAACATCGCCATACTTTTGCTTCATTTTTCTTTATTTTCTCCATATTGACAGCGAGAATTGATAAATTTAGCATTTTACATTGTACAAATAATAACCGTTTAACAATATGGATGTGGAGCTCAAAAAAATATCATGTACACTCTAAAATAAAAAAAGGCGACGTAATACGAAGGAATATTCAAATAGGATGGAAAACGACACATATATACATGTACAGATAAATAAATGATTACAGTTTCAGAAAAATTGGTTAATTTATTCAAGAGATGGTTGGTTGGTCGGGGAAGGAGACCAGACAGCGAGGTCATCGGTCTAGGGAAGGACGGGGGAGGAAGTCGGCCGTGCCCTTTGAAAGGAACCATCCCGGCATTTACCTGGAGCGATTTAGGGAAATCACGGAAAACCTAAATCAGGATGGCCGGACGCGGGATTGAACCGTCGTCCTTCCGAATGCGAGTCCAGTGTCTAACCACTGCGCCACCTCGCTCGGTTATTCAAGAGAAAGAGCTCTAGAAACTGAGCAAGTCTGTGACGCGTTGGTCCGTGTCTGGCACTTACGCAAGCAGTTATTCAGCTTGGCATTGGTTCCCAGAGGTTTTGAATGTCCCCCTGAGAGATACCGTGTCAAATTTTGTTCAATTGGCGCATTAGCTCCTCAAAATCTCGGGCTGGTTGGAGGTTCTGCCAATAATCCTTCATTCGCGATTGGGGAAAATTCCGGCGACTTTACTGGCCAAGTACGAAGACAACCTGGAGAAATTCTCGCTGTGTGCGGGCGGGTGTTATCTTGCTGAAATGCAAGCTCAGCAAAACTCGCCATGAGGGACAACAAAACGAGGCGAAGAATGTTATCAACGTACCGCTGTGCTGTAATGGTGCCTCCGATGAAAACCAAAGGAGTCTTCCTGTGAAAGAAATGTCACCAGAGGCGATCACATCCGGTTGTCGGACAGTAAGGCTGGCGACAGTAAGGTTCGTATCCTATCGCTGTCTGGAGCGAGAACGTTTGGAGCGTTATGGGCACATCTCGGGATTTTGACGATCTACCGAACCAATTATACGGAATTTTACACGATATCCATCAGGACGGCATTCAGAAACTCTGTGAACAACTCTGCCAACGCGTTATCGACTTGCTCGATTTCTCAAGCTCTTTGTCTGAAATAATCGTCCGATTTTCGTCAAATTATAATGACTTGTTTATCTGTTTATATAAATCACATCTATCGATTACAGTCCCATTCGCATAATTCCACCGTGGTACGCCGCTTTCTTTTCTTTCTTTCTGTTATTTCTGTCATTTCCATTCATAAACTGCTGCGCTTCACAGTATGTTGCAAGTGTCACTGTCTTCAACTCTGACAGACTCTATCACATCCTACAATGTGTCTGAACCCAGTTTGTGAACCGAAAGCCCGATCCCAGTAACCCATCCAATAGCGTAATCTCATATCCATGCACCTTGCTGTGCCTTTACTTTTACATTGCCGTTCCCTTGCACATTTGCGTCTTTTCCATCCTCTCTCGCTGGAATTTCACCAAATATTACTTTGTAACCAACAAATCCAGCGTATCATACAACGTGAATCAGGAAAATAATGGGACAGATTTTTTCCTTTAGTACCCAGGAATTTCTTTCATTTTATATATCAGTGTTGTACCATTCAAAATAGTTTCAAGGGGCAACTAAACACCGACTGAGACGTTGTCTCAAAGGCTTCGTACCAGCTGTGGAACGCCTTTCTTGGGATACCTTCCACCTCGATGGTTTTGCTCTTTTAGATGTTTTCCGAAGTAGCAAAGGATGCCTTTTCGGATAGTACTTAACCTGCGAGGGGGGGGGGGGGGGGGGGGCGGAGGCAAAAATGAAGTTACAGGGACTGGAACCCTTCATGCTGAATGTCTTCTCAATGCCATGTTCTCTTTCAGCAGTATAACTGTCCGTGCCTCGGATCCGTGTTCGTTTCGTGCTATATTGGTTTGAGGAACATTATAGTGAACTCACGAAGACGTTTGGTTGACCAAAGTAGCCTGATATAAATCTTATGGAACCCATCTTGCTCGCTGTTGGGCGCCATCACGGCGTACGCAAATCAGCGACGTGTTGTTCATGGGAATTATATGACTTGTCCGTAGACATCTAATGCCACATACCTCCACAAACCTACCATCAAATTGTCGGGCCCTGATACGCAAAATCAGTGTGGCAATTTGTTCAAAAGACGGACAAACAAGCTATTAAGCATGTAGTCATAAGGTTTTTGCTCATCAGTGTATATAATTGCTTTTAAAACAAAATCAGCGCCGACATATCTTTGACTATTTATAACTGCGATGCACATGGTCTGTCTCAATTAAAAATTCCTTGAATTGTTTATAAATATTTTTGAGACCATGTCATCAGCTGATTTGTTTCAAGTAACACTATTCTGAATTATGTTAGGTTTTAACCAGAGGCAATCTGACCCCTGTAAAGGGAAATCGAAATAACAATAAAGTAAAATGAAAGTCCTACCCTTACAGCGCCTGAAACACTTTAAAGTTCACTCTGTTATAAATTTAATTTACTTTGATGCTAACCAACTGCCATAATCTACATTTAGCACACTATTTATTCCTGACGTGTTTATGCATGGATTAACAGGAAGAGAAGTCTAAAAACAAATCTTCACACTTGCATCGTGATGTAGAACAACCTGCCTGGCACAGTAAACGGAGCACTAACAGTGGTGTCTGAGATACAACGTCGACCTTGCTCCTTACGCTGTGTAGTCGAAGGTCAGCCTCACATAGTCGATCTGTTAACATCACCTAATCTTGCCTGTTTTACGGTTGTTCGTATGCTATGATCCCATATGTGGAAACTGATTAACCTTCGCTTTAAAACAACAGTCTGGGAGAGCTTAGTACAGCATAAAATGAAGAAAAATCAAATCTAAAATCATAATGGATTGTTTAGGCCCTTTGTCCTCCAGTTTGGTCAATGCACATAGTTAAAACATATATGCAATGCTGCAAGTGGCACTCATTTGAATCCACGGAGCTTACGCTACCGAAAACTAATTTTGACTGTCAAGACTCTTACACCTTTACCAAAGTAGCTAGCCGCACATAAAATTAGCACAACAGCGCTAGTCTGCCACACTCTACCTGATTGATTGCGGCTTAGAAATGAAGCGCCAGGATAGTTTTCGATCTGAAACTCTGCAAGACACAAAAAAAGAAAAAAATCTCACCCCACAATAAGGACCATAGGGATCATCACCGACGAACTGTCGACATCACTAATTATTTTTATTCAAAATCTAAGCAGTGGCGGATTTCGAACCATTTACCGAGGACGTTTGAGTACCACTGAAAGATACTACACCCCTCCCCCTTTTTTCGTCATACGGTATTGGCGGACATCACATAAAATCCCTTCATCTTTGAATACTTCACTCAGTTTTTTTTATTACACAGAGCAGCCAGCCCTCTGAAGGAATCCGCTGAACTACCGTGCCGGCCTACATCTAGACAACGGATGTTTACTCTTCAAATGTTTTACTCTTCATACGTACCAACAATAGGAGGACCGCTGGCGTATGATGCAAAGTAAGCTTTTCTCATTATACTGCCTTTGACTAATAGTAAGACTGCAAATATTGTCACCATCAAATCATTCATTCACAACATTAGCTAGAGGCACTGTCTACGTGACTGTATTACGCGTTCGGACCTGCTTTATATAAAATGGATAAATGCAAAGCTTTTTATACAACTACAAGTACGTACGCCTTGCAAGGAACAATATCAGACTCTGACTTTGACTTCACCAAGTCTGCTCTAAGCTTTATCTATTGCCTTCTTGCAGTGTAACTCAAATTTTTATTCTGATGAAGACATCCTTAGAGGTGTCGAAACCTAGGTAAGTCTATTAATCAGTTATTTTGAACCGGTTGGCTGTGCTAGTTACCCTATGAAACTTATATATGGTTGCTGAAAGACAACCATACTGCAAACGGTGATACAATAACACTCTTAACAAGCTCTAAACGGATGTTTATTTCACTCTCAGCAGCGAGAAGGTACAAAGGTTAAGATCGAGTGTTACTCTTAGGTGTTATTTTCGGATCTCTACTGGTCGGTTACAATGTAACAAGTCACATTCGTCATCGTAAATGAGTATGTCGACAATGGGCTATCCTGAACGAGCGGGGTATTCACACACAGCAGCAAGATGACGTGAGAATTTGGTGAATGCCGAAGTTTAGCGGCTTCTATTCTACTTGTCCCTGTTACTTGACTGGAGTATCGTATCAGAGCCGTAGACTTGTCAGCAAATAATTTTTATTCAGACTTATTTACACGCACCTCCGTACAACTGCCCTCCACTTGAAAGCGCAAATTAATCCGATACCGACCGTGAGTGAAAATAAAATACGGAATCTGACTGTGATGTACTGTAACAACGAGGGACTTTTTTACAGGTTCATATTGCTGCTGGTGCACTGCGGAAAACGTTTATACGATACCACGAACTCCCTGAAAGGCCACTTTTCGAAGCACTGTGCTGCGTTACGCCCTGAGAGAGCCACTAAAACTGCATACTTCAATCGCTAACGGTCACTGGATGGTACCTTTTCTCTCAGTTTAAGGCTAACAGGTTTGATCGAGTGCAGGAAGCTTTCGTGGTAGGTAATTTAATTATTTCAGGGCGTATTCTAAGTAGAAAAATTGACTGAAGCCTCTATACTACACATCTTCGTATTAGTCATGCTCTGCAGTTACATCTACCACTAAACTGTGTCATAGATGCCTGATTGATGAGGTATGTCTAAATTTTGCATTAAAATTCTTAATTCGATCCCTTATAGCGTGGTCCCTAGCTTCGCACTACCATATATTTGAACAGCATGGGACACCGGTCTTTCATGCCATTCTCCTTTTTATGTGGGATTTTTACGGACGTAGTTTAATATCGTGATTATGTTTACCCACTCGTATTTATTGCAATGGATAAGATCTTGTAAACGTTCACTGAAGGCAGTTGGCCTCACGTGTATCCGGGAACACCGGAATTCAAACCTCTGTGTAGCCATCAAGATTTACGTTTCCACAAATTGATGATGGAGGATGGTAGTTTGGCATCTTTTATAAGGGCACCAAGTTTTTCTTGCCCACCCACTCTCCGTCGGCGCTTCAGCTAGTCGTTGATGGGGCCTCAAATCACACCCTTCCTTTCTTTCTTTGCACTGAGCAAACGGTTAAAAGGCTATTTTGTAAGTTCGTGGTCAGTTGGTGTGAGGAAGTAGTAAGGGTACTGTTTAATGAAGTGAACATTCAAATGAATGAGTAGTAGAAATGTGGTAAGTAACAAAAGTAACTTCAAAATCACGCAGTAGACGAGGAACATGAAATCTACGACATTGGAAGCGAAATGAAGCATTGCGCACAAAGCAAGAAAGACTTAAGGAGACTAGCGCAAACAAAGACGGTTTTCTTCACTAAATGAAATCTACCAACATCATACTTGGGCCTTAATTCGAGGAAGAATTTCCTGCGAATGTGCCGCTGAAGAACAATATTTTAATGATCCATTCATGGAAACGGAAAAGAAGTCAATCGAAGAGTCTGATCTGTGGTGTAACAGAACGAAGTTGGAAATTGACTGAAATGATAAGAAATGAGGACTTGGTCCACAGAATCTGCGAAGCATGAGTAGAGCGTCGGAATAATTTTTTCTTTCAATTTTTACTCTTACACCCACATGCAGAACATGATACATCACATCTGTCTTCACAGGAAATAAAAAGAGATTGATTAATTAGAAATGATTTTGTTTTGAGGTAATTACTACCGCAGAGCAGCACATTTAGATCAAAATAACGTGAATATTAACCTCAAAGTGCTGTTATGAAACATTACACTTCTACAGGGAAAGTATTTACCATGTGAAGCATAAAATTCTTTACTGATGGTACTGCAAAATATTATTTATTTGATCTTGAACCGGCTCTTGGCTTCGTAGATCAAGAAACAGAAAGCCGGTTCCTGACCAAATAAATAATATTTCTCAAAAGTTAAGGGAAGTACCTATCTTTATTTAACATTGCCGTTTAACTCAAATAATGACGTAAAATTCAGTTAAAGTATTCACAATAAAGCGAAAAATTATTTTTTTCTTTTTCTTTTGTAGATTATGAAAGATGCTTAATACAAGTAATTAAACATGTCTGCTGGAAAAAGAAATGATAGGAAGTGAGTAATTTCTGTTCTTGTTTGTAAAATATAAAGCATACTTAGTTTTTAAACGATCAGAATAGTTTGGAATGTAAATCTAGCAATACGTAGGTGAACACAAATATATAATGCTGTTTTAACTATGAGAAACAGTCTCAGTTCATGATACGTTTAAAGGACCATCCTATATGGAATATAACCCCTCTCCGCATACTACTTCAGAGAAATGTATACAAGATAAAGTTTATTCAGTTCTAAGCATTATTTGGTACATGACTTATGAATACAAAAAGACTTATTTTTAAAAGGTAATAAACATTTGCATTGGATTTGTACTTTATGCGAGTATCGAAACTTGGGTAACAAATTTGTCAGTTACTACGTGGGAAAATCAAACATCAGGTCCATTCCCACCGACATTCACCTGACGAATTTTAATATAATACCGGAATATATGTGTGTATTTAATAATAGGATTCCATTGTTGTGAAATAGATAAGTTAATTGAAAAAGATTTTACTTGAACTGAAAATCTAAAAAAAGAAATCTTCATTTCCACAATAATTATTAAAATTCAGTTTTTTAAAGATTGTAATTAAAACGAGAATTGAATGCCTTTCACCGGCGACAATGAACAATGAAATCTGATGCGTAATCGCACGCGTTTACTAACTGTGTTCTTTCTTTCTGCTGGTTTACAGGTGTTTGTTCAGTCGCTGATCATCGCAATGTCTTACCTCATTATACATCACGTTAAAAGGGACCTTTTTATCATTTGTAAATATATCAACGTTTGTCCTTAATCTTCTGAAGTCGGGTGTGACGAGAAAAGCTGCCTACGTTAATCACGAAACTTACCAAGACGACATAATCATAAAATAATATTATGTTAGTCGTGTTAGTATACACTAGGGACATGGAAGATGCTTTTGGGTTTTCCTCGTAATTTTTCCAATGGAAATTTTAATTTCCAGATGGTAATTATAGAAATACGTATCACGGCGCTGCATCTAACGTTAACTGATTTTGAATGTTGTTATTGTAATTTTTGTAAAGTGGGTCTTCCACGGTACTTTCAAATGTAAAGACAGAGTCTAAAAGAGATGTCAGCTATGGCGCTGTAGGATACATGAATACGCTCTTTCATTGCGTATTCTGGGGTAGGAGATGGTTCAAAATGGTTCAAATGGCTCTGAGCACTATGGGACTTAACATCTATGGTTATCAGTCCCATAGAACTAAGAACTACTTAAACCTAACTAACCTAAGGACATCACACAACACCCAGTCATCACGAGGTAGAGAAAATCCCTGACCCCGCCGGCAATCGAACCCGGGAACCCGGGGGTGGGAAGCGAGAACGCTACCGCACGAGGGGTGGGAGACCTTACGAGTGACTGAACATTCCGTTCCATGACTTCCATAGTGGATTAGTAGAACAAGGGATACTCAAAATAATAAATGGTCGTATTTTGTGCATTACATTATACCCGAACTGCTTAAGCGCAATTGCTAAATATGTGCGTTTTTTTAGAAAATGGTATGGTCATCCACACGTAGTGTGATCCTGCGTAAAAAACGTAGTGTGCGGAAATAGGCAAGGAAAGTGTCCTCTCCCTACAAGCTGCACCGTTTCACTGTCTTTCTGTGTTAATAACCCCATAAATTAAGGAGAGCAGCATAATGAATTTCTAAAAGTCATGCCTGTACTCAAAGAGCGAGTAGTGTGGTGTGATTACTCACTTTGTACAGAGGTGTAAGTAAGTGCTTTTGTTAGTGTATGTCCTCGCTTGGTCTAGTTTACATTACTATTTCTGAAGTGGTTTATTTAAAATGTTGGATCATCAATATGAATGAAGAGCACATTTCGCATTTTCTTATCTGGAATGCCCCGTCGACGAAGCGTATAGCAGATTGTTTTCGAATGGGTTTCAGAATTCTGACAAGCAATTTTTCCGCGAAAACACTAATCGACTGATCTCGCAACAGCGCAGGGCAGTGAAATGAAGCTGCCATATCAGCTATAATCCAGCAGTCACCTTGGGGCTGAGAAGAAGAACACTAGGTGTTCTCAGGTTGTCGGGCTATAGGTTTCGGCTAATTCACCATACCGCCATACCGCCTTAGAAACTCGTTGTCGCACTACAAATGGGAGACTATAGTTTTCAGACTCCAACAAGTCTGCGCACAGACATTCTGCGGAGGATTCACGCCACACACATGCAACTTCTGAAGTCAAACCTCACACTCCACAAACCAAGTTCCATATTCCGCTATCACAGTAAACTCTACGAAGTTCGTCGGTATCCGCTTCACAGCCTCAGAGTAATAGTTCCGAGAGCAGTGAGTTCTGTGCGTTGCTATATGCTGGGTGCGTCATAGACGACGACAGATATTTCACGCACTGAGTCACACATCCAGACATAAACCTCCGGTAGGAAATGCAGTACAACTGACTTTCATAAAATTGAGAAATGAGAATGAAGCTTTCATTGTTCCTGTGTACCTGCTTTGCCAGTAGGAAAGACCTACTAGACTGCACAAACTTTTCGCACGTTATAGCACAGTCAATAACGTGAGATTCAGAAGTTCTAAAGACTGCTACTACTGAACGATAAGATGATATTTTTTTCCGTATCCAGCTAGCTCTATCTGATACAGATAGGTACTTCTGTGAGTCATGTGACGCATCAGTGGGAGAAAAGCATACTGATGTTTTTCACCGTCTCAGTGTACCTTTTTTATGCATATGTTTTGTCAATAAGAAGGCGAGGTGCGAAAATAATAGCAACGGTTCTTGACTTGTGTTTAGCCGCATGCTGTCTTTGGTTCTTAATTTTTGAAATTCCTCTTATTTGTTTAACAGAGCGATACTGGTCTTACAGCCGTTACAGATCGCTGTTATGAAATGTACGTAACCTTAACTCGCAGTGTTGGACGATATCTTCAACGAACATTCGTAACAAAACGTTTAGTTGCAACAACGTGACTCAAAGGCTTCAAGCCTTGGCGTCCCCCACAAATCATAAAATGAATAATTCTAATGTGCTTTATAAAATGTAACTTTTTGTATGAATCTACGAACACACACGGTACACCACCCTCGGACAAAAAATTTGGAAAATTTGGAAGTTGAGGGAAAGCTGTTGTTTCCCACCATCTAACTCTAAATCATTCGCAGACTTGTGGAAAATTTCCAAGATGGTTTCTAAACATGTCTGGTGCAATGAAGCCCATGATGCTACTATAAAGAATTTGGATTTTTTGACGAAACGTGTAGACTCATTAATGTACTGTATCATCTACATACACAATGACTTGAATTATGTAGTATGCTGGGTTTACACACATCTGAAGGAGATCATAGTTGATTGAAATTAATTACCTGATTCATCTACATCTACAACTCCGCAAGCCACCCAACGGTGTGTGGTGGAGGGCACTTCAAGTGCCACTGTCATTACCTCTCATTCCTGTTCCAGTCGCGTATGGTTCGCGGGAAGAACGACTGCCAGAAAGCCTCCGTGCGCGCTCTAATCTCTCTAATTTTGCATTCGTGATCTCCTCGGGACGTATAAGTAGGGGGAAGCAATATATTCGATACCTCATCCAGAAACGCACCCTCTCGAAACCTGGACAGCAAGCTACACCGCGATGCAGAGCGCCTCTCTTGCACAGTCTGCCACTTGAGTTTGCTAAACATCTCCGTAACGCTATCACGGTTACCAAATAACCCTGTGACGAAACGCGCCGCTCTTCTCTGGATCTTCCCTATCTCCTCCGCCACCCCGACCTGGTACGGATCCCACACTGATGAGCAATACTCAAGTATAGGTCGAACGAGTGTTTTGTAAGCCACCTCTTTTGTAAATGGACTACATTTTCTAAGTACTCTCCCAATGAATCTCAACCTGGCACCCTCCTTACCAACAATTAATTTTATATGGTCATTCCACTTCAAATCGTTCCGTAGGCATACTCCCAGATATTTTACAGAACTAACTGCTACCAGTGTTTGTTCCGCTATCATATAATCATACAATAGAGGATCCTTCTTTCTATGTATTCGCAATACATTACATTTGTCTATGTTAAGGGTCAGTTGCCACTCCCTGCACCAAGTGCCTATCCGCTGCAGATCTTCCTGCATTTCGCTGACTGGTGACCGAATTTATAACAAAGTAAACGCACCACTATATCCAAAGTAGACCACAAATGTACAACAGTGTTCTAATATGACAACTGTGATGGCCAGAGCAAATGCGACAGTTCTTCATCGTGCTCACAAAACCAGTCTGCGACGATGCGATGTGTGTGATAAGAGGCACTGTGGTCTGGAATACAGCATTTTGATTGGGAAACAAACATTATACGAAGGGATGGACTTGATAAACAAAAATGCTGACACAATTGTTTGGCATTAATGCGATCTTGCAAAGTAACCAAGTATCATCATCTGGCTGCCGAAATCATAAACGAACCGCCACCATGTTTCACTCTTAGGATGTAAGCTAGGCCAGAAGTTAGAAACAGTATGAACGAAAAATCATATGACCAAATGGCGCTTCCATTGTACCATAGCCCAAGTTTTATGTGTTCTGCACCACATTTTTCTCTTACTGTCGTTCGCATTACTGATGAGCTATTTCGGAATTCTAGCTCCTTTTGCAAATTTCCTGCTTCTGGAGATACTTCCGTGTTGTTTTGGTGCTGACAGGGTTCGCAAGTGTGACATTCAGTTCTGCAGTGACTATTGCAGTTATCTTATATTTCGTCACAGTCCTCTTCAATGACCTTCTGTTACGCTCTGTCAACATACCTTTTTGTCCGCGTTTTGGCTTAACGGATGGTGGTTCCTCGATTCCCCTGTATGCGGTGCAGATCTTCGATACGGTGCCTGTTGAAACATCAAACACTTGAGCCGTCTTCCTCACCAAAGGCTGCGTTGTCTGCGGCGCCTTGTCACGGTCCGCGCGGCTCCCGCAGAGAGAGGTTCGAATCCTCCCTTTGGCATGTGTGTGTGTTGTCCTTAGCGTAAGGTAGTTTAAGCTACAGTAGGTAGTGTGCAAGCTTAGGGACTGATGACTTCAGCAGTTTGGTCCAATAAGATCTTGCCACAAATCACCAAAATTTTTCCTTGCAAAAATCCCCACCATAGCAACACCGACAATTTGCCCACGTTGGAATTCACTTAGCTCCGACACAACGCACTCACAACTACACGGAAAACTATTCTGACCACAAATTGACACTTGCAACACTGCACATGCGCCGTTCGTGGTCAATTAGCGCAACCTGCAATCTTGGCTAACATCAGCATTAATGTTCAAACATGCACTTCTCACCGTGTTTACATATTTTCGTCCACGCTATAGAAGTTTAAGGCAACGGCCTTGCCGCAGTGGATAGCCGGTTCCCATCAGATCACCGAAGTATAGCGCTTTCGGGCATGTCCGGCAGTTGGATGGGTGACCATCTGGGCCGCCATTCGCTGTTGCCATTTTTCGTGGTGCACTCACCCTCGTGATGCCAACTGAGGACCTACTCGATCGAATAGTAGCGGCTCCGGGCAAAGAAAACCATCATAACGTCCGGGAGAGCAGAGTGCTGAAAACACGCCCCTCCAATCTGCATCCTCAGCTAAGGATGACACGGCGGTCGGATGGTCCCAGTGAGCCACGTGTGGCCTGATGACGTAGTGCTTTTTTTATAGAAGTTTAAGATCACCAACAGTACAAAATATTCTTCTGACAGCACGAAATAAGAGTGTAAATGAACAGTGAACAGCTGTGAATATATTGCAATGTGTTCAAAATGTGTTGTGGATTAATGTAATTTTTAACCTTCATAAAAACTAATAACTAATATTTTTGTTTACAACAAATTTTCATACCTTTCAATTGCTGATAACGTGTTTGAAAGCTTGCTACCAACTGTAACAATAATTTCAGTTTTGCTATTCTCAACAATGATAGGGGGTTATTAATGAAAATTGATAAATTATTTAAGTCTAGTAGTAAGCTTTGAAATTTTAATGCAAGCCGCTGTTCGTTCTAAGCAAAATGCCCTGGAATTCGTTCGAAAGTTTCGGTATTTTACTAATCTCAAACTGTAATTCCTTTTAGATATTATTAGAATTTATCCATTTAACTACAGCCAACGGCAGGAACATGAAAGAACGTGTATTTGAATTCATAAGCTTATTCATGTGTGTGTTAAGTCCGCGGCCCATTTAGGCTATTTAGATACTTAAGCTGGTTGCTGACAGCAAGAGGTAATTACCCATTCCTAAGAAAAAGCGTTGTTAAGCACTGTAGGGCAACTTAAACGACAACAGTTGAATTTACAAAAAATCACACACATTACATCAACAAAGGCCAAAGAGTATTTGACCATAAGAGTTGACTTTCTCTTGGCTGGTTTTGAGTCAGCACAATTTGCTGATTCAATGTATTTGACTTACATAGAATGTAATTGTTGTTGTTCAAATTGTCAGTCAATGCTTCCTGTCCTGTCACAGAAACCGCACTTAACTGACGTGTGCAATAAATAACATTCTTGAACTACAAACCAACTTATGCTTGCAGGAGGAAAACTTACCATTTAGAAAATTTAGTGGTAATGTTAACCTACTTAAGAAATGTGGAAACAGTAGTACCATTTAAAATTAGACACAACGAAACGAATATTTGTGTGGCAATTTGTTGATGTGAATCAAAATATTTAGAAACAGTCACGTTTAGAAACAAAACAACATGAATGTTAATGAATACAGATTAAAAAATATTAGTAAGTAAGAAAGTAAAGGCCATGACGAAAACTTGCATTACGATGATTACCTCAGTAGTATAACCATACACAGCTTATGTCTAAATGAATATTTCTGCTACAAACGAATATTCGTATTTCCTCCTGTCCAATGACCACATGAATTTATCTTATGACAATGATCACGTAGATTATATGTGAAATATAGTGCATAAAGAATTTCTGTACTAAATTAACAGCTTTGCTGAGTGGAGTTTGGTTAATAAATGAGCATAACTTAATCATCATCTATAATTGCTGAATCAGGTTAGCCCGATATGTCAGTAACGCCATGTAACATTGCACCATTTGCATAATCTGCTAAACAGCTACTGCACATTTCAACGAAATGTCCTTACCGTGCGCCTGTCTAACAATAAGCGTTAACGACGGCTAATGCGGAAATGCCATTTATCAGGGGCCCATTAGGTCAGCGTCGATATCTGGCCGCGAGACTTAATTGTGCAAACCAGCGTCCATTAGCGGGAATCGCATTTAATGATGAGCGCTAGCACTGACCGAGAAACTGGAACAGCTGAAAAGTCTATTTGTCGTGCTTGACGTGCTTTATTCGGTTCCCGAACGTAAATTCCGACAAAGAAGTTCATTGTGCTTTCCGTTTCTGGTGAATAAATTGTAGCCGGTTGCTGCAGTCCACATTTGTTCTGAATCCCAAGTGGTATTATTCACATGGAGTACTGCAAGTAACTTTCTGTTCTATAGCAACGTGTTCACCATTGTATCTACGCTCAGAATTTTCTCATATTCTGCAAATGTTTGATTGATTGACTTACAGCTATGTGAATATATTGGGGATAGGTTCACATACCCTTCTGAATCATCACTAGTAATATGTTGGTAGGAACAGTTGGAAACACACAAATATGAAACGAATTGACTGTGCCGGCCGAAGTAGCCGAGCGGTTCTGGGTGCTTCAGTATGGAACCGCGCTACCGCTACTGTCGCAGGTTCGAATCCTGCGACGGGCTTGGATGTGTGTGATTTCCTTTGGTTAGTTAGGTTTACGTCGTTCTAAGTTGTAGGGGACTAATGATCACAGATGTTAAGTCCCATAGTGCTCAGAGTCAATTGAACCATCACTTTAGGGCATCTTCAGATTGTCATAGAACCTCATAAAATGGACGCAATATTAACTGTATATGTAATCCATCCGTCACAGAGAGACATAAAATGCAAGGTAGACCTTGAGCGCACAATCTGACTCCACCACAGCGGTACAAAATAGGGTTACGCTTACAAAATAAACTAGGTGTGAGCCACACGCAGCACAACGTCCCTTAGGCTTGCACAATCTGATTATGCCCCAAAAGGGTGAAACGCTTCACTGATATTAAATAATTTCGCGACCAAGACTGTTTTTATCTGAAATAATTAATACAGTCGTTCTTTGTCCTCCTGAGGGATATCATGCCAAATTCTGTCCGATTCCCGCGTTAGATCGTCAAAATGCCCAGCTGGTTTGAGGCCACTACAGATAATGCTCCAAACGTTCTCCATGGCTGAAATGTAAGCCACGGAAGTCTAGCTATGAATGGTACCATAAAGGGGCGTAGCCATCGACGTACCACCGTGCTGCAGGGTGGCCACTGTAAGGTGCCTCTTACGTGAGGAAGACATTTTTACCAGTTTTAATAAATTATTGTCTCTTATTGATGTATTCACGTTAGTTAGGAAGTGCTGTAGTCCGTAGCACGCTGGCTGGCTGGCTGGCTAGGTGACGAAGCGACCATATGTCGCGCGTAGTGGGGTGGGGCTCGGCGCTGGACAGTAGCAACAAGCGTCAGCCTGGGAAATATACATGGCGGGAAGTACCGCCATCTTGGTGCCAAAGTCACCGATTTTGTTTATTTATATTTAATAATTAAAGCCATTTATGACAACATGAATACTAGGGGGATCCTCTGGATGTTTAAAACTATTTATCATAATTTTGCCTCGTTAAAATTCACACCTGCTCATTAACAAATGCATATCTTAGTAAGTACGAATTTGATCGGAAATCCACGAATTGTGACGAAACTAGTGAGAGATACGGAGTGCGCACCAAAGTTGGCTGTCGGCGTTAAGAGCTCTTCCTGTCTTGTTCGATGGTGGTCATGCTCTCGGTTACGAGTAGTTTGTGACATGAGTGTTTCGTTATTGATGTAATAGGGATAAAAGTGATCTTACGGCATTCTGAATGTTAATTTCGAATAAATAGATACCCCAAAGTTGATCGACAGCAATTTCAGATAATTAGATTCCACCGACAGAGACATCCAATGCGCCAATGAATCTGCTCGGGACGACATTTACGAGAGCTGCACCGCGCACAGGTATGAGGAAATCCGACGGCACGACCCACCAAGGTGGATCAAGGAAGGTCCTACTTACAATCGCAAATTCCGGGTGCAAATGCTGACCAGTTACACTGCACGTCACATACAGGGTGTTACAAAAAGGCACAGCCAAACTTTCAGGAAACATTCCTCACACACAAAGAAAGAAAATATGTTAAGTGGAGATGTGTCCGGAAACGCTTACTTTCCATGTTAGAGCTCATTTTATTAATTCTCTTCAAATCACATTAATCATGGAATGGAAACACACAGCAACAGAACGTACCAGCGTGACTTTTAAACACTTTGTTACAGGAAATATTCAAAATGTATCACAGCCGTCCACAATACGAGCACGAAGACTCTCTACATTTCGTACCGGGGTTGCGTAGAAACGAGCTTTCAAATGCCCCCATAAATGAAAGCCAAGAGGGTTGAGGTCAGGAGAGCGTGGAGGCCATGGAATTGGTCCGCCTCTACCAATCCATCGGTCACCGAATCTGTTGTTGAGAAGCGTACGAACACTTCGACTGAAATGTGCAGTAGCTCCATCGTGCATGAACCACATGTTGTGTCGTACTTGTAAAGGCACATGTTCTAGCAGCACAGGTAGAGTATCCCGTATGAAATCATGATAACGTGCTCCATTGAGCGTAGGTGGAAGAACATGGGGCCCAATCAAGACATCACCAACAATGCCTGCCCAAACGTTCACAGAAAATCTGTGTTGATGACGTGATTG
This sequence comes from Schistocerca americana, assembly GCF_021461395.2. Classification (NCBI taxonomy): domain Eukaryota; kingdom Metazoa; phylum Arthropoda; class Insecta; order Orthoptera; family Acrididae; genus Schistocerca; species Schistocerca americana. Next base: position 307,139,502 of record NC_060122.1, on the reverse strand, counting down.
CACAGTTGCGTGAGGATTCTCGTCAGCCCACACATGTTGATTGTGAAAATTTACAATTTGATCATGTTGGAATGAAGTCTCATCCGTAAAGAGAACATTTGCACTGAAATGAGGATTGACACATTGTTGGATGAACCATTCGCAGAAGTGTACCGGTGGAGGCCAATCAGCGGCTGATAGTGCCTGCACACGCTGTACATGATACGGAAACAACTGGTTTTCCCGTAGCACTGTCCATGCAGTGACGTGGTCAACGTTACCTTGTACAGCAGCAACTTCTCTGACGCCGACATTAGGGTTATCGTCAACTGCACGAAGAATTGCCTCGTGCATTGCAGGTGTCCTCGTCGTTCTAGGTCTTCCCCAGTCGCGAGTCATAGGCCGGAATGTTCCGTGCTCCCTAAGACGCCGATCAATCGCTTCGAACGTCTTCGTGTCGGGACACCTTCGTTCTGGAAATCTGTCTGGATACAAACGTACCGCGCCACGGCTATTGCCCTGTGCTAATCCATACATCAAATGGGCATCTGCCAACTCCGCATTTGTAAACATTGCACTGACTGCAAAACCACGTTCGTGATGAACACTAACCTGTTGATGCTACGTACTGATGTGCTTGATGCTAGTACTATAGAGCAATGAGTCGCATGTCAACACAAGCACCGAAGTCAACTTTACCTTCCTTCAATTGGGCCAAATGGCGGTGAATCGAGGAAGTACAGTACATACTGACGAAACTGAAATGAGCTCTTAACGTGGATGTTAAGCGTTTCCGGACACATGTCCACATAACATCTTTTCTTTATTTGTGTGTGAGGAATGCGCAAGGGGCGCGGTGGACTCAGCCCCCTTTCTTTGAGACACTTGTTAGTGATCCTTGTGTTAACTGTAGCGCTAGTTACACGTCGGATGGATGATAATGATAAATCCCGAGCTCTTAGTGTCTCTCTGACAACTGCTCAGTTCTTACGTTCTGTCGTCTCTCTAGGCCAACCGCTTCCTTGATTACACTGTACTCGGCCATGGTTCACCCATTCCTGCCAATATCGTCAAATAGTGGTATCGCTCCTGTTCATATTTCGCCTATTACTCCAACGGCCTCTTTGAGCCAAACTAAACGTCTTTCCAATTATGCTGGAATCTGCCTATATTATATACAGGGTAGTCCATTGGTAGTGACCTGGCCAAATATCTCACGAAATAAGCATCAAACGAAATAACTACAAAGAACCAAAATCGTCTAGCTTGAAGTGGGAAACCAGATTTCAGTTTGGGTGGCCCTCTAGATGGCGCTGCCGTAGGTCAAACGGATATCAACTGGGTTTTCGTTAACTAGGAACTTCCATTTTCTTATTATATATTCGTGTAGTACGTAAAGTTTTTTCATTTGACACTTATTTCGTCACATACTTGGCCAGGTCTCTATCAATGGACCACCCTGTATATTAGTCTGTGAGACGTAGTTTCTAACGATTCTTCTTGTAATTATTGTGTATTAATAGTCTTTCCCTATAGCTTACCTGTATTTTTCTCAGAATCTCGAACACCTTACATCATTTTACATTATCGAACGCTTTTTTCAGATGGACAAATGCCATGAACACGCAGTGAATTTTTTGTAGCCTTCCTTCCATTATCAACCGCAGCGTCAGTATTGCCTCTCTATTGCTTTTACCGTTCCTAAAGCCAAACTGAGCGTCACGTAACACATCCTCAATTTTATTTTCCAGTCTTCTGTATATTATTCTTGTCAGGAACTGGGAAACAAGAGCTGCTATGCTGATTGTGCGTTTATTCTCGCACTTGTTGGTTCTTGCAATCTCCGGAAATGTGTGAATGATGATTCTCCGCAAGTAAGATGGTATATGACCAGACTCATACACTCTTCACGCCAACGTGAATAGTGGTTTAATTGACACCTTCCTCTATGATTTTAGAAATTCTGCTGGCATGTTATCTATCCCTACAACCTTACTCGATCTTATGTCTTCTCTCCTTCGTCCAGATTCGATTACTGCATCCCCTATTCCTTCTACATCGACTCTTGTTTCCTCTTCGATTACGTCATCAGAGAAGTCTTCCACTCATAGAGGCCTTCAACGTACTCTTTCCATCCATCCGCTGTCTCCTCTGAATTTAACAGTGGAATTCCCGTTGTACTTTTAATGTTACCACCCTTGCTTTTATCTTCACCGAACGCTCTTTAGACTTTTCTGAATGCTGAGTCAGTCCTTCCGCCAATCATTCCTTTGTCGATTTGTTCAATTTTCGTGTAGCTTCTATCCACTTCGTGTTTATTTCACTTATGTATTCCCCGGTTTCCCGCCACACTTCAGTTCTTCCTTCCTTACTCGATCAACTGAACTATTATTCTGTTACACATGGTTTCTTCACGGTTAGCTTCTTTGTACCCCTGTTAATCTTCCCAACTTCTGCGACTGCCCTTTTTGGAAATGATCATTCCTCTTCAACCGAGTTGCCTAATGAGCTATTCATTACCGCAGTATCTATAGCCGCAGACAACTTCATTCGTTAGTACTTCCGTATCGAACTTCCTTCCGCATTGATTCTTCTTGAGCAGCCCCTCAAACTTCAGCCTATTCATCAACAATACTGATTCTGATCTGAGTCTATATCCGCTCCAGATATCCGGCCTCTGGTAGCTGAGTGGTCAGCACGACAGACTGTCAATCCTAGGGGCCCGGGTTCGGTTCCCGGCTGGGTCGGAGATTTTCTCCGCTAAGGGACTGGGTGTTGTGTTGTCCTAATCATCATCATTTCATCCCCATCGACGCGCAAGTCGCCGAAGTGGCGTCAAATCGAAAGACTTGCACCAGGCGTACAGTCTACCCGACGGGAGGCCGTAGTCACACGACATTTTATTTTCCGCTCCAGGTTACGCTAACAGTCGAGTATCTGACTTCGGAGTCTCTAGTTAAGTGGATTACTTCTATCAAATGGTTGCATGTTTGCTTTAAATAAACCAGGGATGGTATATGTCATTAAAGTTTACAACCTGAGCTAATCTTGCACTGACTGAAATCAAAAGAAGAAGAAATTATTCATGATGAAGGGACACTCATTAACAATCTGATCAATAACTTTGGCCGAATAGTGAAACGATCATCAGAGAATTGCAATTACCTATAAGTGTGTTGAAACGAATGTCGATTCTTTTTCTCGCCCATATACATATACACATTCCCATTCTTTCCCTTGGTGGGTTCCTTACTACGGCAAGTGACGTAGACCTGAAAGGCATGTGACAGTGTTGCATTATATAGGTTCTGCCATCTGACATCATACCTGCACATATCAATAAAAGATTTTCATCACCTAGGATCCGAGAGTTCAGAACCTGTACACAAAATTGAAATAGAGATCAACATAAACATCATTTCCGCCCTTTTTGTTGCTCATGAAAACCACATATATCATGTTGTACCACCATACAGCGAGACCTTCAGAGGTGGTGGTCCAGATTGCTGTACACAGCTGTACCCCTAATACCCAGCGGCACGTCCTATTGCATTGATCCATGCCTGTATTCGTCGTGGCGTACTATCCACAAGTTCATCATGGCACTGTTGGTCCAGATTGTGCCAACGCTCAACGACGATTCTGCGTGGATCCCTAAGAGTGATTTGTGGGTCACGTCGCCCATAAGCAGCCCGTTTCAGTCTTTCACAGGCATGTTAGATAGAGTTCATGTCTGGAGACCATGCTGGCCACTCTAGCCGAGCGATGTTGTTATCCTGAAGGAAGTTATTCACAAGATGGGCAAGATGGGGGCCCGAATTGTTGTCCATGAAGGCGAATGCCTAGCCAATATGCTGCCCATTTGATTGTACTATCGTTCGGAGGATGGCATTAACGCATCGTACAGCCGGTACGGCACCTTGCATGAACACCAGCGGCGTACTTCGGCCCCACATAATGCCACCCAGATTTCTGCACTCGCTGGACGCTGGGTCTAATGCGTTCACCCTGACCGAGTTTCCTCCAAACACGTCTCCGACGTTGAAGGCATATACGACACTCATCGATGAAGAGAACGTGATGCCAATCCTGAGCAGCCCTTTCGGCATGTTGTTGGAACCATCTGTACCGCGCTGCATGGTGTCTTGGTTGAAAAGGTGGACCATGCCATGGGCGTCGTGATTGAAGTTGCGCATCATGCAGTCTATTGCGCAGAGTTCGAGTCGTAACACGAATTCCTGTGGCTTCACGAAAACATTATTCAACATGGTGGCGTTACTGTCAGGATTCCTCCGAGTCATAATCCGTAGGTAGCGGTCATCCATTGCAGTAGTAGCCCATGGGCGACCTGAGCGAGGTATGTCATCGACAGTTCCTGTCTCTCTGCATCTCCTCCATGTCCGAACAACTTCGCTTTGATTCACTCCAAGACGCCTGGACACTTCCCTTGTTGAGGGCCCTTCCTAGCACAAAGTAACGATCCGGACGTGATCGAACCGCAGTACTGAACGACTATGCATGTTTGAACTACAGACAACACAAGCCGTGTTCCTCCTTCCTGGTAGAATGAATGGAACTGATTGTCTGTCGGACCCCCTCCGTCTAATCGGCGCTGCCCATGCATGGTTGCTTACGTCTTTGGGCGGCTTTCGTAACATCTCTGAATAGTCAAAGGGACTGCCTGTGGTACAATATCCACAAATCAAATGTCTCTGAACACTAACTGCTGCGGTCATCAGTCCCCTAGACTTAGAACTACTTAAACCTAACTAACCTAAGGACATCACAACACCCATGCCCGAGGTAGGATTCGAACCTGCGACCGCAGCAGCAGCGCCGTTCCTTACTGAAGTGCCTAGAACCGCTCGGCCACAGCGGCCGGCTACAATATCCACAGTCAACGTCTCTCTTCAGGAGTTCTGGGAACCGGGGTGGTGCAAAACTTTTTAGCTGTGTTTAGTAACGTATTTCTGTTGATGATGATAGAAACTTTAATGGTTGATTAAAAGGAAAACATATATATTTATGATAGGAGATCCTGGACCGAGCTCGACTGAGTAGACAGGTACGCGTGAAACTGGAAGAAGTTCAATTTATGTTTGGTATATTAACGACATTTCAGTCGTGATAGACACATCGATAAGGATTCGTTGTCCCACACCATCTCATGTATGCTTGTTTCGGACGAAAAATAGAAGTTTGAAAAATACACATCTTGTAGTAATTCTATTTATCAGTGTGAGAAATTTGAGTGTATCGCTTCTCATCATTTACGTAGCCCTTATATCATCACAAAAGTCTCCATCGTGCCCTCTTAAATATTCGAGGTGTAGCTTATACTTATATCGCTTGTTTTCTGGCGCAATGAGACAAAATTCCTCTCAAATTTACCGATTTTAGCCTGTATCGAAGATCTTCCACCATTCAGATAAAACAGCTGATCACTCATGAATACCCTAAGCGAAACAAATCTGTACATTGCGACGACTGCCGAAATCTGTTAATTTTGTAGAAATTCGGTTTTATTGGGCGCACTTCGTGCGCAGTGATAACGTCAATAGAAAACAAGGAAAGTAATTTTAATGATATATGCCTCTTGTCTTGCAGTGCGGAAATATAATTTAACAATATTACGAGGCCACACTCTGCGACTTCTCGTTTGAGGCTCCGCTCGTGCCCAGAGTATCTTTTAAGTCTCGGCCCAATACTAATACGTTACCATGTGGAACTTGAGTCAGCAACATCAAAAAATTAAAGTGATATACTGCATTCTAAATTCATCATTTATCACCTGTTTGCAGTATTATAATGTAATTTATGTCTTAAATTGTTTACTAATGAAAATGAATGACACTACTTCAGTAGGAAAGATAATTCTGACCATGCCACGATGTACTTTGATCGGATTAATTTTATCTTTCTGACCGGTATCTAGTAGATATTGTTAATCATTTTTGAATTAATGTTTCCAAGAAAATGACAGAAAATAGTTCCGGAAGTGCATTTCTACGCAACATTATTAGAAAGTAATATGTTTGATTTAAACACCGCCAGCCGGAGTGGCCGAGCGGTTCTAGGCGCTACAGTCTGGAACGGCGCGACCGCTACGGTCGCATGCTAGAATCCTGCCTCGAGCATGGATGTGTGTGATGCCCTTAGGTTAGTTAGGTTTAAGTAGTTCTAAGTTCTAGGGGACTGATGGTCTCAGCAGTTAAGTCCCATAGTACTCATAGTCATTTGAACCATTTTGAACCATTCAAACACCGCTATCCTGTTCCTCCATTTATATTATCTGTAACACACAATTAGAATGTAAAATTATAACGGGTAGTCAAATGAAACGAAACAGACGGAAAAAGTAAGTAACTTTTATTATTTCAAAATAATCTCCATAACTGTTAATACATTTATCCCACTACGTGACAAGATAGTCAACACCTTCTTAGAAACATGTTGGCAGTGGCCTACGGAACAGTTATTGTACCAGGCGTGGACCCCTTCGTCCGAAACAAATCTACGAAAATTGACAGCCAAGTAAAGGACTCCAGAAATATGGAAATCGCATAGGGAATATCGAGAATGCGAGGAAGTCGCAGTGAAACTTCTGCATCGTAGTCGAAACGGATTTGATAACAAAAAAGATAATCGTGGCTGTAGATGTGCTTCGGACAAAGATGTGTTTGCCTGGGTACATTAATGGTTCTGCAGGCAAACGTAAATGTTTCTCAATGAAAGCGTTGCGATAAATGTGTTAACAGCTATGCGATTACCTTGCAAATGATATTCAGTTTCCTTACTTTTTCCGTATGTCAGTATACATACCTTCATCACAAAATCTTGTAAACGAAACACATGCGAAGCCTGCACTGAGAGCGAACGTGACTAGCTACGCTTGCCACGTGAAAGACCACCTGATGGCTGGAGGCGGAACTGCCTTTATATCAGGTCGTCAGTCTGTCACTATACACTACAAGAGCCGACACAATGAACGATCGAAACCACAGCGGTAGCGGTGGTGGCATCCGAAGGTATCTTCATGTTCACTGCCGGCAGTCCTCTCCCCTCCTCCCCCCCCCCCCCCCCCATACTCCTACCCACCTCCAAAGCGTAAGGGCACGATGGCAGGAGCCTGCAGTAAATCCGGAGCAAGTTGATCATAGCAGCCGACTTCATCTCGAAATATGCTGGATCGAACTTCCCCACCACCACCGTTACGACCTAAAGTGGTAGACATCTATTGTACCCAATGGAACAATCAAACGTCCAAATTGTGGAACATGCCAAGCGAATCATCTATCCCCACTCTAAAAAAAAAAAAAAAAAAAAAAAGAACTCCAGACTCCTCACGACCAAGAGCCTTCAGGAATCTGTTGAGCGGGATGTCTTGTAAGTCTAAGTATCCATTTGCATGTACTATTAAAAATACTGAGGCAATGTGCGCTCAGACGCAAGAATAGCATGTGGAAATCTTTCCGAAAGCGTACCATGTATCACCTGGAAAAACAGCAGCTAGATAATGATGACGACGTGAAAAATGTAGCCATGAACCTAGGTGATGCCATCAGAGATACATTGGAGAGTATTTTCCCAAGCCGCCATCGATACCACCTGAAATTTGGGACTTCAGAAGGAAGATTGGTTGGTTGGTTGTTTCGGGGAAGGAGACCAGACGGCGAGGTCATCGGTCTCATCGGATTAGGGAAGGACGGGGAAGGAAGTCGGCCGTGCCCTTTGAAAGGAACCATCCTGGCATTTGCCTGGAGCGATTTAGGGAAATCACGGAAAACCTAAATCAGGATGGCCGGACGCGGGATTGAACCGTCGTCCTCCCGAATGCGATTGAGAAGGAAGAGAAACTGCCCGAAGGAAGACTGGCGTCTCACCCGTGAAGTGAACATTCATTGGTGAATCGGTCAGTTGCGGCAACAGATCAAGGAAATACAAAAACATTGAAAATTTAAATTACAAGACTAGACGGACAACACACTGCTATCTAACGCATCTGCGTGGGCATGACGAACGCATTCAAATTATCACGACCAAGACGTACGCCCATCAACTCTGCTACTTGAGAAAATGTGAAGCCAAAAGAAAATGCAAACACTCTAGCAGAAACCTTTGAGAGTAACCTCCACCCAGTAGTAGAATCACAATACTGACAGCTCACACAGTGGCCTGAAGACATGAGTATCACCTCTTTAGTAGCTGCTGCTGAAGATAATCAGCATATACGTCCAGTGACAACACAAGAATTTCAATCCACAATTCGGAGGCTGCTCAACAACATGGCTCCCTAGCATGATAAAATCGCCACGAGCACTGAAGGAGTTGCAAAGAGAAACTGACAACTTAAATGTATTAGTCTTAAGCAGAGTCATTCTAAAGACAACTTTTCCTGCAATCTGGGAGTATGCTGTCAACATTTCAGTGCCAAAGCTAGGAGAAAGTGGAGCTGACCCCCGAAACTACAGTCTCATCGGTCTGGTGCCTGGGTTAAGTAAAGCTTCTGAACGAATATTTCCGCAGCGGGTAAAATTTGACCATCTAGAGAGCAATCATATGCTTTACATTATTTTTAATCTGTCTTGATTGCAAAAATTATTGAACAAGTTTATCAGTTTTGGATATGCAATAGCCATCTTCAGAATCTCTCATTCTGCTACAATGTAACAAGTCATAAACATGTAACAATGAAACCCGTATCTTTTTTACATGTTAATGACTTTTTGCAGCAGAACAGAATGAGATATTCTGAAGATGGCTATTCTACAGCCTAAACCGATAATCTAGTTCAGAAAAGTTTACAATCAAAACACTTAAATAAAAAGCTTCTGCAGCGAGTATTAAGAAAAAAAGATTGTATCTCGCTCCAGGAGCAGTTTGGTTTTAGAAAGGGCCTTTCAACCACCCTGCAACTATTCAGGGTCGTGGAGTACTGAGGGGTCGTCTTCCCAGTCGTATTTATTAGCCTCTACTGTGCAAGCTACTCGACATCAGCATAGGAAGCTCATACGTTCTGCTCTTCAAAAATGGTTCAAATGGCTCTGAGCACTATGCGACTAAACTTCTGAGGTCATCAGTCGCCTAGAACGTAGAACTAATTAAACCTAACTAACCTAAGGACATCACACACGTCCATGCCCGAGGCAGGATTCGAACCTGCGACCGTAGCGGACGCTCGGTTCCAGACTGTAGCGCCTAGAACCGCACGGCCACTCCGGCCGGCTCTGCTCTTCATTAGCTACCTACAGAATAGAACTTTCGTTTTAAAAGCAGGAGAACCCACATCCACAATTACACAAGTACATATGGGGATGCCGAATGAGTGTTGGATCCTGTGCTGTACTCTGTTCACACATCGCACCCGCCAGCAAAGCCATCTCCAAATCTATTTACGCTGATGACAGTGCCCCGTACGCTAGAAGGAGATGGCCACATGAGACTGCTAGAAGCTTCTACAAGCCTCAAATCCGGAGTAGCATGTCAGCGAACTGGATTTAACACAGCTAAAAGTCAACGATTGGTGGTACACATCGAAACCCAGTGTTCAGCTTATCTGCTCCGTTGGGGAACCGATACAGAAACAAGATTTCACAAAGACTTTGTCCTCTCTGCCTGATAATCAATCACCAAAATGGAACTATACATCAAGTGTGGCAAATATAGAAAAAGACTCAGAAAAAATGCCTACTACAATTCCTCCATTTCGCAGATAACTTCCAGGCCAAATCTCTGCATGAAGCCATAGAAGAAGGAGAAGTACTGGAACGATTCCAACCCTTTACCAAAAGTGCGGATCTGACAAAATAATACAGTAACTCGAGACAAAGAATGCCAACCTAGACAACCATAAGCGGCCAATAGATTTGATTGATAGCTAAGACTATCAGCAAACGACACGTTAGTCAAACATATTACCCACCCAGCAAGGACATTGGGCCACGAAATATCCAAAACCCCAACCAAATGAAGGAGCAGTCAGTGCCAGTGTCACAGACGGCCGGCACGGGCTATCATCCTAGGGACGATACGATAGGGCTAGCTCGATTCGATCTGCAAATGGAGGAATTCACTGACATAAGCGACTTTGGCAAAGGGCAGTTTGTCATGATCCTGAGCCTGGTGAAGAACATCTCGAGAACGGAAAAGCTGGTCGGCCATTCGCGTGGCACTGTTGTGAGTTCCTGTGGAAAGTGGTTGAAGGACTGTGAAATCACGAGTAGGTGAGACGGTGTCGGACTCCCACGTCTCTTCACAAAACATGGAGGTAGGAGGTTTGCTGCCCTTTTGTCAGTGTATTCCAGATGTAATTCTCCACAGATATTCTGCAGAGAACTTCCTTGCGTCTTATCTTATCACTGTGTCTGCTGTCCAGCATCCTATTATGTCACCTCATCTCCAATATTTCAATTCTCCTGTTTACAGGTTTTCTAGTAGTACATGATTAATATCCATTAAATGCTTCACTCAGAACGTACGTTCTCAGAATTCCCTTCCTCATAATTGTGTAGAGAGTACACATTACCAATAAATTCTGTATTATTTATATAAATAAAATTTCTGTCAGGTTTTGGTATAAAACGTCAGGATACAAGTTGGATTTTAGTATATGGCAGTGAAACTGTTAATTTTTCCGTTGCTACCATAAATGGTATGCTGTAAAGTAATAAAACATTACTGTGGTACATAGGTAGAATTTTTGTAAGCATGGTAGTACTGTTAACACTGCATTAGGGCCTATTGTCTTTTTGTATTTTGTAACACATCTCAAGAGTGGCGACACTTTGCAAAACGTTCAGTGTGAGATGATAAAGCCGATCGCAATGTTCGCAATGTCCGAGCGGGTCTAGGCGATTCAGTCTAGAACCAGGCGACCGCTACGGTCGCAGGTTCGAATGCTGCCTCAGGCATGGATGTGTGTCATGTCCGTAGGTTAGTTAGGTTTAAGTAGTTCTAAGTTCTAGGGGGCTGATGACCTCAGATGTTAAGTCCCGTAGTGCTCAGAGCCATTTGAACCATTTGAGATGATAAAAAACGGTTAACAGACGGAAAGTAGCTGTACTTTCTACAAATAAGGGTCGAAGAGGACTGCCGTATCGACAGGTATGTCCAGTTTTGGTGATTTCCCTATCTGTTAGCTTTTAAAGGTCCTTAACACGTCCCGTGACAGTATGGTTTACACAAATAGGCGCAAAATATGTGTCAGAAAGTTTTTGTCTACTACAGCATAGTATTGGATGACAGCTTCTTATTTTCATATTTATGCTATAGATGACAACCTTGAATTTTAATCAAAAGCTTTTCAGAGTGCATTTCTTCTGCAGCATTGAGTGTGCAGAGACTTGATTTCTGTAATGACGTTGTGAAGAACGTGATTATACACTGCGTGAATCTCTCTGCATATTGCAGTAACAACATCCTGAAGTGTCGCAGATACCTCTTTGAAGACTCTCTCCTTCACATCAACCAGTAACAATCACACTGATTCAGCCAGGGACTGTAAGAGGGCCATTCTACATCGTCTCCATTGAATGCTAAGTTGTCCAGGTGAACAATCTGATCTCTGAACATCTCCTGAAACAAAATCGAAGACGTCCACAGTGCGATGCACCCATCCTTCATCCTGCATGAACCAGTAGTTTTGCAGCATTCGGCCACATAGTGCAGCCAGTACAAATTCATGTTCCAGTACCTGTGACACGTCCGTCATTAAAAGTGGGACCAAAAATGTGTTGTGCACAGGCTGCGCTCGAAACAGCGACTTTTTCTTGATGAGGTGGAGGAGCACCTTGAACATGTGGATTCTCAGTAGCCCAGTAGCGCCAGATTGTTGACATTCCAATGAAGATGGAACTGGGCGTAATCACTGAACCGAATCTGATATGTACCCACTTTACTATTTTAAAAGGATTCAGTCATCTCATTTCCAAAAAAATATCGTAACTCCAAATCCTTGCCCATCAAACGTTGGCACTATTTAGTTATTTGCTGTACTCCATGTCTTGTTGATGTAATGGGCTCCTCACAGGATAAGGTTGTCACTCTTTCCACCTTCTCCAGGTTTACAACTGGGGCTAGTCGTATTGACTGCCCGTTCCTGGAATCATGTAGGTATCTGGTCTTTTCAAAGCAATTCATCATCTCTTAAAATGGTAAAAGCAGGAAAACATCACACACAATCTGTATGAGGCTTATAAAATTTTATGATCACAATCTGACTCGTCTTCTGTAGTGTAATCTCACCTAGAAGTGGTCACTCCGGGTGAGGGAGTTCTTTGACCAAATATCCTGTTGAATGCGAGTGTCACCACAACGATACGTATACAATTTACGTAATATGTCTTTACGACCAACAAGCGCAGTTCCGACCTTATTGCTTGGACACTAAAATGTGAACTGAGACACTGGTGCGTGAGTTAAAGAATTTTCAGAACCAAAATACAACACTACCACGAGGAGAATTATTTATGACGTACAATTAAACCACAGCAGGCAAATACTTCCCAACACCCATTCCACTGCACCGTGCATCATCTACGTGACAGGTGTCCTCGTGTGAAGCATATCCAGTAATCTGGGTATATGCCTCAAACGTAGCCGATGCTAGTGTCACGTCCAGAACTAAGGGCCCTTCATATCGCGTTACGCACTGTTGACCGATGCATACTTAGATGAGGAGGCGGTGCCGATGACAGAGGCTCGGTTAGAGTGACCGCCCATCCGGCGCGGCCGATAAAAGGAGCGTCGCGGGCGTGCCGGCGCCCTGAATAAAACATGGCCTCACACGCGCCGCCGCTCACAGCACGCGCCCATGTTTCATGGATGAGCGCCGCGCGGCGTCCCGGTGCAGCCTGCCAGGTAGGCAACCAAGCGGCGCACGAGGTGCGGCGGGCAGCCTGATAAACAGGGGTGCCATCGTCTCACACTTGCCGCGGTACTGACACGACGTGCAGGGATGAGTTAAGTAACGATAACAACCGACTATAAATTCCGCTTTTACGGGATTTGTGTCGCTATGAAATCCTCTATTTAGTCCGCTTTTCGCTGCAATGTTATCTCGTATTACGCCGACATAAGTGCCTAGGTTGTTCGGAGATATTTTATGAATATTTGGATATCAGTGACCCGTGACCTACAGTGTAATGTTACAGAGCACATACATTACGTCTGATTCCTTAAATCCATTTATCTTTACACCAGTGTTGTACAGAAAGTATCTATTGGTATTCATGATTCACAACAGGTAACGATCACTTCGTTCCCTATCTTTACAAATTGTTTCTGTCTGGGATTTGTTTATCCGGCAGTGTCAGTTGTACGTTGACAGAGACATAAAGCAGCATGGTTAAGTTACAGATGAAGAGTCGTCCGATTGTCTAATGGTAGAATATAGTATTTATGGCGTGACATGAAATCGACCGAGTACTTAAGGTGGGTTGTAGGGAGAGCAAATGGTCGACTTCCGTTTATTAAGAGACTTGTAGGAAAGTGTAGCTCATCTATAAAGGAGATCACGTAGAGAACAGTTGGACAAGCAGTGTTTGGGATCACCACCGGCTGGGATTAGAGTATGGCATAGAAGCAATTCAGAGGCGTGATGTTATAAAACAGGGCTAGTCACCTAGAAAAAAAAATGGCTCTGAGCACTATGGGACTCAACTGCTGCGGTCATAAGTCCCCTAGAACTTAGAACTACTTAAACCTAACTAACCTAAGGACAACACACAACACCCAGCCATCACGAGGCAGAGAAAATCCCTGACCCCGCCGGGAATCGAACCCGGGAACCCGGGCGTGGGAAGCGAGAACGCTACCGCACGACCACGAGATGCGGGCTAGTCACCTAGAAATTGCACTATAAATACTTCAGAAATAGAAAGTTCTATTGGTAAGCGCTTTTCTCAGAATTGATTGGTCATCATGGGCTCGTACTGTTAACTAGTCAACAGAGTGTAATAATACTTAGAAAGTACATTTTCGTAAAGCATACACTTTTCTAAACGGAACGATGCCTATTAACGAAAACAAGCTAGCAGAAGGGTAAATTAGAATAGCAGTGGTGTTTGTTGCAGGGTTATAGTGTGAGTCCTTTACAAGGCATCTTATTTTGAAAAGTTTCCTCACCGACATTTGTTTATGCCTTTCAACCGCCGTAGTGCCTAGGTACGATGTTGTTATGTTTTCCTACAGTTTTCTTGTGTGTTCCTCCATCGCATTGGGACTTGCTAGTCAGTTAGTGCGTAACGAAAGTTCAAGCAGTTGGTCGTTGGTGGACGAAGGGAATTATAAATGCAGAAAAAGCCGACATGTTCGTGGTGTACGGCGAGTGTAGTAAGAAAGTAGTTCTTTCTTGTACGATGTATGCGGTAAGATATCCCAATGGACGTCTGTCATCTCGCCAGTTTTTTATCAATCTCTTCAACCAGTTACGTGGAATTGGTAGTATAACGCTTAGACAACATAACAGAAGGAAAACAAGTGACGACAGAAGAGGAGGAAATTACTGTTCTTGCTGCTGTTGTAGTTGATCCCCACTGTAGCTACCGCACAATCTCACGAGGAAGTGTCATGGGTCAGGCGAGTTTCCTATGTGTTCTCCATCGATAACAGGTTCCAGCCCTATCAGATCTCCCTCCATAAAGAACTGCAAGGAAATGAGTCTGAAAACCGTGTTAACTTCTATACATGGGAACTGAGACTGGATGCTCTAGATACATCATATAACTTGTTTAGAGATGAAGTCACATTTACCACTCATGTCCAGGTATACCGCCGAAGCATTCACTCTTGGTCTGTTGACAGTCCACGTTGCCTTATTCAGATGGAACGTCAGCGTCGATGGCGTGTACAGTGTGTTGTTAGATAGTGAATCATTAGCTCATAGGCTCGTCTTTCATAGACGGAACACCGAACGCCCACAGTTACCGCAGCCTCCTAACAGACCGTCTTGTACAGATGATACAAGAAGTTCCTCTGAAGACTAGGAGGAACCTGTAGTACCAACATGTTGGCTGTCCAGCCCATAGTGCAAAAAATACTACAGAATGTCTTTGCGAATGGTTTCCAGATAGGTGGATTGGACGCAGGGGACCTGTACCTTGACTGGCCCGTTCCACGGGTTGGACGCCTGTAAACCTTTGGTGTATAGAAATCTGAAAGATGATGTCTAGAAGGACATACCAGATGATATGCAACGGCGTGTTACTGCAGCCTGCTCGGATATCTGCGATCAAATGCTAGCACGTGTGCAGCAGTTCCATACGAGAGTGGAAGACTGTATTGCCGCTGCCGATGGTTCTTTTTAACACAATCTGCGATGATGAATTGTCTCGTTACTGGTCAGAATCGACAGAAGCAGTGTAGGGAATTCTGCTGTTCTGTAGTTTGGGCATTCACAGATATTGTAGAACTGTCGGTGCGGGAACTTTTCAAAGTACGATGTGTCGTAATCGATTCGAACTAGAATCCTGCAACAAACACCATTGGCATTCTAATTTACCCTACTTTTATTTTATTAATGTCAATAAGCATTGTTCCACTCACAAAATGTGTATGTTTGCACAAAAAATACACTTTCTAAGTATTATTACAGTCTGTTGATTGGCTAATAATTCGAGCCCCTGACCAACAATTCGTACTGTGAAAACCGTACAACAGTTTTAGATATTCATCCCGTATTTCTAACCAGGTTCGATCAACATGCGAGTAACAGTGAAATGCTTCGTAGGTTCAAGGGAGAATTTCGGAAGGTAATAAGACGTTCTTTTCGCGAAACACTTCTTCAAAACAATAGAGCAGGTACATTTGCGATAGACTGCAGAACGATCTACTGCCACCAACATACGTCCCTCGTAAGGATGACGAAGACAAAATAAGAGATTTCAGGGCTCATACGGGTGCAAACATTATTTTTGCCGTTAGTCCATATGTTAGTGGGACAAGAAAAGGTATGACTAGTAGTAGTTCAAGGCTCCCTGCACCATGCACCTTATGGTGGCTTGGGGTATGTGTATCTACGTGCAGATGTAAATGTAGATGTACAGATGCACCTCGCGTATGGGTTTACTGAATGCATTTGAAGAGACGGACAACGGCGATGTGCTGAGCTGTTCACATGGGCACGTCAAAGTAACGTTGCATCTGTATATAGGTACCTGAGGCAAAGTTGGTTCTTCCCTGCTGTAATGCAAGCTACTGGCCGTGAGACATATGCCAAGACATTGGATCTGAAAGATATTTATCCACTACTGGTGTAAAAAAATGGCTCTGAGCACTATGGGACTTAACTCCTAAGGTCATCGGTCCCCTAGAACTTAGAACTACTTAAACCTAACTAACCTATGGACATCACACACATCCATGCCCGAGGCAGGATTCGAACCTGCGACCGTAGCGGTCTCGCGGCTCCAGACTGTAGCGCCTAGAACCCCACGGCCACCACGGCCGGCCACTACTGGTGACAACCGTGCCACCATCGGCAGTAGTCAGTGCGTTGCACGTGCCCTGAGCAGAAAACAAACATATTGACAGTCTTGAATGAACAATAACTGCACACGTATCATCCACGTAAGCTACAGTTTCTGCAGCAAGCGAACATCCCATGTCGAGTGGAGTTTGCAAATTAGTTCCTACAGCGATGTGCAGAAAATCTACTATCGTGTAATGGGTTGTAGCATTGCACTGTATGTGCATTTTGGTGAATGCGTACCACAAGCTTTGTCACTGTTCTGAAGGTATCTTCACGCAAGCAAAGACAATCTGGTTAAAAAAATGAGCAAATAATAAAAAAACTGCCCAGGTGCGAATAAGGACTCGAGCTCTGAAGACTCCGTACAAACTTAATTATGTGTGTAGGCAATTCACCCCTTCCGAGAATCGAAAATCCCAACGATTCTTGCTTGTTATCAATACTAACACTCAATATATCGGTTCCGAGATACTAACATTTTCGAGAATGCTTTGATTTTTATCTTTGAACTCAAATAACAAATGGCAAATGAAGTATTTTTTATGTCATTTAGTACAAACTAACAGTTTCCTGATTTGTTCGTTTACCTTTACAGTGAAAGCTTCGTTTTTTGCCAAATTTCATTATTTTAGGCCACGAGAAATCTCATTAAGGTTTTGATGAGTAAGTTTGCAAGTATGAAAATACGTGACATAAATCTACTGATTCATTGACTTAGAAGCTCTGTTGTTTACGCGTAGACTTTAGTATGTGACATAAATTTCAAATTTATACGTCTACCCGTTCCTGCAAACCTGAGTTTTTGACTATCAGACGGACAGACAGAAAGAAAACAAACTGATCCTATAAGGCTTCCGCCTGATCCTGTAAGGCTTCCGCTGTTGCCTACTCAGGTACAGAACCCTAGTAAGAGCCAACGGAGAGCGTTGCTCACTTATACCAAAACACTGAGAAAATATCACTAAATGACCAGAATTACGTCGGTTAACGGCTGGTTCATCATACACTATGTGTGTAACAGTGCTATTAAATAAACCAGTTAGCCTGATCGCCAACACTTTTATACCTATACAGGCAGGAGAAGATAGCGACCTATGCGGAAAATTTTATGAACATAGCACAGTTTATTTTTCTATTTTTATTGTAATGGCCAGGTTCGACCGTCGCTAGATCGGAAGTATGGTGTGTTACGCATTGCCAAACGTTGTGTGTTACGCGATATCAGTAGTAACAGGTGTACGTTAGATAAGAAAATACAGTTACGCTTAAATGAGAGAGACAGAGAGCAGTAATTCCAAACTGAACAATGAAATCGTCGTCATACATTCATGTGTTACTACAGATAAAGGAAAACGTGGTTTAACTACAAAATGCCGTCTTTTAAGACCAATATTTTCAAAATTTCTGCCAGCCGTTGTGGGCGTGCGGTTCTACTCGCTTCAGACCGGACAGCAGTTGCTGCTGCGGTCGCAGGTTTGAATACTGCCTGGGGCATGGATGTGTGTGATGTCCTTAGGTTAGTTAGGTTTAAGTAATTCTACGTCTAGGGGACTGATGACCTCATATGTTAAGACCCATAGTGCTCAGAGCCATTTGAACCATTTTTCAAAATTTCTGGCATTTGTTTTGTAGGGATTAGGTCAAAGCATAATTCTACGCCAAACGTTTCGTCATCCAGTGTTGGAGTCATCTTCAGAAGCTTTAACAACTTAGACAGCAGTTACAGGTTTCAAAAACGCTCAGAAAGCCGGACTGTTAATACATACCCGTGCATCGGTCGATTAATTACATGCAGGCCGAAGTGGCCGTGCGGTTCTAGGCGCTGCAGTGTGGAACCGCGAGACCGCTACGGTCGCAGGTTCGAATCCTGCCTAGGCATGGATGTGTGTGATCTCCTTAGGTTAGTTAGGTTTAACTAGTTCTAAGTGACTAATGACCTCAGAAGTTGAGTCCCATAGTGCTCAGAGCCATTAATTACATCATCATGCCGCTGCCTAAGATCGCGGAATCGCGCCGACGGATGTTTTGGTGCCTTTAGTGCGGAAGAGGTGGCGGTGTTTGTTTTATTTATAACTAAGTGTCAGAACTTTAATTTCAATCTTTCTTCTTTTCTGTTAAATTTGTTCTTATGCTTTTGAATATACATGGCCTTTCTGTACATCCTAGCAAAGTAATGATTAGGTCTTGCTAAAATCACATTGTCAGAGAAGTCAATTTGGTGGTTCTCTAGTCCCAGTGCATGATCTGCTACTGCTAATTTATCCGTATTCCCCAGACGACAACTACTCATGTATAAAGTCTGTTGATATTGTCAACCAGAAGAAACGCAATCTGTTCTAAACATTTTATTTGTGTTAGGGATTTAAAACGCATGAAATTAAAATTGGACATGAAGTGTTCATTATTTGGATGGATAACTAGATTCGGCTAACCATTTAGCCATCTTCAGACATAAGATATAAAACAGAATTTTTCTCATGTTAGCAACATACCACAGCTAACAGAACTCCACCTAACATTGTACCAGTGTTCAAGAATATGTACACGAATTAATTACGTAATACGTACCATAAAACATACCTGATTGGTGTTGGTGCCACTACGGCTTCACACATCGTTAAAATCCTTCTTAAAATGACTACATCCACACAGGGCATACTTAAATACAGATTTTCATCGTTCATGGCCAGTGCAGTTGAATGATGGTCATAGAAAATATAGGATGTCCAGAAATTCTCGTTACAAACTTAAAGGACCTCTAGAGGGGAATGAGTACATAATATAATGAATAGGGACTCAGGACAGGAAACGTACTGTTTCCATGATATAGCCGATTGAAAACATGTTAATATGTTTGAGAGGCAGACATGCAAAACAGGGTAGTTACGGGGGGGGGGGGGGGGGGGGAGGGGGTTACGTTGGATCGGCCGATGTCATTCGATGTTTCTCCTACCTCTCTGATTTGCGTCAAGCCTCATTCACATGTCTTTGAGTATTAGAGCAACATGGTCGAGTACGCGTTTGTAAAATGCACCGACATGATACTTCTTGAATGGCGAAGCTCACGGTAATGGAAGAGCTGCTTCTTGCATTTATCGAGACTGTTTTTCACAACGTCCGGCGCCATTGCATATCCGTTCCACCACAATTATGCAACAGCTTCGAGAAAGAGTACCTTCACCGTCAGCAAGCGTGGCTGTGGTGCTCCAAGGAAACGCTGCACACCCTAATTGGAAGAGGCCGTACCGCATCACGTTGAAGAGAACACGTCAGCGAGTGCACGAGCGATTTATTTGACTGTTAGTAGGTGGAAGTACAACTGATGTACTGGAGCAAGCCTAATCGATTACTTGTAAAAATGGTGGCATTACCAACATGATTTCAAATGGTTGTGGTACGAAAAAGGTACGTTCTCGGATGTGGGCTACAGTTCATAATATTATCTACTCACTCCCCTCTACAAGTCTTAGAAGTTTGTAGCGGGAATTTCCGGTCACGTGTATGCATTAATATAGAGAAGAGGCATTGAAAATAAATGAACAATATTTGCGTAAGGAGCTGTCCACTAAAATGATAAAATGTGAAAAGCATCATCTTACCAAAGGCTTTCTGCCGTTAAAGCTTAGTGACTGACACAATCAGGCCGGCCTCTGTGACCGAGCGGTTCTAGGCGCTTCATTCCGGAACCGCGCTGCTGCTACGGTCGCAGGTTCGAATCCTGTCTCGGGCATGGATGTGTGTGATGTCCTTAGGTTAGTTAGGTTTAAGTAGTTCTAAGTCTAGGGGACTAATGACCTCAGATGTTAAGTCCCATAGTGCTCGGAGCCATTTGAATATTTTTTTCTTTTTTCTTTTTTTTTCCATTTTGGACTCAGTCAGTATTCACATTTTCTCGTAACAGACATAATCATATATATGTTGCTGTGACTTGCTCCCTTTGAATAACATAACAACTGATGCCCATTACAACGTCCAACAAACGTAACATTCGGCAAATACAAAGTATGTACATGTGTGGTCGGTATCTAAGCGAAATGGGTACTGACGGCTTTTGACATGTTGCTTGAGGCGAAGACCGCTAGATGGCGTTCACAGCTGGCTATGGAACTTACATAAAATCTACATGTTCTAGTAACATTACAAGGACCAAGATGTAGGCATCATAACCGCCCGTCTTATAGCTCAACCACCAGGACGATTATAAATTGCATGATAGGAATCTGCTGACTTCATATAAACCAAGTGGTCACGAAAACTGACAACGGCCTGGAGAGCGAAGTGCTAGTACATGCCCCTACGTAGCCGCATCTGGTAACGACTAAGGGCAGAGGATGACACGGCGGCCGGTCGGTACCGTTGGGCCTTCAAGGCCTATTCGGACAGTATTTTTTGTATAATATTATGTAACACTTTATCGTACTGATGATTTACAATATGCTGATGGTTTACAATAGACTGCTGGGCTTAGCCACAGTCACAAAATATTTTTTTTAATTTTATTACATCTCTACACAAAGAACTAAATTACAGGGAAACATCACCAACACTAACACTTCGGGCCCAAAAGTGGCAATAATTCCCACCTTGAAGAGTAAAAGACCAATTGTTGTCTGGGGGAAAACAGATAAAAATGGCTCTGAGCACTATGGGACTTAACATCTATGGTCATCAGTCCCCTAGAACTTAGAAATACTTAAACCTAACTAACCTAAGGACATCACACAACACCCAGCCATCACGAGGCAGAGAAAATCCCTGACCCCGCCGGGAATCGAACCCGGGAACCCGGGTGTGGGAAGCGAGAACGTTACCGCACGAAAACAGATAAATCAGCAGTAGCAGATCATGCACTGGAATCAGGGAACCACGAAATTCATTTCTCAGATATTTTGGTTTTATCAAGATCTAATTGTTACTGTGCGAAGATGTACAGAAGAAGCCATAGAAATTAAAAAACACAACAATAACTTTATCAGGTAAGTAGAAGGTCTGAAGTTAGACAATTTGTGAGCCTTAGTACGAAATAAAACAAACCGTCCCTACTCTTTCCCACTCTAAACTCCATAACACATATCGGCGGTATTTCGCGATCTGAAGCAGCATCACGAACCGACGGCCGCTCGGATACCTACAAACAGCATATTTGAGATTTTAGCTGCTTTCTGAGTCATCATGCCTCTGAAGATGTCTCCAGCATTAGAAGATGAAACGTTAGGCAGAGAATTATACATTAATCCTCAGCCTGATGACCATAAAACAAAACCCACTAACAAGGAAAACGTAGTGATCATATTAAGAAGCATTCAATCTACCAAGGTATAAGGAACAAATCGTATATGAGACTACAAAACAAGGCTTTATCCAACGAAAAGGAAAATGCTATTACTACAGATAGCTATGGATGCATAAGTATGAGCGATATCACCTGTAGATCTTGTTCACGCTGTAATTTAATACAACGATTTGTAGTTCACAGCCATTTTAAATTGAGCCATGATTTTATATGGAAAATCCACATCCTTCATAGTAAAAGACATAGTTTATTTTGCACCGTACACTAGACTGTGAGTAGTGATTCAGAAGGAATTCTTGTAAAATAACAGACATTGTAATCAGGTGGCAAGGAAGGAGATGCTGAGAGCTGAAAGAAGCTGGAAACGACGCGTCGCATGCGTCATAAAATGTTTAGAAAACTCTTAAAAAACGGGCAGTCTCTTAACATCTCGGAGGTTTCGCATTTTCTTTCAGAAAACGTAATTTTGTTAATAGTTGTGATGAGAAAACTAAACCGACAAGAACTGTCGTGCAACATCCTCAGAGACTATTTTTAAAATACGTCATGGTCGCCTTTGACTGAAAAAGCTGTTTATTTTCACCATCAAAATTTAGATCGTACGGCCATAACCAAGTAATGAAATTACGCATTAGCTCATGTCAGAATCAAAAACTCTTGGCGCATGTTTACAAGTCACCGACATGCCTGTGAGATGGGTCTTTTGGCGTTGTTAATTTCTTTAGCAGGAATCCAGCCAAGTCACTACTCGTGCCCACTGTTCGTGTAACAAATGAGCTCAGTGCACACGGGTAGTGATTGGTGGGGTTCATGCTGAAGATGTTAACAACGTTAAAAGACACATCACAGAGATATGCCGGTAACATTTATAGATATTAGAGGATTATTAGTAATTTTAATGTCCTAAGACACAGTTAAACCACTTGATAATAGCATGTACGACCGAAATTGCAACAGCGTAGAGTCAAAGGTAACTATGATGTCATTTACAAAGCTTTGCGTGACTGTGAACTCTAAGAGAAGTTCCTGTAAAAATATTCAGCGTAAGGTGAGACAGGCGCTTAGATGTCCCAGCATCTGCTGTGTTTGCAACGCTAGTCACTCAGCGCATGTAGATTTGTCGATAAGAGCTCTAAGAATGGCTCCTACCGGAGAGGCCTGCGATAGTCAAAGGATTTCTTTAGTAGCGCACTTAAGTCCGTACTGTGCGCAGTTTGGAAGTTTAATTAGCGATCCGTCAGCCCATACTGTTACCTATGCCTTTCCTGTGTCAAACGATGATGGACGCCATTCTGAGACGGATTAATATAAAATGGACAGATCAGGCGTTGATTGTAGGGTAAATGATTAAGAGGAAATTCGAAAAGAAAATCTTGTTTCTTTCGGAAATGAGGCTACATCGTGTAGGGAGTTGAGCAAGAATTGGGGGGGGGGGGGGGGGGGAGGGAGGGGGGAGGGATGGAGCTAAGTAAGTCGTCTCCATAAAGAAGAACGAATGACATAAAGCAACTAAGAAACGGAAAGTCTATTCAAGCAAGACGCCTCTGGTTTATTAAGGTTAGTGGTGCGTCATAATACCCCTGAAAAATAGTTTTAAGGTGTGAGTAGAGAAAA
This sequence comes from Schistocerca americana, assembly GCF_021461395.2. Taxonomy (NCBI): domain Eukaryota; kingdom Metazoa; phylum Arthropoda; class Insecta; order Orthoptera; family Acrididae; genus Schistocerca; species Schistocerca americana. The sequence continues at coordinate 307,116,148 of NC_060122.1, read as the reverse complement.
TACTCTCAGAACTCTACCATTTTGGTCGAGATCAGGAAACCAAGAGAGAGCTCTCGGCTCGATTGTCTTCGCAGGAGAGGGTGGAGTCCTGTCACGCGGCGTAATAGGGTGGCACGTCTTGCTATTAGCTGTTCGGAAAAACCACATACTCCAAATTGGATGCGACTGAAAGTATTGGTTGCTCTGTGCGGTGACGAAATTTCAATACGACACCTTCCACTCGAAGGAGGGACCGTTCAGCTGCTACAAGACACAGCTTATATCATGAAAATACCCAGCGAGAAAGCCAAAATATTTGATACAGACTATGAAATGTGGATGCTGCATCGTCTAGTGTAGTTACTTGGTTGGTTGATTGGTTGGGGTTGAAGGAACCAAACAGCAAGGTCATCAGTCCCTTGTTTTAAATGTGGTCCATACCGATAGTGTGACATCTCAGAGAGTCAGAACGATAAAAGGGAAAAGGCTAAAAATGTAAATGGGCAGTCATGTTGTCAATGGTAAAAACAAAATGAGGTAAGTCAGTAAGAGAGCGAACCCAACGCTATGCTAGAGACAGGAAATATCCCACCTCTGAAGCAGCAGAGGCAAGACCACCTGCGACTTAAAAGGTGCAACCGCTAGAATGTAGAAGTGCGTATGGGAAAAGGAGACTAACCAATCTTAAAAATGATAAAAACAAAGGGGAAGAAAAGAGGATCTCTGCCAGGGAGGGGAGTCGGGAATCTCCAAACACGGCTTACAGTGGGAGGTACCCCAACACTCACCGCCCTGCCCCAACACCAGAGAGAGATTAAAAACCTTAAAACTGAGAATAAAAACCACTTTCCCGGAGAAAACCGAGAACCAGGTCGACCATCCAGGAATCGTCAGCCAACATCAAAGGTAAAGTGCGGGGGCGTCTGTACTTAGCACACAGAGCCAAAAGAAGGGGGGCATTCAACTGACTGGAAGGCTCCACATCCAAAAAGTGGGGGTGGCTCATCACGCAAAAGAAAACCATGGGTCAGCCTGGTATGGCCAATGCGGAGACGACACAGTGTGGTCGAGTCCTTTCGGGAGAGGCGAAAGGAAGAACGCCACGGGCCTGGTAGACATCGCACGAGTTTATTAGACAGGGAATTAGCCTCCCAAGAGTTGGCCCATGATTGTGCGAAGAAGGTTTTGATGTGAAGCCGTAAATCCGCTGCAGGAGGGGTTACAGAAAACGGTGGTAAGTGACTACTGCCCCAGCCAAACGATCAGCGAGCTCATTACCCGGAATACCCACATGGCCAGGGACCCAAAGGAAGTCAACGGAACAAGCAGCACGGTGAATATCAGCGAGATGGTCATGGATGGCAGAGACCAAGGGATGGCGCGAAAAACCCCGGTCAATAGCCAGTATGCCACTCATTGAGTCCGTACATAACAAAACGCGGTTGTTCAAAAATGGCTCTGAGCACTATGGGACTTAACATCTATGGTCATCAGTCCCCTAGAACTTAGAACTACTTAAACCTAACTAACCTGAGGACATCACACAACACCCAGTCATCAAAACGCGGTTGTGTTGGGACTGTTTAATAAAGGTAAGGGCCTCGGAAATTGCCATCAATTCCGCAGTAAAACTCCACATGTAGGTGGCAGCAGATGATTATCCGTTCCAACAGAGGACGTGAAGGCATATCCCACATGATCAGCTGATTTAGAGACATCGGTGTAAAAAACAACAGCATCTCGAAACTCCCATAAAATTCGGCGGAAAAAGTAACGGAACACCATCGAGGGGGTGAAATCTTTCGGACCTCGGCGGAGATCCATTCGAATTCGAGGCACAGGAACTAACCAAGGGGGGTTGGAGGGGAGGGAGCGAGGAAGACAGGACAAAGAAGGAAGCTGAAAATCACGGCAAAGAGACGGAAGGCGGAGCCCAACCGGTAAACCCGTCCGAGGGCGGGAATCAGGTGGGTGACGTGCATGGTCTTGGAACAGGATAGAATAAGAAGGATGAGTGGGAGAGGAACGGACAGCGAGTGCATAAGACACCAGAAGCTGTGACCGCCGAACAGAAAGGGGGGGGGGGGATCCCAGCTTGAACCAAGAGACTATCAACAGGGCTAGTAGGGAAGGCACCAGTGACCAAACGGGTACCACGATGACTGGATCCAGCACATGCAGTGTGGAAGGAGCAGCCGAACCATAAACTTGACAACCATAGTCCAAGCGAGACAGAACTATAGCACGATAAAGACGGAGAAGGAGGGAGCGGTCCGCATCCCAAGAGGAGTGGGCAAGGAAGCGAAGGACATTGAGTTTACGGAAACATCCTACCTTCAGAAGTCTGATTTGGGGCGGCCACGTGAGCTTGTTTTCGAAAAGAGCACCCAGGAAACTGGGACCACAGGCAATCGTTGTGCATCGAGACAGAGCTCATGGTGGATCGTAGTACGGCGACAGAAGTGGACCACCCGCGATTTTAAAGGAGAGAACTGAAACCTGTGTGAGAGGGTCCATGCAGAGGCACGCCGTATAGCTCCCTGGAGCTGCCGCTCTGCAGAGGCCATCGAAGAGGAATTGACGCAAATGCAGAAATCATCCACATACAGGGCAGGGGTGACCAAAGGACCAACAGAGGCCACAAGTCCATCGATAACAATGTGGAAAAGGAGGACACTCAAGACAGAACCCTGTGGGATGCCCGTCTCCTGGGTCTGTGGGGAACTAAAAACAGTACCAACCCGAACCCTGAATGACCGATGGAACAGCAACTGGCAGATAAAAATCGGGAGTGGGCCCCGAATACCCCACTGATGAAGTGTAAGTAAGATGTGATGGCGCCAGGCCGTGTCATAGGCCTTGCAAAGGTCAAAAAATACTCCAACCAAATGGCGGCGCTGGGAAAAAGCCTGCCGAACTGCGGATTCCTAGAGAAGTAAATGATCGATCGGAGACCGTTCCTATCAGAAGCCACTCAGGTACGGGGACAACAGATCCCGAGATTCGAGGACCCAATTGAGCAAACAACATTGGTCAGACTAATTGGCCGATAGCTGTCAATAGGGGGTTCTTGTAGTGTTGGCAGAAGCGCCAACACTGTGTTGCTAGAGGAGGCCGAAATGCACGCGTTTAATTACACGCTGACTGGCGTGAGGTCTGGAACAGGACAATATCTTGAGAATTGCAAATAAAGTACGTAGATGATGTAATACTTAACTTTAATCCACAATTGTAGAACATCTCTCTTGATGATACATGCTTCACATAATAATTATCAATTGAATACGGCGCCTTGCTAGGTCGTAGCAAATGACGTAGCTGAAGGCTATGCAAACTATCGTCTCGGCAAATGACAGCGTATCGGTCAGTGTAGCTTCGCTAGCAAAGTCGGCTGTACAACTGGGCTAGTGCCAGGACGTCTCTCTAGACCTGCCGTGTTGTGGCGCTCGGTCTGCAATTACTGACAGTGGCGACACGCGGGTCCGGCGTATACTAATGGACCGCGGCCGATTTAAAGGCTACCACCTAGCAAGTGTGGTGTCTGGCGGTGACACCACGTTCCTCCCCCGCAAATCGGCGAACGGTGGTGTTATAAGGCTTCCGCCCGCCGTGGGGAGGACCCCATGTGGACGTATGCGACGAGGTGGGGAGCCTAACAACAGACGAGGCTGTGCCACTCGCACCCGGCCATTCGGTCCGAGGGGAGCTAGGAAACGCCTGAAAACCTAGTCCAAGGTGCACGCCAACATGCGGTGTATGCGCCCGTAAAGAGACAGGAGGGGCCGTAGGGTCGACCTCCATCGCGTCGGGGCAGCCGACGGGTGAAGACGACATCTGGTCCGGAGCCGGGAAGAGTTCCAAGTCGGAGGACAGCTGGTCACGGGAAGCGACCCAGGGAGGCGCTTGGCGGCCGCAGCGAAGCGCCCACTGCGGGCGTCGCCGGCGGGAGCACAGGCGGCGGCGGCGGCGGTGGCGGTGCGTCGCCACGGGGCAAAATGGAAGGCAGCGACGGTAACACCTGGGGATGAGGCGAGCCAGTAGATGGGTCCCCAGGGCGCTGACCGGACGGTCCCGTCGCTGAAAGCAGACGGGGAGCGGCAGAACCCGTGCGACTACAGAGGCGCAGCTGATTGAGATGCCGACGCACCGCACCAGAGGCCCCCAAAACCAGATACATAGCGCGGCCGAGGCAGCGAAGAATGCGCCCTGCGAGCCAACGCTGTGAACCTCGATAGTTGCGATAGTATACAACGTCGCCTGGAGCAAAAGCAGGTGGCTGCCGCTGCACAGTAACCTGATGCGACGGATGTAGCAAAGACATCAAGGTTCGATGAGGACGACCGTGGAGCAACTCAGCCGGCGAGCGACCATCTCGGGGCTGAGAGCGATACGAGGACAAGAAGAGCAATAACGCGTCCTCCCGAGAATGCGACTCTTTCAACTTCAACATCTGTGACTTGAAAGTCCGGACCAATCGTTCAGCGGCACCGTTTGACTGAGGCGAAAACGGCGTGGATGTCAGATGTTGAATACCATTGGCCTTGCAGAATGACTGAAATGCTGCGGACATGAATTGTGGGCCATTGTCGGAAACAATAGTCTGTGGAAGACCTTCAGTACAAAAGATAGCAGATAACGCTTGGATGGTGGCAGATGACGTCGTGGAAGGCATCTTGACAACAAAAGGAAAATTACTGAAAGAATCGACCACAACCAACCATCGGGCATTCCAGAATGGACCAGCAAAATCGATGTGTACGCGTTGCCAAGGGAAAGTGGCTTTCGGCCATGCAAAGAATTTCCGCGGTGTTGCGGATTGTTATTCGGCACACGCCATGCAAGAAGAGCACATATTAGTAATCGCAGCATCGATTCCGAACCAAGTACAGTGCTGACGAGCAAGTTGTTTCGTTCGCACTATACCCCAATGTCCTTGGTGGAGAAGCCGTAAGACAGAGGACTGTAACGAACGTGGGACCACGACCCTGGACTGATCATTATCAGAACGCAACAGCAAAACACCACGTCGAACAAAAAGTCTCTCCTTGTGAGCAAAAAATCGGCGAACCAACGTATCCTCGATCCGTGACTTTAACAAGGGCCATTGCGTAGCAACAAAACGCAAAACGGTAGCAAGAACAGGGTCAGCAGCTGTGGCTGTAGCTACACGACGAAAATCAATCGGGAACGATTCGACCACGTCATCGGTTTCCGCATCAATGAACAGGCAAGCAAGTTCGGAAGAATCGAATGCTCTATCCTCAGCAACAGGCAAACGGGACAACGCATCAGCGTTTCCGTACTTAGCAGTGGACCGATACAAGATATCGTAGCGGTACTGCGAGAGGAAAATAGACCAGCCAATGAATTTCTGCGCTGTACGTGGAGGTACAGGCTTGGTCGGATGAAAAAGCGATGTCAAAGGTTTGTGGTCTGTGATGATGATAAAGTGACGACCATACAAGAAATCATGAAACTTAGTAACACCAAATACGAGAGCCAAAGCTTCTTTCTCTATCTGTGAATAATGTCTTTGCGCAGACGAGAGCAATTTGGACGCAAAGGCAATAGGGCGATCATGCGATCCAACTTTGTGCGCAAGCACAGCACCGATCCCGAAATCCGATGCATCTACCATCAAAAAAAGGGGTTTCTGGGGATCGAATGGCGTAAGGCAAGTATTTGAAAGCAACGCCGATTTCAACTGGCGAAAGGCGCGTTCGCATTCCGTCGTGCAGACGAACGGAACACCTGTACGGCGTAAGCGATGAAGCGGAGCTGAAATGGAAGAGGCATTGCGCACATAGCGATGGTAGTAATTTATTTTACCCAGCACACTCTGTAGCTGCTTCAAATTCTGCGGCGAAGGCAAGTCTTGTATGGCACGGAGTTGCTCTGGACTTGGATGTATGCCTTGGGCATTGAGTACATGGCCCAGATATGGTAAGTCACGAGCAAAAAATACACATTTGTCTTTCCGCAAGCGAAGACCATTTTGTCGCAAGACCTGCAATAATGTTCGGAGATTGGCTAAATGTTCTTCTGCTGTCTTTCCGGAGATCACAATATCGTCCAGATAGTTGGCTGCAGTAGGAACCGACGCACAAACAGTTTGCAGATATCGCTGAAACAATGCAGGGGCGGATGCACACCCGAATGGCAGTCTTTTGAATCGATACAAACCAAGATGCGTGTTAACCACCAAGACGCGCTGGGATTCTTCGTCCACCAGTATTTGCAAGTACGCATCTGCCAGGTCCAACTTCGAAAAATATTTACCCGGGCACAGTTTGTCAAAAAGATCTTCCGGGCGGGGTAAAGGATAAGTTGCAATCACTAGTTGTGGATTCACTGTAGCTTTGAAGTCCACACAAAGTCTCAATTTTCCGGAAGGTTTTGGCAAAATTACTAAGGGTGATGCCCAGAGAGAAGCCTGCACACGCTCAATCACACCTTGCGATTCTAAATCGTGTAACGTTTGTGCGACCCCATCACGCAATGCGTGGGGAACATTGCGCGCTCTGAAAAATTTCGGTTGCGCGTTTACTTTCAGTTCCAAATGTGCTTCATAGTTCTTAGCGCAACCGAGGCCCGGTGCAAAAATGTCTGCAAATTCTTCACATAGACGAGAAACACTGGCTGAAGGCACAGTCTGGTTCACTGATAGGACCTGATTGACTATAGACAAGTTAAACAACTGAAATAAATCTAAACCAAACAAGTTCACTGCAGAAGAAGAACGAAGTACGTAAAATGACACAAGTTTTGTTTGTCCCTTGTATGTGGCAAGAAGGCTGCACTGTCCTAACACAGGGATATTCTGACCGGAATAACTATTTAACTTAACATTTGCAGCACGCAACGGAGGTGTACCCAGTTGTTTGTACATGTCTTTAGCTCCAGTATCGAGCCGGAATGGAATCACGTTGCCATGAATGTCCAAATCTACAAAAAGTTTATTGTCCTGCTGATGACAAGAGCGACTGTCTCGTGCAAATTGAACAGACACTGGTACAGAATCACTTGCTACTTGAAGTGATTTCTCGCGACATGGACGCACACTATTCGTGGGACGAACACAGTCACTGTTAGAGAGAGAGGCACTGGGCGGAGTGGAATTAACTACATGAATGTCCATGGGCAAAGGTTCACGAGCCTCAGTATTCTTGGTTCGATTCCGATTCCGGCGTGAAGCAAAGGGCCTGGAATGGTTGTGGGTGTCCGATCTGAGCTTTTTCTGGCAAACACTCCGAACATGTCCTTTTTTATTACAGAAGAAGCAAATAGCTTGGGGTGACGGGCAATTGTCATGCGAATGTCTAGTAGCACACCGCGGGCATGATTTTAGCACTGCATTTGCCTGCTTACGCAGAACACATGGCTGCGCGGACGGGCGCGAGGGCTGTTTACTTTTCCGTGCAGCTCGCCCGGCGGGCCGGTTAATGTGACACACAGCTGGCGAAGTTTCAAATGATTCCTGAGCAAAGTCAAGTGTGTCTTGCCTATCCAATATGTCTATCACTTGTTGAAGGGAGGGATTGACTAGTTTCAAAATTTGCTCCTGTATACGAACATCAGAAACGTTCTGTGCAATTGCATCACGCACCATAGTATCTGAATAAGGGAGTCCACATTCACACTAAAAGCACAATCCCTAGTAAGGCCTTGCAATGTTGCAACCCACTCCCTATTAGTTTGACCGGCCATACGTTTTGTACAAAAGAATGTATACTTTTTTGCAACTGCATTGACAGATTCTTTGAAATATGCATCTAATGCAGACAAAATTTCTTCGTAGGACAGAGTTGCTACGTCGCGTCGAGGAAACATTTTCACTATCACTCTGTACGTCTGGACGCCGACACACGCTAATAAGTGAAGCTGCCGCTCATTACCTTGAATACTGTAGGCGGCGAGATGGAATCCAAATTGGCGTGACCACTCCGTCCAGCTTTCCAGTGCCGCATCAAAAGGACGAAAAGGTGGTGCAACTGCGTGTTGTGGCTGCGGTAACGGTGGAGCGGTGGCCGCCGCATCGGTTTGCATTGCACGTTGACCCTGGTCGAGCTGTCCAAGGGCATCCAACAAGGCCTGCGTCTGCTGATTCTGCAAGTGATAAAATTCGGACAGTACATCTGGAGATTGTGGCGAAGCCATGACAAGTAAATTAGAGCAATACAACCGTTAAATCTTCGTCGTCAATTTGTAGTGTTGGCAGAAGCGCCAACACTGTGTTGCTAGAGGAGGCTGAATTGCACGTGTTTAATTACACACTGACTGGCGTGAGGTCTGGAACAGGACAATATCTTGAGAATTGCAAATAAAGTACGTAGATGATGTAATACTTAACTTTAATCTACAATTGTAGAACATCTTCTTGATGATACATGCTTCACATAATAAATATCAATTGAATACGGCGCCTTGCTAGGTCGTAGCAAATGACGTAGCTGAAGGCTATGCTAACTATCGTCTCGGCAAATGAGAGCGTATCAGTCAGTGTAGCTTCGCTAGCAAAGTCGGCTGTACAACTGGGCGAGTACCAGGACGTCTCTGTAGACCTGCCGTGTGGTGGCGCTCGGTCTGCAATTACTGACAGTGGCGACACGCGGGTCCGGCGTATACTAATGGACCATGGCCGATTTAAAGGCTACCACCTAGCAAGTGTGGTGTCTGGCGGTGACACCACAGTTCTTACCAGGCTTAAGGACAGGAACCACGATGCTAACCCTCCACTGAGAAGGGAAGTCACCCTGGGGCCAGATACGGTTAAACACCCGGAGAACATGTTGCCGTCGTGGAGCACTGAGATGCTGAAGCAGTTGGTTAGGAATGGAGTCTGGGCCAGGGCCATATCATGAGAAGAAGAAAGTACGGAAAGAAATTCCCATTCAGTAAAAGGTTCGTTGTAAGATTCTGACTGACAGGGGGTAAAACATTAGGTGCAAGCTTCAACCCGCTGTTTCCGGTGAAGGAAAGCAGCTGGATGAGGCTGATGCCGATGTCATTGCAAAATGGGTCGCAAGATTTTCTTCAAGAATCAACGTGTGGTGAAGACCTGGGAGGGTGGACTGCCGATGGCAGCCTTGGAGAGAGCGAAGTGTAGCCCATATCCGTGACATAGGGACAGTAGAACAGAAGGAAGAAACATATCGTTCCCAACAAATACGATTGCTCTGTTTGATTAAATAACGGGCTTTAGCGCGAAGGCGTTAAAAGGTAATAAGGATGGCAACGGATGGGTGCCTCTAAGGGTGTTGCAAAGCTCGACGGCGATCACGGATGGCAATGGTAATGGCCGTACTCCACCACAGGACTTACCGGCGATGAAATGGTCCAGATGAGCAAGGCTAGCAGCGCGAACAATCGCGTCATACACGTCACGTAACACGTCATCAATACAACCCGACAAAGAGGGAAAAAACACGACCTGTGCAGTGTATAGAGGCCAATCGGCGCATTGGAAAGACCAACGAGGTAACCTGTCCATCGGGGAGCGGGAAGGGAGAGAGAGAATCAATGGGAAATGGTTATTATCACATAGGTCGTCGTGTGGCGACCAGTGTAATGAAGGGAGGAGAGAAGGAGAAGAAAGAGAAAGATCAATAGCAGAAAAGGTACCATGACCGGCACTGAAATGAGTAGGGGGCCATCATTAAGAAGGCACAAGTCGTGGTCTGTAATAAACTGATCTAAGAGAGGACCTCGTCTGGATGGAAATGCACTGCCCCACGAAGGATGATGAGCATTAAAATCCCCAAGGAGGAGGAAGGGAGGTGGAAGTTGCTGAAGAAGGGCAGTTAAGGCAGCAGGTGTAAGAGTCCTGTCAGGAGGGAGATAAAGATTGCAAACTGTAACCTCAGAGTCCAGGTGGACCCTAACAGCAACCGCTTCCAATGCAGTTTGAAGAGGAATCCACGTGCTAGCAATGTCTGTATAGACCAATGTACAAACACCACCAGAAACCCGCAGGGGTCTGACCTGATTTCGACAGAAAACACGGAACCCACAGAGGGTCGGTGAGTGATCATCAGTAAAATGAGATTCCTGTAGAACCACACAAGCTGCAGACTAAGACGAAATAAGGGATTTCAATTCCAGAAGGTGACGGTAGTATCCATTACAATTCCATTGGATAACCACAGAACGATGAATTAAATGGTGGTTGAACAGGCTAAAGCCAGTCATATCGCCAGGTCACCACCCGTCACCGACAAGGAGGGGGTGACATCCATGAACAACAGATCAGAATCTGGTTGTGAAGCTGGGGATGGGACCTCTGGTGACACCAGAGCTCTTTGTCCCGGGACTTATCTTTCTTCTTCTTTTTTGTTTGAGATCGAGGAGGGCTTTGTGGCATAAAGGAGCCAGCTGCAGCAAGATCGGGAACGGAAAGAGATCAGGCGACCTGGGGGCCGACAGACCACAGTTCTCGCGGTCGTCGCTTGGCAGCAGACCTTTGTCCTGGAAGGTGACAGGAAGGAGCATCCCCATAGGGGCGCCCTTGACCGGCAGACACCGAAGGAGTGGGACACTTCTCCAGCTGGGGAGGGGGAGCAGCGCCCAGAGGAGAATGTGTGGGAGCCGCAGGGGAGGGGGGGGAGGAGAGGTGTCTGGGACTGGGGTAAGGAAGGGGTGAAGATTTAGCTAAAGCATAACTAGACGTCATTCACACAGGGTGAAGACGTGGATGCTTCTTACGAGCCTCTGTGTAGGTTAAATGATCAAGTGACTTATACTCCTGTATCTTCTTTTCCTTCTTATATACTGGGCAATCTGGTGAACATGGAGAATGATTGCCATGACAATTAACACACACATGAGGGGAACACAAGGACTCCCCTGATGGAGTGGACGTCCACAGTCACCACAGAGAGGGGCCTGCGAACAGCGGGAAGACGTGTCCAAAACGCAAGCACTTAAAACACCTCAAAGGAGGTGGGATGTACGGCTTCACATCACACCGATAAACCATAATCTTTACTTTCTCAGGGAGGGTATCCCCTTCAAAGGCCAGGATAAAGGCACCAGTATGAATGCGATTGTCTTTAGGACCCTTCTGAACACGCCGAACAAAGTGAACACCCCACCATCCGAGATTGTCCCGAAGTTCCTCATCATTTGAAGGATGAGGTCTCTGTGAAAAATCACACTTAGAACCATATTTATAGACTGGTAGGGGTAATGGACACAGGAATTGTGCAAAGATGGGTACAGGCATGAAGGGCCGCAGACTGGGCAGCTGAAGCAGTTTTCATCAGCAACGAATCCGACCGCATCTTGCTCAGGGAGTCCATTTCACCAAACTTGTCTTCATGTGTTCCACAAAGAATAAAGGTTTGGTATTGGTGAAAGTATCCCCATCAGTCCTGGTGCAAACCAGATAGCGGGCAAAGGCTTTGCCCCTAGCCAACGAGCCTGACCCTCTTCCCAGGCGGTAGCTGAGGAAAGAAAGGCCGAAGAGGCAGAAGAAGCAGCACTAGAAGAACGGCCAGAGTTCTGGACCTGTATGCGTGTCATTTGCATATCCTCCCCCCTGATACCACCCAGTCCGATCAGGGGCTCTTCTCAAGGGCGCCACCCAGTCACAGCAAGGGCTGTCTGGCACGGCGGCCATTGCCAGGAGTTCCGATGCTCCAGGATGACGAGCAACCACTCCAAGGCTTGCATGAGGAGGTCACAGCTCAAGTATCAGAAAAAAGGGTACATAGCCACCCCACCACACGGGCTGGCTACTGTGCTGGCTATGCACCCTAGTATCAGACAACGATGTGAAAGAAAAGATGAGAGGAACTAAGAGGGCACACGTCGGAGACACTAGATAAGGTGCTCTTCCCCAAATGGCTCACACTACGGAAGATAAATTTAGTAATGGAGGTCAAACCCCAGACGGGGATCAGGGAGTGCCAAAAGGAGGAGGTGATTAGGCAACAAAGCTAATTTGCAAAACCAACATAACCAGGAGGATAGCGGGGGTCAACATCAGCAAGGGCACCAAGAGAGGGAGAAGAGAGGGCGAGGGGGAAGGAGCTAGGAGAGAAAATGAGGGGAAGGGGAAGGAAATGCAGCCCTGGAAAGAAGGAAGGCTGCAATAGCTCGGGGCCCCGTGCTCGCCACGCACGTATCCACAAAAGAGTTGTGGACTCCCTGGGGGGGGGGGGGGGGGGGGGGTAGTTACTTAAAGAAAGTTATCATAGCTGCCGACGTTTCCTAAGATGCGTATACCATTTGTGACTGTCTTTAATATAGCTTGCGGTTTGGTGACAATAATGGCTTGCCAGAGTTCTTTGGAGCGGTGGAATTCTTTGGAATGACGTTCAATTCCGTCTCGAAAGTTTGAGACGGCCGGTTTATAATAATCTGTGGTAAGCACTTGTGATGTAATCCATGAACTTCGTGGACGCAGATCTAGACGCAGTTCCTTGATCCTTTAAATAGTTGTATATCGCGATACTCTTACGCGTAGAAAACGCATTGCTATTATAATTTTCTGCATTAACTTAAGAAGTGATTCTACCCTACATGTTACATTTAAGCACAGAAAATTCCCCCAACTTATCGACAGCTCGAGTGAAACTGAACTCGGTGGTTTGCGAATGGATTTGAGCTTCGTTCTCAAACAGGTGAGGATAAGCCGCACGTTTAAGTTTTTGGGAAAAAGGAATGCCACAACACATGTAGATAGATGAGCCGAAACGTTATGATTGCCAAGACTTTAATGTGAGTTCAATACTGCCCCCTTTAAAACCCTGCAGCACCATTCTAATCTTGTGACACGGGAAATATCCTACTGGAAATACTCCTACTCAATCAGTTAAGATATCAGACATAAAGTGATACAAGTGGACATCAGTAATGTTGACGCAGACAACAGCCGTCGTGGTACCTTCGATTAGTACCGCAGGTCCCAAGGACGCGATCGTCAATTCGGTGTAACAAGAAGCGTGAATTACCTCGAAGACTCAGTGACCACTGCCATTCTGACAACGTCGTTGAATATAAATAAGAATACGTCCGCCGCATAGCCCCATGTTCAACCAAGTGCGGTGAACGGTGTGCTCCGGAACACTTGTGCCCGCACTAGCACAGCACTTAATCTACGAATCTGCCACAGGTCTCCGCCTATCATGCTTTACAGACCAGACCAGTTTTCGACATCCACGTTCTGTGATGAGGCACAGACATCCAACAGCTTTTCACCTACTCATGGATTCACTGACCTTCAGGGATTTTCTGCAGGTGCTCGAGACATTAGTACACGAACAGATGACCAGCTTTACCGTTTCCGAGATTCTCTTTCCCAAGAACTGGGCAATAACAACTACGGTTATCAAAGACGTTTATGTCTACTGATTTCCCCATTTGTGGTCTGTAGCGTGGCTGGAAGGATCCCGACTCCTCTTCTGCCATGCACACATGGGAACTAGGCAGCAGTCACAATCACGGTTAGCAGTGGTCATAATGTTTTGTCTCGTCAGTGTATTTGGCAGCCTTTTTGGATCATTTGAAAATGGCCCTTGTGTCCGATAGTCACCCGTTGCGATCACAAATTGAACTACACACTGCAAAGAATGAAAATTTCTTCTATTGTGGTTACCTGACTTTCTCACTAACGGAGTGATCTCTGAATTTGAAAATTATAATCTTGTTACAAACGACGTTTCATTTGCCCGCATCCTACTGCACTCGTGTAGACGCCTAGTTTCGGACATTTACTTTCCCATCTACAGTCATCTACATACGCCGACGGCTGTGCCACTTCATGTAGTGCACTGTCATGTCATCATAACCACCAGTGCAACCTCATACATCACACAATAAGTATCGTTTCATTATATGACGTATGACGTAACACTGGCACGTCTTCTTCATCTAGTTGCTTCCAAATATACATATATGAAGAGAAGTTTTTGCACCACCCCGGTTCCCAGAACTCCTGAAGGTAGACACTGACTTTGGATATTGTATCACAGACACAGTCCCTTTGACTATTCAGCGATGTCACTAAACCCGCCCAAAGATGTAAATAACCATGCATGAGCATCTCCTCCTATTACACGAAGGGGGTCCGACAGCCGACCAGTTTCAGTCATTCCACCAGGAAGGAGGTACACGGCTCGCGTTGTCTGTAGTTCAGCTATGCCTAGACGGTCAGTACCGCGGTTCAATCACGTCCGCATTGCTACTGTGTGGCCGGCCGGTGTGACCGAGCGGTTCTAGGCGCTTCAGTCTGGAACCGCGAGACCACTACGGTCGCAGGTTCGAATCCTGCCTCGCGCATGGATGTGTGTGACCTCCTTAGGTTAGTTAGGTTTAAGTAGTTCTAAGTTCTAGGTGACTGATGATCTCAGATGTTAAGTACCATAGCGCTGAGAGCCTTTTTTTTGCTACTTTGTGCGAGGAAGGGCTCTCAACAAGGGAAGTGTCCAGGAGTCTCGGAGTGAACCAAAGTGACGTTGTTCGGACATGGAGGAGATACAGAGAGACAGGAACTGTCGATTACATACTTCGCTCAGGCCGCCCAAAGGGCTGCTACTGCAATGGACGACCGCTACCTACGGATTATGGCTCGGAGGAATCCTGACAGCAACGCCACCATGTTGAATAATGCTTTTTGTGCAGCCACAGGACGTGGTGTTACGACTCAAACTGTGCGCAGTAGGCTGCATGATGCGCAACTTCACTCCTGACGTCCATGGAGAGGTCCACCTTTGCAACCACGACACCATGCAGCGCGGTACAGATGGGCCCAACAACATGCCGAATGGACCGCTCAGGATTGGCATCACGACCTCTTCACCGATGAGTGTCGCGTATGCTTTAAACCAGAGAATAGACGGAGACGTGTTTGGAGGCAACCCGGTCAGGCTGAACGCCATAGACACTGTCCAGCGAGTGCAGCAAGGTGGAGGTTCCCTGATGTTCTTGGGTGGCATTACGTGTGGCCGACGTACGCCGCTGGTGTCATGGAAGGAGCCGTAACGGCTGTATGATACGTGAATACTATCGTTCGACCGATAGCTCGACTATATTGGTAGCATAGTGGCAAGGCATTCGTCTTCATGGACGACAATCTGCGCCTCCATCACGCACATATTGTGAATGACTTCCTTCAGGATAATGACATCGCTCGACTAGAGTGGCCAGCATGTTCTCCACACATGACCCCTATCGAACATGCCTGGGATACACTGAAGAGGGCTGTTTATGCACGACGTGACCCAACAACCCCTCTGAGGGATCTAAGCCGAATCGTCGTTGCGCAGTGTGACGATCTGGACCAACAGTGCCTTGATGAGCTTGTGGATAGTATGCAACGACGAATACAGGCATGCATCAATGCAAGAGGACGTGCCACTGAGTATTAGAGGTACCGGTGCATTCAGCAATCTGGACTACCATCTCTAAAGGTTTCGCTGAATTTGTGTATTTATGACTAGATGACAGTACACTGCATCGAGTGGTTGATGTACGTAAATGATCTGAAGATGGCAATTTAAGGTACAGAAACTAGTTGTCTATATATATGTTATTAGGGTGTTCTGGGAAAATAAATCTTCTCTAATAACAATATTACACTTTACTTGCATTGCTGAGTAATATTTACGCATTTACTCCTGTCATTACAAAGAGCAGGGGTGAATGTTAATGCTCCACACGTAAGTGGTCTCTTGCTGGTAATTCTGTCAAATTTACAGTATGTTTGCCTGCTATGTTTGTTATTCTTCTTCTCCGTGACATGTCATTACAACCAACAAATCTTATGCACAGAGTAACACTTTCACACCAGATATCAGTGTTGACAAATGGGCTTGCATGGAACACTAGTGAATTTTAAAAATGACATCAGTAGTCCCTGTTTATGTTTTAGCTAGTTTATCTTAATCACACCATCGTCTG
Organism: Schistocerca americana; assembly: GCF_021461395.2. Classification (NCBI taxonomy): domain Eukaryota; kingdom Metazoa; phylum Arthropoda; class Insecta; order Orthoptera; family Acrididae; genus Schistocerca; species Schistocerca americana. The sequence goes on along the minus strand of NC_060122.1, from coordinate 307,100,269 downwards.
CCAGACTGTAATATTAAGCAACTCCTTGCTCGTTTTCCACCAGTATTTTACTTGTTCATAATGATCTAAGATAAAGTTATAAAAAATGTAAAATTTTTTCAGTTCTTCAGGCGTTTATTGGGCGTCATTGCGCATCAAATAAGAAATGTTATTCTGACTGAAACGTGGCATCTCAGTATTAGATTTCAGTTCCAGAGGTTATAGGTTCGATCCCCGATTCATGCATGAACTATTTTCTGCTCTTTCGTTCATTCTCACCACTGGTAATAGTCTGTGTATGCAGAGAATAACGGGCGTCATTGTGATTATCGGTTTATATAATCTGTGGCCCCTATTCTGGAGCTGTCTTACCATCATCATAGGCGAAATTCACTGTGTCATTCTTTTTCTTTCTCTTCTGTCCAAACGCTGAGAAGGGTGCTGCACAAAAGTAGTTCTACTCCCAAGCTTCTCTTTCAAATTATTGTCAGTTTATGGCATATGAATAGACTGGTTTCATCGATCAAAGCTTGAATCACGAGAACGGAAAAAACATATATGAAAACATATCTAATTTTTGTTACCCATAACTACTATAAATTTGTTTTCTGAAGAATAATTCCCGTTGTTAGATCCTAAAGTAGGAAACGGGATTCAAAATATTCTGCGTAAAGATATAGTATCTGAAACTTTTAAAATACTGTCGTAGACTAGCTGTTCATTAATACAAACAAAAAGTAGATGAATAAGAGAAACTAACAGTCTAGGTGAAGATGAAGGATCGAGAGAGATGGTCTATAAGGAAGCTCGCAGTTCATTCGGGCAACGAATTTTTCTGTTAGGGTTAGCGGAGGAAGACGTGACCCATTTGGCAACCGCTGTAATGGATGGGAGCATCTGTCTCCTGCAGTATTTCCTAAAATCCTCTGCAGTAGGTTTTGTTCGCATCTATACTTCATATTCTGTGCCTTTTATGACATTTTCTGCTCCTTTGTGGGGGATGATAACTACTGACATCTCATCTCTCTCCTCAGACATTTCTTTTCCGATAGCCTATTATGGCGTTCGATTATCAAGCACTTTTTGCGCAGAATTAGCAGCTGTGAAAGAGTGGTTTGCCTGTAAGTGTTTTCCTATAATTAATGTGATTCAGACATATTCCTGTACAAATGAATTTTTGGCGTGATGTATACTTATGTCTTTAAGGTATCAAAGAAGTCCTATATCACAAGCGTACTGTATGATCCCATTAATAGTTTCCAAATTCTCATGAGTTCATGCTCATCAACTGTAAGTGCCTACTCAACTAAATATTCTCTAGTAACCTCGTTACATATTCAAAGTAAGCCCTTCTGTTATTCATTAAGAGATGCATTTATCAAAGGTTTTCCTTAGGATATGTCTGCAGTGCTGATATGGATCGAAATCCTCTGACCAAAGTACCATAGGACGCTATAAGAATCTAAGTAAAATTGCACTGTCCCTTGATAAAGTGATTCGCTTAAACATTTGAAATAATACAATGCTGCAACAATTTTCACCGAGTTGCTGGAAGTGAACCACAGGGATTGATACGTATCCTCTTTCCTCCAGAATCGATAATTATTTTAAATTTATCCGTGACACTAAAATGTTGTCGAGGGAAAGGATACATCATATTATCAATAAGAAAAAAAAAGTATGATAGTGGAATTGCAAGAAAGTCTAGGTTCTGGATCTTGTTTTACAGTACAAAATGATTTTAGCTTCATGCCAGCGATCGTCGTTGGAACGCAACGGGCTTGGTGACACAAAACAGTGTTATTGTTAATCATTAAAAATTAGTTTTGTTTGATATTAGGTATCACAGTCGGACATCGTTAATAGCATCGCTGTATGGCGCGCGATCGTTGCGTCACCGACCTGACTACTTCCAGCTAATTTGCAGGCCAAGAATTACGGAAAATAAACCATATATTACTACGGAAATGGAAGGTTACGTACTATGTTACCAAAATATAGAGGTAAATACTTAATTTGCGGCCGGCCGATGTGGCCGAGCGGTTCCAGGCGCTTCAGTCTGGAACCGCGCGACCGCTACGGTCGCAGGTTCGAATCCTGCCTCGGGCATGGATGTGTGTGATGTCCTTAGGTTAGTTAGTTTTAAGTAGTGCTAAGTTCTAGAGCACTGATGACCTCAGATGGTAAGTCCCATAGTGCTCATAGCCATTTGAACCATTTTGAACTTAATTTGTGTTTTGTTCAACTCGAAGTATAAGTTACAGGTATTGGAGAACATTCTAGTAGCGAGGCTCAAAGGAGAAGGAAGGAAGGAAGGAAGAAAGGAAGGCGTATCACTTTACCTGGTTTAATGGAAAAAGATCGCAAATATCTTTCACAGATTTTGAATATACAAAGATAAAGCGGTTGTCTGATAAGTAGTCTTATCTCTAACATCGAAACGTCAGTTTCAGCCAGGGTGGGTGCTTGAAATAAAATGTTTTGCTACACAATTCACCAGTGTGCAACGCAGTAACTAGTGACGCAGACGGTTTCCAGTGTGGTCAAAGAAGTATGAATGACGAACAGCGAAGTTACAGACGTGGCAATTCTGTATTGTCAGGCCAATTCCTATGACATCTTTAGCTGCGAAGAATGTAATGTAGGTTTATCGCAATGACAACGAAAAAAAAGTGCAACGCAGGCGGTGGAAACGTGTGGATTCCCCAAAGGCGAAATAGGCAAAGGCACATCCATCATCACATAAACTAAACTAAACTAAACTCCGTCCGAACAGACCTTGGAAGGCCCAACGGTACCGACCGGCCGCCATGTCATCCTCAGATCGTAGGCGTCACTGGATGCCGATATGAAGGGGCATGTGGTCAGCACACCACTCTCCCGGCCGTCGTCAGTTTACGAGACCGGAGCCGCTAGTTCTCAATCAAGTAGCTCCTCAGTTTGCCTCGCAAGGGCTGAGTGCACCCCGCTTGCCAACAGCGCTCGGCAGACCGGATGGTCACCCATCCAAGTGCTAGCTAGCACAGTGCCACAGCGCTTCGGTGATCTGACGGGAAATGGTGGTACCACTGTGGCAAGGCCGTTGTCATCATCATATAAGGTGGTGGTTTTTTGTTTTAGGGGCAGCTGTTTGAATCATTAACGGGTTATGCTAGTAAGCGGCAAACCGAAATCTCTTGACAAGAGCCGGCCGCGGTGGTCTCGCGGGTCTAGGCGCTCAGTCCGGAGCCTTGCGACTGCTACGGTCGCAGGTTCGAATCCTGCCTCGGGCATGGATGTGTGTGATGTCCTTAGGTTGGTTAGGTTTAAGTAGTTCTAAGTTCTAGGGGACTGATGACCACAGAAGTTAAGTCCCATAGTGCTCAGAGCTATTTGAACCATCTTGACGAGAGGGCAGTCAAGACGAAGCGTCAAAGGTGTTTCAGCCCACCGACACCACCCCGCTCGTTCTGCATACGGACTGGTCCTTTGGGGTATCAAATTTTGCCTCACCAGTCGCGTTTGACCAGTGATCTCTTGCCTCACATCAAGAAACCATTATGTGGTAGACATTCCCAGAACAACCACAACGTTAGTTTCGAATAGCACCCTTTCTTGAACAAACAAAGTCCCTGCCAGGTCATACATTGTTCAGAAAGATATGTCACGCAGAAGGGTCAATATATGGAGAAAAATGAACACCGTCAACAAGTTTCATAGTCACCTCTTGATTTTCTTTCGTGGAGATAATGAAAACATTAGGACTGGAAGCCGCATGATGCCATAGTAACTATTTACGAAAACCTGCTTTTTATTTACGTAAACATCTTCAAAGACAACTACATGGCCGGCCGAGCGGTTCTAGGCGCTACAGTCTGGAACCGCGCGACCGCTACGGTCGCAGATTCGAGTCCTGCCTTGGGCATGGATGTCTGTGATGTCCTTAGGTTAGGTAGATTTAAGTAGTTCTAAGTTCTTGGGGACTGATGACCTCAGTAGTTAAGTCCCATAATGCTCAGAGCCGTTTGAACCATTTGAACAACTACATGGTCCAGTCATATTAATGAGACTACAGCCTATGTTCGACGTCAACGTGTGATAACCACTCACAGACGTCAGATGGTCAGATGGCAGCTCTAGTAGTGGAGGGTATACAAAGCTTATCGGGGGGGGGGGGGGGGGGAGGGCGGAACACGGTGCAGTCGTTCCTGTAATGTGGAAAAAGAGGGCTTTATCTGATAGACGTGATCATTTGATTTGAAACAACCGATGGAAGCATTTCCGAAACAGTTAACTGTTAGCGTGTTAATGCTGTTACAGTATACCGTGCATGGCAAAATGGCGCTATCAACACCAGCGCCTGGTCAGCTGTGGTGCACCATGGGGCATAGATGAAAGGCGTGAACGAAGGCTGCGGAAATGTGTACAGGCAAACGTGCAACTGTTGAGTAACAGGTGGCGGAGATGAACCAACGGGCACCGGCCGAGCTGTTCTAGGGGCTTCAGTGCGGAACCACGCTGCTGCTACGGTCGCAGGTTCGAATCCTTCCTCGGGCATGGAAGTTGTGATGTCCTTATTTCAGTTAGGTTTAAGTAGTTCTAAGTCTATGGGACGGATGACCTCAAATGTTAAGTATCCTAGTGCTTAGAGCAATTTCAACCAATTGAACAAACGGGCTACCAACAGTCTCCTCGACGGCCGTTCAGCAAACGTTGCTCCTTTTGATCCTCTGTAGCAGGAACCTTGTTCGCGCTCCAGTGCTGACTGCTGTCCATCGACGGCGAAAGCTGGACACGTTGTCTTTTCAGATGAGTCACGCTCTATGCTCCATCGGTGTGAGCCTTAGGAGAGACCGTTTTGGTATGGGGAATGTTTTCGTGGCATTCCTTGGTGATCTCGTCATTCTGCAAGACGCTGTTGATCAGCACAAGTATGCATTCATCCTTGGGGACCACGTCCACGAGGAATAATGCAAATTGTCGCACAGCTCACAGTGTACGTGGGTGATTCGAAAAGCGCCAGCATGAGTTTAGCGTACACCCGTGGCCACCTAACTCAACAGGTTTAAGCCCAATCGAGAACCTGTGGGGCGACCTCGATCAGGCTGTTCCCGCCATGGATACTCAACCGAGAAGCCTAGCGCAGCTGGCCACGCCACTGTAGTCGGTATAGCCTCCATCCCTGTCGGCACCTTCCAGAACGTCCCTTACTCATTTCCTACACGTCTCGGTGAGGTCCGTGTTGCAAAAGGCGTTTCCCCATTAAATTTAATGAAGCTAAATAAGATCTCATCTACATGTGCATGATTTTTCCACGAGATTTACTTCCGTATGCCTCACATTCCACCCATCCGAGGACTTTCCATGGAGCTGAAAATTACAGGCAATAGAAAGAGTTAGCTACGCAGCTAAAAGTGCAAGACATCAGAAGAAAGGTACCGTTCAACATAGTTCCATGATAAAACCTCCTGTTGCAATCTTATGAAGGTCTGGAATGGGTGGAATGTGAGAAATACGGAAGTAAATAGGGAAAATCATGCGCACCTAGATGAAATCTGTTTCAGCTTCCCTAAATATAATCATGAATATTCTACACATCAGACTGACTGATAATGTGGACTCGATGAGTAACAGTACTATTAATCCTCCAAGTAAGTTCGGAAGTCAATCATCAGTGGAGGATATTACGACGTAACGGTGTACATAGCTAATGAAACGTTAGTGTATGGCGAAAAAAGAACACACTGTATCCACTATTAATGGACATGAAAAAAGAAAAAGGCACAAAGAAAGGCAACTATCGGTAACATTTTTACAACACTCGAGGTCATTGTTCAACAGAAAACCACATATTGGAATTATTGTCTTACTTCCAGCTGACAGAATCTTCGTAAACATTATAAAAGAACATACACATTACACAAGAACTGATGATGAAAGACCAACTGGGCACAATTTTCACAACTAACCGTCTGATGCGATTGAAGTGATACGCTTACAATGTATATTTATTATCAGTTTTGACTTACGGCACTGGGACATCGAAAAACGTACACAAACTCACGAAAAAGGTCATCTTTCAGAATCATTAAGTTGTTGATAAATAAATTTCTACTAATCTCCAATTTGATCATCTTCATCTACCGCAAAAGTATCTACAATAGCCTGCATGGCAGTATTGTTACTCTGGCTCCAAAATGTAAACCCATTATTTGTACTGCCGTCACTCGTGACATGCATTACATGGTCAACAATAAAATGCATTCATATTGTTTATTAATCTTCGTAATCAAGTCCATGCCTTTGTATGAAGCGTAGACTGCGAACTGCTACGTTTAGATATTAGCTTATTTTGGGGTGGCACCTTCAGTTACATATTAAAAATTGTGTTTTGCTCAACGAGAAATAGTAATACCTAAACCCACACAAACTGTATCAGCGAACGACACTGAGAGAAAAAGTGATTATGACTTTCACGTATGGAAAACAGGAATGAATGGAATACACAGCCAGTAAAATTATTGAAGGGAGGAAGCAAGCTTCAAGAAAACACTAAGACGAAGATCTAGTGTGTAGTGGGCAGATGGCTTTAGCAAACCATGTTCATGCAGCGTAGATGTTAATGTTAAAAGGTCATCAAGAATCAAGGTTTAGGGGATGTTTTTAGCGAGCAACAGTGTGTAAAACAGGTGACCCTGCTGGCGTTGTTGCTCAAAATGATGATGATAAATTTATCTAGATGTTTCTCTTAAATAATGATTTCGATTTCATGAATACGCCATATACTCTGAAGAGTCAAAGAAAGTGGTATACCTGCCTAATATCGCGTAGAGACCACCCGGAATCCTGATATTCACTGTACACTCGTGAAATGGTCGTACTGGAAAATCCCCACTTCGTCGCTACCTCCGAGATTCTGTGTCCCATCGCTCGTGCGCCGGCTATAACACCTCGTTCAAACTCATTCAAATGTTGATAACCTGCCATTGTAGCAGCAATAGCGGATCTAACAACTGCGCGAGACATTTGTTGTGTTATGTAGGCGCTGTCGACCGCACTGCTGTATTCTGCCTGTTTACACATCTCTGTGTTTGAATTCGCATGCTTATAATAGTTTCTTTTGCGCTTCACAGTATTTCTAACATTACATAAATATCGTCACTAAAACTGTATTAAACAGTACGGGAAATACTACACGAACCATAATTTTAGTGGCCGGCCGGAGTGGCCGAGCGGTTCTAGGCGCTACAGTGTGCAACCGCGCGACCACTACGGTCGCAAGTTCGAAGCCTGCCTCGGGTATGGATGTGTGTGATGTGATTAGGTAGTGACTGATGACCTCAGAAGTTAAGTCCCATAGCGCTCAGAGCCATTTGAACCATTTTTGAACCATAATTTTAGTGGAAAACTTCATAAAGCAACGTGTGTACGATCATTTCAATACAGTTTGAAGTTTACCACTGTGTATCCCAGCTTCATCACCAGGGTTTCACATTAATTTCCTCACTGCAGTATCAACACAACAGAAACTGCAAGACTCTGAGCACTATGGGACTTAACATCTGACGTCATCGGTCCCTTAGAATTTTGAACTACTTAAACCTAACTAACCTAAGGACATCACACACATCCATGCCCGAGGCAGGACTCGAACCTGCGACCTAGCAGTCGCGCGGTTCCGAACTGAAGCGCCTAGAACCACTCGGCTCGGCCACCGCGGCCGGCAAACTGCAAGACTGTCGCCTTCTCGCAACATACTGATATCTCTAAACTAATAACGTAAAGCACTAGTCTCGAAGTAGACGCTATGTTTCAGTTAACACCAGCGAAGACGCCTTTAAGAGCCACTGACTGTGGTAATTCACTGTGTACTTTGGAATAACATCCCCTTAGGGAGTACGTATGCACCGGCCATATCTGTGGGCTCTGGATGACTCTTTGTGTGCTATAGAATAAGCCACGTTTGAGGGGTACTTGTAATTACGTTATCAAAAGCAGAAGCGGCGCCTTGGACGTAGAAGCCATCTTATATAAGCAAGGCACCCTCTGGTGAAGTTCTGAATAGCAAGAAACAGTTCAGTGGACTATCAATATCTCCTAGTCCGGCAATGATTCGATTGACAGGACCAGTCTGTTGTCAAGTCGTGTAGTATATAGACAACTAGACTGACGGTCCAGAGACTATGGTGTCTGCTACTTTATGTTGCTTTTGTCTGCCTTTTCTGTGTACCTCACACTCTAACTGAAAATTATCACACACATCAAAAAACGTTTTACATCACCTCTTTTCCTATACTTCCGGAACCTGTACAGAAAATTGAAATACAGACCAAAATAAACATCATTTCCGCCCTTTTTATTGCTCATGAAAATCATAAATTGCATGTTATACCACCATACAGGGAGACCTTCAGAGGTGGTGGTCCACATTGAAATACACACCGGTTCCCCTAATACCCTGTAGTGTGTCCTCTTGCATTGATGCATGCCTGTATTCGTCGTGGCGTACTATCTACAAGTTCACCAAGGCACTGTTGGTCTAGATTTCCCTACTCCTCCCTCAGAGTGGTTGGTGGGTCACATCGTACATGAACTGCCCTCTCAATGTATCCCAGGCATGTTAGATAGCCGGCCGCGGTGGTCTCGCGGTTAAGGCGCTCAGTCCAGAACCGCGCGACTGCTACGGTCGCAGGTTCGAATCCTGCCTCGGGCATGGATGTGTGTGATGTCCTTAGGTTAGTTAGGTTTAAGTAGTTCTAAGTTCTAGGGGACTGATGACCACAGAAGTTAAGTCCCATAGTGCTCAGAGCCATTTGAACCATGTTAGATAGGATTCGAGTCTGGAGAATATGCTGGCCACTCTAGTCGAGTGATGTTATCCTGAAGGAAGTCATTCACAAGATGCGCACACTGGTGGCGCAAATTGTCACCCATGAATGCCTTGCTAAAATGCTGCCGATAAGGTTGCACTGTCGGTCGGAGGCTGGCATTCACGTATTGTACAGCCGTTACGCCGCTTTCCATGACCACCAGCGGCGTACGTCGGCCCCACATAATGCCACCCCAAAACAGCAGGGAACCTCTACCTTGCTGCACTCGCGTTCAGGGTACCGTGAAAAATATCGTCCTTATTGTGTTGAAAATTTACGTAAAGAAGGGGTTAAGTCATATTTGTGACCCGAAGCGAAGGAAGCAATTCTTGGTATACAGGATGCACTGCGGAAGTAATCTGCTTTGACCTCGTTGAAGGTACCTCTCTAAGCGCAGCAGCTGAACGAAACCACAGAAGACTCAGTTATGGAGTCAGTTTCTCCCAATTACGATCCAAATTCATTAAGCATGTTACCACTTGAGGCAGTATTTTTAGTTAATAGGAAGTTAACCCTAGAGATTTAAGTTCATCATTTTAGAAGTGCTCGTTGTGTTTACAGATGCTTTTCATCGTGCTGAATGATCTTCTCGCAGCTTCCAGTTCCGATCTACGTATCCAAAGTGCAATGAGAATTAATTATTCTTTAAGGAATAGGAAGTAAGGAATGTGCATAACATTAGAGCTTTATGTCACGTGATGTCTGTGTGATGAGACAAGTAACATTAACACATTTCGACGTGGGTTGTGAAGGAAATCAGCTACAGTGTCATTTAAGTGAGTTGGGAACGTGGATAAACATTCTCACAGCATGCTTACGCCCTTATGTTCTACTTACCTTGTTCGTATTTGCCATATTATTGACAGAGAACATCACCGAATACCTTACGTAAAGTAATAAATTATACTACAATCCAATGCAGACATAAATTCTTTACTGAATAAATCATTTTTGGTCCATAAATATTTCTTGCTCCAGGGTTGCGTCAGACATGTCATCGCTCAACATTTCCATAAAAGACGTAGCAGAGAGGTCTCAGAGAACTGTTGATTTCTAACACGCTCTAACGCAGCCATCGAAGTAAAACCTATAGTCCTTGACTAACCCTCCTGATCTCAAGATGATCGGGAAGGAATTTACAGCCTTTTCATCTTCTTCGCTACTAAACCATTTCGCTAGGTCAGTAGGGGCAAGGCTTCATCGTACCGTACTTTCATGGTGCGGTTACATGTTAGGTAAAATCTGATGCCCATGACACGAAAAGACGTGTCCCTTACAGAAGAATCCGTCTTTTCCTTCCTGGTGAACTCGAAGGTATAAATCGCACATTTAAGTTCACGTATACCTGACTGCTCGACTGCTACAGATGACTACCTGAAGTCAACTCTTCCTAGCGATATTCACACAAGGCTACTTACGAAGTCCATCATGGTTATCTAGAGACAATGTAGCGACAGAGCCATACGAGAACATCCTCGTTGTCTATAACTCGTATTGAGTGCATTGATCAAGAAAACTAATTGCGAACGTATATTGTGCATAGATATAGTCACAAATAACCCTCAGAAATCGAAAAAAAATGGAGATGAAGTCCGCTTTCTAGAAACGTAGCGAACCAGCAAGAAAGCTGTCTTTACAGTCGGAGCGAAATGTCAGCAAAACGGCATCAACGAGGTACGTCGTAATGCCATACCATATCACACAGGATGAGTATATGCGTCAAAATTTCGTACCACATTCTAAATCGACATTCAAACTCCGCAAGCCACGTTATGGTGCATGGCAGAGAGTACCTTGTACCACTACCAACAATTTCATTTCCTGATCTAATCGCAAACAGAGTGAGGAAAAATGACGATCAATTTGATTCCGAACAAGCACTGATTTCCCTTGCATTCGTGATCCTTAAGCAAAATATACGCTGGAGGCAGGAGAACCGTTCTGCTGTCATCTTCAAATGCCGGTTGTCTAAATTTTCTCAATAGTGCTTCGCGAAAAGAACACAGTCTTCCCTTTTGCGTTCACGAAAGGTCTCCGTAATACTTCCACACGGATCGGACCTACTGGTAGCAAGTCTAGCAGCATCAGTCTGAATTGTTTCGATGTCTTCCTATAACCCGACGTGGTGGAAACACTAGAGTGAAACTTAAGAATGTGTCCCACTAGTGTTCTACCAGCGGGCTCCTTTACACAAGAATTACGGTTTTCTGAAAGTCTCCCAGTAATCCTAAGTCGACGTTTAGTCCCCCCTAATGCCGTGCTTACTTGTTAGCTCCACTTCGTACGGCCTTGCGACGTTACGCCCAGGTACGTAATCGACATTAATATGTCAAGCAGCACACATTTAATGCTGTATTCGAACATTATGCGATAGTTGTCCCTATTCATCTGCATTAACTTAGATTTAGAACAAGTTGCCATTCATCAAACCAACTAACAGGTTTTTTTGTTTAGTAATGACTTTTGAGCATCACCGAAAGAAACAGTCTCAGACCACAAAAAACAACAGTTATCTGTGACATGCGTTTAAACTGAACTTAAGTAAACGGTCTAAGTAAGTTAACGTATTTAATATATTATAATGTAAAAATATTCTCTCTTACTATATTCTTGTTCGACCCTCTAATGTAAAGTCAAAGATCAGCTTATATACTTTCGTGTCGTCTGTTGATAAAAGGGTTTTAATGTTTGCGGCAAGGCAAGGCAATTCCAAAGGTCATCAATTTTGTCTAAGTCTTCCTTTATCGTCCTACAGTCATACGACCTTCCCGTGGACAACAGCATCATCGGGAAACAGCAACAGACTTCTCCGTCAGATTGTTATTGTATATGGACAATAATAGCGGTACTACCACACTTCCTGGAGCATTCCTAACGACACTCTTATTTCTGAAACTTCCTGGCAGATCAAAACTGTGTGCTGGACCGAGACTCCAGAAGTTTCATATTAGCGCACACTCCGCTGCAGAGTGAAAATCTCATTCTGGAAACATCCCCCAGCCTGTGGCTAAGCCATGTCTCCGCAGTATCCTTTCTTCCAGGAGTGCTAGTTCTGCAAGGTTCGCAGAAGAGCTTCTGTGAAGTTTGGAAGGTAGGAGATGAGGTACTGGCAGAATTGAAGCTATGAGGACGGGTCGTGTGTCATGTTCGGGTAGCTCAGATGGTAGAGCACGTGCCCGTGAAAGGCAAAGGTCCCGAGTTCGAGTCTCGGTCCGGCACACAGTTTTAATCTGCCAGGAAGTTTCATATCAAAGCACACTCCGCTGCAGAGTGAAAATCTCATTCTTGAAACACTTATTTTTGATGTGGACTCGCCGTCTAGGACAATGTACTGTGTCTTCGAGGCTCTCACATATCTGAGAACCTATTGCGTATGCTTGTACCTTTGTTAACAGTTCGCAGTGGAGTACCGTGTCAAATGTATATAGAAATCTAGGAAAATGGCTCTGCAAGTTTCCCTTCATCCATCGTTGGTGTCTCTGCGACGGTCAAATTACAATATCTTTGTACGATGCTCCAGCGTGAATGATTTCTTAAATGAGAAATTTAAAACTTCAGCTTTCCTTTTTCTATTTTCTATTGCAACAACAGACTAGTCAACGAGCAACCGAATAGAAACCTTGGACGCGCTTAGTAATTTTCGGATTCTTAGCAAGATCTTTTGCCAAGGTATGACGGTTCAAGATGTCCTATGGTTTCGCCCATAGATGTTTATACAGACGCACACATTTCTACTAGCCAAACTGACAATGGGAACTGATCAATGCCATGCCGTGGCATCAGATGAAGATACAAATACCTAAAGAAACACACGTATCTTGAAAAACGCGGTATTACGCTAAGAACTGCAGTACATCAAAAGAAAATAAATTTCCTTTTGGATTGGATCCGCCGTGACAAAAACAAATCGTCTTCTTCTTTTACGCAGACATTCTTCGCTGAAGTTCCTGCACTATCACTATGTTTTAACGTTCTTTCTTATTACCAAATTCTGTGGCGGTTTTTTAATCACAAAACCACAGAACGTATTAACAAGAAAGAAAATAAAAACTTGCTGATGATGCTGTAACCTGAGCGAAACATGTCTGAGTCAAAGAAGAAAAATTGTATTTTGCTCAAGGAAGATCCCATCAAAAAACATTTGTATAAGGAAACACGGACACAAGAGCTTCAACCTCAAGATGATTATTAAAAGAAAACTCTGGAGCAAAGTTGCTCAGATCACTTCATGTCTAAAATAATGACGGATTTTATAGAAATCACACAAAATCGAAAACGGTGGGAGCTAAGCAATGGGTCAAGAAATTCTGTTTCGATGGTTCGAGAAGGCTCAGATACAAATGATGACCGTCGAGGCTGATCGCTACCGAGGCTGTTTCACTACGCTTGTCTGCTGCATGAGGCTTGAAGGATGTGATTTATAAACTATGTTCCAGTGCATGCAGAGAGTGATGGTCAATATGATTCAACTTCTTATAAAAACACAAATTTATATGTGGGAAAGCATAGCCATATTTCACCAAAATAGAGACATTGCTAATGGACATTTTTATTCGTTTAAAAACAGCTTTGGATGAATATAAAAAGATATTTATAAGATATTCTTGTATGCTTCTTGCTGTAACATATTTATTGAAATCTACTGTCAGCCGATTTCGAAATGCGTGTGATTTCAAACCAACGTACAAAACACCAAAACAAGGAAATACGGAAATAAAGAGGAATATTATGTCTGTAAACTCACAGTGAAAGAACCAAGAAGTTGGTAATCCGTACTGTGAACGTACCAGTGTCTTGTAATACGCTAAAGCATGCTGTTTGGGCATCTGATACATAAGATTATTCAAAAAATTATGACTACTGCCCATCACTAACGCATTAAGTGCACGTGACGTGGTAAGCAAAGTATATAAACGTAACAGAGACGAGTGTATAAACATTCTACTGACGAGATGGCCTGTTAATAGAGAAATTTGCTGATATAAGGAACTTGCCACATTGTTAAGGAATTGGAGATTCTGATCGGCTGTTCAGATGTTACTGCCGTGAGCATCTTTGGAATGTAGTAGAAAAACGGTGAAACCACGATATGGCAACAAGTGTCAGAAGTCCGTATCACATTTCTGTTTTACACCAGTCGAAGGTCGTGTTCTCACAGGCCATCATCCAGGCTGACTTCTGCTCGAGACGTCCATCGCGCGAAGTATATCGGTCGCTGATGGTAGCGTTATGCTATGGGAAATATGTTCATGTACCTCCACGGAACAGTGCTAGTAATCGACCGTGATAGCTGTTACTTGAACGTTGTTGAGGAACACTTGCTGCACTTCATGCTTGACTCGTATTTTCCGATGGCGATGGCATCTTCCAGCATGATAATTGTTCATGTCACGAGGCCAGAATTCTGTTACAATGATTTGAGGAGCATGACAGTTTGATGACTTTGCCACCTGATCTGAACACGGTGGGACACATCTGGTACGCTTTCGGACACTGGCCTGTAATTTACGGTAACTAGAGACGGAGGAGATTTAGTGTTCAACTTCCCGTCGACAGCGAGGTCATTAGAGACGGAGCACAAGACCACATTAGGGAAGATGGAGAAAGAAAGTGACCGTGGATTTTTGAAGGAACCATCCCGGCATTTGCCTAAGGAAAATTAGGAAAACCATGGAAAACCTAGATCCGAATGGCCGGACATGGGTTTGAACCGGCGTCCTCACGAATGAAAGGTCAGTGCGCTGATCACTGCGATACCCCGCTCCGTTTTACGGTGACTAGGTGTACGCACACTACATTTCACTGTTACTTGTTACTTCCCTAATGTTTTTCACTGTTGGCAGAAATTATATAATATTAATAATTTTAATGTTACACTACTCTGTATTCTAAGTCATTACTTAATTGTTATATACTTGCTATTTCTTCCAGGTCTAGCCACGAATAAGGGAATAATTATAGATGGCGCATACGCTAAGCGTTTGGACCGTGTTCGGACTGCAGTTAGAATAGAAGTTCGGCATTCGCCTACAATGTTTCGGAGATTGTGAAGGTAGACGTGTGATGTGGATGTGAAAATAATACACTGCCTGTAAATTTGTTGCATTCGTGTTCAGATACTCACCAAGGAGGTGATGGGATCCAAAAATATATAGTTATCACTGAAGACACTTAGCTAATACAGGTGTGGCGTTTAAAGAAAATTCTAAAAAGACCACAAAGTTCTGAAAGGACAGGAAATCCGGTTTATCGCATGGTTCGGTAAAACAGATCATGGAGAGCGGCTGTGGAGGTCATGGAAACCACACTTTGTCCAAGCATTGTCACCGGAGGACTGTATTGTTAGGATGGCGTTTGCGTATGCACTTTGCAGTGGATGGAAGCGGAACCTGATATTCTGAGTAACTTTATATGCTTAGACGAAGCCGTGTACCATGTTGGTGGGTTACTAAATGCTCAAACTGCCATTACCGGACCTCTAGCAAGTACATCTCCTACTACAGCAAGTGACTTAAAGGCTTAATAATATTAATAAGAACTACCGTAGCTGTAATAATACACATTCAGTACTTCAAGGCCACGTTCGTTCAAAAAACTTCAGGTTACACAGCCAGCAATTCATTGACGTCTTATTTCTTTTTTTCTTTTGTGACTGGGGCCTCCCGTCGGGTAAACCGTTCGCCGGGTGCAAATCTTTCGATTTGGCGCCATTTTGGTGACTTGCGCGTTGATGGGGATGAAATGATGATGATTAGGACAACACAACACCCAGTCCCTGAGCGGAATCGAACCCGGACCCTTAGGATTGACATTCTGTCGCGCTGACCACTCAGCTACCGGGGGCGGACTGAGGTCGTATAAAGACTGTTGGTAATGTCATCTGATGATGCTCTCTTGAACGAAACAAGTTGTGACATAATACAATATGTGATCAAGAGTATCTGTACAACCCCAAAAACATGTGTGTTTCACATTAGGCGCATTGTGCTGCCACATATTGTCAAGTACTCCATATCAGCGACCTCTTTAGTCAATATCGTGAGAGAGGAGAATGGGGCGCTCCGCGCAACTCTAGGACTTCTGAGGTGGTCAGGTAATTTGGTATCACTTGTGTCATACGTCTGTATGCGAGATTTCTACACTTCTAAGCATCCCTAGGTCCACTGTTTCCGATGTGATAGTGAAGTGGAAACGGGACACATACAGCACGAAAGCATAAAGGCCGACCTGGTCTGTTGACTGCCAGAGACTGCCGATAGTTGAAGAGGGCCGTCATGTGTAATAGGCAGACATCTATCCAGACCATCACACAGAAATCCCAAACTGCATCAGGATCCACTGCAAGTATTATGACAGTTAGGCGGGAGGTGAGAAAATTCGGATTTCATGGTCGAGCGGCTGCCACACATCACTCCGGTAAATGCCAAACGACGCCTCACTTGGTGTAAGGAGCGTAAACATTGGACGACCGAACAGTTGAAAAATGTTGTGTGGTGTAACGAATCACGGTGCACAATGTGGCGATCCGATGGCAGGGTGTGGGTATGGCGAATGCTCAGTGAACGTCGTCTTTCTACGTGTGTAATGCTAACAGTAAAATTCGGAGGCGGTCGTGTTATGGTGTGGTCGTATTTTCATGGAGGGAATATGCACCCCTTGCTTTTTTGCGTGACACTATCACAGCACAGACGTACGTTGATGTTTTAAGCACATTCTTGCTTCCAACTGTTGAAGAGCGACTCGGGAATGGCGATTGCCCCTTTCAAAACGATCGAGCACCTGTTCATATAAGCACGGCCTAAGGTGGAGTGGGTACACGACAATAACATCCCTGTAATGGACTGCTCTGCACAAAGTCCTGACCTGAATCCTATAGAATACATTTGGAATGCCATTCCCCAAGAAACGTCCTAGCACCTGATTGAACGTGCGCCTGCGCGAATGGAAGCTGTCATCAAGGCTAAGGGAAGGCCAACATCATATTGAATTCCAGCATTACCGATGGGGGGCGCCACGAATTTGTAAGTCATTTTCAGCCAGGTGATCAGATACTTTTGATCACATAGTGTGTATGTCTATCAGAAGAGCTGCGACGCTTATTATTAAAACTAAATTGTCTGTGTGCTTAATTGAAAACAATTAAGGTTAACTCTAGCAATGCTAAAGGATTTTCCATAACGCGCATTACCAGGGAGAGGGAGAGGGTAATCTTGCCTACCCTAAAAAAATTCAAACAATGAAAATTTATTAAATGTTATTGAATTATATTTTTAACATTTTGTAAAGTGGTACTAATATAAAAGCAGGGTCCAGCACCTGGTAACACCTTTTAGCACCTACTTATCGGTACAACGTACTTTCAATAACGTGTACTACCGACTACATGACCACCACAAACATGAATAAAAATAAAAGTTTCGTTCATTGCTGTCGCTTTTGTTGTTGTTGTTGCTGTTGTTGACTTTTAGGCTCAAAATACTTGTTAACTTAACAATTATTGATGTGTAAGGCCGTGAGCCTGGAGATGTTGAATACGAAATTGATTTGCGAAAGTGACATCTACCATTGAAATTTAAATTTTTGGGTTAAGTTTAATTAAAAAATTTGAAACAGTCATGAAAAGCAATAATTTTTTTCGTATTTTGAAATATGTAGAGTTATTGACTACATTACAATATTTTCAAAAGGTTGAGAAAAAGGGCGCCCCGGCCCCCATTAGGTATTGCGGAGGTTAGTAACCAGAATTAAGTAAATAGTGTTTAACTGCATACAGACAAATGGAAAGGTCTCTCCTAATACATTACGGAGTAGTACTGAAGTATATTCAGTCTACAGAAAGTTGTAGGAACATTGGAGTTCTGTAATCAAGGAGCACAATTCTACATTCAGATACTATAGAAACCACTGCTGTTTGCAGCTAGAGACGTAATCTGTCGCTGGTAGGTAAACAAAACACATTTAGAACCCCACACAAAATACAACATCAAAGAACATTTTAGAATTATTGCGGATAATTTAAGTAGAGAGAACCTTTTTCAGGAAGGCCATTAACATATTCATCATTGATATTTCATAAATTCAAAGGAATCTTCTCAAAATCGAGTCAAGGTTTTGACAGCATGGAAAGGAGCTGTGCGTTGCACTAGTGGTGATTTTCACCAAGAAAAGAATCTAAGGTATTCAAGACACTTTTATAGGCAATAATTCAACAAAATATGCAGACTGTTTAGTGTATCAGTTTTCAGTATTTCCTGTTTTATAACTGGTTCCCAATGTAGGTGCTTAACTTTATATTTTATTGGAAACAGAACACTACGCAAGGATGTTATCGTAACCAAGTGGTACACTATTCACTTTCTCACGCTAAAGTATCAGTGGCAGGTGAAACATAGCGTTATTTCCCCAAATTTGACCATGTGAAACACTCACACAGAAATCTTACCAGTAATCATTTACAAGAAAAGTAGCGAAATAGCTACAGTTCGCGTTGTTAGAGAAAGTAATAAAGAGAGGGCCTCTTAACGACGTATTGGATGATAACTTGCGAGTCAGGAGTTACAGAGGCATTTGTCAACAACAACAGTCTCAATAAGATAAGTCATTACATCAAAGGCCGTATAAAATAAAAGTGAAATAGGTGAAGTTAAAAGAAACATCAAGCTATCAAACGGTCGTCGTATAAAACAGTACACCAAACACTGAATAAAACCTTAAAAGAAAAACCTAACTATCCAAAGTGCGTAACTGGCAAGTAAACACATTCATCACAAAGAAAACAGTGTAAACCATACCCCAAGTATGTACACGGATATTTTTCATCCCCGAAAACTGTATAAACGATTCAGGTGGAACCAGTTTGGACAATACCTACAGGGATCATGCCTCCTTTTTGTCCCACACCGGTAATAGGAACGAGTTCGCAGAATCGCGTTTACGCTCTGCAGATCAATTAA